>NC_133543.1:70618603-71247603 GCF_048773025.1 Camelus bactrianus
TTGGCCCATAGAATCTATTACATGTTATCACCATAAAATATTTGGATAGCAAGAATTCAATTCAGGCTTAGAGAATATGAGCAATCTAGTAAATAGCAAGTAACACCAACTGAAAGGAATAGAATGTCTGGTTTCCCTTTTATTAGTCCATGGTGTATTTTCATAATAGAGCAAAATTTGACTTTACTAGAAGAATTTAAAAAATAAAATAAAATAGGTAAAATTAACATAGAGGCTATAGAAGAAAAATAAAAGGGGATATTTACGTGATAAAACTATTTCAGGCTAAAATGAAAAATAACATAGATTTCCTGGATGTTTATCCAGACTTTTCTTCTGAAACTTAAATCAAAATGTCCAACTGCTTGTTAAACAATGTAGAGAATTCATAGGCCCTCAGTTCAACATCCCCAAACTGACCTATTCTTCTCTCCTAAAGCTGAGTTTTCTTTCTTTTTTCTGTGAATGGTGACATCATCCACCATGACCCAAGTAATTTCCAACTTTCCTCTATTTCTTAGCCCAACACCAGCCTGTAAAGAAATTTCCAGTGTGATCTCTTTCTGATCTTCCTGTTTCCAGGCGTCAACTTTTCTTGTCCAGGCTTTGCACGTTTGACAGAAAGGTCTTTGGAAGGCATAAACCTAATGATTTAGCTGCAGAGGACTTATCTAGAATTTCTGTATATGGGAACTTAGAATGGATCCTTTGTCAGTGTAGGGGCTCAAAGTGGGCACTGAGAGATGCATGGCCTCGAACTATCTAGTCTTTCTTGGAGTCAGTATTCATAACATGGAGGGCCACCGCCTGTCTACCAGCAGCACTCATGCTTTCTACCTACAAATTGGAGGCTGCCAAGGGCCATCAATGGCTTTAGCCAAAATTCCCTCCTCTGCCCCACAGGCATGCAGAACTGCCACCTAGTTAAATTATCCTGGTCACTGTTTTACAACATCCTGATTATGATCTAACATTAATGAAATAAAGTAGAAGATTTTCTCATCAACTGTAACATTATAAGAAGATAAATTTTTTATTTGGATAAATTCCATTTATTCCTAAAATCTAAAATATCTTTGAATTGTAAAATCCACTGAAGAAATTCGTTTAGCAACTGATCATTTTTAAGTGACAGTTTAAGTCTCACATGAAAGTTCAAAAAATAAACATTGAAATGATTATTTGTAAAGTAATGACTGAATGTATCCTTACCATTTTTTTATAACTTGGATTTAACTGAGTTTATAGCTCTAATGAAAATGAATATGTAAAAGATGAATTTAAATTGTAGAATTTTTCTGAAATATAATACAGTAAATTTGCCTTGATAATGAGAATTTAACTGTACACGATAATAATCTTTTCCTGAATTACCATTTTATTATGCTACAAAAATTCTTTAACCCTCAAAATTTGTTTCATACTTTACTAGACAGTTGTGTTTCATTGGAGGAAAACATGATTCTATCAAGTAGTTGTATATGTAAGAACTGAAACAGAATGTTAGTAAATTCTGCACAAATGAATCATTTATTACATTCTGATTATAAATGAATACATATTCATAAAAATTCAGGAAATAACGTAAGTAAAAAATAATAAATATCCTAATTAAATCCAGAGGTGATTACTATCAAGAATTTGATATGTATTTTGAGGCTTTTTTTTACCTTGACTGACTAAACATGCCTCATTCCCTTAATCATACCTGTCATAGATGATAATGTATTAATATATGGGAATGTTATCCTAAAAAGTTGGAATTTCTTTCAGTTCATTCAAGTGAATGAGAGTGAGAAAAAACTACCTTCTCTAGTTGCTGCATGTGCAAGAGAAAGGATGTTTCAAGAGATGATAGCTCAGAGACAAAACAAAAAACAACCAAAAATCATCAGAAGAATAAGATTGCAAATCTAGAAGCTAGAGAAAAGTTATTTAGCAGTAAAAATAAGGCTTCTAGGAATTTCAGGGTGCTAGAAAAGAGAAGAGAATGTAGAGATTTATTAAGAATTTCTACAGATTATATATTGGGACCACTTGAAACTTTAAGAAAAGTAAAAGTTAATACAAATATTTCTATTTATGTTGTTTCTTTTTAAAAGGATTTTTTTTTTTTTTTTTTTTGGATTCAAGCCACCAGTGTTAATGTATTCATAACTACTTGGTAACTACCTTGCTAGAATTTATGTATTTTATTTTAAAATCTCTCTTCTGTTCTATTGACCTGTCAATTACTAGAATATTTTTACTTATTTTGAAATCTCTCTTCTGGTCCATTGACTTTCTATTCCTACTTCAGGAGATAAAATGGGACATCGTTTCAGTTACATACCCTTTATTGTATATTTTGATATTTGGTACAGCAGGCATACTGTCATTATTCTCATTACTATTCAAAGTATTCAGAACTTTTTTTTTGCTGGTGAACTTTTTCATTGCTGCATTAATATTTCTTCCTCTCCCAAGTGATACTTTATTTAACAAGATGTAGTTTAATTTTGCAAAAACTGAATTTTTACAATATTAAAACTTCACATTCAGATACACTTCAGTTTTATAATTTTCTTAAAATGTGATTATGTTTTTCTTACTGAAGTTACTGGGCTTCTGCTCTTATTCTAATTGGAATATATGTATTTTCATTTATGTTCTAGTCTGCTAGTTCTAGTATTTTGTTTATTTCTTTGGTTAAAAAAGTCAATGACTAATATTATTTTTATCTCTTACTTCCTCATATTTAAATCCTTTATTTATTTTTCTTGTTTTGTAACTTTGTCTGGAGCCTCTAGAAAAATGTTGAACAGGTTAGTGTTTTCCTAATATTGACAGTCCTTTGATAACTATGATGTTTTCATCTTGCTTCTGATACATCCCCTTGAGTCTTCTTTTCTTATTCTTAAGTTTATATTTGTATTTTCTTTTCTTTCTCTAGATCAGGGTTTACAAGGTACTCTAATTCAGATAATCTCCGACCATATTTTAATTATTTTTCTATTTCCGTTTAGTATTTTTCTTTTATTATCTTCCCATTTCTAACAATTTAGTGACTTTTTTCTTTCTAATATATGTTTTTCTCAAGAACATTTCTTTACTTATTTTAGAATTCTGGGCTTGTCAGGAATCTCATCTTTTACACTTCAAAATGGTTTAACTAAACAATCTTTAGCAGCCAGCTCAGTGTCTCTTACTATGCAGATTCTCCAAGTTGTTTGATTAATTGGCTTTTCTCAGCAAGTTATTACCTACACCTTTAAGACAGACTGTTACTTTATTCTATGAAAATTTCTTCCAGAAAATACATTATATTTCTTAAATGCCTGTTTTGTTAGAATCATTCTCATTCTCAAATTTATGATGAGTTAAATTTTCTCAGGCTATAATCTAAACTACTTTCTAGGTACATATAAGGAAAAAAGAAATTCTCCTCAGAAAGGCAATATGAGAGACTACAACTTGGTTGGCAATAAATTCTTCATAAACTGGATATGTTTAAGTAGATTATATGACTGCCAACCCCTTCATAATATTATTTCAGTCTTGGATTGTACTGATTTTGCCTTCAGTCATTTAAAAGGTTTGAGATTATGCAAATATGAAAAACTCTTCTTTAAAAGGAATTTATCCTAAAAGAATACAATAAAACCCTTTACCTAAATTATCATCATTTTCATTTTTACTTTAAGCACTTCTGTAAGTACAATAAATTCCTAATGTAAATTTTCATGTTTGTCTTGGTCACTGCTCTAGTTCCTGACATAAAGTAGAAGATAGTAAGTATTTTGTGAATAAACAAAATTTCTTAGCTACATTGGACTCCAAATTTAATGACTTAGCTATTTCTGAAATGACTACAAAATTTTACTAAAAGCAAATTATTGCTTAGTTCGTTTTCAAATGGTTTATGTTACAGAATGGATTCCCCAGGAAGGATACTCTAAGATGGAATTTAGTATCCAACATGTTCTTAGGAAGTACCCTTGGGATTAAAAGCTAGGGTGGCAGGTGAGGGTGGGAGGAAGCAGAATTGGACAGAGAGAGAAATCAGGCTGTGATTCAAGCTTAACAACAGCCTTGTCCAATATCAGTTGATGGCTCTAGAGCTCAAGCGATCAATCAAAGTTGTCCTGAGTTGGCATCTGGCAGTCATTAGAGGTGGGTTGTATGGGGAGGGGTATAGGTTTGCATGAAGTTGTTTTCTGCAGCTGAGACATTCTTTGAAGGATGGGTTGGCAGAAGGTAGTCTGCCTCTCAGATGCTGGGACCACAAGTCCTTCCTTGAAGAAGAATCTGGGCAGTGGTCCCTTTATACCACTTTGTATTAACAAATCAGCCTATTTCTGGGCAACATCAACTGTGTTACCAAGGGAGTCAGCTGTCAGATTATCTTTTTATGACACAAGACACAAATCTGACTTAACATGGCTAATAAACTCTGCATCTGATGGGGAAAGTTAATATACCTTGAAGAATGCAATATAGAGTAATATATAATGCTGTATTTTGTTCGTCAGAGAATAAATTTAGTATATACTAGAACTTCATAGAGATGTAGAAAAAATAAGATTCCAGTTCATTCTTTTGATACGGATTTGGTATGCATAGGTTTAGGGGGCAGTGAATTCATTGCATTTTCTGCATCTTCAGGTAAGACAGAATTACTTTTTATCATCACCATGGTGAAATGAAAAAGCCTGGAATGTTTAAGTTAGCATTAAAAAGCCTGTCTGGAAAAATAGTTAATTGGGTGACATGACAAGAGATAAAACCGGGAAGATAAGCCAGGAAAAAGTTCAGAAGAATCTCATGTGTTCAACGAATGTGTCCTCCCTTCCCTGTCCTGCCCCCCCTCTTTGGCAGATAAATGGATGTTTGTAATTTATAATTTGAAAACTGAAATAGTGACTTTTCATGTAATTTTGATCAAAATCAAGGAGCTTATTTGAATAATTTAATAATGATGGTCCAATTACCACAAGGGTTGCAGTTATCTCCAGGAAGAATCAATATCTGTATTCATCTGCTGAATAGCCTCTAGAAAATTTTGTAGTTTTAGCATTTTGGTGCTAATACCATGATAACAGTCCCCATGAGTGACTTTTATAGGGAAAGTGTAGTCAATTACTCTGCTTAAGTGTTTAGGATCATGTTTGGTGAAAAGAATTATATTAAGATTATTATCATTATTGGAGAGAAAGTTTCAAAAAGTGCTTAAGTTGCTTCTCTTTCCCCATGACAAGACAGCAGGTTTTCACTTTAAATAAGTAACCTCTCCCTATGGACGTTTTTAGTGTAAATTACTTGGAAAAGGTGTTTATCCTTAGCATAAGAACTCTTCTTTGTTCAATTATGTATCCATCCCATTTTTCTATCAACCACTTCTAGTCTAAAAACAGAATATATGTGTGTATTAACATTGCACAATTGTAGTTCAAAAATTTAGAATATCTATTGATTCAATTATAGCTTTTACGATGATAATTCAGTAATGAATGCTAACCACTGTGGTCACAAATTGATAGAGACCATCTCTTCTGATGATTGAACGTAGAAGACTTAAATAGGGCTAGATTTAAAGCAGGCGTTTTGAACGTAACTATCCAATAATAATCAGCTTTATGATAGGTGTTTCACTTAGTGATCAATTTGGAATTTAGTTTGGACAATAGATTTTTCAAACTTTGACTGACATAATTAAAAACCTACCTAGTCATTTTGATACATAGTCTCAGTTACAAACCATTCGGTACTATCAATACTTAATCAGATTGCTGCTCCTGGGACCTGAAAGTTGGATATGAGGGAATGTATTTTTCTGTAGAAGTGGACAGTGTGAAGAGGGAAGAATATATTGATAGTTAAGTCGTAAGAACTACTCAGAAGGGCTACAGACTGGTTTTGAATAAGGCTTGATTTGATTTAAGAAAATATATAGGGGGAAGGTATAGCTCAGCAATAGAGTGCATACTTAGCAGGCATGAGGTCCTGAGTTCAATCCCCAGTACAGCCATTAAATAAATAAATAAATAAATAAATAAATAAATAAATAAATAAATAAATAAATAAATAAATAAATACCTAATTACTCACACCCCTCCCCCCCAAAATTAAATATGGGGGCATTTACTTTTAAAATAGATTGAAATGGTTTAAGTCTTGAAATGTTTGCATATTTATGTTTTTAGACTTGCTACCATTCTTATATTTTCCTTCAGTTTGAACCTAGAAAATTATCTTCAGGCTGATACATGTTCTGAGTCTGAGTATTGCATTTTAATTAAACAGTAAATCTAAAGAAATAAGTCAAGAAGAGATCATGAGTTACTTCAGAGAATAGGATTTATACGTGTCCATCTTTTTGCTTGGTTATATTTTAAAATCTAAAAAAAAAATCATAATTGGTAAATATTATATTAAGGTTTGACAAGCCAGAAACTTTTTTTTCAACTTGGCCCAAATTTTGTTGGCTTAAGATCTTACCTAGTGCAATAATTGACCATGATAATCACAAAACTGAGATTGCAATTATGGATCTTCAGGTTTTGGACATTGTTTTATTTTTTCTAGTATTTTCCATGTACTCAGGATAGCAAATTATACACATGTGTTTTTCTCATGTCTTCTATAATAGAGGCTATTTTTATTTCTCTCCACCCCTTGCAAAGGTATAGTTTAAGGATTGTGAAAGTGCATGTGCCATTAAAGCCAAGGTTTATTTGTGGTCAGAAAATTCTATTTTAATTTCTGTCTTCCAGTGTCTAATGGTTAACATTTAAAACTATTAGATATCGTATAATTTCCTCAGTGACTAGGTACACAGTCATTAAAAGCATGGTTTCTGATGACAAGATACCAAGTTAGAATTTTAGCTCCACTACTTATTAGCTGTGTGGCCATGGAGAAGTTACTTAACCTCTCTGGCTTAAGTTTTAGCATATGTAAAATAGCAAAAAATAATAGCACCTACTTTGTAGGGTTATTTTGATAACTAATTTAGTTATTGCATAAAAAGCAATTGATGATAAGTTAAATGTTAATTATAATGATAATTACTATGTTAGTCTACGTTTACTTGCCAAAAGGAAGAGAATTTGGATTTTTGATTTATTCTAGCAAGCTATTAAATTATCAGTTTGGATTGGATTTGAAATCATATCATGAATTATTCCAAGTATTTAGGTTTATTGGTGTTACTCTTTAATATAATTTTTTGAAATAATAGTACACTCATTTAACTCAAAAATCAAAACAATATAAAGTAATATACATGATGACGTTTCACACTTATTCCATCTCCGTCTATTTGACGCTCCTCCTATCAGCCTTCCAGAAGGAACCATTGTATTAGTTCACGTATACTCTTTCAATTTCTTTATGAAAATATAAGCAAATATGAACATGTATTTTTATTTTCCCTTCTTAATACACAAAACACATCAAAAATATAATTCCATACCTTACTTTTTTTACTTCATAATATATTCTGGAGATCAACTCTTCAGAACATATAGAACTTTCAAATTCTTTGTAACACCTGCAGATCATTACCCTCTGAGGCTATCCAGCAGTTTATTTAACTTGTCCTTATTGCTGGAGGGTGGTTTCCAGACTTACGCTGTTACAAACAATGCCATTGTGAAGAACCTATGTTATATATGTGTGACTGTTTATCTGCAGGATGAATTTTCTAGAGTAGAATCCCCAGATCAAAGGGTAAATATATCTGTAATTTTTATAGTTAAAATCAGATTATCATCCAGACAGGCTGTTTCATTTGGCATTTCTACCAGCAATGTATGCCAGCGCTTGTTGGCCTTAACACTGGTGTCCCAGGGCCTGTGTAATAGAGGACAAGGGCTTTATCAAATCTTTGGATGTTTTTCCAATTTGAAAAGAGGCAAATGATATTGCTCTGTGGTTTTGTTTGTTTAAAACAGCACAAATCTATTCTCTCACAACTCTTGAACCTGGAAGTCCAAAAATCAAGGTGTTGGCAGGGTCATGATCCCTTGGAGGTCTGTGGGGGAGGGTCTTTCCTTCCTCTCCCAGCATCTGGTAGCTTCAGGCATTCCTTGGCTTGTAGTTGCATCCATCTATTCCTTGTCTTCACACGGCATTCTTCTTGCAAAGACACCAGTTATATTGGATTAGAGTCCCACCCTACTCCGATATGACCTTATCTTAACTAATCACACCTGCAACAACTGTATTTTCAACTAAGGTCATACTCATATCTTTTTTTTGAGGGAGGAGGACACAATTCAGGTCCTAACAGCACCCAATAAGTCTTAGCTGAATGGATAAAGAAGATGATCTTGAACTGAGGATTTTCATCAGTATAAATGGGATTGACTATAGTACATTTTATATGAGAGATGAAAAGCTACAGCCAAGGCAAAATATTTATCTGTACATCTTCAAGTTTTGCTTTGTTTTCAAATTAATAGAGATCCTTTGATCAGCAATTAGAAAGAAACTAAAATAGACTCACAATCCTCTAGGAATGGTGTGTTGTCTGGGGAATGTATATAGGAAGAGTAGAGTTTATACTTTGATTCTCTAGGATAAAAATGAACAGAAATAAAAAGAAATCTTATGGCAGGAAAAGTAAGGATTTCTCACTACAAACAGGTGAGAAGCAAGAAAAACATGCTACCCAGATCAATGTCTAGTATTTTTTAATACTTCCAGTGTACATGTAACATGCATTTCTTTTATTGTGCATGAGACAGTGTAATTCTGTATTTCTTATTCAGTGCATTATCTTTTCATGATTTACGCTCTTTCTTAATTGGGTTGGTTGTCTTTTGCTTCTTAACTTTTTAAGTTTTTCATGTATTAGCGAGATTAGCTCTAATGATAAGTGTTGTGAGTAGTTTCCCACTTTGTTACTTGGCGTTTGAAGTCTTTATGGTGTATCATAATGTGCATAAATACTTTAAAGTAAAATGTATTAATATATTCTGTTTGTCTGCTGAATGTTGTGTGTTGGTTAGAAAGCAATTATATTTTAATTTTGCATTTGTTTATTGCTTTAAAAATTTTCACTCATGAACTTCTGCTTCACTGTATTTGATAGGATTAAGAGATAAATAGAAGCAAGGCAGGAAATGTTCTGATGTAAATTTCTTGAACTTTGACTAATTATGACAAAAATAAGCCATAGAAATTTAAATACTTTGATACTTAAGTAATAATCTGAGCCCCACTAAACTGAAAATCTACAACTTTGATTATTTTCACCAAAAATAACTTCTCATTGACACAAAAACTGAGAGTTGGCTTTAATAACTTCTTTATTTTGGAATTTTTTAATAAAAATATTTATAGGCATGAAATATATATTTATTAAGCATTTTAAAATAGAGAGTCTGAGCCCGTATAATGACAGTTAGACACGTGCTTTACTTAGCACTAATATACTGTACATTTTTAGAAAATATTTTGTTGAAAACATTATTTGTTCCAATGTTTTATTTCTCAATTTACTTATGTTATTACATATATTTGGGCTCTTTGTGAATAATTGTAAATTGCATTGAAAATTTAAAAAATCACATTGACATTAATAAAATAATTTAATAGTTAAACATATCTAATTTAGTACTTAAATGCTCTGATTTTTTAAAATTGTAAATCCTCAGAGGCAGTATTTCCTTATTTTTGCTATCAATTGTGCATAGATTAATGTTGATTTAATTTTTAATCAGTGATGAAGGTTTAGTACATGTAGCCATAAATAACACATTTTCATGAAATTGAATGTCTTTCTACACCTAAGGGAGTCCTTTTATTTTTCCTATTTCATAGATAAGTTTATAGGCTTGGCTTACTACTGAATCATTATAATTTTTTTTAGAGATGCATTATATTAATGTGAAATATAATGATGAAAAATTTCATTTCATTTTGTAAAAAAAAAACTCTAAGTACCACAAATAATTAAAGCACAGCTAAAATATTTAGGAAAAAATACAAATGAATCTATATATATATATATATAAAATGTTAGGAAGAAGTGAATAAAACAGGTAGATTTTATTTTATATATTATATATGCATATATAAAATATTACATATATTATAAATGTATATAAACACATATATATATTTAACATCAGGGTACATGTATCCACATTTTTCTTTATGAATACTTAAACATGAAGTATGCTTTTGTGTTTCTTATTCATATATAATGTGTAATTTGAATCTTTATATGCCAAATTCCTGGGAAAAAGTTTAAAATTCACTAATACAAGAAACTAGTTTAGTGTTCAAAAATATATTTTGATCTATGATCTTAATCAAAATATATCACACCCTCTCCAGGGACCTAGAAAGTAGGGTTAAATCAAATATACTCTGCAGAGATTTACACATTTGGATTGATAAATGTTAAATATGTTAGTCCTAGCATTTATTGTATATGTTATTCTGCTAAACATATTGGTACTCCACTCTCACGTTCTTGATAAACATTTTTATCTTCAAATGTACAAATGATCCTTGACCCAGTGAATTGTTCATCTATAACATCAAATATTCTATATGTGTATCTAGGAAGTGTAAACAAAAAAACACCAAGTGCCAAGAAATAATACGAATATAGTTGAAAATTACTGGCTCAACTGAAACCTGTTACGGATTTAACAAAACCAAAGAGATGTTTCCTGTTGAAGGTACAGCTGAATTAAATATGCAAGCTATGTGTGTTGAAAACATATCAGTTTGTAATTGGATCCTCCTTGAGGCTGTTCAGACATGCACAACAGACATGGCTTTTGCTCTTGCAATTACTTTAAAATTAATAGAGAAAGGAGAATATCTAGTATAATATTTCTCTTTTCATAGTACATTTTTTTTATTCTTTTCAATGAAATGCATAGCCAAATGAAAAATAGAATTTCAAATTGCCTTTTAAATGGTTTGAATTCCACTATTGAAGGTAACCAGGGGACAAAGTCAAAAGAATAATTTTTCTTATTTCCGGTGAACATTCTTAGAATCCAGAAACAAATAGAAAGTATTTTTAATTAGTATAATTGATAAATAATTACCTCTGTGATCCCTCTCTAATCTCTCTGCTCATCAGTTACATTGTTTTTAGAAACATATCATTTCTACAGAAATATTTTTTAGATTTCACTTCTCTTGCAATTTTTTAAATTTAAAAGAGCTATAATACAGCCCTATAGATATTTATTTGTTAGAAATAATCACCGTATCCTAACTTTTTCTGATGGGTACATTGTTGAGTACAGTTTATTTTTCATTTATTTTAGAAAATATAACTATTCAAAACATAGAAAAATATTTTATCTCAAAAAGATAACTTATTATACTCTCCTCTCAAAGCCTTGGGAATATAAATAATTCTTAGATGATGTTTTACTAAATCCTTGTGATTTTTTGATGTGTTTGGCTCTGGTTTCTATTTACCAGAGCTTGTTCCAAAATTTAAAAAAAATTATTGAAATGCATTCCTCTCAATCATTCCACCACCCAATGGTACTATTAGAAAATACTTGTCACATTGTAAGCAGTAATAACAATGGTTTTTTTCTTATCTGTGATGACACTGAAAGCATGAAAGTTTATGAAGTGAAATTTCATGAGTGTCATGTGATATGCAGTTCATTCTTATTCTTAGAATATGACTTGCTTACATATTAAGTGCTAAGTAAATCTTTGTGTTTGTTCACCAAATGTTTTCCCTTTGACTTTTTTTCTGAGAAGTATACTTTCCCATAAGAAACTCTTAGCTCATAACCAGAATATCTGTATTTATTTTCAAAGCCATCTAAAGTCATCTGATAACTACTAAATGAAGTATTTAAGTATTTCCATCACATTTTCAAAGAAACTATATTAGATGTGCAAAAATGCCTCCATGCTAAAAAGCACCATAACTCTGCACTGATATTGCAGATACCCTCAAGTGCATTGCTTCTTTAATCACACTTAACATTTAATTGCATCGTTTGCACTTAGAAATCACTGAAATTGGTTTAGAAGAACTTTATGAAACCTGCTTTCTCTATACTATGATTTTAAAAATTGAAATAAATTTCAGGTTATGATGTTCCAGTACATGGTTTAACACATCTGTGAATTTTAATTTGTATAAGTTTCAATTAAAACACCTAAAAAATGAAGAATTTATTTTTCGAGTGGGTTTTGCATACCATTTGAAGATCTGATGAATAATTACTCTGAATATGTGAATTATTTTGCTTTTAATCTGAGTAACCTATGTAAGTATTACCATAAATAATAATTTTCTGGTTCATCTGATGAAACAGACTGAAGCAAGTAATTCTTGAGAGTTGAAGTGCCACAGAAACGATTTCTAATAATCCAAAATTTTCATAATCATGACAAGTGACCTTAAATTTTAATTTTTTTAACTCTCAAAAATGATCTGATATTTAGGCTTTTAGTACTGGTTCCATCTCAGTTCAGTCTGGTTCTTAAAGGAAGGACTGAGGTCAGGGCCATCAGAACTTTAAAATTTAGATAACATTTGCACAGGGACATCAGAAATTCTGGAAACTATAATAATGTAAAGGACCAAGAGTAGAAAAGATTAGTAGCATAGGCTCAGAATTTGTTATATCCCCTTGCAGGAGATAGAAAAACAACATAGCAATGATTAATAGACTACAGACAAAAGTTCCTGTACTTACCCTGGAAAAGCTGTCCTGAAAAAATCTATGAAGAACCAAGACATTATTAGACATTCTGTTGACTTTTGAATACTGTCATTTCTTTTGTCCTTTTCACAATTGTTTAGCAGAAAGTTAGAGTAACTGCTATGCCTGTATTAAAGCAGAGGAAATGTGTGACCCTGGCAAGGACTGCAAAAAATGCAACCTTAGGGTAAAGTGGATTGTGAGGAAAATACAACCAGTTGTGGGAATGATAAGAAGAGAGATGCTGAGAAGCAACATTTTTATTTATATTAAACGCACATCATTTCCCACTGCAGGGAAGAAGCGCTGCAAAAGAGTCTCTCTCTTTCCAGAGGGAAGAGAAAAAAAAAAAATTTATCTTGACTTATAGATCAGGTTTTTATCTCCCACAAGACAAATTTCACAAGATTCTCTTTTACTGAATAAATTAAAAAAAAAATTTTTTTGAGGTGGAAAACCCCAGCCCAGATACTAGAAGACAAAATCGTAATACTTACAAAAAAAAAAAAAAAGGGCATTTGGCAAGCTAGGCATTTATTTCAGATTCCTCAGGATGCACTGGTTAGGATCTCATTACCTTATTCATGGACAACAGCTCCCAGTCTCTTGGCTTTCAGACCCTTTCCCTGTGATGTATCCTGGGGACTGTGCTGCCAGAACACGTGAGTTTTTTCGTCAAGCTTTTTGAGTTTATCCTCACTTTGATAGAATGAAATCTAAATGTCAGCCTATCACTTAAACTCCGTCAAGCCCTAGTACGAGCCTCCCTTTCCAGTTTTATTCCTCACTGTGTTCTGTCAGGTGCCAGGTGCTCCGTATAAGCTGATGTATTTGTTTTCTCCATGCATGTGACACTTTCCCATTTTCTTAATTTTAGAAGGAAAATAAATCAATTACTGTAGATAACTGTTATGTACCAGCTCCTGTGTTAGGACCCTTTCATATAGATTATATGAAATTGTTGTTATACAAGATGAGCATTATTGATCCTCAGCTGTAGACAGCCAAGGAATCTGAGGTTCTGGCAGTGTGAATGACCTGTTTCTTATCACATAACTAGTAAAAGACAGAGCAGACTCTAGAAAAGAATTTTTGCGTGAATCAGTCATCACACCTCTTTCTCCTCATCACACCACCAAACCCATGTTATTTATTTTTTTTATAACATGTCCTACTCATATACCAATATCCACACTCAGGTTTTGCTTCTCAACAAATCTTTTATTTTGCTTCTGGCATTCAATTCGAAGATAATCTCTGTCTGCAATGAATTATTATGGGAATCTTAGATCATAAATATTTATCATAACTGTTATTAATGTTCATAACCTATTTTTATCAAAATTTAAAGAACTCCAAGTAGGATAGTCTCTATTGAAGACTAGAATATATGTCTTTTTAATTTTTGTACCCTAGTGGAGTGTACAGAGTAACCTTCAGTCAATAATGGGAATGAGTTAATGAATGAATGAAAGAACAGCTATCTATTCCCTATGAATAATCCCAAACTCCATACAGTTATTAATAAGGTAATTTATGAAAAATTAACCATTTCAGTGCCCTGCTACTGTTTGAGTTTTCTGATAATGAAGGTAATGGCCATGAATTGACCTAGGGCAATCATTATAGAAACCTCAGTTACCATTCCATTTCTAAAATATTGGTTAATTTTCAGTGGCTGATTTCAAAATGCCACATCAGGATTGGATGCCTTCTGGCAGAGATTCTTTATGAGGTCCTCCTTTTTCTCACTGCCACTTTCTAACCCTTGCACAGTGTGTGTCTAGCCACAAAACCACACATGCCTTTGACTCACAGCCTCCTACAGCAAAGACATTAGCAGTGGGGGTCTTTTGTGATGCCATATAGTTTCTTTCAGGGTTTATTAGAACTCCTTTTGCCTTAGTAGGTGGTAATATTATTTACTGTTACTATATTAAAAACATAGAAGCATCAATAACATTAATGCAGATTTTAACTAGTGTTTGCCTCTGGCTGAGTCCCCTTGACATCAGGATTGGTGTAGAATATTAAAAAAATGTTGATATGAATACTTAATATAAGAACGTGCATATAAATCATGATTTCAAATTTAATATATCTGATGATAGTAATTAAGTTCATTATAAAAAGTAGATCAGATAAAAAAGAAATGATAGGCAAATGATTTCTGTATGTGAATTATCCTATATGTGCATTAGACCAGTACGTGAAAAATAGAAGACTTAATTAAAGTCACTCAGTATTTTATCTTGAATGAATCATAAAGAACACAATTCAGCCTACCCCTTTACCAGAGGTATATTTGAGATATTTTATTAGTTATTATAAAGGGAGGGTTTTGCTAATCTTGCTTGTTTGTTGTTACATGCCTTTAATATAATTGACATTAATTAACAGATTATTCGTGCTAATTAGAAACACAATATATGTCTTCCTTTAAAGAATATGCAATATCAAGGAAAGCAGAATTGAGTATTAATTCCCCAAATTATACAAAATTGCAAATCCTGAAATCCTAAGGAATTAAATAAGTTATTACCAAAATTACTAGATTTTGATCTATTTTAAGTCAAATTTAATTTTTAAAATTATTGATTGAGCACTTCTAGAATCAAATTCTCCTGCACAGAAATGAGAATAAAGACATGAATTAGTTTTTTCCTGCAAAGGCTATTCAGCATTTTATTATTGGAGGATTAATTTTAAGTAGTTAAGGATAAATTTTGCTCACTTGATTTATCAAAAAAAAGAATAGTTAGTACCTGTTAGAATGCCACTTGAGAACAATTCCATTAACAGGTTAATCTCATTAGTAATAGTTCCTGTTTGGATACTAAGATGATGACACAAAATCAGCCGGGTCTACCTAAATGACATTAACAACTCCTGAGAAGACATCATGATAGATTCTTGGGTGCAGGTACAATGGGAACCAGATTCAAGTCTCAGCCTGGCTACTTACAGACTTTAGGATCTTGGCAAATTGCTTATCATTTTCAAACTAGTCTCTTTGTTAGTTAATTGATATAATAATGCTTGTTGGACAAGATTGTCCTGAGAACCAAATGTGTTCATATGGAAAATGAATAGCCTTGTGCCAGGCACACTTCAGCAGCAAGTAGTGGTGGTTGTTATGATCTGATGAATCTCGTGAATAGGTGACTTCAGAGGGACTGTGTTTACTAAGAACTAGAAGGCTGTAGAGGAGCTAAATGCAGGGCTCACCCAACATCAAATACCCTTATAGAAATTGATTTTCATTTATAGGAAGAAAAAAAGAAAAGCAGTAGGCACTATTTGGGAGTTTATAATTATTCCTTCCTCCCTAGTTGGAGAATCTGTAGCCTCGGATGATTTATTCTTGTTCTAGTGTGTTGGTGTTTTCATTTTTTTACAGCATTTTGCAGTGTCCCCTCAGAAGATCCACGTTGGACCTTGCTGAGCTTGGGTTATCCATCCTGAAATGCTAACTGCAGACGCCTTTGTGCTTCTCTTTCTGTAACTTTGCTAGGATTAGTCAGCAGGTGATCAAGAGTCTCTGCGCTAAGAACAAGCATTCACCAGTACCTGGTGGTTTCTATTACCTACTTTAGCCCCAGTTGCTATCCACCATTATTACTGTTACTGTGGTTTCTATTTGTTACAGAACAAATTTATGTTGTCCCTGATGGTCCCTTGTAACTTCATAAGCTACTTTTGTCTTTCTCCTAACTCTTCATGATTGCTTTATGTTGAAGGTAGAAAGAGATGCTTCTGGCTTTCCGTGGGCTTAAATAGGAAGAGAACATCTTCTAAGGTGCTAATAGAAAAATTATTTTTTTGGTCAATTTACCTGCCTTTTATTCCAAATGCCCCCACTAGACTGGAAAAAGGTCCAATGTGACCACTCACCCTGGGGCTGCAGCTTTTTTTCCAGACTCCTAGCAAGGCCTTTTCTACTCAGTGATTTCACTCCCTTCACATATAATTGGTTTAACACAAATGTAAAAATAACTAACATTCTTAAGAGTCTACTAGGCACTATGATAAGCTCTTTCCCTGTGCTGTATAATTTGGCTATTACATATATATGTTAATTTCTTAATGAATTAAAAGTATCTGTAACATTTAGATTAGACTAATATGGTACATCCAAGCTAAATAAGATTTGCCAGCAACATTAATTGTAAATATATGTACAAAATCAAGGTAGTGATGTTTAATCTCACCTTTACCTTCCAGTAAACTGGTTTTTGTTGCCTAGAGCATTGAATTAAAGAGGATTTTGAGTCTTCATCCAGTCGATGCAGGAAAGAATACAGTAATCGTATTAGTTTCCTGTGGCTGCTGTAACAAATTACCTCAAACTTGATGACTTAACAGAAATATTATATCACGTTTCTGGAGGCCAGACTTCTGAAATCAAGGTATTGGTAGGGCTGCATGCCTCCTAGAAGCTTCAAAAAAAAAAAAAAATCTGTTCCTTCTGCTCTTCAGCTTCTGGGAGCTGCATTTGTTCCTTGGCTTATGGTTTCATCACTCACATCTCTGCCTCCTTCTTTACATTGCATTCTCTTCTGTGTATGTGTATCTAATTCCCCTCTGTCTTTCATTTATAAGGATAGTTGTGATGGCATTTAAGGCCTGGATAATCCAAGATGATCTCATCTCAAAATCCCTCACTTAATCATATCTGTACAGACCCTTTTCCAAATAAGATAATCTTCACAGATTCCTGGGAAGAGGATGTGGACGTATTTGGGGATTCCTTATCAGCCCATGATGATGATTGCTTAGCAGTCTGTGCCATGGGCAAGGGGGAGGAGGGTTGGTATAGCATCAATCAGTAAAATGCTAACATCAGTCACAGAGAGATTATTGAGAAAGAAGGTGGTCAGTAAGGTAAAACCATCCAGAAACTCAGAAAAATATTAAGAATGAAGGAAAACCTGTTGATTAGTGAAAAGGAGGTTACTGGTGACTTTTTCAAGAGTACTTTGAATAGTTAGAATGCGGGAAATTTGTAGAAAAACTAGAGCCTGAAGGAGTGTAGGACTGTAAAATGAAGAAGTATCCAAAGTGAGAAAAGCAAATATTCCTAAAGTCAAGAAATAGCAAAATTGAAGGAACTTTCACTTTTAGAATATGAGAAATCTAAATATACTTGTACATACAGTGAAGGTGCCAATATGGAGTGAAGGTGAAGTTTTGCTAGAGGTAAACAAGGAAAGGTAAAATGATTCAAGGGAACAAAATGGAAAGAGGCCAAGAGTACATTTCACAGAGTAAATGTGAAAGATAGAAATGGTTTTTGTTTATTTGTTTTGTTTTGTTTTTCCTGCTCAGAGATACAGGTCATAATAAATGTAATAAAGAGCCAAAAAGGAAATTAAAAACTAAAACAGAGGGGTATTTTTGGAGAATCAAATCAGAATAGAATTGAATCTATGCCTTTCTCTAACAATATTTGAAAGTTTGAGAATTCAATGATGGAAGTTGTCTTTGGGTAAGGAGTGGCAAATTATATGCTGGTGGTAAATGCTTTGTTGTAATAGTTAATATTGGAGTTCAGGCTAAGAGAGAGGTAAGCGAAGCATAAAAGAAAGCAGGCATTAAAAAATCAAATTATTAAAAATAACTCCAGTCTCTTTCCCACAACTGTGAGGCCTTTCATGAGCTGACCCCTACATGCATTTCTGATCTCATCTCATGCCATTTGCAGCCCTTTCTAAGTTCCAGATACGTGACTCTTCTCAGAGCTTCCAAAATTTGCCAAGCTCTTAGGCTCTTTCCTTGTATGTTCCTACCTGGCTTCTTTTCATATGTCAGATCTCAGGACACATTTTTTTGACTATCTGTCTGAAGTAGCTCTAGCACCATCATTTTATTACCTATTGCAATACTCTTTGTTTTTCATTGTCCTTAATACAATTTATACTTATTTATACATCTGTTTCATGTTTCTTTCGTTTTCCTGTCTATTGGTTGCCTCTCCCAGGAGAATGAAAGCTCATGAGGATTGAGAAGCTTCAGTCACAGTGCCAGGCACGTAGTAGGTCCTCAATAAATATTTTGAAGTGAATAAATGTATACCAAAGAGATAGGAAAATATAATAAGGATAGGAGGGAAATTCAGTGTAACTGCAGGTATGGAGAAAGTAACACAGAAAGTAGAATTCTACCTTGTAAAAATTATTCACGAAGCTCTTAATTGTGTTGCACTGTTACATAATATCTAAATCTGAGACTCAGCCACCCAGTGAGTGAATGATGGAGAATGGAGATGAAAAAATTTCAACTCCAAAAGTGAGAAGGATCCTAATCTTGATTGTTCAAGTTCACAAAAATGACACCAGGGATTGGAAAGGAGTGTCACTGAGCAATGGAGACACACTTAAATTGATGGCATATTAATTCAGTCTAATTACTGCTCACCTACTTGCTCTAGTAAATTATTATTTATTCTATACATGAGGGAACAGATGCAGATTTCATTTATTTTATTATCTGGGTACCATCTGCAGCAAAACAGATTTGTAAAACATTATTATGGGCCAGTCATTTTATCTCATTTTTCATCATTGCCATCACCGTTATCTTCTTGGTTCCATCTATCACCATCGCCCACTCCATCCTAAGGAAAGGCGTTTGTTTTGTGCATTCACAAACCTGCTGACTGTTGCACTGAGCACTGTTTTATATGTGTATGTTAATTGTCTATCTTTTCTTTTTCTCTACCCTCCTTTTTATCTTCCTTATCCCTGATGCAAGGAGATTTTCCCCATTTTCAGCTAGAGGGCATTGATTAATGGTCCATAGACATAATGAAACAGTGAAAGTTTGGCTGAAGTTAACATTTTTAAAAAACAGAATAGCCCATATGTTTTCAATGACAATATATATGTTTTCTTTTTGTGAAATTACTAACCAACGTGAGTGAGAAAAGAAGTTTAAGTGGCAAAGTATAAACTCCTGAAGGCTGGGCAAAATCATACCTTAATGTGACAAATGGTATTGCTCACTTTTATTATTGTATAGAAATGTCTTGCCTTCAGATCGAAATAGAGATACAAATAGCATAAGCTAGAGAATAATGGCACATGTGCTTCAGAGCTTTTTATCTATGCCCTGGTCATCCCTTGATAGTTTTAAAAAATGTCCTCATTTAAACCAGACCTCATTGTAAAGAAAAATGTTCTTGTTGTTTTCATTGTAGCACCTGTTACATCCTTCCTCTCTGTCCAGTGAGAAAACTATTTAATTCACCTACAAAGAAAATTTTGTACAGCCAAAGGGAAAACAAAGACAGAAAATAATTTCATTTATGAAAAAAATAGATAAGGCACCTGTCAACTTGTATTTATTCTAGTGGCCTTTGGTGACATTTTCTAGTGTCAGCAGCAAAGATTCCAAAATTGCTTCCATAGGCCCCACACAGAGATAGGTAACAGAGGACATTATTAATTTTAACCCAGTAATTTATTGAAATCCAACACTCCATTATTAAAATATTGGGATTTTTTCCCTTTCCATCCCACTCATCACTCTAAATGAATCCACATTCTCTTCTCTTTATCTCTTCCCTTATCCCCTCAAAAAGCCATCTGCTATTTCTTTTATGAAAAAAATAAAACCTACAATTAGTGTCTTGTTCATCTTTTCTTTTTCAAAAAAAAAAAAGAGAACTATTATGCAAATACTCTGCAATTTGGTTTCGAATACTCTTTGTAGTGTGATGAGCAATTTTCCTTAATAGAATCCCAGCTTTTTTGCCAAGACTTACTAATAGATTTTTTACAAGAGAATTTTCATGTGACTTTTTTACATTCTTCTGATGTAAACTTTTCATGTGCGTATTTAAAATGGGAGTATCATTACTCGAGTTGTAAAAGAAAAGCAATTGTTTATATGTTATCCTGAAAAAGAAGCCTGAAATAACCTTAAAATCTTTCTTTTTACCTTAAATTTCACCATTTTCTTTATCTTAATAAACGGTCTGTACCAGATAACCGTCTCAGGAAATCAGAGAAATATATTTTCGTAGGCTTTTTCTGAAAGCATATTGCAAGTGATGGCAGTTTACCTATAAGTGCAAATTTGTTGTTTGAGTTACTCCTTAGGAACTAGAGGGTAATTTGACGCAATTCTTTCAGGGATGGCTAATGTCAGGTGTTTGGAGTTGTCTCCTTATTAACAAGATAGGCATCTACAATTCGAAGTGCTGATGGAACTGAAATTAAAAAATCACATTCTTTTTACTGTCATAAGAAATAGCACTGTACTCAGAATTAGAAAACCCAAGTCTTCACACTGACCCTGCTACCTGCTCATCACACACCTGGGGCAGTAATCCCCCTTAGCCCTGGTTTTCTTATTTTACCTCCTTTGACTGCTTCGTAGGGTTACAGTGAGGATCGAATAACTGTTGCATGTTACTTCCTTTGTAATCGATGATAGAGACATGCATTTGATAGAGATGTTATAGAGGTTCTCAGAGTTCTGTATTTCCTACAACAGCTTCACCCTGGGAGCTTGCCACAAATACAGATTCCTGATTCACTTCTAAACTTGATTACTTGGGACTAGGTCTTGCAAAGCGATCCTTGTGGTAATAAACCTAGGTGACTCTGATGCACATGAAGGACTGAGAGTCACCAGAAGAAAAATAGAATGCAATCAGGATAAATGAATTTAATGTAGTCAGGTGCCTAATATTTAATATCCAATTAAATATCTAATTTGGCACTTGATTGAGTTGAGACTTAATTTAATTAGATGTTTTGCTTATTTGTTGATGTCTATGTGTATATTTATATATGTACCTATCATAATTCAGTGAAGGAACCCTGTGGTTTACATTTTCAATATTGAAGTTAATTAGCATTTAATTTATTAATTGAAATACTAGATTGAATAATAGACCATGTAACTTGGTTAACATTCCTATTTGTACTATCCTCATAACTACATTGGTTTGCTTTACGTTAAATGTTTACTGAAATACACAGGAAGTAAAACCAAAACGTTTACACCACGTGCATCTAGATAGGACCGTATTCATAGTAATAACTCAAAAAACTGACTTTGCTAATTGTGCAGAAACTTCAACCTCAATGGAAGTCTCCCCAAATAGTTTGGGAAGTACTGGGCATCTCCTATGAACTTATCAAGCCAGTCTCCCAGGTGCAGTCACCCTGTGGTACCTACATGCCCTTTCTTACCAGCTCTGGTCCCCTTGTGGAGCTTCTCTTCTTGCTGAGCCACTGAGGGGTCCTACCCCTGGCACTGTTGACTGGTACCACTTGAAGCTGCCACTGTCTTTGCCAGAGGTGGTGCCTCTCAGTGGTTCCTGAGCTGCCAGTTCTCCAGGTGTTGCAGGGATGTTGGGCTCAGCAAGAGAGCATGGAAACTGGTGCTCCTGCTTATTCTTTGACTCATCAGGTTTCCCAGAGCTGCTGGGGAGTAGAGGATCCCATCTATTTGGAAGCCATCTGGAAAACAACAATTTCACCTTCTGCCCCAAAAATAAGGCTCAAAAAGAAAGTTATTTGAGTTAAACTGGCACCATTTTACCAGCTTTGTTCTTCTGTTTGGCTTCATACATCTCCTTTCTCCAGGCCTGTGTCCATACTGCCCCACTCCTCCTTACTCAAAAATTATGAGGTTATATTTCCTGTAAGACCCTGGCTGGATCCAGTAAAATCCACATACTCCATCACACTCACCCCGTAATTGTGAATAATCTTTAGACTTAGCTCAACTCAACATCACTAAACTAGTAGGAGAGGTTGAAAGTGAATAATGCCTTCCCAAATAGCTTTTAGGTAATGATAATCATTTTGAAAAACATCAAACACTTCTTCAAGGCTAATAATGGTGAAAGACAGCAGTTTCTAGGGTCCCTCTTCTCCCTTCCCTGCCCCCATTTCCCACAGCCTAAAGTAATCACTTTCACTTTTTCAGCAAATTCTTCCTTTACTTACTCTCTAAATAATATGCTTATACTGTCAACTCTTGGTTTTTCAGTTTTCTGCATCACATACTAACTTCTCACTTGAAACAACAGAAACATACCTTCACTTCCTTCCCGTCACCACCATGTGGAAGTGTCCCTCCCTTTCCTTCCTTTTCCAATACAATCATGTGACGCTGGGTTATATTAATACTTCTGTTTGTTATTATGCTCATATAACTATTTGCAGCTGAAGCTGTGCTTTATAGTGACTATTGATGGCTCACTTTTCTTATGTAAATCTTGTTTTACCTTGAATTAATTTCTTTATTTCACTTTTATTCTTTGTGTGTCACTAATTTGCCCTTCAAATTCTGCTAGAAAATACATACATATACTCTTAATGTATTTGAAATGCATTAAGTTTTCTATCAGTTCCATCTTCTTGCATCATTATTCCCAGAACAATATGTCCTACTCTAGTCTGGACTGGCTACTATCTGTCTCCTGGAATATCCCTTCACTGTCATTTCCTTTTTTTCTCAATTAAATGTACTTTTTTTTTTTTACCTCTTCTAGGAGTTTTATGGTGTTATGTCTTATATTTAAGTCTTCAAGACATTTTGAGTTTATTATTGTATATGATGTGAGGGAGTGTTCTAATTTCATTGATATACATGTGACTGTTCAGCTTTCCCAACACCACTTGCTGAAGACATTGTCTGGTCTCCACTGTATATTCTTGCCTTTGACAAATGTCACAGATTAATTGGCCATAGGTGTGTGGAGTTACTTCTGAACTCTCTGTTCCATTGAGCCATATGTCTCTTTTTGTGCCAATACCATGCTGTTTTGATTACTGTAGCTTTGCAATATTGTCTGAAGTCTGGGTGGGTTATGCTTTTTAGTAGATACAAACTATATATAAAACAAATAAGATCCTATTGTATAGCACAGGGAACTATATTCAATATCTTGTAATAAACTATAATGGAAAATAATACAAAAAGTAATATATATATATGTATAACCAAATAACACCAGAAACTAACACAACATTGTAAATCAACTACACTTCAACTTTAAAAAATGTATTTTTTTAACCACTCCACCCTTTTATTAAATGAGAACATCTAACAGAGAAAGAAAGAGATAATCTTTTACTTGTGAGATAATCTTTTTAAAGAATAGACGTGTCTATATATTCACTCACTTCGTTGAAATTTTGCTGGATATAGAATTTGAGGTTTAAACAAACTGTCAGAATTTTGAAGTCACAGCTCCATCTGGGAGGAGAAACTGGAGGGTGACCCCGGTTTTCACCATATATAAATTTACATAACACTACTATTTTCACCAGAGTACTTCTCGTTGCATTGCCTGGTAGCCATAGTCTGCAGTCCTCTTGGTTCAGCTTCTCCTAAGGACGGAGGGGAATTTTCCCTGCTGCTAATTTAGGTTTTGGATTTCTTATGTTTGCAAAGTGAGTTGCTACCAGTAAGCCACTTCCTGACTTTAGTGTTCTATCTTTATTACCTCTTCTCTATGATTGTTGGCGTCTGGCTTTTTGTTAATTCTGTTATTGTTAGTATGGTGAAGCCAAGGAGAAGTGGAAGTAAATGCGTGTCTTCAATCCGCCATGCTGTCTTAAACTGCAGCTCAATATTATAGCTTTCTGTTTTCAGTTTTTTGTTTTGAAAAATTTTGAAGTACAGAAAATATTCAGGAAAGTACGATGAACATTCTCATGCCTTCAGATAGCTAAACTTGATAATAAATTGCCATATATGTGCCAACCACTCCGTGTTTGTGTATATGTGTGTATAAGGTTATATCAATTTCAAATTGGAGTAAAGACACTTAAAATAACTTTTGATTGAGGTAAAACTTTAGGATGTGCTATGAATAACCATCATATGTCCACATTTTATCTCTGCTAAGCATAGGTGCCTTTTTGGTTATGAAAAAGAAACTCAAACTGTTTTCTCACTTCGTGAAATGAGAAAGTTGGAATGGACAAATTTTCATAGTCTCACCTAACTCTCAAATTTTGATCTATGAATTAAACATAACTTATAATTTTGAAAATGAACAAAATTTGAGTAGAAGCAAAGTATGGAGCAAAATGTGTTATTAAAATGTTTATTTTTCTACATAAATCCACCATAGGCATATTATTTTTAATTGTTCATATTGATATTTATAATTTATAAATGACCCCTATGTATGCTGTCTGAATCCACACCCATAACGAATGATTTAACTTTGGGCCACCTTATGCTAAAAACTGCGTTTGTGTAGAGTATCGTGCTCTAGAACCAAATATCAAAGTTTAAAAATCCACAGTATAAGTCAGGATCCATTTCAACATACTTGACAGTAACTAAAATCTAATTTTGTTCCCATTACAAAAGAGAAAATACTGCTATTAATTTTATATACAGGTATTCTGTAACATTTTCCATATTAATAAATGTATGGTCTTTATTTTTCATTTAATTTCACTTGAATTAAATCACTTTAGGAATGTAATAGCTACCGTAATGTCTTTTCATTTTTAATTGACTCCATTGAGTGAGAGTACGTTTTAAAATCATTATCAACCCCATTAGTACAGTGCAAGTAACAATAGTTATAAAGAACTCTGAGTTGAAATAATGGTATTCTGTTCTTTCTTCTCTTAGGAAGCTCTGATCATGGCAAGTATGGATCATCCACACTTAGTCCGATTATTAGGTGTGTGTCTGAGCCCAACCATTCAGCTGGTTACACAGCTCATGCCCCATGGCTGCCTGCTGGATTACGTCCATGAACACAAGGACAACATTGGATCACAGCTGTTGCTTAACTGGTGTGTCCAGATAGCTAAGGTAAGTGCCCATCACTTCTAATCTTCACAGTTTGGATAGTCTATCCGTTTAAAGCAAATAAATTATATTTGCTATATTGAAAGATACGTTATAAGGGGGTATTCACATTATGACCATAGATCAAACATGTGATCATACATATATTGGGTTATTCTGTTCTGTGCTGTTTGTCTTATATTGACCAAATGCCAAAACAAGTAACTTACTGCTCAGGAGGAAAAACTTTTACACTGAATTTTTTGGACTTTTTTGTTTGCTTGGGTATAGTTTAGTTAACAAACGAAATTCAAGAATAAAAAGATTGAAGGTTTGAATTGTTTCATTTTTAGCTGATTTTATTTGAATAGCATGTATGTTAAATTCTCAGAATTAGAAATGATCAAATTCTATATATTTTCATAGACATTTTGATAATTCTCAATTGATCTTTAATGTTTTCTTTTTCCTTTTTCTTTTTTTGGTCTGGCACAAGATGTCGGGCATATAATATACATAAGGAAAGTGGTGTGGATCTCAGTACCCAGGGTGATGGAAGGAGATGGCTCTGTGGTGAATTAGAAAACATTTACTCCCTTCTTGGGGACTGTGTTTTTTTTTTTTTTTTTTCCCACTAGAATTATCAGATATTAATTCTGGATTTTTTAATGTGACTTTTCCAAATTTAAATCTTGGCTCAAACTTTTGAAGCCCTCTGTGAGCCAGACAAAACTTTCGTGTTCTCCAGGCCACCAGCGTGAAACTTTGGTGTGCATATTTCAAGTTCAAAGAAACCATTTGAGATTGTCTATACTGAGACTATTTCTTAAAAATGTTCTCCAAGATAAATAGATCTGAGATGAGTTTTAATTCACTCTGTCAACTCTTACATCAAATATGACTGGATATTCTATACATTCTCCAGATCTGGACATTTGTATAATATAAAGGCTACAATGTTAATTTAGTAGTTTTAGCCTATTTCTTTTTACAATCTACAGATGAATAAAAATATATCACCCGAAGCAGAAATTTGAAATGATTCTTAAAATGCAAACCCAAAAAATTATTTGAAGGAAAAACCCAGTTTAGTTTTATATACTGTAAATCTCCATATCGTTTCCTTATGGACCATGTATTATAATTTAGTGAATATTACATGACAAGCTCACGATTGAGAGGATTCTTTATGGTAATGAAGTTTGAAATATAACTCTTTAAAAACTACTGTACTTATCTAAGAACTTCTATAATTTATAGAGTGAGCTAAATATGCAATAGAAACTCTCAAATCATCCTAGCACTATAAATGAAAACAAAACTGTTTTGAATTTCTTAGCTCTTCTCTGTGTTACCCGCAGTCTCCTTCATAATTTAGGTTTTGTCCTTAGGGATTCATGGCATTAATATATCATTTATGCAAGACTGTACACTCTAATAATAGAAACTACTTTGAGTTCCCTGAATAATCACAACTGTTTGAAACCTTTTTGCCTTTGTAAATGACATTCCTTCTGCTTAGAAATATTTTTTCCTAACTTCTTGATTCATGCAACATGATCTTTTTCATCCACGAACACTTGGGCTTCCTCTTCTTTTGAAGCTGCCCCTAGTCACCCTCTTTTCTCTCTGAACAGAAGTAACTTCTTTCTCTTCCGTATTAGTTTGGTCATTGGTGTATTGAATACATTTGAGTTAGTTAAATGTTACACTGTGTGTTTATATAACTCTCTGACTGAATGGCATATTTATTTGGTCATTAATCCTTCAATAAATAGGTGTGGACACCTACCATGTGCCAGGTCCTGTGCTGGCTGAAAAGTCTCTCTATAATCTAATGGTAGGAACAGACATTCAACAAGTAAAGCAATCAAGAGTAGAATTAAACCCTTTGGTTTAAATTTTGAAGAAAAATAACTACAAGGAAGACCCCAATGAGTCCTAAGGGAGACGGTTATGGGAAGAAATCTAGGCAGAGGAAAGATTACACAGAGCCCTATAAATATGATGACCTTGTAATTTGTCATCCAAAGGAACAAATTTTCCAAGTGAAAGGAGGCTCTGTATCAGGACAGCAGGCACACAAATGTCCTAAACAGATTAAGGTACGTGGGGACACTGTGTAGCATGAAAAATTTGGATTTGATTATAAATGCAGTAGATATTGAAGTAGTTTGCTCTGGAAGTGATATAATCCAGTCTATTTTCTAAGGAGATCATGCCAATTTATGTGTGAAGATTAGACTGAAGCAATGCAAGAATGGAAGCAATGCAAGATTCGTTAGAAGTCTGCGGGTAATAAAAATGAGAAGTAAATGGGATTAAGATATATTTTTGAGACAAATTTGGATATTTGATTATTGATGAATGGTTGATAGGGGAGGGGAGGATGGTGGCGCTGTTGCCTGAGGTGAAGGAAGGTTAGGGATTGAACATAGTTGTAGAAAAAAAAAAATCAAGAGTTCCATTCCTGACGTGGCAGATTGAAAAGGTTTGTAGAACATGAAACTAGAGATATCAATTAGGTAGTTGAATTTGGTCCAGACTGCAGAAATCGTTTTAAGATTTATAAATACTCAACTATAGAGGAAGATATAGATTTCCTACTAGTTACTGACTTGGTCTGATTCATATTTTTCCTAGCATTTGAAATTGGGTATTCCATATAGGTAGCTCTTCAATGAATATTTAATAAATATTTTTAACTTATAGAGAAAAATTTTTAAGTCTGCCCTTAAGGAGGGAGTCCTTCCTTTATCTTTTTTTTTTTTTTTTGACATATGGTTATTTAATTTATTTATTTATTGAAGTATAGTCAATTACAATGTGTCATTTTCTGGTATAGAGCAAAATGTTTCAGTCGTACAAATGCTTACATATATTAGTTTTCATACTCTTTTTCATTATAGGTTACTACGAGACATTGGATATAGTTCCCTATGCTATACAGAAGAAATTTTTTTAAATCTATTTTTATGTATAGTAGTTAATATTTGCAAATCTCAAACTCCCAGTTTATCCCGTCCCACCCCCTTTCCCCCTGGTAACCGTAAGTTTGCTTACTAAGTCTGTGAGTCTTTCTGTTTTGTAGATGAGCTCATTAGTGTCTCTTTTTTTCTAACTTTGGGGGCAGAATTGTGTAATGGGAACAGCATTAGGGTCAGAAGGACCTGTGTTAGCATGCCGGTGCCCACTTTTTGGTTTTGTGAATTTGAGTAAATTATTCAACCTTTTTGAATTTTTGATTCTCAACCTATTAATAGTTAGTAGTTGTTATGTTTTTTTCCTTATTTGTAAAGTGAGTGTAACAGTATCTACCTGTAGTAGGTTAGAAAACGATCTCTTGCCTTCAAGATGTTGTGTGAATCTGTTACTTTACATGTTAAGTGGGATTGTGTGGATGTGATTCTATTGAAGAGCTTGCCATGGGGAGATTATCCTGCATCATCCAGGTGGGCCCAGTGTAATCCCAGGATCCACACAAGTAGGAAGCAGAAGGATCAAGAGTAATAGAGGGAAGGTACAAAAACGGAAGCAGAGTTGGAGTGACGTGCTTTGAGGGAGGAGGAAGGGGCCACCAGCTGAAACATGCTGTCGCCTCTGGAAGCTGGAAAAGGCAAGGAAGGAGGTTCTCCCCTCGAACCTCCAGGAGGAAAGCCAGCCTGCCAACACGTTGATTTCAGTCCATTTAGAGACTGATTTGGGATTGCTGATGTCCAGAGTTGTAAGAAAATAAATTTGTATTGTTTTAAGTCACTAAATTTGTGGTAATTAGTTATAGCAATAGAAAACTAAGGTACTTCCTTACAGTGATTTGCAAAGATGAAATAAAATAGCTCATGTAAGGTCCCTGGCCCAGCTCCTAGAACATGGAGCATTTAAAAACAATCTTCTTTTATTGGCTATAGATTGAAAGCCCTGAAACAAAGAATTGTTTTAGACATGTCCATAAAATATGAGTAATTTGGTCTAAGTAAAAACAAGTTCTTTACAAATAGCGATTCCGGTACCTTAGAGGCTTCTTTTTCTTTCCTTCCAATTCTCACGAGAGAATTTATGACAGTGGGATGTCACCTTCGTGATTACTCCAACAGCCCCTTTCATTTTGAGTGCATCCCTTTTTATTTGTTAATGAAGCAGGGCCAGGATGTGAGTCTGTAAAATAATCAGTTTAATTTGTGTTCTAACATACCTGTGGAAAGTATAACAGTAAGTAGAAGAAATAATAATTCTAGCGAACATCAAGTGCTAACAACTGTGCAAGGCATTATTCTGTTTTACTCATTAACTAATTTTTCTCATCACAGACCTGTGAGATGTCATTATTATGTCCATTTCACAGATGAAGAGAGTCACAGAGAATCTAAGTTATCTGATTAAATTCACACAGCTAGTAAATAAATAGTGGACCCACTAATCTATTTTTATATATAAGGAAGACAGTATTTTTTAAAATTTCGTGCATATTCCCAGTTGTCTTTCCATTCTTCCATTGGTACATCACTCTATAACATTTTCTGTAATAGAAACACACATTTAAACACCAAAATTGCTTCTTCTTAGAGGCAGCCATATTCCCTCTACATATGCTGCATTTAGAACTTGATATAATTTGGTAAGCAGAGCAGAACATATTATTATTTAATGTTCGTATAATGCCATCTGCGTTCCTGGTGCTTCACAAATCCAGGATAGAGGATAATTATGAGAATTCCTTCTTTCATAGTTGTAGCTAACTAGTAAACAGTTTTTAAAGGACAACTTCACAGATTCTGAAAAGTGTATGTGAGTTTGGAGTGAAGGAACTTCGTGGTGAGTAACACTGATAATGATTGTGGCCACGTGGACAAAGCATGTCTTACGCAGTGGGCGTCAGCTTGGTGCTTTATCTACTTTGTATTATTTAATCATTACCGAAACTCTAGCAGGTATGACCCATTATTCTCCCAGTTTATCAATGAGGAACATGGAGGAACTTAAGTCCTGAAGGACACAGCAGTAGTAGGAATGGGATGTCTGGTTTCTGTATCAGGTAACTAGGATGCCTGCCTGAGCCAGGTCTTTAAACTATTCTGCACTCTTTCCTCTCCTAACACACATACACACACAGACACACACAGACACACACACACAGACACACACACACACACACACACACACAGACACACACACACACACACACAAACCTCTCACTGCAGCTTAAAGTCACTTGCTCTCCTCCAGCAGCATTTCTGAGCTTGAGGAGATGTGAGGAGCATGACACTTTATCTGTAGTTGTGTCTCATCCCCACGCCCATAAAAGAGAAGTTTCCATCGCGAATAGTACTTTTTACTGTCTTCATGAGGATTTTTTTATTGCCCTATCATCAGCACCTATGTCCCATTTTCAGGAGAAAGTACTAGTTTTTCATTTAATTACAGGGGGATTTTTCTTAAACTGATGTTGTACTTAGAAAATATTATGAGAAAGCAAGCTCAAAACTGTTCTGTGAGCTATCATTCTGTACCAGGACTGGTCACAAGTGACGCTATCAATTAAGCATTTACAGCGTTTAGTTTAGCACTGCTTTGTGTGAAGCATACAGACTCTAGGACCAGAGTGATTGGGTCCAAATCTCAGGTCCATCACTTATCAGCTCTCTGGTCCTTGACAGGTAACTTAATCAATCTCTCTGTGTCCTTGAAAATGAGGATAATCAGAGTACCTGCTTTATAGAGCAATTATGAGAATAAAGTAATGCTTGTGCTAAAAATGCTGCTTAGCATAGAGTAAGAGTGGCCACCTGTGTTATTTTGGAGAATATCTGAGGTGAAAACAATAAGGAAAGACACACCTACATTCATAATTAGAATACCCTAGTGATGTCCTTTCAGAAATACTCAATTTTTAAATCTCAGATATAAAAGATTTAATGTTTGTTCTTACACCGTCCTGAGGGCAGGAGAAGGTTCTCGCATGTTCAATATTTAATGTTTCTGACTTGGGGAAGAAAGAGCTTGAGTCTCCCATTCTCATGTGCTTTCTTACACAGGCTCCTAAGATGCTGTTCTCCATGTGTTATTATCATGACCTCTAATTTTCATGTTAGGTAATTGGATTGTTTGTAATATCAAACATGTGAAACCAGTTAGTCAATTGGCAAAAAGCTAAGGTCAAGGGTAATCTTCGAATCAGTCTGTTATTGAAGAGGAGCAAAGGAAACATTCTGATTTCTCAGTCTCAAGCTAGAAATCGTTAACACTGGTTTAGCTTCCCTTTACTGCACAGATTTTAGCTTCTGACTTCTTTCTAAGGAAAAGATTATCTGAGACATTGTTGTTGTTACCATATTTTTAAAGCCTGAATGTAGAGTATTGGCCACTGTTATTTTTCAAAATCTTGAAACCTTCCTCAGAGTTTTGCTGGCCTATTTTTCTTTACTGTCAGATTTTCATCTGGAACTCCAATTGATTTGTGGTTTAATTCAAATGTAGTGTTCCCAGGGCTTTTTTTTTTTAGTGGTTTACCATTGAAACTAGCTAAAGAGATGATTCTAAAAACATTTGTCAGGGGTCCGTTGTATACTTAACGATGATTCATTAATTGAGTCATGAATTGACCCATCCTTAAAATTCCAATGAAAATAAGTAGAAATAAGAATGACTTGATATTTTAAAGAAAAAACTGACCTAATATATTTAACCTAAATAATTTTGATTCTGCCTATCAATAAAGACTTTTTCAGTTATATTTTTGCAAATAGATTGATTCCAACATTTACGTTTTCTAAGCAAACTTTCACTGTTCAAAGGTCATTATGAATTTCATGCCAGTTTAATAGATTTTTTCAATTAACCTTCTTTTCTAAATTTCACACTCTAATTTGTTTGTCCTCAAAATTACTTTTCTTGTCCATATAATAGTCTTAATTGGAGCTAATGGGAGTTCTATTATGAAATCTAATTTTTTTGTGGCTATTGAGAGGTGTCTGTGGACCTTAATTTTCTTTATACTTGATGGCAGAGTGGGAGTTAATATGAGGGGCCAAGAGGAGAAAAATACCTCTATCTCTCTCAATTCAAAAACATAGTTCACTGTGATTCGAAGGAGAGATTTTTGTGTTAAGAAATAAATTCCTCTTCCATACAGATATGAAGTCTTCCTTAGGCTTAAATGTATTACAGGAGCAGAACCTTCATTCACTTGCTTTCTTTCCTCTTATCCATCTTCCTCTAGCAATAGCTACACAGAATGTCAGGAAGTTGTGATTTCCCTTTTAATTTAGCCATTTCTTTCTACATGAATAAGTTAGATTCAACTCTGAACGTCTGATGTTAAACGCATGAACTGGATGATGAAATTTCTGATTTGTTTGTGGTCAAGACCAAATTCTATATGTAGTATGACCTCTATATATATATGTACACACACACATATATGTATATCGCTTAAAAATAGTAAATACATACTCTACAGAAGAGACAGAATACTACTAACATTCTGGAAAAGACAAAATTGGCATTTATTATACTTATTAATATAATAATGCCTTTTAATACTGAAAAGTATTTAGATATTTGTGAATACTAATTGACTGAATGGGTTTTTAGGGTCTGTTTTGACACAGAGAAATTATTATATTTTGTAACAGTGAAATACAAGAGACATATTGGAATTAGAAGCCACAGCATTAGTGACATAGCCAAATTCCAATTAATGACATTTCATAATTTAAATTAAAATGGATGATTTTTTTTTCTAGTCACAGCCACTTTTGAGGAGAGACAAGAATGAAAGGTAGCTTATTATTTATCACTTTTACTGCTGTCTTTTAACTTTGAATGCATTATATATTCTAAAGAATTGTCACTAGATCTTTAGAGAAATTCAATAGCCTGAGTATGATTCAGTGGTAAAATTTTATTCAGAATAAATGCATTCAGTGACTTTCCCAGGGTCCTGCTGTAAAATAGTCGAAGGATGAAGAACTCCACTCAGAATCATGAACAAGTCATTGATTAGTTCATGAACATAGAGTGTTCACACAGCCAAATGAGTGAATTTTTGCTGGATCTCTGTCTGCTATTTAGATCTATTTCCATATTAGTCATTGAGATTTGAATCACCAAGTAGAGTCTCCATGGCCTTTGTTTAACCAGCAAAGACTCATTTATTTATTCATTTTGAAAATATTAAGTTATGATACAGCAGGTACTAGCCCAACATCTGAGATTTCAAGAAAAAATAAGTCTCTCTATCACAGTTTTTATATTCCACTGGGGAAGACAGAGACAAAACACAAGTTAAAAAAAACATGTGTGCATATATATATATATATCTCCTCATGTGTTGAGAGATGAGGGATGGGACCACCCAGCAGTGTTTCAGGGCAGGATTTAGGAGGAAGCAGCACTGTGGTCCAGTTTTTGCTGTCACTTACCACCTGTGTGACTTAGGTAAATTCCTTACTGTCTCTAAATCTGTTTTCTCATCTATAAAATGGGCAACAGCCTCCATTTGTCCAGCTCTTGTGATGGTTAAATGTGATTATGCATCAGCTTTGCACATCTGCTACCAAAACTCCAGTGCGTAGTAGATGTTATTACAATAGCAAGTAAAATTATGACATATTGTTTAATATTTATCATCAAAATTAATTTAGACACGACTTTTACAGAAAGAGAGCATAGTGTAGCAGAAAAAAATATGAACCATAAAGCAATATACCCTGGGTTTGAATTCTGATTCATAATTATGAAAGCTTTAAGAGTCATTTTCTCTTTTGCCAAATGAGAATACTTGGGCCTGCGTAAAAGGAAGCAAAGCTATGTTTGTCAAATTTGAATTAATACATAAATAGGAGCAACTGATATTAATCTGAAAAATTAGGCAATAGTTTCTAAGAACACAAATATATATATATATATATATTTCTTTATTACTTTGTACTCATGTGTTATATTCCTTATTCTTTTGTACTTATTTATACCCCCTTATTCACTTGTAGTCACTTATTGCTGTACTCATGAATATAGCAAACTTCCATGGAGAACCTACTATAATTACAATGGTGAAAGAAAATGGATTTTGGAATTAGAAAGATCTGGCTTTGAAGCCCAACGGTACTAGTCATTAGCTGTGAAATTTGGGTCAAGATTCTTAAACTCTCTGACTTCCTAATCTAAACATCAGGATAATAATACTCACAACAGAGGGTTATTGTAACAATTAAATAAAGCAATAAATTGTGTCAATATATCTGGCACATAGTATTGTTCAGGAAGTATTGGCCTTTTGTGTGTGTGTGTGTGTGTGTGTGTAATTATACAGACCTGTGCTCTCAAGGCCATTCATTTCAGAAGAGGATCACTCTATATTAGCATAATAAGGGTTCATTTGAATCTCCCCCACTCCACACACACACACACACACCCCAAGACAAAACACAGATCTTCCCTAGGGAAGTTTTTTCTTCATTTCCTCATATTAAATAGAAATAAATTTGGTCTGAAATACTAGATTGGCAGAAATCACATTACTTTATTATTATTTTTTTCTAAATCAGAATGATTCAAGTTTGGTGCTCACTGATCAGAGTTGGTCAGAAATTACATTTTAATCATGTGTTGGGAGATCTCCATAAGGATTCTTCTAGAGATACTGAAGAATCTGATGAGGAATGCATGATGTCTGGCAAACAGGAGCAGAGTCTCCATCTTGCCAACCTTCATAATTGGTACAGGAAGGTCCTCCTTGTGCAGCTGTAAGGAAGCAGGGTTCTTTAGTCTCCATGTCCAGTATGCACAATCCTTGTAGCTTCCAAATAATTTTCCTTCTCCCTCTTTTTATTTGGCATAAGTGTTTATTGTTCGTGAGTTTGGGTGTGCTGGGTAGCTCTGTGATCTTGGCTGAGCCTTCTGGAACTGCCACCAGTGATTCCGTCTTCCCTCTTGGCTCTTGGGGAACCTAAGCTTTTTGTGCTAGGTTGTTGGGTTCAGCCTCTTTTATGTTCCACCCTCACCTCCACTGCTAGATAGAAAAAAGTCAGTTTCTCAAACAACAAAACCTACGAGGGGCTCATTTCCTGGGTTCTGTTGCCTTGGAATTGCAATTTTAGGTACTACAATATAAAAACCCTTTCAAAATGAAGAACCTAAACTAGAAACACACAGATAGGCCTACTTACTCTAAAGAAGCAAGCACAAAACACAAATTGATATCCTAAAGTAATTTGCTGTACACAAAAGGAAAGAAAATTAATAGAAAAAAATCTCTTGGACGGGACCCATTCGAAGTTCCTTTATGGAGGCGGTGAATCTTTAAAAGAATTAATACCTGAACTTGTTGAAATTTTGGTACAAGGAACTCCAGAAGATTATCCAATTCACTGATTAAACATTTTTAAGGCATGAAATTGTTCTGTCAAGTGAATTTTACTTGAAAATCCAAGCAAATAAAACTGAGCCATACCTACAGCAACAGAGGATGTTGAGAGGGCTTCACGGAACCCTGCGGGTACCCTCGCTCCTCACAGAGACCAGTTCTAAGACCATCTGATGTGCCCATGTTGAAGATGGGGAAACGGAAGCCTAAACAGGTGGCAGACTCCATTTAAGGCCACACATCTTAGTGACAAAGCCACAATCTGAATCCATTCATGACCCACTCCAGCCTACATCAACTGACGGCCAGCATGCCTTCCCCAGAGTCTATAAGATTTGTGGATGTCTCATTTGTAATTTAGGTGAAATAACTACTACAGTATTAGAGAGAATTAGTCTAAAGGATCATATACCTCTCATGATAATTTTTAAATGATGTAACGAACTTTTCCCCCTATACAACATTAAATGAGAGGCAGCTAGCTGTTCTTGCTTTCAGGTACTTTTGTGTTTTCTGCTTACCTTCCAAGGTTTTTTGTTTTTTGTTTTTAAATCTCCCCTTTCCACCAATAGTTTTTCCTCTCAATCTTTATATCAGAATGTCTAATAACATTGCAGCCTCCCAAATTGGTGATAAAGCACCTGGCTGAATTTGAATCATGTTTATCCCCTCCCTGAAACAACCTCGTGCTTTTTATTTATGTGCCAAATTCTCATTGCCTTAAAGGAGGATGATATAAAAAAAGGTAGTAAGGGGTAAGAGAGAATCTCGATTGTACCAGATGAAAATGAAGTTTATTGAGGCAGTTTCTAGAGCACAGGTCCCAGAATTGCACTGAAGCCTTAATTATTTCCTGGGGTTTTGCATGAAATATGATGGTCTCTCCCTTAGAGAAGTCATTTAGGTTTTTTCTTGTCTAACCTATAAAATTGCAAGCTTCCCTTTTGCTTTGCTTTGCCTGTGGCTTTGTTTGGCGTGCTGAGCAACTCTGATGCAGCCAGGAAGTTACTCCATTCTAGAAATGGCAAAGATTTTCATTTAGCTACCATGCACATCCAGAAAGTAAAGAGCTTAATTTCTTTACTGTAAAGGTATAGCTAGTACTTTTAATATACTCTTTTTTTTTTTTTTTTTTTGGACAGAGAGATGAAAACTTTCCCATCCAAATGGATTAACTTGTACTTTATGTGTGTAAAGTGTTCACAATTACATCTATTAGTCATGATTATGTGAATGAAGCTTGGGATTGTAGCAGATTTTCAGAGCACAGTGATTTTCTCAAATGCAGAATCGAAGTATCAGGACCTGCATCCCTAGTTGACGGCTCACCTGTGGCTTTTGTTTCTCAAACTGTAGAGGTAGACGGGTGTTATAATACTGCTGTCAGGAAGTTGTGATATATAATCATGAGCTTTCAGATGTATGCTTGCAATGACATTCTTCCCACAGATTTCAAGATGTTTCTACTAATTCAGAGAGTTAAGACGTGCATTTTTCAGCACATAGGAGAAACAAAGGATGAGGAGATCAAGCAATTTGGAAACAGAAAAACCATATTGGGACCGAAGACAAAATACAGATTTACTTCCTCTACACCTGTCCAAATTCTTCTCCAGATAGATTTTTTTTTAAACTTTTTATTTTGAAATAATTATAGAGTTATAGGAAGTTACAAAAAGTTGAATGAACGTTTCCATTTATTTCTCACTGATAACATTTTGCATAACCGTAGTACAGTATTGCAACCAGGAATTTGACATTGGTACAATCCACAGAACTTATTCAGATTTCTTCAGTTTTACATAAATTTTGTTTGTGTCTGCATATTGTGTATAATTCTACGTAGTTTTGTCACGTGTTGCTTCATATAACCACTACCTGAAATCAAGATACAGAACTATTTCATGACCTCATGTCATCCCTTTATAACCATACAAACCTCCTAGTTCTTTGTTTTCAATTGTACTCAAGTCTTGCCATGATCTATATTTGTAATTATGACTTATTTTTTTAAATGTCTTTTGAATTTACATTTCACACATTGCAATAGTCAGATAATACTCTGAACACTGTTTGAGTCTAGCATCAATAATTTGGCAGAGTCTTACTTCAAAAGATATTCTCTATAGAGCTGCACACAAAAATCTTCTAAAACAGTGGCTATGAAGTACGGGAACTTGGTTCTGTGTAGTTAAGTGAGTTAGGAGGGATGTAACCGTCAAAATGTAGTATTGGATCTTCTTACAGTTACTTGGTGGGAATATCTACACTCCGACTTCTGCATCTTCTAATTACCATAGGAAAGTGGTTTAGCAGGTCACTAGCTGCAGAAGAGAGATAGCCCAATCAAACGCAGAAGCGTGTAGAGCCAGAAGGGAGGAAAATTAGGTTAATAATGAAGACAGACTGAAAGGGAATGAGAGAAAGCCGTTAAGGCTTTATGCTCATCTTCTACATTTTGAGAATATTCAAAAACTTAGAATAATTATATTTAGTACCATATGTAAGCTGTGAAATAACATATACACAGCTTGTATGATATGTATGTGTGTGTACAAATGTAAATATACACAGATACATATAGGCACATATATGTGCTTTGTTTTGTATCTTGAATCTAAATATGTTAGTGAGACGAATTAGGAAGATGTTTTAAATATAGAGTAGTTCTATGTGGCCAGAACTTCACAATATCCAATAAATACATTTATATGGAAAGGAGTACAGGATGGGGAGAGTCATTTATTGTCAAGATTAGAAATATTAGGCTATGTATCTGAAACATTATGCTGTACACCAGAAATCTACACACTGTAAACTGAATATACTTCAATTTAAAAAAAGAAATATTAGTCTGAATAGTATTTGTACAAAATCTCACTTTTTGTTATCTAAATTGGATTGATTAAAAGGAGCTTGTTGGCAGATGTTTGTTATTTTTCATCAGGCGAAGGTGAGAGATGAACAGAATATATGTGTAGCTGTAAAAAGGAAGGGGCACTGAGCGGTTATGAGCACACGAAGAGTGGCTATGGGTCAAAGATTTTATCCTTCATTAAGAATCCGTTTCCTAAGCTCAGTATCTACCCCATCACAAAGCGAACAAAGGATGAGCTTAATGACAGTCATCTATCAGCTGGCCACACTTTAAGCTTCAGGATTCTGCTATTCCCCATGCTCCATGCCTTGACAAGGCTGATTGTATAATTACGGTCCTACATCACCTACTCCTGGTGCCCTTTCACTGGCAAAGACCAGAACTAGGGACGTGGATGATTACCGCCCCAAGCAAGCACATTAGCATGAATACAGTTTACTAATGGGGCTGCTCTATTAGAAATTATACTATAAGGTTTAAGCCAAGGATTTTGTTATAGAGTCCCTTGTAAATTAAATATCAGATTGAGTTGAGCATTAAAATTTAAAATATTTTATTTTTTTGAAACAAAATGAATATGTTCATATTCTTTCTGGTATATATTAAGAATTACCACTTATTCTGCTAAAATGAAATAAAATTTATAAAGCTTTCACAAGAATACACAAGTGCTAAATAGAAGAATATCCTTAAGTTAATTTCTTTTCTTTCAATTTATTTTTTATTTTACTTTATTTAGGGTGGGGGGGCAGTAATTAGGTTTACTTATTTATTTTTAAAGGAGGTACTGGGGATTGAAACCAGAACCTTGCGCATGCTAAGCTTGTGCTCTACCACTTGATCTATACCCTCCCTTCTCCTTAAGTTAATTTATATATGAGGTTAAAAAATTCCATTAAAATATAGGAGTGGCTTTTGTGATATCAATACTGCTCTTAATCTGTGTGCTGGTACTCAGTTTGTGATATATATATATATATATATATATATATATATATATATATCTATATCTATCTATCTATCTATCTATCTTCAAAAAAAGTTTGAGTCTTGTTGCTTATATTTTGCTTTGAAACTACTGGATGGCTATTTCTTTAAAGTTTTGGCGCATTAAGTCAAAACACCAGCCTGAAATGGTTGTTTCTACTATTGACTGAAAGAATGTCTGGAAATCCCTAAACCAAGCATGTACAGCTAGAGATCTTTCATGGTGGGATTGAGAAAATTTCACGAATTCTTCCCCATCATGATATGCAATCAGTCATGACTGGTGCTAAGTGCAGCTTTTGTGAAACAAGTTGTCTTGTCATAGTTTGGTTTCATACAGACTAATGATGATAGTTTGTGGCAGTAGCAAAAATGGAAAATAATGATCCTTATGTCTCTTTAACCTAAGTGTTCATAAAGTAAGATCCATCCTAGCTAACATTCATCAGCTAACACTTGCATTGAAGCTATGCTTGACGTTGGGCTACAGGCTTTACATGGAACATCTCTTTTAATTCTTACAACAAACCATAAGATAGATGAGATTACATATTTAAATGACTTACTATGTGTAAACTATCTTGCACACTGCCTGGTAGATACTAGCGCTCAATAACATTAGCAATTATCACTCTTATTATTATTGTTCATGTTATTCCCATTTTACATGAAAACACTGAGACTCAGAGAGGTTACGTAACTTGTCCAAGGTCACAAAGCTAATAAGCATGAATGTCTGATTCTGGCACAGACAAACAAGCATTTCCATGCAGCACCATTATATTATATGCTCTGGGGACAGGGCAAGGTAGTGACCTCAAATTGATAGGACCCCAGCTGAACTAGTTCTGCATCTTAATTAGATAACTGAAGAAAATAATTCTTATTTCCTGTCCAAATCTGTAAAATTTAAAGTATAAAATTTATCTAAGCCACGTAATTTGTACCACTATTTTGTGGAAAATGTGGGAGACCACACACTATGTGTATCAATGACTTGATTTCTTCTAGAATCACGATATTAGTCACAGCCATTCTTGTTCTGATCGTCCCATAGAATTTTTTTTTATTAAGACATAACTAAGTAGGATGACAGTTTATTTCATTACTACCTTTATCTGAGCACATACTCGTATAATCCACATGGCACTTACAGACTATCGTTTTATCAACATGTCTCTATACAGTGAGACTTCAGGTGGCTTCGTACGGACAGCAGCCTCTCCAACTTTTCTCTCCTTTTACCAGTGTCCATGATCTTATTCACAGGTGCCCCAAGGTATCTGGCCACAAATTCCTCACATTTTCATTAATCATTGAGGTAGCAGAATTTTTTTTTTTCAGTCTTGTATTCCCCAAAAGACTGGCTTGGAAAAACATTATTGAAAACTTCTTTTAAATCAGATTCAAGATATTACAGCAGCGCCTGCTAGAGTCTGTCAACATTTCCATTATAAACTCATATTTTCCAGGTTTATTACTTAGCTGTAAAATTTTCCTGTGGACTGTGATATGACACACAGCATTGCAGCCCAAAGCAATTTTTATTATTATCACTGAAATATTGAGATTTTTCAAGTCATGATTGTTTTCAAAAATGCTGCAAAAATCAAACCACTGTAGGTGACTCCCACATATTTTAAGCCTTTTATAAAATGCAACATTAAAAACAATTTATTTCTCATAAGAAACAAAGAAATAAATAGAATCTCAAAGCCTGAAGGGGAAACTTTGTGAGCCCATACGGACTTATTTCCTTATGATTTGGGGGCTAATTTGATATTTAGATTGAGATTTTTAACATTACTACAATAAGCTTTCAAGAAATTGGCACCATATGGGTCTCAAAGACATTGGATGATAGGCAAGGGAGAATTACAATGAAGACTGAACACTCAGCCCACAGAAATAATATTCTCCCAGCTACTGACACTGCTGCCATCTGAGATAGTGTCGTAGGTTTTGTTTTGTTTTGCTTTGTTCTCCCTACTGGTGAGTCTAAGAAAGGCTGATAAATGGTTTGTAAACTGTTAAAACATTGGATGGACTACTAAAATCAGGAATTTTATCAGCAAAACAACCCCCACTGCAACTTAATTGAATTTCCTGTCAACAGAAATTGCTACATTGGAAGCTCTAAATTTTTCTATCCCCAAAACACACATAACACAGACAGGAAAAATATGGATTCCTTGTTCTGCCAGCTTACCCTTACATCTCTCTAAATAAGAGGTATTTAACAGGAAAATACTACCTGACTGTTCTTTTCCCTGTTGGGTATGAATAAATTTTAAAACCTCTACTTTGGGTCAGATGAATAAATTAGCTACACTTTATATCCTCGAAGAATTGTGATTTCAGGACTTACAAAGAGTCACTCCTGAGGGAGTTCTGGTCATTAATAATTCTAAAGCGCTCGAAAGGCATTTTTGCGCATGTAAAGTGGAATCTGTATTTCAGTATAATGGAGGGGAAAAAACCATAGCGAAGATGTTTTATTACCTTGACCACACTTAATCAAAGCTATCAACTAATATTCCCAATTCCCTAAAGTGAGTGGAATAAAATTTAAAATACAAATTTTCAGGACAACCTCTGACTTGCCTCTGATTTTCGCTAATTTATCAATGTAGCATATGGTATTCTATTAAGGTTTATACGTATCTTAGCATGGACATGACCTGGAGAATAGGGGAGATTGGTGTGGAAGCATTAGACTTCTTATGCTGGTCGTAACAACGTGAATTTACATGTACCTCACTGGCAGGCCTAAAAGCTGAATTTAAATTCATCAGTTAAAATTATGAAAGTACATTAAAGGTGTTAGTCAAAATACACACAGATGTCAGAAGGGATTTGCCCAGGAGATGTGGGTACTTAAGATGTTTTCACTAATTTCTTTCTATCCAGGATCTCAAACATCTGAGTACGGGAGGCAGGGAGAACTCTTAGGAGGTTTAACAGTTTTCATGAAAGATAAATGATGACCTTAACAAAAGCTCTATCTGTGGGCATTAAGAGCAGGAGGACAAGGGGACTCCTATAATTACTGGATGATGGATGAATGATTATGTTTGGTAAGATGCTTTGTAAATTACCACACCTAAAATAAATGGTAAATATGCAGGCTCACCTCTAATTTTCAGAGTTTAGCAGACTTGCAAAATAGAAGGCTCTGAAAAAATGCACTGAGTTTTTCCTTCCTGTAAACAGTTTTTGATTTGGTCTTCTAGGTGAAATATGTTCTTTGGCATAATAATGCCTCTTCAGTGCCATCTGTCTCTGCCTCTGCCTCTGCCTCTCTGTATTAAAGACATCCAGTTCAGAGCTTATTCACCTGATGGCCTTTGCTCTCATGTCATACTGAATATTTAGAAGGATAATCACCCAAATAGCACAAAAATTCTGGCTAGGATTTGTCCCAAAGACACAGAAGTATGGCAGTTCCATGGAAAAGAGCTTCCACGAGTCCTCTGAATCACAGGTACAGGGGATGCAGGGAAAGGAGAGGAGAATGTAAAGATTGGGGCGAAGTCAGGATTCAAGAAGTGCCTTATCTTTGGGAGGAACCCTCCTCTTCCATCGTGCAGTGTCGCAGCCAGCAGCTCAGAGCAAAGAGGTAGTTTTCCTTGACTGTTTTAGAGAAAGAATGTTTAGGGGAAGCCACAAAAGACTGCTTCATTCTGATACCCGAAGAATCTGGCACTGAGGGAACTGTTACAGCAACCTGCAGGCCATGTGCTATGTTTGTCTTTCTGCCTAAGGCACCACCAATTATGTGTGCTAGAAATGTGAGCTGATCTCCCTCCCAGAGAGCGAAGGACTTGAGGAGTGCTTTCTATGCTCCAGTTTACTAAAGAGGTTGACGAGTTCCTAGGGAGAATAAAAGTAAGAAATCCAGAAAAACAAAAGCATCTAAGTAATGCGGTCAGTATTGACATAAAAAATATGGCCCCTCCCTCCGCGTATCACATCTTTGACATTGGTTCGGTTAAAACTAAGACTTCTTGTTGGTAAAATGGTGATCATAGAAGTACTTACCTGGTAGAGTTGTTATGAGCGTCAACATAAGTCGCAGATCAGTTGACATGTGTAAATAACTTGGTTTAGTACAATGCCTGCTGGGTTGTAAGAGTCTAATGATGCCTCATACTTAGTGGGTACTCAATGAACTTCACAGTGGTAATGGTGATAAAATTGATACATTAAACAATTAGAACAAACTAGCATTGAAAAGAAAAGGAAAAGGAAAAGTATATCAATGGAAATTGAAACAGCTATAAGCATCTGCACTTACTCCATTGGATACAGGCCTGATGAAAAGCTTCTGTGCCAAGGAGAAATGAAAGGATTCACACTGCCAGTTACAAAGACATCTTCCCCAAGACTGAGCTCTGGGGCTCAGTTAACCTTTGCTTAGTAAAAAGGAAGCAGCTCCATGATTTGACAAGAATATTCAGTGGCAGGCTCTTTGTCTGGGTGGACAAGACAAGAGTAGTCAAACCAATCAAATTTAACTGCACATCATGGTGAAACAAATAGTCTATTACAGTAACAGAGTTCTGTCTCCAGGATTTGGACTTTGAAGTCTTGGATAGAGAGTTAAAATATAGCCTATGGAGATACAATGGACATTCTTATTTTATTTTGAAAAGAAAGAAGGACATTGGAAGTAAACAGTTAACTAGATAGATGGAATAAGAGAGCACAATTTTATTTTTTTAAGTTCATGGCTTATCAAAATTCTGGGGTCTTGGTAAGGAAATACCATACATCTCTTGAGATCCAAGCAAAATGTATTTGACTGAGATTCCTTTATATGATCAAAGAGGCTTTAAAGAAATAGAGAAATACCACATTGCATCCACCCTTTCCCCTCAAGAATGGGAAGTGCAAGTGTGACAGTTTCTCGTACACAATCGCAAAGAAAAGGAGGGAGAAAATTGACCTCTCTATCCAGGAAAACAGATATATATATGTACATACAATGTGTAAATACATACATTCTATATATGTATATATGAAATGTATGGATTTAGGATTTAGAAGAATAACCATGAAAGAGTCCTTATCCTTTGGGAGGAAAAAAATATCATTCTTTAGTGACCCTATTCAGGATTCAAAGGTAACTGTACTGTGTCACTGTGCTATTACACTAGAAGTGTCATATACTGTCACACTAACTATATCCAGTTTCTCATGTCCCAGTAACCCAGCCATGAAAAACAAAACAAGCAAACAAACAAAAAACAATTTTTAGAAAAGACTCTTTTTATTTATCTCACCAGACAGTAAAACTACTCTTTTAGAAATAATCAATGACCAAGTCCAAAGATAAATTTCCAGTTCTTGTCTTAACCTCTCCAAAACATTCATCAGTTGGACCTTTTGCAATTCTCTTTGCTTAGTATTTTTTGGGAAAAAAAAAATCAGTCTCTACTTTTCCTATTTAGGATTCAAACCTCAGTTTAAACGCATCTTCTCCTTAAGCGTTATCCAGCTTTTTCTCCGTTCCCAACAGGTGTTTGCCCCTTCCTGAATGCAGTCTGAGGACTTAAAACATCTATTTAATATATTCCATTGAATTGTAATTATATGTACAAATTCCCCTCCCCTATCAGACTGTGATTCTTAAAGGGTAGATGCTATGTATTGTTTGTTTGTGTTTCTACCAGCCAGCACAATGTTAACTGCAGAGTAAATGTAAATAAATAAATATATATATTTGTTATACACACATATTAGCAGGTGGGTCATGGACAATATTTATGAATGCAGGTATCTTTATAATAATACTTAGAGAATGGATAATAATCAAAATGAGCTTGAATCATTTTCATAAGGCAATAAATTTGGTATCGGCAGTATAACCAAGACTTACTAGACTGGGACTTAACAGGCATTTTGCATGACTTATGGATATGTCAAGGACATGCACAAGAAAACAGCGTATAAAATCAAGGACAAGTGATGAAGCCTGGTACAAACTTGAAAATAGCATTATCACAAAGGCTACCCAGCAGAATGAGTTGAGGCTATGTAAAATGCAACTGGTAATGGAAAGGATTTCAAAAATGTACATCTTCAACAAAAAGAATTGTTCCACTGCTTGGGGAATATTAAGACATGATAAAGAGAACATAAAACTAAACCAAACCAAACCAAAACAAAAATTTTTGTTTGTATCTATCTTTTTTTTTTTGAAGTATAGTCTGTTTACAATGTTTTGTTAGTTTCTGGTGTACAGCATAGTGGTTCAGTTACAAATACATGTATGTATTGCTTTTCATATTATTTTTCATTTTAGGCTATTACAAGATATTGAATATAGTTCCCTGTGCTATACAGTAGGTCCTTGTTGTTTATCTATTTTATATATATAGTAGTTAGTATCTGCAAATCCCAAACTCCCAATTTATCCCTCCACCTCCCCTTTCCCCCTGGTAACCATAAGTTTGTTCTCTGTGAGACTGTTTCTGTTTGTAAATAAGTTCATTTCTTTTTAAGTTTCTTATATAAGTGATATCATACAGTGCTTTACTTTCTCTTTCTCGCTTACTTCACTTAGTATGGCAATCACTAGTTCCATCCATGTTGCTGCAAATAGCATTATTTTATTTTTTCTTGCTGAGTAGTATTCCATTATATAAATATACCACAACTTCTTTATCCAGTTATCTATCAGTGGACATTTAGGTTGCTTCCATGTCTTGGCTATTGTAAATAATGCTGCTATGAACATTGGGGTGCATGTACTTTTCAAATTAGAGTTCCCTCTGAATATATGCTCAGGAGTGGGATTGCTGGATCATATGGTAAATCTATTTTTAGTTTTTTTAGGGAATTGTTGTTTTCCATAATGGGTGCACCAAACTATATTCCCACCAATATTGTTGGAGGGTTCCCTTTTCTCCGTACCCTCTCCAGCATATATCATTTGTGGACTTTTTAATGATGGCCATTCTGACTGGTGTGAGGTGATACCCCATTTTAGTTTTGATTTGCATTTCTCTGATAATTAGCAGTACTGAGCACTTTTTCATGTGCCTACTGGCCATTTGTATGTCTTCATTGGAGAGATGTTTGTTTAGGTCTTCTGCCCATTTTTGAATTGTGTTATTTGTTATTGAGTTGTATGGGATGTTTGTATATTCTGGAAATTAAGCCCTTGTCAGTCACATTATTTGCAAATATTTTCTCCCATTCCATGAGTTGTCTTTTGTTTTGTTTATAGTTTCTTTTGCTGTGCAAAAGCTTATAAGTTTTATTAGGTCCCATTTGTTTATTTATTGCTTTTATTTCTATTGCCTGGGTAGACTGCCATAGGAGAACATTGCTAAGATTTATGTCAGAGAATGTTTTGCCTATGTTTTCTTCTAGGAGGTTTATAGTGTCTTGTCTTTTGTTTAAGAGCAAAAAACCACTTTTATTTCTGCCTTCTGTGTTAGGGAGACTCATTTTGACACTGGCGAAGTTAGAAGAGGCATATTTGTGTGGTACTAAAATATCAGACAGATGAAGTGATAAACTGCTTCATTTAGTCCTTTAAATGACTTCAGATGAATTATATTCTGGAGATGTGTTGTTTACCCCTGGAACCCTAACCAGAATCCCTGAAGTACTATGGAAAGTAGGAAGGGGACCAGAAAGCTTTAAGTGTGTGAATAGTATTTATTTATTTTAAAAATGCAGATTATGACAAACCATATCTGAGTCACTAGTTACTGAACAGATGATTTTGAATTCTTAGGTAAGGAAAGGTTATACAGAGACTCAGATGTACTCATTTAAAACAAATCAGATCCATAGGTTTATTAGATGGATGGGTCAGAAAAATTCTACAGACAAGGTATCTCATTTTGGCAAAGGATTTGTAAAATTTTCACAATTGATGAGAACATGAAACATTAAGATGCCATTGAGATATTTCAATGCTGGTTTGGTAAAAATAATCTTAACAAAATATCTTTGATTAATATACCAACATCAACCTTGGTCACTCAAGTAGTACTTTAGAAACTTTTTTCTAAACTTTTTTCTTTGATCTGTTAGGTCAAATGTTTTATTGATTGCATGGATGAAGATAAAAGTTATGCTTTAACTTAGATAAAGCTGGAAGGAATTGATACAGTTTTTAAAATGACAAAAATCCAATGTTCCGTGTATCTGGAGTTAATACTATAATAAATATGAGTAAAATTCAGATTCCTATCCTATTTTGTTTCACATAGTCAGTGCACACAGTTAAGGTGGGGAGAGGAGGTTAAATAGTAGTGTGTGTTAAACAGACTGTGGTTCTGAACTGTGCAGAAGTCATGAACTCATTAAATAATCCAGTGGGAGTTATATGCTTTCTGCCCTGTAACACACACATATTCATATTCGCATTAAATACATGGAGATCACAGACTCCCTGGATATCACATCCATGTATGCCGTAAGTTCTAAGAACCCCAGGAAAAGAATCTTTTGATGGGAGTGCCTTGCTAACACACGATTTCACACTTGATCTTCCTTTACAAACATACAATGTCCAGAATAAGGAGGTTTGCTGATCCTGCACAGGTCGCATACATAATACTACGCTTCTTTCCAAGTCATTTTAGGTATAATGAAATTGAGACAAGAAAAAATGAGACTAGTGATTGATTGGAAAACCATACTGTACGAGAAACATCTGGGGAATTTTATATCTAGGTTAGAGACCCCAATAAGGGAATCCAGAAATTGTCTTTAAAATTTCACAGGGTTGTAACTTGGAAAAAGAGTAAAATTACTTAGTTATCTCAAATTCAGTAGAAAAAAGGCCAACCATGGAAATTATAGAAAGGTAGATTTGAATAAGAAAGATACACTTAGTAGTTGGATCCATATGAAAATAGAATGGGATGCTTCATAAAGCTGTTATCTCTCTGTCAACAGAAGTATTCAGGTTAAAGTCTAGATTATCTCCTACTTGAGGTGTTGTGAAAGGACCGCCTATGATGGGGGAACAGAGTATTAGGTTATGCTCAAGTCTTCAAATTTAAGGTTCTAGGATTTGATTATATTTTTTAAAGAACACTAAATGACAAAGTTTATAGTTACGTTTGTTATAGTGAACAATAAGAAGAAACCAGGATGTGCACCTATTGTTGGATGTTTTTGAGCCTATCTTAATTTATAAGTTACACAGAGTCTTAATTTATTTTCATTTAAAATTGTCAAATTATATTTTGAAAGATGATGGTAATTTTCTAATGAAAGTCCACATATAAAAATCTCACATTTTAAGAAATTTTTAAAATCCTTGACAATGGTTGGAGAAAAAGGAAATTACAGAAATTTACACAGAAGTTGCCTTCATAGTATAACTTATTACACATTGGTAAAATACTAAATGAACTTCAGTTTTAACTTCTGTTTCATTACTTTTACGAAGATCTGTAACTCAGTTTAACCTGTATTTATGTGGTACAGGTATAAGTTTTAAATTCACTAAAGTGCTTTTAACGTTGAGTTGAATGGACTATAATGTTATATTTGGAAGCTATATTTATCTTATATCAAAGAATGTACTTTAAGGAAACATGCTTTCTTTAATCATCTCTTTTTTCCTGAATAGAAGTTACAGAAACATAAAAGCACCTGGAAATCTAAAGCTTTCCTTTTGAAGGTAAATGTTTTTAAAAATGAGGTACCTGACTTACCAAAGAGGACAATTTAAACATTTTTACCTCTGAGAAATGCTTTCCAAATTATCTATGTTTCTACCTCTCTCATTGCTAAATTACGTGGTTTTAAGATACCTTTCCTCTTAATTTTTTTTAAAGAAAAGCTTTTTTTAGCCTTTTGATAAATTTCAGCTAATTAGAGACATTTCCAAACAAGTTGAGCTCGATATTTTACAGAAATTGCACGTTTTTATTCTGCTTATAAACGTCATCAAAACCATTGTAGTAGATAGAAAAATATATAGTTTCTTTACCATTGGGCTCATTGAGAAAATGTTGAGACCCTTGAGAATGTCAGACTCTTGGTAAACTGAAGTGGGTGGAAACCATTGGGAAACTTGATGTATTTTTTTAATTTTAATTTTTACACTAATTTTTAGTGTAATTTAAAAAAAACTAAAGAAAAATTTCACTCTTACTTTATGTATGCACATTTAACAGTATTCTGTTCATATAATTTAATGAAATTGGCATTGCTACAATCAAAGAATAAAGAAACACTTTGTCTTTAATATTAAAGTTGTCATAACAAGAGATTTTTTTTCTGCTCTACATTATTTGATTGAGAGAAGGTGGGGAGAGAGAGGGTGATTGATGTTATGCTGCACAGCGAGCCCAAAGCACCCTAATTAGTGTTCATTGCCTATCCAGAAACCCATCGCCAGTCCTGAGAATTCAGAGTGAGTTGCAGACCAGAGTCCTATTACGAGGGCACCTGCATCAGCTGTTTAATTCTTTATTTCTACCATTCTTTGATTGTTTGCTTCTGTTTGATTTCCTTCTCCCTTTCTTTCTTAATTTCAAGAATTCTGCAGCCATCTTCATTGGTCGTATTTTTTCTATATGTATTTTTCTGGATTTATGATCACCTAAGAAGGTATTTTTAATTTTTATTTTTTTTATTGAAGTACAGTTTACAATGTTGTGTCGGATTCTGGTGTACACCATAATAGTTCAGTCATACATGTACATACATGTATTCGTTTTCCTATTCTTTTTCATTGCAGGTTGCTACAAGGTATTAAGTACGGTTCCCTGTGCTGTACAGCGTTCTCCCTTTTCTTCTGAACTCTCAGTCTGTCCCTCTTCCCACACTACCCAGCCACTCTCTGAGGTGTCTCTGAACTCCAGGGCCTAGAGACTGAGGCATTTCCAAAGCTTACCTTCCGAGCTATGCTTGTCGTGGCTAAGGACCTGCCTCTTCCCCAATTGTTAGTACATGGACTGTCCGTTGCCTGATTCCAGGGGACCTTAGCTTTCACATCCACGGTTTGCTGTTTGTTGGTTTGCATGCCCGATGACCTCTATCCATTAGCCTTAACAAAATAAGTTATAACAAACTGAGGGTCCGTTTTAGATTCAAACATGGGAAGTGAAGGAGCGGCGTGGATGAGGGAGTAGTTTCATTATCAGGTGGAACAGATTAGCTCCTAAACATTTTGTTTCAGCCTGAAAATTGTAAAATTCTAGGATGCAGCTCCTTTTCCCTTGGTATTCATTTTAATCTCTTCTCTAACGTACTAGGGCAAGAAGAAGATAGGGGAGGAGAATCACTTTTTTAAATGGCAATAGTAATGATCGTTTGTCCTTGTGTAGTTTAGAAATATTAAATATGGCCTAGAACTCAGTCTGTACTCCCAGCTCACATTTCCAAAGTAACCTTACTGCTCCTTAAAGACAAAAAAATGAGGGATAATGTGTCTTCAGGAACATGAATAGGTTTTTAAAGATCCATGCATACTGCTTATAAATGCATATAATAATTACTATCAACATTCTAAGGCTTCTTGGCTAATACAGAACTACTTTAAAGTGTTTTTATTAAATTTTTAATTGGCTAGGATCTTTTGTATTTTCACTGGAAATAAAGTCTAGACAGATCCATGTAAGCTAAATAATCTAGGTTTTATATTTTCTATACACACATACTTTTTTTTTTTTCATTATAGTTTTCATAGCAGCACTAGAGAGAACATGTTCTTTATTTTAAATATTCCCTGTTTAGATAACGGAAAACTTAAGCACAAGGGCACCAAATTAGTTTTTGGAGTTTCAGCTCACTTAGCTAATGTGTAGAAATAGCCAATAGCGGTACCTAACATTCTTGTTTCCAAGCTCAAGGTGTATTGCAGTTTACATCCACACACATTAATTTTGTCGTTGAAAAGAGATTAAAAGTTAAAAGCAGGAAAGAGAATAGGGGACGGGTAGGAGTCCATTATATATACTTCTAGGAACTCCTTACTTGTCAGGATCAAAGATATTTTACCATGAGCAAAGTATTTAATAATACAGTCATGTTCTCAGAGTAAATAATTTCTTCTTTTTCACCACAGCTCTTATTAAGCCACAAGAGGTACCACATGCTATAGGTTTACAAAAGAGGCTCTTAAAAGTACAAATACATCAAATTTTCCCTGTTGGAAAGAAAAGCTACTATGACAAACTCCTTAACAGTTCAGTAGCACATAGCTTCTGAAAGAAGAGAGCCCAGTTAGAGTGGGCATTTCCTGGATCATGACTCGATACTGTATAAATTTCCCTAGTGATGGTAACAATAGAAAGACCAAGGTTAGCCTGTTAAATGAAATGTGAGTGAGAACTGGGCAGTTCCAAGTGGCTGCTGGCACGGCTTTAGGTGTCCTGCCAGCATTCAAACCCACAGGGTCATTTGGCAGTCAGGTGTCATTAGTCAACTCTCTCCCTCTCTCCCTCTTCCCATCTGTTTTTGTCTGGCTGATTTGTGTAAATTACCTCTCAGTATGCAGCAGGACTCAAACTAGTCATGTATTTTCCTTCTACTCCTTTGTCCTTTTCATCCCTGACTGCTCATTTAGACTTATACCAACCATTTGACCCAAAATTTAGCATGAGAGGCAAGATAATGGTTGCAATTAATATCACTGTTCTTACACAGCAGCATCCCTTATGACTATGGTAAAAAGACCACTAAAGATAGTATAATAAATGTCAAATACATAGTTGCCACTGGCCATTTCAAATTATGATGATTATCATCAGAGGGCAAATGTAATGATGCCTTGTAAGAGGATGGAGAGCTTATGTAATTCTGCGGGGGTAATTTCCAAAGTTAATATCCAAAGGAGATTCTCAAAGAGAGTGCTGCTCCCAGTGTAGGAATAGCAAGACCTTTTAGAGAGGATGGAAAAATAAAATCTGCTGTCTTCTGAGTTGCCCCTGCCATTTACTAGCATGCAAAATACCCACTTTTCTATTATTCCACCTCATGTGTACACCTTTGAATTATGTCACAATGCTAGGAGGAAAGGCAGGAGGCTCAGCCAGCATTACCAACCAGTATACTTACTGCACAGAAAGAATCAAGGGTAAATAATTATTTATATGATGGCAACTGATAGCAATGAATTCCTGTTTTGAGGCAGATACAAAACTGAAAGGATCTTTTGCTAAGGGCAGATAGGAATAAATCATAGCAAATATTTCTGCAGCAGCATTTTCAACAATGATGAATCATTAGTCATGTTGGGGCAGTAGTTACGAAAGTGCACAATTGATATCTAATTCCAGTTTACCTGAAACCATAGAAAAGTCAATCACTTTGGAAATTTCCATTCTTTATTGATTATGAACAAAAGATATTTAGCCGTATTTACTACATTTGTCAAGTTAAGTAGTTTTTGTTGCATATTTGACCAAAGATTTCAGCCCATGTTTTTTTAGTCCAGTGTTATTTTATCATATATGGTTACATTTAAATAAAATGTGAACAGTTGTGTACCACAAATAGTCCCAACTTTTAAAAAAAGTTTTAGAGTATCTCAAGGTTAGGATCTGGACTTACCACTCATTGAGTGCTTTAATCGCCTCTGAAATGACTGTAGATAGATTGTCTGGTCCATATTTTGATATTTCTGATTACAAGAAGCTCACCATTTGCTGAAGCAGAAGATCACATATTTGGATAATTCTGAATCTTTGCCTATCAATACCTATATCTAAATTCAGACAGATCATTCAATATTTGCCAAATGGTTCTTTCTTTCCAAAATCCAACTTTAAAATAATGTAAAGATTATGATTATCCAATTCTTTAAAGAAATAAGAGCTTGATTAGGAAAAGTGCTTAAGAATAATGATAAAAATAAACTATCTATGCAAACAGGAATTTGAAAATGACAACTAAGTCTGGGGTACACTGAGAAGAAATTTTTTTAAAAGTACAGAAGATATGGGCAGAAGATTGTACATTATTCATCACAGCAAAATAGTGAACTATCTATGTCTAAAAGAGGACATATCTAAAAGACAAGAGATTAAATATGGTACATATCCAGAGAATTTTGAGATGCAATTAAAAATAATGGAGTATTCCTATGTGATACTAATATGGAAAGATCTGTAAGACCTTGGAATCATATAACATACAAGAATTAAGAATATATTGAAAAACCCATATGATATATTTCCATTTGTGTAAAATAAATAGCAACCAATGTTATATGTGTACTTGCATTAATAAATGAATGCATAGAAAAATATGTAAAAAGCTAATATAATCTAAAAACTATTAGCTATTTCTAAAGAGTAACATGTATTGGGAAGGATAACTTTTTATTCTGTGTGCTATTTCATGTGTGTAATTTCTTATTTTAAAAGGCAAGATTGAGTAATGGAATGGCATTGAGTAAAACTTTTGGAGTTTAGAAATCTTTTCCCATTTTTTAAAATTGCAATTTCCTGATCTTTTTGTTCAGTTTGGTATGTAAAACTGTCTTTCTTGCAGTCTGATATTCACGGACAAAATGAGATACAAATGGTCACCACTTGATTGTGAGTATCTCATTTTGTCCGTGAATATCACCATTGATATAATCTAGTAATGATGATGGAATGTTTAACGTGACTTCTTCTTCCTCCCAGATTATCTCTAAATGTTAAATTCATTACAATTTCCTTTTACCTGAAACTGTGCAGTATAACAGCCAGTGCCGCTTGCTATGCTCTTGCTTCTCTCACACATATCCAGAATGTCTCACGTTACTACACTAAGATGATTAATACATTTTACTATCAAAATCCAAGTGAACAAATACTCCTTATCACTATATCCTTTTAGACCAAGAGATGGCAAAATTTTTTGATAAAGGGCCAGATATTAAATATCTTAAGCTCTGTGGTCCATATATGGTCTCTAGTCTGTGTCATGTCTTCTCCTTTTTTTAAAAAAGTCTCTTTAAAAATTTAAGTAAAAAAAAAAGAAATAAAAATTTATCATTCTTAGCTTGTAGGCAGTATAAAAACAGGCCACAGGCAAGATTTGACCTAAGGATCATATTTTGCCAACACATATACTAGAAAATCTTTTTTTATTCAGTATCCCTTCTCTCCTTCTTATTGCAGACTATCTTCCAAACAGTATGGAAAGACTATAAATACCTTTGAAATATTGTTTCCTAGACTTAAAGCAAATTTTCCTACTGTTAAAAATGGTACCTTCAGATAAAATCCTGGAAAACAAACAAATAGGATAAAACAAAACCAAAATTGGATTTGTCCAGGGATGGACTTTACCAACTGCTGTATCACTCAATCACACTGCATAACCTTTCAAAATACAGTTTCTAAGGCCAACTGCTTATCATTCTGGCTGATTCTCACATCTTCTCTTAAACATAGTCCTATTGGAAATTAATTCAACCAAATAGAAGAGTAGGTGTAACCTGAGACAGTAACCTAAACACTTCATTCACCTTTCTTAAGTGGAAGAGGTATGGCTGATCCATCAGGGCCTTAGAAGAATCACTTTCATTCTCTTTTGTCAGCATAAGACTACGTGATATGCACAGGCCTGGAGTAAGAAAGCTTCCTTTAGTGCTCGAGTGGCCCATATAGATCTACTGGATAAGAGTATTTTTGTATTTCTAGTACAGCTAAGCTGAGATTTAAAAGATAGTTGATAAATAAAAGAATATTTATATAAAAGATTTCTACTTGTGTTTTCATGATACATTCAGAAATGCAGCATAAACGCATGTGTAAGGATTGCCTTTCTTTTCCTATTCCTTAGCCTCATTTTAATTCATGAGCAACCTTTGTGTTTAGGTGAATTTGTAACTTCGAAATTTAGAGAATTTTTGTTTCTGTTTCTTTTCGTCCTATGTGTCTGAATTTGAAATAGAAAATTTTTTCAAGTTTAATTTCTGAGAAAGTTTAAACTATGGCTCAGAAACCCTTCTGGATTCATGGTGCAATGGCAGCAGCGTGATTTTGGTAGTCATATGATCCAAAATAGAAAGTCTTTGGTGCCCATGGCAGTGGAGTCGATGGGGGAGGGTTTCAATTGTGCCTGCCATACGGGTATGTCAATTTGATGTACAGTTTTGCACGGAAAAGGGAAATCCAAAATCAACTGTGTGTATTAACTCGATGTGGCCAATCAACTAATTCAATGATTTGATACTCTGAATTATAAGCATGGCTAGTAGAGTGATTAGAAGCAGATAGGGTTAGTTGAAGAGCAGAGAGGTAAGTTTTCATTTGATAACATTCCATCTTTGATCCTATCTTTTCCCAATGCCTGTCTGATTTTGCTCAGGGATATTCTTCTTTCTTTCATGGATTTTTTTTTTTTTTTTTTGAGGGGAGAAGGTAATTAGGTTTCTACCACTGAGCTATACCTTCCTTCCCAATTCTTTATCTAACGTTTTATTTATTTTGCACTGATATCCCTATTTATTGAACTTCCTATAATTTACCTTGAATGGGGCTTCATTTCTCCTAAGTTAAATGATTGTGATATACAAGAAGAGAATTTCAAACAAAACAACCTGAAATGATTCAAAGTATCTTTTCCTGGCACCAGTCTTAGATGTGGTAATATTTAGGAAAGCGAAAGTTTATGTCGTCCATTTAGGATGGACACCATACCTGTTCTATTGGACTTCCTCTGAAAGAAGAAAAAAAAATGTTTTAAAGAGAAATGAATGCCTTGCTTCAAAGTTTGCTTATCTAGAAGCAATTTTGTTTATTAGGTTAATTTTGAGCCAAATTATCAATCTCTCATATTGTTCAAGAGGCCTACTATATTATTCTTTTGTACTTTCTGTATTCACTGTATATGGCTTTTAAATTTCTTTTTTGTATTGTTGATTGATAAAGTATTCTCTTTCATCTTGATTTCAAGGGTCATATTTGACTCTTGTCTATTTTTTTATGTTTCCTGTTGTGAGGTATCCTCCTTGCTTTGAAAAAATGTTGTGATGCATGCAACCAGACTGAAAACTAAGGTTGGAAACCTGCTTATTTTTATATTGGTCAATTAAATTATTACACACTAAATAAGTCATACAACCTAAGTCATACAACTAACAAGGGAGATGATATTTTATCATGAAAATAGGCCCATATTTCCAAACTAATGTGTTAAAAATCACATAAAAATAATGCAGAAATATTTATGTAATAAACAAAGGTTGTCAGCATATTTAGGCTTTCTAAATCTACATTCTGATCATTGGCATACTTTTCTGCACTCCAGGGTCTAGCATATACAGCATTCTTCCAGATAACTTGGCATTATTCACCACCAGGAGGTTTAGAAAGTCCCTGAGAGAGAATGTCACTAATTCAAACTAGCTCAGCTCCACTCAGTGCAGACAGTTTAGGGAAGTGGCTTTTACCTTTGTCCATATCCCTACTGATGTCATCAGGCCTGGAAGCTGGAAAGGAGGAAAGCAAAACCTTCCTTTTAAAAAATAAATTTTAATTAATTTTTTTTTTTGGAGGGAGAAGGTAATTAGGTTTATTTACTTATTTATTTATTTTTAATGGAGGGGCTGGGGGTTGAAATGAAGAAGACGTCAGGCATGCTAGGCATGCACCCTACCACTGAGATATATCCTTCCCTAAAACCTTTCCTTCAAATGGGGGAGAAAGAGCTCCCTGAAGACTAACCATTTAGGGATAATGGGAGTTTCCCAAGGGCAAATTAATAACAAAATGAGCAACCAAGTTAACTAATGTTTAGTGAACTGATGATAAACACTCTACTTGTATTAAAATATATGTCTGACAAAATCTCTTTAAAGGTAATCCCATCATTTTGGCTATTTTATACCTTTTGGAGTTGATATTCTATGAATGATCTCAAACAAAAAATTCACTTGCAAACACTATGTATACAGATAGGCAGTTAGCTGGTAAACTAAACCCATTTACGCTGAGTCACGGTAACTCTTCTCTAAATTCCTTGACCTAGTGGAGTTTTTAAAGGGACACAAATTCAGTGACAAACTTAATGAATTGATCTTATCTCTGTCGTGGAATAATAACCAGCTAACATTTATTGAGCTCTTACTGAGTACAATTCTTTCTGTGGACAAATTTATGTTAATTCCTGTCTTGTGAGTTAGGTAGAATTTTTATGTGTATTTTATAGATGGGGAAAACTGAGAAAACTAGAAATTATGTAATTTCATTCCAGACCTTATGCCCTTGACCCACATTCAAATACTCTGCACTAAGAAAAGTCATAGGGAAATACATGAATATCAAGAATTACATAGAATAAAAGTAGATACATTCATGGCATAATTGTTAGTGAGGGCAAATAATTAGACTTGTCCTACCAGACCAGACAGAAATGAAGGAAGGGGTCATGGCAAAATGATGAGAACCTACAGGAAAACTATTTAGAGAAGGTAAGGACTGAGAGGCTGCTTGAATATAAAAGGAAATTGTCATCTCACTTCTCTGTGATTATCAACAGAGGAAACATCAAAAATAAAATCCACCTCCTCTATTTTGTATCATTATTTACCTTGGTGGGAATGGCAATTAATTTTCTGAATTTCAAAAGTACATACAGCTTGCAAATGTCTCTATAATGTATGTCTTAGATTTTTATGTAATTTATGTAAGCACAGTGATTTGCTTTCTTGTAATTTACACAAACTTAGTATTTTACTAGCCAGAAAATAACAGAAAAATCTGAGACAAAGTTCTCTTCATTTAAGCACGGTGTGCCTACATTTTGCAAGGTCCAAGGACCATAGAGGGAAAATGCAAAAAAAAAAAAAAAAAAAAAAAAAAAGCTGTCTAGCCATCAGCAATCACTCATAAAATGTTCTCTTTCTAGTTTGTAACATTGTGGAATGGGCGATTTAGGAAAAAATATAAGAATCTATCTTGGAGAAATCCTTTATTTTCAGATGACAAAATGATAACTCAAAGTAGCCAAATGACTAGTTCAATATAGTCAGGTCACTGAAGTGCAAAACTGAAAGATATCCCGCATCACTTCATTAGAAATCCTAAAAAGATTGTGTGAGCAGGTATCATTAGCTCTATTTCATAGATACAAGTACTTAGTCTTGTTTTTATGATTAGAAAATACAGATTTGGTACTAGAACCCAAGCTTACTGGCTCCCAGTACAATATGCTTTCATTCTAATGCATTGTCTCTTCAGTAAGTTATAGCAAATGTCAACAGAATTTTAGATGGGTAATACAAAGAAATTCTAATTCATTTGTTCCTTTTCTATGCATAAGTGAATGGCTTTTTCCAGTGTAGGGGCATCCTTTTAAAATGCTTTTTTTCAGAAGCACAGTAGGAAAGTGATGAGAGAACCTGATGATGGAAGAGAGCTGGCTACATTGAAAGAGCAAATCCAATCTCTCTGCCTTGCCTGAGAGGTAATAACCTAAATGGAAAACAGTCAATGATCAGAACCGACCACTTTCCTGTTACTCCAGGATTCCCTACTCAGTTTGCTTCAGAGCCAGGAGTTCTGGTTTCTACCATTAGATCTGCCTCCTTGAGATGCAGTTAATCCTTCTATACACTCTGACCACAGTGCAAGAAAGCCTGATTTCTCCCTTACTTGATTTAATTTCCTCTTAGTAAGTTTTGTTAAGTAATTAAGAGGGAAATAAAGTCACAAGAAAAACACAAAAGGGATTCGAAGAGCAGAGCTGAAAATTAATGTTACATATTAACATGGTTGTCTGTTTCATACCAGTTAGTAAAAATTACCTCCTTAATGACCCCAAATGTCCTCACTTCTGTCCTGCCCTGGCTGCCTGGCCCCTATCTCTGTGTATTCCCCAATCTACCAATAAAGGGAAATGAGTGGAACACATTCCAGTGCAGTGACCAGCATCCATTCTGATCCTTCTTTGCCCCGCCATACTCGATTAATTTGCTCAATACTGCCCTCGAACAATTGTAGAGAAATGAATGTCTTCGTAGAGTGAGTTTGCAACCCAGTCTTCTTCAAGACAATTCTAAATATCTAACAGTCTCTAAGCATTTATAGGCAATGTGTCTAAGCCAAACTCATTGACTTAGCTTTCTAATCTTTTAATATCATTATTAACGTCCGAACTAATTTAGTTCATATATTCTCTGACTCAACAGGTAGCACCCTCATCTACACAAGCGTGCAAATCAGAAATCTTGTGTTTATCATAAACTTCCTTTGTATCCTGTGTTTGGAAGTTTTTAAGTCCTGTAGCTTCTCTTTATCTCTTCAAAACCATCAGCCTCTCACTAGAACCCATATGATTAGGTCCTAATTGATTTCCCAACATTTCAGGCTCACACGCTTTAATAAAAAGCCCAAACTCCCTAGCACTGTAGGCAGAGCCCCTCACTACCTTCCTGTCTCTCAGTTCAGCTTTGTGACCCAGCTTCTGCCAAATCCCCCAGTTTGCAGTTCTTGAGAAATGTAGAGGTGTTTCTTGTTTCTTTATATGTTGAGTACTGTTCTTATCTGGGATGCCAGCAGACTTTTGCCTCCATGGTAAAACAGGTTTTCTAACTGATTAAGAATCAGTTAAGGCTTACCTGTCATAGGCAGCCTTTCCTGCTCCCTACCAGAGAGTAATCATCCTCTTCGTTCCCTAGTGCATATTTCTAACAAAGCTCAAAGCACATGTAAGCATTGTATTGCACTAATTTATCATGCTCGTCATTTCTCACCAGACTGCAAGCTCAAATGTTGTAGACCCCTTACATCAGGACCAAGAACATATGAGATGTGTAATAAATGTTCGCCAAATAAGTGATTCATAAATGAATGAATGAGTCAAAATGAGCCTCCCAGTAGTAGATTTCTATAAGTCATTGATTTATCCAGGAATTAGCAACTTTTTAAAACTTTTATTTTTCTGAATATACTTAGAATTTTTTCCCTATTATATGCTAATAATAGACAAGTAAGAAAATGCTGAAAAGCACAGAACACTAATCATTCATTAAATCATGGCTTTAGGCAGAATTAGAAGTGAGTCACTCTGCTCAGCTGACCACACAATGATTCTTTCCATTGTAACAAGACATGACATCTGTTTCAGGACTCCAAGAAGCTGGCGTAGGTTTCCTGTTTAGATGCAGCATGCAAACAAAACTCAGCTCTTAGTCTCATTTGTTGTTTAGGGGTCTTGAGCCCTGAGCCTGTGTTGCACCGTTCACTCCCGTTAGGGGCTAGCAAGGCCTAGATGGGGATGGAAGGAGCAGCCAAAGTCCTATTGCTCTAGCAACTGAAAGGGCTGCCAAGTTTCTTTTCCTGGGGTTTGAAGTGGGAAGTTTTGATTAAAAAAAAATGTTCCTATTCTTTTTCCAGTCTCCAGACTAAATGCTGTTAGACTTTGTGGTGCAGAGTTCTCCCCAGGCAGTCATAGGAGACCTGAATTGTAGGGACCAGCCTCGTCTAAATAATGAGGGATTTAATAAACACAAGAGGAAAGATTCCTAAACCAAATGCCTGGGGTAGAAATTTACAAATACTTCACATGAAAAATATATAGTTAACCTGTAGTTACCCTCTCCTAGGAACATTGTTAGAACGGGGGGATTCTTTAATTTCATGAACAGGAAATATTGCATAATTGGTGTCCAGGGAATTCAAGATGCCTGAGAGGAAATTTCTAAGAAGCTACCATGAGACCAACAATATGTCTTGATATAAAGCAAGAGTAAGCTTAGATAGGCATTCAGTTACATCACAAAATATTTTATATATACAGATAAATGTGTATATACATGTATATACATATTCCTGCTTTTTCACTAAGTATTATAATTCTCAATTTAAATTATTTTACATAATTTTAACATTCCACGTTTTGCTATGGCATAATTTACTTATCTGTAAAAACCTAATTTTTTACTATCATGAATGATGCTGGGACAAGGATTTCTTTGCATAATTCTTTGTGCAAATTTCTGGTTATTTCCTTGGGAAAAAATTCTTCTAAACTGGGTTATTAGGTCAAAAGATTTTACTATTTGAAAGTTTTTTGATAATATGCCACAAAATTGTTTAACAGAAAGTTGCATCATTTTGCATTCCTGCCAGGCATGCATGAGAAGGCCTATCTTTGCACACGCTAAAGGACTAAGATTTTACTTACTCAATCTCTTTCACAAAACAGGTAGAGCTAGTCCTGCTGTCTGTTCTTCACTGAGGTCTCCTCACTGGAGAGCTCTGAGTTGTGCTCTCCCTATTTCTGATTTTTCCTAATATTAAGGTTCATAGCTGGAACCCCTCTCATCTCCACATATGTATCCCAAAGTCCTGCGTTCATCAGCTGGCTTTATGAAGAGATGAGCCATCTCTAGAGACACCAGGCCAGTTACTTGTTCCCATGCGACCGGTCCCTGGTTGGATATTTTTACTGCACTCCCACTCCGGATTCACTGTCAGGGTTCCTAATTCCAAAGAGAATGGTTGGACGTGTTTTTTAACAGGGCTTGAGAGAATAAATGCATAAAGCGGCCATCCCTGCACACTCAAGTATGCCAGTGTTTTGTGCAAGACCCTAAGAGCCAGATCTCCAACCAGAGGCAATCAGTTCTGCTCAAATCAGAATACTGTCTAATTTCTCAGTCTGACCCAGAAACAAAAGGCTGACCTCATCATGAAAACTTATTTTCCAGTCAGTGATTAATTTCTACCCCAGTGCTTTCAACTTCCTTTATTTAAGCATATTTTCAGGAACTTGTGAGGTAACTATGGCAATGGACACCTAGAAGGGAGAAAGATCTTTGTTATTAATTTCTACATGCAGAGATGTGTCAGGTGTTTAGTTGTGTTATTATGCAAATCTCCAAACATGGCAGTGGGTGACCTGCTGGGAGTGTTCTTACCCAGAACAAAATGCCCTTTTAAAGAATTGTACTTTGAGGTTAACTGTTTTTGTTACAACTTAAAGGCATAGCATTGTTTGGAAATGAACAGCAAATGTGTTTTGCCTACTATTAAGAAAATGACAATTTTTTTATGGATTAGAAGAGAACATTTATGTATGTTCAGAAGGAGCTCTAAAAGTAGGAACTACTATTTAAATTTTTGTTTGGTTTTTTCACTTCTTGGAGGCGATAGTGACTTCTAATATACTTGTAAATGTCTGAATGTTGTTATCAAATTTACTTCTTCTGTAAAAAAATGTTTGTTGAGGAGCAATTTTTTGGAAGAATAAACCAAGAGAGAATCCTTTAGCTTTGAAATTAGTGCTGTGTTGAAAGGACCAGACCTTTGAAATATATTCTGATTACAACAAATATCCAGGAATGATGGAATAAGATTTAAGATGACATGAATGGTAGAAGGAAGAACCGTAAGTGTAGGATTTACAAAGGGGACAGGAGACATTGAGTTCATTCTCAGAGTGTTCCTAAACTTCTATCTTAAAATAGAAGACAAGTGACTACACTCTGGTGCCTGGACTTGTAGACCACAAGACCAGCCAACATTCTAAATGGAATGCTTCAGTTTTTTTTCTAAAGAATACCTTTAAATTTTATGTTTTCAAGTCAATAATATGTTTTATCAGAAAATAATAACTTTCTGCAATAATTTACAAAATAAATAAATGCTGTAAAAAAGCTTTTGCATGTCTACTCAGTCGTTTTTGGGTACCCTCTGACATGCTGCATCCATAATTTATTTTCAGAAGCATGGGAATAAGATCTTATTGTTCCATGTAAGTCTCGTAGTCTGCCTTTCAAATGACACCATTTTAAAGGATTATGGTTCCATAAGCTGGTAATCAACTAACCAGTTCTTCACAAAACAATGATATAAGGGGAAAAAAAGACTTCACTGAATATTTTAGTATCAAAGTTACCATGGTAACAAGATACGTTTGCTTTATTAACATAATCCTTTCATTTTTTTGTGTGCTTTGCTCTCTAGAAAGGATCCTTCTTTGATATGACCACAATTAAACAATGGATTCTGAAATTGAACTGGCATTTATAGAAGTTGGTAGCAATGTAAAACAATTTTGCTTATCTGAAAAGCATACTGCTTTAAAGAAAATTTATAGATAGCTTTTCAAGGTTTGTCATTTCTTATTAGGGTCAATATGGTTCAAGTTTCACTTTCTCAGGGTGTAACATCACAGGAATTTTCCATCAAATTATTCTCTTTCAGTAATACTCATGGTCCATTTTCATTTTTGTACCACTTCTTAGAATATTGGTATTGCTTTTGTATAATATTTCTATCTGTATTTATTCAAGAATATGTACCTAGTAGTGCTATATCACATAATCATAATAACTAAAAACTTTGACATTGCTATTAGATCACATCACCTATAATTAATTAGCTTAACATATTTTTTTCAAGCTCCTACCATGTGCAAAATACAATGCCAGACAATGTTGAGGATATAAAAAGGATTATATACATGCCTGGCACTTTAGAGGTTTTTAAATGTCTCATTTAAATTTTAGTGTATTCTATTTTGGCATGGCCTCAACTAGGTAGTTTTAATCTAATAATGCATTGATTTGATAATTAACTTGGAGCTTATTAAATTGGTGGTAACTAGTCCAACAAGCATTTTGATCTTTCTGTTCTGTTTTTATCATAATGCCTTGATGTTTTAACACTAAGGTTTAACTTTTAAAGCATGGATTTTATTTTAAATATTATTTTGCAGTGTTTTACCTTAAGATAATTCTTGAATATTGGTTCAAGACGTAAATGTACTATAGCAATAAATGCATTATATCAGGACAAAAGGGGAAATAAACTAGATTGTCATTTTCTCTTAAAGAATGGGAAGATGTTATTAGTATCTCTGATCTTGGAAATTTCTCAGAGAAAATAACACACCACTGAAACTGTGGGCATTTGCTGAAGCAATAACACAATGCTGAAAGAATGAAATCAGTAGAAAACTATGAAATGAACTTTTTTAGCCACAGAGATTGGCAGAGACAGGATATAACTGAAAACATTTTTAATTTCAAGATAATATTACATAGAAGGAAATCCATGCATTTTAGGTATTTTGGATAATTTCAGGAGAAGTAAATATAGAGTCAGAGTTCATTCTAATGCAGCATTTCAGTACGAACTATCTAAGGAGTTGATGACAAATTTGACTAAGGTATAACTACGCACCTCTAACACAGCGAGAATCCCAGAAATACGTCTAGTTAAAACCAAGAAGTTCTAGGCAAATCATCTATAAAGCTAAGAATTCTCCATAGATTATAGATCTTTCCAGAAGCCATCAAAGATTGCTTCCATTAATAACACAACATCATATTGTAGCCTTTCAAGTTTTCACAAAGATCTAATTGCGAGTTCAAGTTATGAAGATCACCAGACGATATAGCAGAACTCTGCTTTATGTCTGCAGGCTTTCAACTTTCCATGTTATAGTGAGAGATAGGAGCTCAGTAATGTACTTATGCTTATGGAGGTCTTACTTGGTTCTACTGGAATGTATCCTTGTGAACTGCCTCATAGCACAGTTTTATTAATTAGGTGCCCTTATCACAAGTTGATGGGCTTATACTTTAGGCGAAGTTAAGGATACTCAGTGTAAAATAAATAACCTGGAGGCAGTTTCAGAAACTATTTTCCACTCAACATATTAGTTTTCTGTTGCATCACCCTAATTTGAGTATACAAAATGTCAAGCGAAGATTTCCTCTGCAGTGTTGAGTAGTATCTTCATAAGCAAATTTGTTTGTCAGAAGTTATAAAAGTATGTTATGAGCACATGCAAGCTCTCAAGACTGTTGGGGTTACAGACCTCATACACACATCAAATTTGAAGCTATGGTGGCTAATTTGAAGAGCATAGAAATGACTCCACTGTCCCCCCAAATCATTCCAATGTGCTTCCCCCAATACTCTGAAGATTCACTGTTGCAACTCATTTATTTGGCTTTAAATAGGGAACCAAAACAAATTTTACAAATCAAATATCTAGCTATTGTCAGTAGCAACAATAGTTTGATTCATTTTACAGATAATTCTTGAGTGCCTATTGAGAGCCAGGTACTTTTTCTTAGTAACTCATGTTACAGCTGTAATGAAAACAATGTTTCTGCATTAGTGCAGCTAAATTCTCATTGAGGAAGGAAAAATGGGAACAGTTTGTCAAGACAGTTGCTTTGAAGAATTCTGAAAGTTGATACTATCTTTCTTTACATGAGAAAAGGAGCATTAAATTGTTTTACCAAAGGAAGGAAAACTAGTATCTTATCAACTTTCCAATTCTTTTAACAACCTAGTTTTCTTAAAAAAAAAAAAATATATATATATATATATGGAGTAAAACGTTTATAGAATATTATTTTTGCATTGAAAAAAATTATTTTCATTTCAAAATTAAATATAAGTATACAATATATAGCTGTAGTTTTAGGATGTATATGGATACACATTCTGTGTGTTTCCCCAAAATTACATGACTTTTGTTTGAAGTGAACCTCATTACTCATTTTATCAGTCTTCCAATTCTCACCTTGTGCCACATAGACTTATTTTTGTCCCTTGGCTAAGCACAGATAATTCAGTTAAGAGCTTGGTCATATAGAATTGGTTTGCACTTTCAATTCCTAAACATTTCTGTGGATAAATTGAATTGCAGGGAAAAAACATTTACTTTGAATAAAAATGAATCATCTCATATATATTTATATAAATATGTATATATTGTATCTTTTGTTCTCTTTGAGAGAATGAAAGAATGCATTTATAAAGCTACTTTTCCATCTCTTTTCTATTTAAATAGAATATTATCCACAAAAGCTCATGGTTACATGCTCCAACTAATTCACCTGCCTTATGATTCAGCCCGGTTCTGACAAATGCTTGTGTGTCAATGGCTGGAAGCTAGAGAATCCCTGATGATTTAAATTGACAAATTCTTTAACACATTCTTATTTTGCACAGTTTCTATCCCTTGAACACAAGGTGTCTTTTAACAAAAAATAAAATACCCTCTATTCTTAAGATAAGTGTATTCAGTCTTATGTGAGAAGCAAGTTACTCCTTTCGTCAATAAAGAAAATTTTAAAATACGTAAATGAAGTAAATGTGATGGCAGTAGTGTGGCCCTTCAGAAAACTCTTGCCCTTATACCAATAAAATAATTGTATTTAAGAGTTTTATATATCGTGATGATTTCAACTAATTGTATAGGATAACATTACACTTGTTAAACTGAGTAAAAATATGCTTTTTAAATGATTACTTTCAGCCATTATATGATTTATCTGTCTGCAAGGAATGCTTTCAATGGTTCATTATCTATAGTATATAAGACCCAGTTGAAGTCTCATTTGTAATTCATTTTTTTAAATTGAAGTATAGTCAGTTTACAATGTCACACACATAATGTTGTAAACATTATGCTGCACACTAGTCAAGTTTCTGGTGTACAGCATAATGTTTCAGTCATACATATACATACATATATTCATTTTCATAATAGGGTACTACAAGATATTTAATATAGTTGCCTGTGCTATACAGTAGGACCTTGTTTTTATCTATTTTATATATAGTAGTTAGTATCTGCAAATCTCAAAGCCCCAATTTATCCCTTCCCACTCCCTTTCCCCCTGGTGACCATAATTTTTTTTCTATGTCTATGAGTCTATATTTGTTTTGTAAGTCCATTCATATCTTTCTTTCTTTCTTTCTTTTTTTTAGATTTTGCATAGAAGTATTATCATATGATATTATTGTTCTTTCTCTTTCTGGCTTAATTCAGTTAGAATGACGATCTCCAGGTCCATCCATGTTGCAGCAAATGGCATTTTTTATTCTTTTTTATAGCTGAGTGTATGGTTTATGTGTATATATATATAATTCATTTTTTAATTTACCCTAGTTTTAGTTATGGTGCCTCAACCTATTTGAAGTTCAATAAATATTTGTTGATTGGTTTGATTGGGTGAATGAATACTGTAACGTACAAAACAGTGATCTACATAATTAAAAACAGGTCGAAGGTGTGGATCCATTGTCAGTATAACTCCATCTTGAGTCTGTGTTAATCTTCTCAAAACAGGGACTGCCAGACACTTAACAAGATTTTGCTGCTGGTCAGATGCCAGAGGCTGCTCTTTTGGTTTGGTAGAGCTTCCTATTAAATGAAGATAAATTATATAAACATTCCTTTGTATTTCATTTGGGTAGCAGTGTCTTGTTCTAAACTCAGAAATTAAAATCTCACCAGTAGCAAGGCAAAATCTGTCCCAGTGCTCGTACTTGTTATTTCACATTTAAAGGCAGGCTGATCTGTATATTCACGTATCAGTTATTGTAGAAAGGCAGTTGTACTGAAAAGTGATAATTTCAGGTAAGGGGAAAATATGGAAGAACAAGAATTGAAGGCAAATAGTTAATGACTGCTCCAAGACATTTAATGTGGCCTCACGCTACTTATGTCCCTAAAGGCGTTGCTCTATTACAGCAGAGTAACTGATGTCCATCAAGATGGCCCTGAGTTAGCAACACACAATGTTAGGTCATGTTTTGTATATCCTATGTAATAAATAAAGGGGTAGAATACATTTTAGAGAACTTTTAGTAGCATGATTAAAATAAAAACAAGAAAAATGTTTTTTTTTTAAGAAAACTGTAGTTATGAATTATATCATGGCTTGATATCATTAGAAAGAGTATTGCTATATATGTAAGTAGTTAATTAAGCATGTCTGTATATACATATAGAAATGGAAAGAGAATTAAAAAAGATAATCTCATGTTTTTTAAAAAGCAAAACAAGTCAAGTGTCTTGACTTATTTATTTAATAGATCTTTCAGGAAAGATAGTTTTTTTTTAAAATAAATTCATTTTCAAATGAGATGTAGAAGGTAAGTGTTTTCTTACCTTCTATCTTCTATTAGATGCTTATCTTTTTATTTATTTTTTATAGGTGGCCTTCTATAAATTAGGTAATGCTCTTAATGTAATTGCACATTAGGAACAGATAATAGCCTTTCAGTGAAATATGCATGTCAAATCTTAGCTAAAGTAATGAGAGAAAATAAAATTGAAGACAAAAGAAAAAATGTTTGTTTTTGAAATGTTAGCCTATTACAGTTATTCAGTCATAAACTTTGATTTTATTAATGCCAAACCTATTATACTAAAGGAGTCACTCTTTAAAAACTGAAATAATTAGAATGACCTGGCAAACCTGTGTTCACAGTGGGAGATATGTACAAACACTGTCCCCAAAATTTAGCTCTCAGAAAGCTGAGGAAAAAACACTAACCCACAAGAAGCTAATTTAGAAATGTTAACCATAATATGCTTTCAGAATATTAAAACAAAAAAGATCCTTATCTGTTATGATTCCAACAAATGTGACTCTTTGGATGTTTAGTTTCATTTCTTTGAAGTGACCTAAGAGAAGCATGGACTCAGTAATTCAGTGATGAACAGTAATAGTGAGGAAGTGGTTTGGTTATTTGGCTGGAATGAAAAGTGACCTGAGGTTATATTTTTAATAACCTGGATTCATGTTTTTACAGAAAACTATTAATACATGAAAATTTAAATGCATTATGTTTACTGTGGTAAATAAGTCAGTTTTCAATCAAATGATCTATTTTTTTAAACTTCTTTTTGAATTTCATTCTTAAGTACAGCATGAAGGTTTGATTTACATTTATTGTAAAATGATCTCCACAATGGCTAATATCCATCATCTCATGTAGACACAATACAAAGAAAAGAAAGAAGAAAAGAAGTTTTTAAAAAAGAAAAAAAAATTTTCTTGTGATGAGAACACTTAGGATTTGTACCCTTAACAACTTTCCCACATACCACACAGCGGTGTTGACTACAGTCATCATGTTGTATATTACATCCCAATGATCTATTTTTAAAGAGCTTTTTTTGGGTAAATAAGTTTAAGACTATTATCTAAAGTTCTGCTAAATTGCTATTCTAGTTGTAAAGCAGTGAGAATTTTAAAAAATCTGTTGCTATTCATATATCAGAGGAAATATTGTGTCAAATATTTCAGTAAGTAATGTGGCTTATACTCTTTTAAATGTCTATAAATGAGAAAGAAATTATGAATAAAATTATGATTCTGTCATTATAGGACTTGTAAAAGGCCAGGGCAGACTGTACCATGAGCAGACACAGAAAATGAACCTAAATATCTTCAGGGACTTAGTTCACTTCCATCAACTTTATACTTCATATGCTTTATGTAGTGCGGGTTCATCACCAGTTGTGGGTTCTGAACAGCAGAAGTCCCACCGAGGCGGAATGAATTACTCAAGACTGGGGAAAAGTCAAGAGAGCCAGAGGGAGTAGGGAGCCAACTCCAGGAGCCTCTCAAATCTCTCATATTTATTGAGTACAGTCGAAGCAGGAATTTAGGGAAGGACAGGGTGGGATCACAATGAGTACAAAGGCTTTGTTTATTGTTGGTGTTTGGCTCAAGGTTAGAAGACCCTTTTTGGTGAATCATAATCGTATTGAGCCTTTCAGCTTATCAGGGCAGAATGTATGAGAATCAGCTGCTTGACAAGATTTTCCTGGACTCAGGCGGCTGTGCCTGCCTTAGGTTGCCCCCCTCAGGGGATCTTACCCTTCATTGGCTAACCAGCCTTCTCACCTCTGAGTCTGCAGCTTCTTACCTTTCCAGCCCAAGGCTGTTTTGGGGATAGAAGACTAACAGCAGGCACACCCAGCGTTTATAGCTGGGGGCCTGGGTCATTGCTAAAACCTCAAGGCAGGTACTAAGCACATCTTCTTTAAGGAGATAAGTGGCTGGGATTGTTACAATTTGTTAACCCAATCATGGGCTCCCACAATGTAGTGAAGATACCATTGTCTAAAGCAGGTAGAGAATAACACCACTTACTTGTAGGTTATATCATTAAGCATTATTTTAGTGTTCCCTTGTCATCCAAGTGCTTACATTTTAGAAATATCACATACTCCTGTAACGTTCCTTGAGATGAAATAATTGAGATTAAAACCAACAAAGCTTTTCTCAAAACCAAATTTCTGATTGTCAGCCTCAATTTGAGAAAGCTGATACAGAATCTCAGAACTGGAACTTATTTTCATTGTGTTTACATAAAAAAAGCAAAGAAAAATACCCTGAAATTATTGGAAGAATACTAATGTTCATAAATGGGTTCCCTCCCCTATTTACACATTTTGGGGATCCCAGAACCCTCATATATCCTTTCCACTTGTGAAATAACCAACTCATCCTGCTTTGCTGTTTAGTATGTGTGCACACTATTTAAGTTCTCCGAGTCACAATTTCATCATCTCTAAAATGGGTACCACATCCATAAAAAGAGGAGTTCAAGTATATAAGGTCCAGAGGCTGGCACAAATTAAGAGCTTGATAAATCAGGGGAAGGATGAAGTTGTGCAGTGAACTGTTCATTAGTTCATTCCTCAACCCAGCCAGCACTGATTATATTTTCACTCCGTGCTAGGCTCTGTGCTTGTGCGGGAGGTCCAAAGGAGAATGTAACAGATGAAACCACTGCCCTCATAAAGTCTACATATGGCAGACCTGCATTGTAACACATTGTTGGCCAATCCCATTAAGGTTTCCGCGTCCGTGTTCCTGACGGAGTCATTAGCAGCTATACTGTGTCACCAGCTGCACTCTTACTTAGTATTTTGCCGCTAACAATGCTCTCTGGTCATATTTCTAATAGAGATGGTACCTCTGCTCATCTTACAGAGCTTTCTAACTTGTAAGCATCTCAGGACCAACTTCTTCCAAGACTGCCCTATGCAGAAGACCTCTTTATCAAGTGTGATGTTAATATGACTAAAATAAAATGCTTATTTCAGGAAAGACCACTTTTTTAGTTTCCTGCTGAGAAATTTGGAGAATATGAGAATAGCCATTTGCTAAAGCATTTGAAATTTCTACTGTGGAGTCAACCTGATACTATTCATGTTACTTGAAAAAAATGGTCCATTAGAAAAGCATTTATGTAACATAATGCAGATTTAAGAACAGCTTAGAATTTTGATAAATGTGAAATATGCACAATATACTGGTAGTGGTGATATTTAGAAATAACTACAATCAAGTTGTTCTGATAATAATTTTTGTTAATATTATATTTGTACATTATTATGTACAGATAATTAATATTAATGTACCAAACTCAAATGAACTCAGAATTAGTATTATGACAGAGAAATAAGCAAGTAATTCTTTGTGTAATATTTTCAATCCTATGTCCTTCAGGGTAGCTGAATACTAAGAATGGGTCACAATATCTACAGTATGAAAAGGCACACTGAAGACTTTACCACCAATCAGAGTGCAAATAGTTATGGAAATTCCTGGGTTGCCAGAAGACCATATTGTGAGGGACCACTGTGGACTTGAAAAACTATGGGAATCAATAACATACACACAAATCTCTCACTAAGGGAATAAGGGTCTCATGTGGTGGTCTACACAGGGTGCCAACATCATCTTCGTTAAAGAATGCAGGTGTCTTGGTGGTACCAGTGCAGCCACCCATGGGGGAACTACTGGCAGAGCCTTGCCAGAAATATTGCTTTCATCATGTGTGTTTTATCCTGCTGCTGAACGTCTTGACCATGTTGGCTTTCTAAGTTTCTTCCTGCCTCCCTTCTGTGGGTAGGCAGAAATGGACGTCATGTGAAAAACTGAGCAACTGTACACTGTTCTGCTTTCATACCCAGACATTTAATGTATAGTGTGGATAGCGTGGCATATTTTATTTACTTTTTCAAATATATGGGCTTTTTGTGAAATAAATAATTTCTCTCGCAACAGCCTCATCCCTTCTTTAAATAGGCTATTTTTCACCCCTTTATTCCCCATATTGTATTCAATCACGTATAGCAAGTCCTATCTTTCCTTAAACTGAATATATGACCCTCCTTCCTTGATGTGCTGGTGTTAGAAAACTTCTCCATAATATGCTTCACTTCTCTGGGTGTCCCTATTGAAACAGGGGATGCCCTCACTTCTGACGTATCTCATTTTCTTATCAGTGATTTTTCTGGGTTGTCCGTATATATATAATTTAACAAATACTGAATGCATAACGTGTTAAGGACTGTCTGAGACACGGAGGCCATAGCGTTCCTTCTGCAGTTTTGAAAGTGCTTAGGAATATAAAAGAAGAGAATATAAAAGCAATTCTAAGCAAAATATTGCATTTTACCACCATCTTATGCTCATCTTCAATATTTTAAAAATCAGGATTTCATCTTTCTGTTTTCTAAAACTTTTATGCATTCCTTAAGAATTATTAAACTATGTAGTTTTTAGAATGTTGCATGCCAATAAATTGGTCTATATATATATATAAAAATATATATTTCATTATAACTTTGATTTTGCCATTTTTGAAACAAGATGCTTACAACTTTGTGAACATGTAATTTTCTGGAGGATAACCCTGGCAAAGGGAACAAGTACAGACCAAGGTCCCAAGATGGAAATGGCAGATTGGAGGAACACCAGAAAGTGCTGTGTAACAGGAACAGAACAGTGAGGAACACAGGAACAAGAGATGAAGTCAGAAGACGACAGGGGCCTCTTCATCTAGGGCTTTCTAGGTATGAGTGAGGACTCTGAATTTTACTCTGAGTTGGGTGAACAGCCATTGCAGTGTTATATGCAGAGAAATTAAATGAGACGGCTGCCATCTTCATAGGATTTCTCTGGCTTCCATGTTGACATTAGACTACAGAGGAAGAGGGTAGGGCTAAAGCACAGGCACCAGTGATCAAACCTTCTAGGTGAGAGGTGACATGATAGCTTGGATCCGGATGGTAGTAAGAGAGGGGTTGGCAAGTAGTCATCACTGGATTCTTTTGTGGAGGTGAATTCAACAAGAGGATGTGCAGTGTTAAAGAAAGACAGCTTCCAAGTATGACACAAAACAATTATGATCTGAGAAACTGGAAGAGTGGTGTCGCTGTTAACACATGGAAAGGACTGATGCATAACCTGGTTTGGAGAAGATCTTCAGGAGTCCAGATTTGGGCACATAACCAGTAAGAGGCCCATTAGACTTACAAGTAGAAATGTCAGGTAATGGGTTGGATATAGGGGTCTAGATTCAGGGGTCCAAGCAGGGGCTACACATTTGGGAATCATCAGCTTTAGGTAGTGTTTAAAACCATGAGGCAGCATAAAATAATCTAGGGAACAAATGTAGGTAAAAAGAATAAGTCCAAATTCTCAGCACCAGAGAAGTCCAGATTCAGACGATGGAGAGAGAAGGAAGAACCAGCAAAAGAGTCTAAGCAGGAGCTGTCTGAAAAGTAAAAGGAAAACCGGTCTAAGAAATTTTCAAGAGGGCAAGAATGATCAACCATGTCAGCACTGCTGAAGGGACAAGTAAGATGAGAACTAAGAGGCAGCCAATAGACTTATCAGTATGGAAGTTATTTTGACCATGGGAATGGAAGATGATAAGCCTATATCTTTAGCATGATATATAGGTTTCTCTTTAAGATATAAACAATACATGTGAATATAATTTCTTAAATTGCAAGATGCGATAAAACTGAATTATTGTTATTATTACAGTATATTAATTAAAATCTGTTCTGGTGTAGATTATTTGCAAGCTAGTTCACTTTTTTCTCTGATTATTTTTTAGAACTGTTTAATTCATTTTAATGAAAATGATTTCAAATGTTAATGTCCATCTCCATGAGATACTTTATTTTCTTTGACTCCTGGGATGGACTGTCCTGTGCCTAATTGAAAGGACAATGTACTTTGTTCCTAGTTTATATTAAAGAGATTCAAATATCAGACAAAGTGTAAGTGGTATTAGGAGGTTATAGGAAGGTTAATGCTATTTAGGCAGATGGTGAATTGCAAATTCAACTTGTTGTCACAATAATGAATATGTGAGGAAACTTTAGTGTTGCAAATAGGAGACAAAGAAATGGAATTCTCTTTCATATACATATCCACAAATTGGTTATTAACAGCTCTCTCATCATAGAAGTAGTTATTCTTTACAAAAGACTGAGTTTTACATTTTCATTTATCAGCCATTACAAGGAACAATATTTTAGATTATATTCAGTATATCTTTAACAATTGTTTTGATGTGTTTTTTCCAGGCACTGATAGCTTAAGCATTGAATCTATAGAAAATTTGTTGTATAAAGTATAATTTCCAGTTTATTGTTATATATCCATCCTTCTGTCTCTAAGAGTAGATTCCATAGTGCTTATTAATCCTAGCCCAACAAATGTAGTTTCTATCAAGAAGTTAAATTTAAATCATATTCTCTTTGATTATCATTCCCCCCACTCCATTTTTGCTGATATATTTCATAGCCTAAGTCTCTCAAATCAAGTACTAGGATATTCTGACTTGTTCAAGATTGTATTCTAATCAACATGATTAGCCAGTTTCTTAAAGAAAGATTATATTTAAAATTTCTTTAAAACCGGGTATATCCTAAAACTTTGAGATTTTTTTCCCTCCTACTTTAGTGCCAAAAATTTTGGCCATGTGTCCTGTTAGAAAACAAGACTTGTTTTCTAAAACAGGTTCCAGTGATATGCACAGTGAATCCTGGTGTACATGAGATGATTGTCAGGGGAACAGCTGCCCTCTGAAAGCAGCCAATTCAATAACAGGTTTGGAGCTGTCACTTGAAAATATTGCTTGCTTATCTAAACTAGTAAATGACTGAAGACTGGAAACAAACACCTTTCAAATAAAAGCCACGCAGCCTTCCTTCAAAATTTCAGAAAGTCAATAGGTGGCAAGTAGATAGTTATTCTGAAAAGTCTTTCTAACGTAGACTCCTTAAAACAATTTCTCAAGGAAGGGCAGATGTCTAGGGAACTGAGTTATGGGCTGGGTATACACTATCAAAATAGGGTCAAGTCAAGGGGAAATGATCATGTGGTATTTTTTTTAATATATATATATATTTATTGAAGTATATTCAGTTTACAATGTTGTGTCAATTTCTGGTGTACAGCATAATGCTTCAGTCATACATGAATATACACATACTCGTTTTCAGAATCTTTTTCATCATAGGTTACTACAAGATATTGAATATAGTTGCCTGTGCTATACAGTATGAACTTGTTGTTTATCTATTTTATATATAGTATATATAGTAGTTAGTATCTGCAAATCTTGATCTCCCAATTTATCCCTTCCTACCCTCTTCCCCCTCTGGCAACCATAAGTTTGTTTTCTATGTCTGTGAGTCTGCTTCTGTTTTGTAAATAAGTTCATTTGTCTTTTTTAATCTTGCAGATTAAAAAAAAAAAAACAAAAACGTATTTGGTAGCCATGTCACTGTTCTAACATTTTGTAACCTTAGAACTTCAATCTGACTTGTTTCAGAGCCAAATAGACACCTTCTGGTGATTCTGTTAGCAGCATTTCTAATAGTGCTCAAAACAGGGAGGTCACAAAGGCAGCATGAAGTTTATTATTGTTCTCCTATTCTCCTAATAATAATAACATATACACAAGCACCTTTTTCTAAATACATATACAAATATACATGCATACATACACATAAACACACTAAAACATACACACACATACATATACAAATTACCTTTCTTGTTACTCAGTACTGAAGTCAGTATGAATTCTGCAAATTTTTTTCCTTACATTAGGGTATATCTAAAAAAAATTATCTAGCTGGGCACATATATAGATAAATTTGAATGCAAATTGAATTAAATTCAGTAATATTTTGTAAGTTTATGAATTTTCTTTAACAGAAATTGACTTTTTAATATTCCAAAGAATTTATATATAATACATTTCTATGTTTAAAATAGCCTAAAAAGAAATAATCAAAGTAAAGTTAATTTTAAACATATGCAGTCTTGAAATTGAACCAAAAATATTCCCAAATTGCTTTACAGTATTTTAAAAACAATTATGTTAAGTGTAAAAGAGAGTAACTGTGGCTTTATTTTTAGTATATTACAATATATAATGTATAGCATTTTCTAATGTTTCGTATAATTAAGATTTTGCTATGCTAAACATGATGTTGAACAAATATTTATTGAACCACTATTGTATGCTGGGCACGTGTGTAGTTTCAGGGAAAATGGGACAACTAGGGGATAGAACAGTGGTGGAAAATACATTAACCAAGTTCTTGCTCAAATAATTAATTACCACTGGGAAAGTGCTGCATTGGAAGTGTTAAGGGTGCTTTGGGCTATCTAGGGAATTCTCCTAGTCTGGGATAATTGTGGGCTTCATTGTGGAAATGAATATTTAACTGGTGAGAAGTAAAGTAAGCTCTTCCTCATGTCAGGACTTCCTACAAACAACCTCTTTCCCTTCTGCTGGGCACAGCACCATAACCTCCTGCCCTATCCTCACTACCACCTTCTGCCCCAACAAACACACATCCCAACCACTGATTGTTTCTCAGAGGTACTCAATAGCTGGACCACAATGAGCAATTTTATAGAAATTGCTTTTTTTGTTGAGAGGCAAGTTAGAAAACCTTGCAGTGTTTCTGGTAAAAGGTTAGAGTGACTTGGATGAAGGTGGTTATGGAGGTGGGGAGAAGTGGATAAGTTAAGGCAATATTAGAAACAGGGCTAAGAGGATAAAATGCACTTGTCCAAGTCACACATTAGGAAGCTTCTGTACACTTGACATCTTGGAGACTGAATGACTGTTAAGGGTGAAGAGAGGGGACATGTAAAGGATGAGTGCCGGAATCGGGATAAGCATCTCAGTGAAGGACTGCACCATTTACCAATGCAGGGACACCAGAGTACCACCAGGCTTAGGGGGATCACAGGGAGTTCCATATTTGAAGTGACATTTGAGATGTCAGTGGGACGTCAAAGTGGAGGAGGATACACCCATCAGGGCTAGAGATGAAAAGTCGTGGGTCATTGGTGTACAGATGGAAAATAAAGTTCTATGAGTAATGAGATCATCCGGGGAATGAATGTTGAAAAGAATAATGAAGCTGGATTAGGGCAGTGATTCTCAGACTTCAGCATGTAGCAGAATCAGCTGGAGGGCTTGTTAAACAAGCACGGATTGATGGGTCTGGTCTCGTCCCCAGTGTTTCGGATTCAGTAGGTCTGGGGTGCTTACGTGTTGAAGCCAGCTTTTAATGAGCAAACTCTGATTATGCATCCCTTCCCCACATCATGATGGAGGAAGGCAGGTTGGTAGCTTGGAATGGGCCATGTTGGGAATATTTACATTATGGGAATCAGCGAATGCTATAAATTGGACCTTTATTTTCAGAAAGCTGGTTTACCAGCACATCACAGGTCAGGGTGAGGCCTGAGAATTTGCATTCCTAGCAAATTTCCCAGAAATACTGATGCCACCTGGAGACCATATTTTGCAAACCATTGGATTAGGGGAATATTTTATATGGTTTGAAATACTTCTGATTTCTTAAGCCAGTTAACAATCTTAAGTTTTTGAAGAGTAGAACTTCTCCAAAAAAGTGCTTCTATCTTAAATTTAATTGTTATGGTGAAAGGTATATAAAATGTGTATTTCATACTGCTACCACCTGTACAGTATTGACTTTCCATGGTTAGATAGCTTAGATTGAATAAGATAATATAAACTTCTATGCAATGTTACTTTTTAAAATTTGGTTTCTCGTTTTGCTTTAGTTGCTTAGAATCCCAAATGACTTTTTATTTTTCATTTTATGCAATAGGAAAATTAAGATAGCTATCTTAAGATTCTTAAAATATTTTTAATAAGATTTTTCTCCTGATACATATGTAGTAAATTTAGCCAAGCCAAATGCTAAATGTAACATTTCAGGTTTAAGCAAGGGAATGACTTGATGGAAAGAATATACTTCATTATTGTATGTGTTCAGTATATTAAATTGAGCATTATTTTGCCCTCAATTAGTTTTTTATCTAAAAGAGAAAATAAATTAAGCATTTGCTTTAAAGATGTTGGAGTTATAAAGATATGAAAAGTATGTTATAAATAATTGAGGGAGGAATTTAGATCACTGTGGAAATTTGAAGAAAAGTGTTCAAAGTGAACACTAGGGAGAGCTGGTTGATAAACTCTCAAATGGCCTCTTGGTTTGGCGTTCATTACTCAGAACCTAGCCTGTGACTCCCCCTCTCTGGGCAGATTTAAATTAACCAAAGCCATTAATGATATATAAAGCTTGAGTGCTAATTACTAATTTACAAAATCTTCTATCAGGCAGCTAGGAGTGCTAGTGTCTGAATGATTAGCGATTCTCTTTCTGGAGACAGATTATTTGCAAAGTCAGATCTTAGTCACTAAATCATCTTTCTCAAGCAAGGATTAGAACCAAAGAAACCAGTTGAATGTGTTGAGTAAGTGGTCAGTCTGATTAGAACAGCTTTTTTTTCTTTTCTTGTTTTTTTTTTTAATTTCTAACATCATTTTTATTATTAGTTACTAGTTACTGAATATTATCCATGTGTCAGTCACTGTGACTCAAGATACAGGTAGCAGTATGAGCAGAGATTAACAGAGTGAGCTCTGAGGTTCTGTAATCTGGTGTGTGTGTGTGTGTGTCTTTGTGTGTGTGTGTGTGTCTTTGTGTGTATGTGTGTTGCTGCTTCCTAGAAGAGCAGGGTACAAAGGTATTGAACACCATTTTTATTTAACCTACTTTAGTAGAATCCACCTCATAGGGTTTTTATGGTGATTAACTGACAGTATAGATGTAAAGTACTTAGAATAGTGCTAGGCACATAATAAATTCTCAGTGGTGGGTAGTTTATTATTATACTATCTCATTTAATCCCACAATAAACTTTATTACTATGGCCATTATTAGCTCAATTTTACAAATAAGAGAATGAAACTCATAAATGCAGTACTGTTCAAGGTTACACTGGAAGCGATACCGCCAACATTTGAATTTACACAGCATTTTCTCCGTGAAAATCTGAAGCCTGAGTGTTGCCAAAAGTCAAAATAACTGAATTTATCAGCTAAGACTTCGTCCCTCGAAGGTGCTTAGGTGGGTATTGTCAACATTTTCATTAACATTCTCCTTTTCCTAGGCTCCCAAGCCAGTCCAATCCCCTGAATGACACTCTCTTTAACTATTATAGTGTTAGCTATTCACTTACAAACAGCTCTTACTTGATTGTCTTTTTTTATCCTTAAGATGAATTTGTCTGTCTTTATTGTGATTTATTATGCCCTAAATTAGCCACTGAATGACCGTCTTCTTCACGCTCTTGATGGAACACATATTGGAGAGTCCTAAGTACCAACACAACAGTAGTAATGTATTGGTACAAATACTCTGCGATTCTCCCTGCCTTGAGCTCTGAATTTTCAGGCTTTAATATTATCATTATCATTAAATATTTATCAAGTTCCTACTGTGGATATGACCCAAATGAGGCATTACTAAAAGAGTTAGAAATGATGCTGGGGAATGAAAGCAAAACAAAACAAAAAAGTTTCTGCAACCAATTAACATTTAAAATGTTTTCATTGATCTTATTCATGATTTGCTGTAAAAACTTGAAATAATTTGATAATCTATTTTATTTTCTATAGACGGTAACTTTATTTTTAATTTACAGTATAATCACCATTCCTAAGACTTTTATAATTTATTATTTATAATATGATATAATTACTAAACCTAGCATGATTTTTTTGGGGGGGTTTTTGTTTTTCCTGATAATTATTTTTATTTTTTGATTTACATTGTTTTATTAGTTTCTGGTATACAGCTTTGTGATTCAGTTATACATATATATACATATTCTTTTATATATATTTTTAAATCGGTCTTTTTTTGGTGGGGGGAGTAATTAGGTTTCTATTTGTTTATCTATTTATTTAATAGAGGTACTGGGGATTGAACCCAGGCCCTCATGCATGCTAAGCACGCACTCTACCACTAAGCTATACTCTCTCCTATATACATATTCTTTTTCACTACAGATTACTACAAGCCATTGAATATAGTTCCCTATTCCTAGCATAATTTCTTAAGCATAGTAGGTCTCTAATAAATACTTAATGACATAGTTTTATAATTAGAATGGGTTCTAAAACATAATAAATTGATATTCTACATATTTTTAAATGCATTAACCACTCATGAGCATTTTCAAGGAGTGTTGGTTTTATTGAAATGAATTATGGTGATGTCCTTTTTGTCATCCTATATACAATTGAACAGTCCTGAGCATCAGGCAGGGAATATTGATTCCCATCCTGATTCTGCCCTGATTCCGCCAATCCATCTCTCTAGATCTCCTTTCTTCATCTATAAAGTAAAATGATCAAATGAAATCCTCTTCAAGACCTGCTCTAGTTCTGAATTTTGGTTTTATTTTAAAAGATTTGAAAGAAAAAATTCTCCAGCGCAAATTGCCACTGAACCGTTAAGATCACTTCCGCAGAATCAGTCTTTGATAAGTCTTCCCTTTCATGTGAACACTTTATGTCCTAGAAGGATAAACATTATTACCTGATGATTTAAGAGACTTCACAAATTCCACAGGAGACCCTAAAATAGACAGCATCTCATTAGAATACCAGCAGGGTCTGTGGTGAATGTGGATTTAACAACGAGGAGTTCCATCTTCCCAACAGCACCCATTAAATGAACAATTCCTGAAATACCGTGCAGTTTCTTTTCAAATCGACACACAACTGCAGCCAAAAAAGAATATGTTCTCATGTGTGATTATGTAATGGCTTTCTGGAGAACAAACAACTAACATCAAAAATGTTTCTTGCCCTGAGTTTTATAGAGCTGAGGGCCAGGGGTAAAACTGGAAGTGGGTGGGGGCGAGAAAAATGCAGATTGCCTTCAGCACACTTTTCTGTCTCTTTTCATTTCTAAGCACTGTCATCTCACAAACCCTTGTCACCAAGACCTTTTCACTTCCTTGAGATGGTGTTCATCCTCCAATCTGGGCTCGTCTCTTCATCCCTACATAGCCCCTGAAGGTCCTTCTCTAGGCTGCCCATGATTTACAACAGGTTAGTTAGAGAAACTAATTGGCAGTTTTCTTTTAACTGAATCGTTCATTTATTTAAACATTCATTTTTTGAGTCTCACTAGAGGTGAGATGTCCTAATAGATACTGAGATTCAACAAGAAACAACCGCCCCTGCCTTCATGGAACTCATGGTCTAGTGGAAGAGGCAGGCTATCAAGGAATAAATGGATAAATACATAACTGTTATTAACGCTAAGTGCTAGAAAGGAAGAAATGTTGTTCCGTGAGGGGTTCTAACAGGAAGACTCTGTATATGGCTCAGAATGCTTTCTCTGATGGATGGCTCTGAAGGATAAGTAGCAGTTGGCCAAAATGTGAGGACAACATCAGTTCCAGGAAGGGGCACATTTAGGGAAGAGATGAAAACCCAGTGTGAGTGGAGCTTAGCAATTAAAAAGTGGTCAGGAGGCAAGGTGGAAGGAACCAGATCACTTCATGAACTGAAGGACCAAATTTAAATCTTGTCGGAGGGATTTTAAGTATAAAATTAAGATAATTAAACTTACTTAAAAAAATAGTTACTCTGGTAATTCTATGGAGAATGGACTAGGAGGAGTAAGAAACCCACAATAGAAGTGAGTAGCTCAGTCTGAACTGGTGGCAAAGGGAGCTGGGTGAGAGTTAAGGGATTCGGGATATAGAAATATGTTATTAAGTTAAGATGGACAAACTTCATGTGTGTGATAATGCAGAAGGAAGGATCAAGGACAAATGCCCTATTTCTGATCTGACAGAGAAGGTATCGTATTTCTGACATGCCGGCAGAGTTGTGATTTACTGAAATGGAAACAAAACAGAACAAAACTGGGAGTTGAGTGGATTTGGGGTTTTGGACGATAAGAGATCAGCTTTGGACATGTTAAATCGGAGACGGCTGTGAGACGTCCTCATAGAGATGCCAGGCTGGCAGTTAGACCTGTATCTTCCTCTCACAGCTCTATTTCAGGCCCCAGATATGTGCATCTAAGGGTCATCTCCCACAGAGACGGCACAATCTGTGGGACTAGACGAGCTCACTCAGAGAAAGTATGAAGTAGGCCAGCTCTGACCTACAACGACTCTCATGTTAAGAAATCAGGGACAGGAGCTAAAATCTACAAAGGGAACTGGAAGAAGCAGCCAGAAGAAAGTCAGGGGAGCCAAAGAAAGTGTTCAAGGAAGGTGTGGTCGATTGATTCTGTGACATGATAGTGACAATTCACGTAAAAGGAAACCTTTCTCTAGAGATCAGAAATCTTGCCTCATTTAAAATGCAAGAAAACTAAGTTAAATGATGCTAAGAGTATCACACACCCCTGAGATCATCGGTGAAAGCTAGTTTTCATTCAGGTGTGTGTCTTGGCACTCCCTGGGTGATGTAGGTGCATGACAACTTCACCTCTAGTGACAAGTATACTTGACAATAATGTGTTTTACATGAAATCTCTACTGGAAATTCCTAGGAGCTGGAATATTTAAAGGGAAAAAAATCACAGCCATGGTTTATCCTTTTATGAGCCAAGATTGACTTTATAATGATACTATCAGTGCCTTCCATTATAATAGCTACTGTTTCTGCTACTGAAGTTGGACTACCTGCACGGGGCTTGGCACCACCTTAAGGGATCAAATGACTTCTCGTTGTTTTCAGAGATCTGACAATTTCTAAAGATTTAAAAACTATTAGCCAAAAGCTCTCCAGAGCTGTGTAATTAAAGACTTACACAGAAAAGAAACAATAATGGTTTTCCAGGTCATAAAACAGAAGTGACATGAAAGATTAGACCAAATTTGATTTCTTTAAGGTAGAGGAAGAAGGTGTGCCAGATAACCTCTGGCTTTTCAGCAGCACTCATTACATGGTTTTATCATTTCAGAACTCTTTAAAGTCAAAACCTTACATATCTTAATCGCCATATGTGCATCCTGGATGCGACGTATAGTTGGCACTCAAAATATATTTGCTGCATAAGGCAATGAATGGATGAATAAATTAGTACCATGTAGCTTTCTTTCATATGCTATTTGTCATAGTGTGTGTCTGTATATATATTTTAAAACTGTTACTGCCTAGCCGGTGTGGTCCATGAGCCCTGGGCTGCTTCTGTTTTGTTTTTCAGAATATCTTCAGTGACCAGCTTATTCTGAACACATGTTGAAATATAAACCAATCATTACTCATAGTCATGTATCTCTTCAATTTTAGAAGTAATGAGGATTTTGTAAAATAACATCAATAATAGCCAACATTAAGTGTTGTTAAAGGTGTTTCACATGTTTAATCAATACAATCCTCTCAAAAGGGCTTTCAGGTTGTATTATTACTATCCCAAATTTGCAGTTGAGGAAGCTGAGTCACAAAGAGTTTAAATCATCTGCCCAGAGTCTCTTAAGTAACAGAGCGAGGACTCAAACCCAGACACTCTGGCTCCCCCAATTCAGCTCATTACCAGCACATTAAACTGTTTTATGGTAGATATAATGAGATGCTGCAGTTAGAAAACATTTTTTATTGTCCATTTATTCTTATTATAGAATTAATGAAACAATAAGCTGTCAGTTGTGATGGAAAGAATCTTATGCAGAAATTATTATCAATTCCGTTTTCAGCTAAAGTCCTCTCAGACTGACGAAATTTCTTGTGCATCCTTGGGGCTCAACTTAGTTCCTTCCTGAACCAGAGTATGTTCCACTTGGAAAATGCAAAACATTAGCTTTTGTTTCTTTCCAGCCGTAAAGTCTACTACTTTGGGGAGATAAATATTTACCTCTAATGCAATCTGATTAAAGAGCAAATTGGAGAATCAACGCTACAATTAGCCATATAGACACAACTGCTTAATTCAAAGAGCAGAGTAAATAAGTTGGAATGGAATAGAAGAAGAGTGTTTGATCTGATTAACCTCATTAGTGCAGGATTGGCGCTCCCACCTTTTCGCTCTGCAAGGACTATGGTTTCATTTCTTTAATAATCTGCTTCCGTAAGAAAAATTGCTGACATCTCATCATTTGCAAGACAAGGATGGACTTTTTTTTATAGAAATTTGGAATCATTTACATAAATTTTTTTCTTTTTAGCAATAACTTCCAAGTAAGTGTTTTACCTTTAATTCAGTTGATTTAAAAAAAGCAAAAAAAGTTTGTAATTTTTCATACTATTTCAGTGTGTTGCTCAGCCTGGCAGTTTTTACTTTTAAATACAAATGGTTGCTTTCAACTGAGAACTTGGCCTATTAAAGCACATGTCAGGCTTCATATTATACTTCTCCTAAGCTAAACAGCAATCCTTAATTATTTAAATTTAAGAAATGTTTATTCATAATTTGCTACAGCTAGGTACATTTTTGGGCACTGGCAATGACTCTAGTCTCATGGAGCTTAAAATCTAATGAAATGATACATACATGAATATATAAATAAGATAATTTCCAATAGCGATGTGTCTTGGCAAAAATAAAATAGGGCGATGTAACACAGAGTAACTTAGGAGCTTGGGGGTTGTGAGAGACTTTGGATACGGTGCTCAGAGTCATCTGCCTAGCTCAGGTGTGAGCAGTCGTCTGATCTTTGAGTGTAGGAGGTGGACGTGCAGGGGGAGGGGACAATTACACTAAGGGATTTGCTGAGTTTTTCATAGCTCACTATTTTGAACTGCGTGAAGTACAAATTCTGTTCCGTTAATATTTTAGAACCAAAAAACCCAAGAAAAAAACTGCCCTTCTTCCGGGAAAACATTGTTTGTGTGTTTTTATTTCTGGAGAAGCACTGACATTTCTTAATTACTCTTTTCGTGAGTAGTCATGTACAGCGATTGCTGAAGGCTTAGCAGAGCATTGTGCTTCCCACACCTTGGAGAACAATAATGCTGACAGGGCAGGGCTTCGGCATCCAACACCCTTCTCCTCTCTCTTCATTACGCCGGCTAATTACTCCAGCCAGTGGTTATTGTGTACCTCCTTCCTTTTCTGTAACCTGCACTGCCTTCTACTGTCAGTGTAATTTACTGTAATATCATAATATTCTTTTGCTGCCATGCTTTTCTACCAGCTATTTAAAGGCACAGCCTTCTTTTATCATATTCAGCTTCTGAATTACTTTACCAATGGGTGATATTCAAGCTCTACATTAGTGGAAACATTTCAATAACACTTGTTCTGAAAAAAAAGGGAGGGCACCTGTTTTCCCAGGAATCTTGACCTTTATATTGAAATTGAAAACTATTTTAATGTGAAGTTCCTATGATGAAGAAGATGTTTTGAGTATATGTCTCCCTAATGCCAAGGTATTTAGTCAATTCAATTAAAAAAAAATTAGCCCAAACAAGTTTGGCATCATGGAAGTAAAACAACAATTGTGATTAAATTTGCTTTTATTCAGAACATTTATTATCAGCTGTGTTAACACAGTATATAAGCTGTCTCAAGGTTGGATAACATAAGCTCTACCTTTTTAAAACAGAAAAAAAATAAGATTTCTTTAAATATATTTTAAAGAAAAACAATTTGATTATTTTGGGAATACATTCTTTGTTGAAGCTGTTACATTCTATGTAAAGGCTCTGAATGAAATCTACTCATCAATCAATAAAACAAAACTGTTATTTTTTTTCTTGCAAATACATTAATCTAAGCTTCTTGAGTAAATACCATGTAGTGGGCATGATACCTATTTTAATTTATTTAAACTTCATCTTTGACTTTTCATAGAAAGACAACTGAGTTTGAGAGAGATTGTGTGAGTTGCACAGGATCACACAGGATTATAGTAAATGGCAGAGATGGGATTTGACCAAATCTGTTAAAATCAGAGCTGGGGCTCTTAACCTACACACATCACCTCTTGCATATTAGAAATGAGGTAGCTCTGAGATGGTTAGACTCATTTCCACATTTTTAATACTAAACTGTCCATCTTAGACATTTTGCAACTGTCATTTCTGTTCTGTTTGAGATTATCTCTGGGCTGAGGTTGCTCTAGAGCTGGGAATACTTACAATGACTTTTTAAGTTTGAGATGTATTAAAGAGTCAATTTACAATGAAGTCACTAAAAGGAATGGCTTAGGGAAAATCCTCGATGCTACTGAGGACAAAAAAGTGGCAAAATTAATATTTAATATTGTTTCTAATTTATTAGTAGCATTCACTAACTGTTCTTTTTTTTGCATTTGGGAATGAAAAAGCATCAAGCAACATTAATTAAGGGTGAAAAAATCAAAGTTTTTTTCTCTTTGAATATACGGTTGTTAGCAGACACAAAGTTTTACGGAAAATGAAGTAATTTTTGCAAATAACTGTAAACTTTTAATAATTATATAATGTGACTAATTATGATATCTTTTTATGGATAAAACCATAAAGTCAAGCTTCTTATGTATGACTATACTTACATATTGATATAGAAATCACCAATGTAAGAACTGAGTTGCAAATGTTGATTTAAAAACCATCTTTTGAAATCAGGATACATCCTCTCATAAAACATAAAATTATAAGCTGATTCTCAGGTTCCCAAAACCAACCCACAAATCCCTGATCTATTATTGTTAAAGAAATTTTATATAACACCTATTATTGCAGGATTTTCCTGAGCTTGAGGAGGGGGCTGTTCCAGAATATTTGAAACAAAGCCCAATTACCTTAACAGACTTTATAGCCTGAATTGGGGGACAAGACATACATAGAAGATAGTATATGACAAAATGGGAAAACTGGCTAAGTCTCAAAATAGTGGTAAAGACAATATGGCCCATAGAACTTAAGAAAATTATCCCTGAGAGTTGGTTTGATCTGGGAAGACTGGTTTGAAGAGACAGAATTTGAAATGCTCCAGAAAGAGGAAGCAGGAAAAACTGAGACGTGTATTCCAAGTAGGGTGACTTATGAGACTGATACTCTCTGCTGGTCTGTGGTTTTCACAAGCAAGAAGAGTGAGTGGACAAGAACAATGATAGAAAAGCAGGCCAGGATCTTGGAAACCAAGCCAGTACATTTAGACTCTGTGTTTGCATTCTGTATGTCTTTCTGGTAGCAGAAATAGGTTCTGGGATAGTTCATAAAGTCAATTGACAGTCAAAAAACTAAGACACAAAAAGAAGAGAGTTGCAAGTATCAGAAAGTCAATCAGCAATCAAAGTACTAGAGAGCATCACTTCAGTCTCTTATCTCTTCTTATTTATCTCTTTCCTAATGCTCCCCAATACTCTGATCTGTGGTGAAAAGATGAGTGCTGACTGCTCCTGGGTTTTACACTTTAAGCTAAGCCAATCATGAGACAGACAGGCTGTGTTCTTTCTCAGTAAAAATTTTAAAATACTTGAAAACATCATTTTGAGCAAGATACAGTACCTACTACTGGACTGATGAACTTGTCCAGATGGTAAAGATATATGCAGTACTAAGAAGGCTTTTCCAAGGTGTTAGGTCAAGTTGACTGACAATGTGTAAGTCTTCTATATTCTTGTTGATTATCATTTTACTCATTCTGTCAGTTATTGAGAGATGCACGTTGAAGTCCCCAACTACACTTGGAGATTTGGTTTATAGTTCATGTATTTTTATTGGGTTTTGCTTTAGATATTTTGAAGCTCTTTTATTTATTACGTAAATATTTAGGACTGTTATATCTTTGTGAAGAATTGACCTGTTTATAGTTATAAAATGATGTTGTTCATCTATAGTAATATTCTTTGCTCTGGAATCTAATGTCTCATATGAATGTAGTCATTCCGTCCTTTTAAAATTATTATTAGCAAGTAATAACTTTTTCCATCTGTTTACTACCCGACAATCTCTGACTTTTAAGTGGGCTATTTACTCCATTTAATGTGATTGTTGATGTGGTTGCGTTTGGATCTGTCATCTTGCTATTTGTCTTCTATTTGACCCCTGTGTTCTTTGTTCCTTTTTGTTCTTTTTTCTCTTTTGTTGTTTAGTTAAATATTTTTTATGATTCTATCTCCTCTGTTGGCTTATTAGCTGTAACTCTATGTTGTTTAATTTTAGTAGTATCTTAGGGTTTGTAGTAGATATCTTTAATTTATCGTTATCTACCTTTAAGTAATATTTTTTACTATTTCACATGCAGTGTGAAAACCCTACAATAACATACTTCCTTTCCCCATCCACCATTTGTGCTGTTGCTATTTATTTTACTCTCAGATAAATCCCACAATACAGTTATTATTTTTGCTTCAAATATTTGATTAAAGTTTAAAGAGATATTAATAATAAACAAAAATGTATACTACCTATGTGTTTGCTATTTCCAGTGTATTAATTTCTTTGTGTAGATCCATGTTTTCATCAGGTATCATTTTCCATCTGATTGAAGGACTTCCTTTAACATTTCTTGTAGTGCAGTTCTGTTGGTTTTAAATTCTTTCAGCTTTTGTATTTTTTTAAAAAGTCTTTGCTTCACCTTTGTTTTTGAGAGTATTTTTCAGAGTAAAGAATTCTACATTGACAGTTTTTTTTTTTCTTTCGAGCACTTTAAAGATGTCGCCCTCTGTCTTCTCACGTGCATTGTTATCCTTTCTCTATATGTGCATGTGATGTGTTTTTTTGCTCTGGCTGTTTTTTTGATTTTCTCTTTAATATTTTAGCAATTTAATTATGATTGTGAATTCAGAATAGTTTAATTTGTGTTTCTTGAGCTTGGGTTCATGGCAAGTCTTAGATCTGTGGGTTTAGAGTTTTCTTTAAAATTGAAAAATTTTGGCCATTATTTCTTTAAAATGTATCAGCTACCCCCTTTTCTTTCCTTTCCTTCAGGGACTCCAACTAAACATGATTTGGCTACTTCAATTTGTCCGTCAGTTTAATGGTACTCTATTAATTTTTTTCATTCTTCATTTTTGATAGTTTCTGTGTCTTCAAGTTTATTAATTTTTCTTCTGCAATATTAATCTGATTTTAATTTCATCCAATAAATTTTTTTTATCCCAGATGTTTCATCTTTCTCTCTAAAAGTCAATTTGTGTCTTTTTTATGTCTTCCATGTCTCTTGCTTTTTAAACATATGGAATATAGTCATAAGAACTGTTTAAATATCATTATCTGCAAATAAAATCATTTGTATGGCTTCTGGGTTAGTTTTGATTAATTAATTTTTTTCCTCAGTATAAGTTTTATTTTTCTGCTTCCTTTGTATATGTGTGATCATTGATTGAATACCAGAATAGGAATTTTAACTTGTTAAGAGCTAGATTATTTTTATTCCCATACATTTTATTGAGCTTTGTTCTGGAATGCTGCTAAATTACTTGGAAACAGTTTGATCTTTTCAGGTCTTGCTTAAAGCTTTGTTGTACCCAACCAGAACTACATTTAGTCGGGGAGTAGTTTTCCTCCGTTACTAAGGCATGATCCTTTTTAGTTATTTAATCTTTCTCAAACTGTGAAGTTTTCTGCTCTGGCTATTGGGAACAGGAACTATTCAGGAGGCTTATATGAAATTCAGGCACGGTTCCATATATTCATTTTGGATGGTTCTTTACCTGATCTTTGGTAGTTTATTCACATCCACGTGCTGATCAGTATTCCAAAGAATTTTCAAGGAGGAGCACTCTGCAGTTCTCAGGATCATCTGCGTGCATCTCTCTCCTCTGTGTACACTGCCCTATGAACTCTTGCTACCTTGTTAGCCCAGGCTCCCAGCTTCATCTCCTCCACCCACTGGGGTCTTTTTGTCTCTACCTGAGTTTTCTCTCCCCGCACCATGGTCTGCAAACTTACTCCAGACAGTACGCTGGAACAATCTTAGTGCTCACTGTATTTGTTACTCATCAACTGGGGATCATTCTCCTTCATTGTCTGATAATCAATGTCCTGAGTACCACTGTCTGATATATTTTGTTCCACTTATTAGTTGTTTCAAGTGGAAGGATAACTCCTGTCACTGTTCCTCTATCTTAACCAAACATTTTAAACTGAAGTGAATTTTAATAATTGATAATATCCAGGTTTGACCTCTTGTTAGAAGGCAACACCAATGATGTGAACATTTTTCAGAATAAATGAAATCCTGAAGTAATACTATTCAACAAAATTTCCCAAGATATATTGTGAAAGATGCTTTAATAAAGATTGTGGGCGAGGCAAATTACTTAATAAACATCTCTTCTCATGGAATATGTAGCCATGATTGTATATCTCCTTGACTCACAGCATGCCAACACTTTCAGAGGGCAGATGTTTGTTTTTAAGGGGAAAAAAAATGATTTCTAGCCCCAGTTCTGTCACCTTATGAATGACCTTAAATAAGTTCTTTGTGTTTCTAAACTTCAGTTTTCTCATCTAGAAATATTAGGAGCATGAGCATTGTGTTAACTCTGTCTTGCCTACAGAATGCTGTAAAAGATTAGGAAATAAGTGCAAGTGAGCAGGGAATGTCTGGACGTTTCAATTAGAAGTTAAAACTAATACAGTAGAATTGATTTCTTATAATTCCTACATGTATATTCATGAGGTGGCTTTTTTCCATCTTGTAGTTTCATCTCTCCATGTCAATTTTCTCTTTATTACTTTAGCGTCATGTTTGAAATATGCTATAGAGCTTTGTTCTAAGTTCAAAGTGGTATTCAACCACTTTTCACTCATGTTCCTACGAGCTCTTAATGGAATACTGACAAGGAAAGTAACACTATTGAGAGTGAAAGAGGTGTAACTACCGTAGGCGTGTAATTGGTGAACCACGTGACTGGCATTTGTGAGTCCCATTTCACCGCGTTGAGCGGTTATGTTGTGCTGGTAGATGGAGCTGACTGAATAATAGAAATGGCCGCTTATGAACTAAATATGCTAAATCACACTGTAAATAATGACCATGATATTCCCTACTCAAATAAAAACTAGTTTTCAAAGGCTTCATTAAACCTCTCAGGACAATGATATGTTACCTTATAGTACCACAGAGGCTACTTTTCTCAAGAGAAAAAGGAGTATATTTATGAAGTTCCAGAAATAAATGGAACACATCCTTCCTTGTCATTTGGTGGATAAAGACTGCAAAAAGCCTAATGAGATAAAATACTTCATCAGCTGTCTAGGGGCAGCAGTGAAACTAGAACACGAGACCCCTTCCCCGCCCAGTCTTCTAGGGTACTGTGCCACTTCTCTAAAGACATCAAGAAGAAAAACAGAAAGATCAAATGCCTGACATAATGGTTGAGTGTAACTTTAAAAGAGAACTAAAGGATTAAGTCAGCTCCAGTGATGGCAGATGGATTGGCTATCTGCTCCAGGGTCCACGTGATTTTTGGCAGAGGCAGCCAGTAATGCCACACCTCAGCATGCCCATTGCCTGCCACCTTGTTCTACATTTCCCCTGAGGCCTTGAGACTTCTCATTTGAGTTCACTTTGCTCTGAAATGTACCCTGCCTCTGAAGTAAAGGAGAAAACAGACTGAAATATGTAATATTTGGAGAGCAAATGCTGCCTTCTCTTTTTTTGTCATCAGATGATAAAATACTTTAATTGAAGGGCTTAAATATTTGCCCCAATATTTTGCCCCCAAATACTGTACTTGGTTCCAACAGATGGAAGCACAGCAGGAGCCCCAGATTCATTGGCAAGGCATGGACACATGCAAAGTGAAAACCAAGCTTTGAACCAAAAGGCAGCTTTGTGTTACCTTTGCCAGTTTGTCTGCCAGTAGCTATGTGTGGTAGCATCATTATGCCCTCTTTCGGATGTATTTATTTACTAATTCTGTCTCATGGATAAGACATCATACTTTGCCCTGTGGATCTATAATTTAGAAATTGTAAACATGGTTGCTGCCCTCCAAAAGTGTACATACCGTCTTAGGTAAAATTGAACTCTATCATGTGACTATATGAAAAGTGGGCTATATTAAGTGTTATAAGAAAGACAAAAATTTGACACTATAGACATTCAGAGAAAAGACAGGTGTCTTAATGTCTTTGGACGGGGGACATTTGCCCAGAGATAGGAGGAAATAATAATGAATGAAGCCTTACATGACAAGTTTATTGCAGAAATAAAGATAGATGGAACATATTTAGTTCAACAATGATTCTCAAAATGTGATCCTCAGATCAGCAATATCAGCACTCCCAAAAAAGTGCTGGAAAAGCACATTTATAGACCCCACCCCAGACCTACTGAGTCAGAAACTCTGAGTCTGTCACCTAGCAGTCTGTGTTCTAAAGAGTCCCCCCATGTGATTTTTGACACATGCGCAAGTTTGAGAAGCACTGAGTTAGAGGAGACAGCTAGAACAAAGGGACAAAATGATAAAATATGGAATCTACACAGGAGCAGGCCCAGGTGACTGATTGAAGGGTGGGGAAAGGAGATCAGACAGACAAAAACAGTCATGTGGGTAGGGAAGCGTGAAGAAGGCTTGAGTTACCAACTTGAGGAGTTGTAACATTGTGCTGTGGATAATGAACATATAAAGATGTGTTTTTCCTTGGTTTTAGTTTTGTTTGTGAAGGAGAGAGAGGTTATCTTTAATACACATGAGAAATATTAGTGTAATAACATTTTATATAAGGAGTTAAAGGAGATAAAATGGTGTTGTGAAGAGTTAGTTCACACAAGAAGTATAAGAGCTTGAATTAGGAGGTTGAAATCAAGAATAGAGAGAAGTGAGTAGATTCAAGTGCTGTTTTCTTTGCTAAAGTGAAAAGATGTAAGAGGTGTTTCAAGAGCTTCAGAAACAACTATATTTGGCCACTGATTGGAGGCAAAGGGTGAAGAGGAAGAAAGATGACTTTGTTCTGGAAATCCACATAGAGAGTGTGCCATTAATAGAGATAGGGAAGTTAGAAAAAGACTCTGTTTTTGAGGAGGAATATGAAATTCCTTTTGAACATACACATTTTAGGTGATCATGACACATACAAGTAGAAATAATCAACATTTATCTGGAATTCAGTTTTGTCTCTTAATATTGGAATATTAAGCTATATGCTCATTCTTTGCTTGTATGATACTACCCACCTCATCCCAGCTGTTCAAATATTAATTTAAGAATCCTTAGTGGTTCATTAAGTTATTTTTCTTAACTGTAAGCTGTTGGCTAACTCTGGTATAGATAATGCCATTTCCCTAATATCTTCTTCAGTTCTCATGCTGTAGTTTTTATAGACTGTTTTTCAGTGATCCCATGAATACGGTTGACATCTTTTTATTTGGCTAAGTGTGCACCTACAGAAACTGGACAGCAAATTTGGCTTCCTGTTGGCTGTAGGTGCCAAGAATTCACAAGCCAAGGGGTGTTGTATCTTGGACTGCTCAAGGGACCGTTCCTTAGCTGATTTACTAACCTACCAATGGTAAGCTGCTCTTTCCTACCTCCAAATATTCTTTTGAATTTATTCAGTGACAACTATTATGCAAAAAGTTATTTAGCTGCTATAGATTCATTCTTTTATTTCAGTAAATAATAGGTCAGTTGTTCCACGGAGGGAAATGTTATACAATAAATGTTGCTTTTGAAGTTTAATACTTAAAACCCTTAGTGAATTTATGGTTTCCAATGCAATTATTCTTTGATTTGAGTAAGCTTCTTCTTTAGTCTTTTACCTTTTATTATAAAATCTAAAACAAATATAGGAAAACTACACAAAACATACATACAGCTTAATAAATATTTTAGGATAAATACCCTTGTCATCATCATCCAAGAAATAAAATTTTGCCAGATACCCTGGAAGCTGCTTTCAGCTGCCCCATCCCAAATACAGCTGTCTTTCTTCACCCCGTAGGTAACCGCTCATTTGACGTTTATGATAATCACTTTGCTTCCTTTATGTTTTTACGGCACAAGTGAACATCCCTAAATACCATAATTTATGTTTGCCTTTTTTCCTCTAATATATATTTTAAATCTTTTTTCATAGAAAACCAACAGTAAGTCTCTATGTATATCTATATCAATATATCTATCTACTTATGTGTGTGTGTGTGTGTGTGTGTGTGTGTGTGTGTGTGTGTGTAGAGAGAGAGAGAGAAAGAGACAGAGAGAGAGAGAGAGAGAGACAGAGAGATTGAGATTTTAAGGAGTTGTCTCACACAAAGGAGGCTTAGTAAATCCAAAATCTGCAGGGCAGACCAGCAGACTAAATATCCAGGGAAAAGTTGCAGTTCAAGTAGTTTGAGTCCAAAGGCAGTCTGCTGGCAGAATTCCTTCTTGCTTGGAAGAAGTCAGTCTTTGTTCTGTTAGGGCCATCAACTGATTGGATGAGGCCCATACACATTATGGAGAGTAATTTGCTTTATTCAAAGTCTACCAATTTAAAAATTAATCTCATTTAAAAAAAAACACATTTGTAGAAACATCCAGAATAATGTTTGACCACCATGACCCAGGAAAATTGACACATAAAATTAACCATTACATATAGGTTTACCCTTCCCTACCCTTTTCCTTTGAAATTTATTTGTTGGATAAGCTGGCTTGTTTGACTTGTAAAGTTTCCTATAGCTGTAATTCTGCCTTATTATTGTGTGGTTATTCTTCTGCTTTATGTATTTCTTCTACTCTGTTAGTTGGATCTAGAGACTTAATCAGATTCAGTTTCAAATTTTTATTTTTGCAAGACAAGTTCATAGATCATTCCATCATTAAATATAATATCTCATTGCCTATCTTTTTCTGATGTTAGGAACTCTTGGTAATCAAATCCACTTTATTCATTAGAAGTAACAAAATAGTGACATTCTAATTCATTAATTTCTTCTTTATTTATTAGCTAAAGTACTTCTAAAGAGAAATGACCCCTCTCTACTCTTCTGTAAATGAAGATCTCCTTTGGTCTTGAATGGCTTTCTGATGGTCAGCTCTACCTGCTGCCACTCAGTCCAACCAACCCTTCCCTTCAAATTAGTCTCCTTCAAGCTTAACTCTGTTCCAGACATTCTCCTACCTCAAATACTCTAGTTGTTCTCCTTTGCCTCACAGATAAGGTACATATTTCTTTATTGTGCATTCACAGTCTTCCAAACTATGTCCCTGTTATAACTTTCTAACTTTTGTTACTTCCACAAAGGTTTCATACATTCCAGCCAAACTGTATTGCTTGTTATGTCCTAAATATGCCCCAGTTATTCTGGCCTCAGGGCTTTTATTCATATTTTGCCCTGTCTTAAGATTCCCTTCCTTCCTTATGCTCTTTGCTGAAGTCTTAAGTCATAGTGCGACTCAAATGTTACCAACTCCATCTAGAATTACCAACCAAATATAATCCCTTGTTCTATTTTTTAGGAAACCTCATGTCACTTTATATCTTATATTATGGTGATCAAGAGATTTTGCCATAAACTTTAGTCATTTTTATACTTACTATATTTCTTTCCATTTTTATACTTACTATATTTACTTTTCTATTTTTATATTTCCCACTCCTCTATAACATAATATAAGAGGTATTCAACAATTTACTTTATTATAAACAAATTTGAATATACACATTTATTATTTTCATTTATGGTTTCTTACTTAATTTGAATAAGCCATTTAATCCTATAATTTCATTTCATTTTCTTAATTTTTTTCGGATGATTGGATTTCAGTAGAACCTAAACTATCAACAGAACAGCTTGCAGTTAGCTTTAGTCTAATTTGGGGAAAGGGTAATATTATTCTCCCCTGCATGCCCATAAAAATGCAAACCAAAATTAAGACTATAGCAATAGATATTAATAAACGAAGAGGTAATATGGGGATTGCTGTGTCATTTTTTCACACTTTAAAATTTACTTTTATATTTATATGTATTACAGTTTTTCAGATTCAGATTCAACTGATAGCCATTGGTCAAGTATTTCCTCCTATACCAACCACTGTGCTTTATATATATATTATTTACTGAAATTTCACTGTAACTTTATGAGGCTGATGTTATTATTTGCATCATATAAATGAAAAGAGTGAGTTTCAGAGAAGACAAATACCCGGCCCAAATTTATAACAATGGAGTGGTAAGCAGAGATTGAATACAGGTCTCTTTCAGTTGTAGAAATTATTTCTTTAATAAGAACTGCCTCTTTCCTCTAAATTACAAACAATATTTATATTAGCAGGTAAAATGATTTCAAATAATATATTAGAATGACATAAACTTTATTTTGCTATTCAGTGCCTTTTATTAATAATATAAAAGGGTGTATGGAAAGCATCCTCAAGAAATATGTAAGATAATGCATCTCAATTGTAATTCTCTCCAGTCTACTGTCCTGTCTCAGGTTCTTCTCCCCATGCTGTTTTGCCTTTCCACATCCATGACCTAGCTTTCTATTTCTCTCTTCCTTCTTCTATTACATTCTTCTCCTTGAATGTTTCCATTGAATTCCTTGGCACTATCTGTTCTTGTCATTTCACATTCTCTGGGTCTTTGACCTAAAATTTTCTCCCATCCGTACATTAAATGTTCCACCCTCAATTCCCCTTTCATTTTCTAGCAGCTGCCAGCATGTTTTGGTTTATGGCTGCATCACTTATTTTTCTACCTGTATCTTCATATCACTTTTTCTTCTGTGTGTAGGGGTGTGTGTGTGTGTAAAATCTCTTTTTGCCTCCCTCTTATGAGGATGCATATGAATGTATTGAGGACCCGCCAAGATAATCCAGGATAATCTAACCATGTCAAGATCTTTAACTTAACATATCTGTAAAGACCCCTTTTCTTCCATATAAGGTAATATTCATAGGTTTCAGGGATCAGAACATGGATTTTCTTTAGAGGGCAAGGAGGAATTTTTTAGCCTACCAAATTGCACTATAAGAAGTAATAAATATTGCTTATTATTACTAGCATTTTGATTATCATGACACTTGTTATTATCATCAAAATATCTTTAGGACCAATGTTTTCCTTCTGTTACCATTTCTTCGTTTAGAACAGAACTGTGTTTTGCCTGAATTACTGCAGCAATCTCCAAACTTGTCTCCTACCTCTAGCCTGAAACTCCTTGACTATATACTCACCAAGGCAAGCGATCATTTAAAACAGGAGTTTGATAAGATATACTTTGTCATCTTAAAAGCTTGCCATGCACGGCACAAAGCCTACCATCCCAGAATTACCTTCTGTTACTTCATCCCTCCCGTTCTGCTCGTCAGTGTGTCATTCCTTCATACCGCTCAACTTTTGTACCTGTTGTCTTTCTTACCTGACTCCTCTCCCACTCCAAACTTCACCTTTATGATTCATACTTCTCCCTCAAGACTCCGTGTAGGTATCTTCTCATTTAGGAAGCTTCCCATAAAATATTCTTAGCTGGGTTCTCTGCTTATGTTTCCCCTAGAATTAGCCACTTTTACCTCCATATCCCAGTTCCATTGTTTATTATGTGTGAGATCATGGACAAGTCACTGAAAATCTCTAATCCCCTGTATCCTCATGTGAAAAATGTAGTTTGGCTTAAGTTAGTCATATCCCTCACAGCACCTGGCTTTCAAAGCCTGGAAGTTGAAGCTTCCAAGCCAGTTAAAGGTTAGCTGTATCCCCTAAATGTCACAGCATTACCTTCACTGTGGTCTGTTTGTCCGGGTGGTCATAGGGCCCCATTGGATTAAAGGAGATGGAGAAATAGAATCTGCTTTACCTCCTGATGCAGTAATAGCAAATTTACACAGCCATAGAGCATGAGGCATGGGAGATCTTTTTTGTAATTGAAGTATTGTTGATTTACAGTGTTGTGTTAGTTTCAGGTGTACAGCAAAGTGATTCAATTATATATGTGTATATATGTGTGTGTGTGTATATATATTATATATATATACTTTTTCAGGTTCTTTTCCATTATAGGTTATGACAAGATATTGAATATAGTTCCCTGTGCAGTAGGTCCTTGTTGTATATCTATTTTATATATAGTAGTGTGTATATATTAATCCCAAACTCCTAATTTATCCCTCTCCCCCACCCCTTACCCCTTTGGTAACTATAGGTTGTTTTCTATGTCTGTGAGGCTATCTCTGGTTTGTAAATAAGTTCATTTGTGTCATTTTTTTTTAGATTCCACATATAAGAGATATCACATATTTGTCTTCTTCTGTCTGACTTACTTCACTTAATATAACAATCTCTAGGTCCAGAGGTCCATTCATGTTGCTGCAAATGGCATTATTTCATTCTTTTTATGGCCAAGTAATATTCCATTGTATATGTATACACCACACTTTCTTTATCCATTCATCTGTTGATGGACTTTTAGGGTTGGGTTGCTTCTAGGTCTTGGCTATTATAAATAGTGTTAGAATGGGAAATGTTTGTTGCAGCCATCTCTGGAGATTATAATTAGGCAATGTGTTTTTTATAATGTTGCTGCTCCAAGGGAGATTCATAAATCAGCACAATAATGGCTGGAAACACAGAATACCAGACGTCACCCCAGATCTACTAAATCAGACCCTACATTGTAACAGGACTCACTGGTGATTCACATACACATTAAAATCTGAGAAGCACTGTTCTATTTGCTTAAACCTTGCAATTCTGCAGTGTTATAGGATCATGCATAATTTTTATATTCATTTTAAAGTTTATATTCACATTTACTGATTAGGAAACTGAGGCATCAAGAAAATTAAGTAGATTAAAGTAGAAAAGTAACCTACTGCCAATTCATAGTCCTTTTTACCCCAAGCCAGCTTGTGAAACTGGCCATTTTCTTTCCTGGACAAGATATCTGCTTTCAGATTTTATAAGAGAATAATTGTTCTGTAATATTGTCTAATTTTACACCCTAGGGTCTAACATGAAGGGAGTCAGCTGAAGAGAGGCCAATAGGGACACAATCAGGGTCCCAGAGCACCAGTGCCACTAACGCTGTCCTTTTTCTCCCCTCAAGAATTTAACAGGCCTCTTAAAAGTGGCCATGTTGATTAAGAACTCAATTTTCAAATTTCATCTCTACTGCCCTTTATATTAGTGAAATGAGTACTTCTTTCCATTTGAATGTGAGCTTTTTGATTGCTGCAGCAAACCACAATGCATGAAGGATTTTTTTTTTTTTTTTTTAGAAATCACTAAGTGCCTTTAGGAGGGATTAATTGTTAATTATGTTTTATATGTTAAATAAAAGGAGGGAAAGTACTTGTGCTTTGTTCCTCGCCTTTTCAAGTATATGATTGTAGTGAGAACTCCCCAGTTCCTCAGGTATCTCCCTTAATAAAATTATATGGTTTAACACTTGAGTCTCCCTCCCAAACCTACTTAAACACACTCAGGGTTGACTGTTTCCCACTGGGAGGCTGCCAGAGCAACCTCTTTGTTCTACTAAACCCTTTCCGGTTTTTTAAAAAGAAAGGAGTAGATATGCAGTTACACTCCTTCTCCAGAATACAGAGCTAGGAACCCTAGTTCTATTTGCATGACAAAGATTTCTATAGGACCAAGATGTAATTTAGATATGACAAAGATTCCGACTAGCACTTAGTTAGTCAAACCAAATTTTATAACTTTTGAATTTAAAAAGACTTTGTTTCCCAACCAACTGTATGCATAAGGTCCAGATTTTTCCCTTGAGGTCTTCCTTGAGCTTTAATGATAAAGAAACTGGTAAAGATACATATTTTTAATTGAACAGTTTGTTGTTTGCTTTGAAATGTTTGCAGAAAGTGGTTTTAGCTGGCTTAAAATATACACACGTAACTCCTGTACACATGGCGACTGGTACGTGTATCTCTCCACCTTCCTCCCCAAACTGTGACGGTTCCCTAGTGGAACGTGTGTCCTGCTATTTATCACTGCGTCCCAAACACTTTGTACAGCACCAGGCATGCAGCAAGCTTTTGATAAATGTTGAATACATGGATAAATTAGTGAATATATTTATACAGTGACCTACATGGCCGCTGACCTAACTGTGAGATGCCACTGCCTTTTCATGCTGCCCTGACTATTGCAGAAAAAGAAGGCCACTGAAGAGGAAGGGAAAGCATGACAGGCAGGCAGCTGGCTGCTTGATTCTTTGTCTGAGGGGGCTTGCAAGCAGTTTCCCTCCCAGCTCTGTTTGGTCTCATTACATGCAGGATCAGGTCCCTGCCGTTCCAGACTTCTGCACGCAGCCTCAGCTCGAGCCCTCCAGAGGGCTGTCAGCTTTCTCATCTCTGCCAGATGAGTTGACAACACTGTACATGAAACACCGGACTCGCCATCTTTAAGGGTTTATTTTTTTTCCCCTTTTTAACAGAAAAAAATATACATATATATTCTGTAAAAGAGTATGCTGGGATTTTGTTGTTGTTTTGTTGTTGTTTTTTTGTATTCTTGTGCAGAGCCAAATTACCCAGAGGCAGATCTTTTCCTAGGCTAATAATAAAAGCACCACTGTGCTATGCTTATTTTATTTTATACTGGGGGCATGTAAGATATTAATCTCACTTTAATTTTTCTCTATTTATAAACATTTTTTCTTAAACATCAAACACTGCTGCTCTTTGTCATCTGTATTTGCTCCAAGTCCAAAGACTAATGATCTCGTGTGAGATGAAGTGTGTAGATTTGGGGGGATGGCTGGCATTTTTCCTGCCATCTCCTTAGGTCACAAAAAATATACTTTTCCTGGAAACCAGACTCTTCTGTGTCTGTAACCTCCAGACTTTCTTATAGGTTTCCTACAAGCACAGTGCCATCCTCTGTCAAACTGTCCCCATCCTTTGAACATGCTCTTGTCTCACACACCACAGCCAAACCCCTCCACATGGGTTTGAATACTCAGCCACCTTGCTGTGCTGTCTCCCCTTCGTGAAGGCGAGTATTTGATCCAGTCTTCTCTGAGCAGAATATACTCCCCGGCGGTGCTGTCTTTTCCTTCTCTCCCCTGTCTCTGCAGAAGCCTCACGGTTTGTGCAAGTTCACAGAGGTGTGTTCAGCAATCCCTTCCTATGTGCAGTTTTTCATTACTGAACATCTGCTGTTTCTTCCTGTCTCTTTTGCCTCTTCCTCCTTCCTCTTTAGTAGCCCCAAAATATTTACATGAAGGCTAAAGATGACATTGCTATATATGTGCAAAAATCTACTTGCAGATAAATACACATCTTTAACTGTCTCTGATCCGTCTGCTACCCCAAAAGATAAAGACCCCGAGACTTGTCCTACCCGAAAGACAAGTTTACAGTTGGGAGACAGTGCATTGTGTAGTGAAAGATTTTAAAAGATTTATTTAAAAAAAAGAAAAGTACATGTCCAAGAACAGGAGGCAGGCTGATCCAAGGGAGGAAAGTGGTGGGTTTTGCTCCCCTTTCTATTATACCCTCCCTTAGAGGTGGCCTCTTGATTGATTGACGGCTCTTGTCCCTGGAGTGCTTAGTCATGTTTGGCCCCTTTGCGCATGTCCTTATCCATGGTGTGCACAGAAAAACCCATAGGGCAGAGTCGGGGGCTAAACCGCACTGTTAATTTTAATACAATGAGCATCAGGTTGTGTCCAGTTAAGTCCTTTCTGCTCCTGCGCAGTCGTGGCTGTCGGGTTTTAACCAGTCTCTTGCTGGCACTCATTTAGAGGAAGTAAAGTCCCTTTATGCCTACGGTGGGCATAATGCCATCTGCTGGACCATCCTCCCTCTCCTCCACCTGTCTGCCCAGTGCCCTCACTTATCTAACTACCTAACACATCCACCTAAAGCTGCATTCTTTACTCCACTCTCTTCTTCTGGTCTGTGTCAGCAGCTGCCTCAAATTTTGGTACAGAGGTGTCCTAAGATTATTCCTTCAGCTTTCCCCCAAAGGAAACATTTTATGACTTTTCCACACACACTAAGGGCCATATTAGCACAGTGTCCAAAGGTATTTTGAGACTCGCTGTGCCTCCTGACTGGTGATGGAGGGTTACAGTTACTTGTTTTATCTAGAGATCACCCTTTGGTGTATTGAAAGTGAAGGAGGAATGGGTTTACAGATTCCAGGGGGATTTAGCCTGTCCCCTCCAGTATTGCCTTGCCTCGTATTTAGTCACATAAGCCAAGAGGGTATTTTGTGTGATAATGAGTGTCCTTCCACTGCCTCCAGGTACGCTATGTTAGACAGGAAATTCAGTCTGTTTAGAACACTTTCTTTATGATTTCTACTTTTCAGGGAAGGTCCTTCCATAGGGTGTCCACAAAGGTCAAGTTCACTGCATGGACAGGTAGAGCCATTGTGAGCATGTAGACAAGTAGGCATGGCTTAAGATAGAAAACAAAATAATTAGATTGACTCTTCCTAAAAACAACACTCTGACAGTAAGCCTGCACACTTGTGTGTTACTTTACACTTTTGCAAATCGAGTTTTATAAACATCACCTAACTTAAACCTCAGAACAAACCCAGTGAGGTAGACAGAAAAGATACCAACACTTCCATTTTTCAGATGAAGAAACTGGTGAGTGGAGGTTGGTTCAAGATGTTGTGAGAATAAGAAACCAGTTCTTTAGATTCCCAATCTAATGCTCATTCAGCTATAGAAAAATGTTCGTCTTTCCAGAATTGTTCTCACTTGTTTCGGAAGAAGTATGCCGCTATCGAACTAAAGTCAGTTCTGTCTAATGAATTTTTCAAGTAGGCACAAGGGAAGTATTTGGGGGTTCTGCCACTCTAAAGGGAAGGTTTTTAGGATGATTACTAACATGGATATTGGAGTCCAGTCTGTGGCATATGTGCAGATCCCAATAATGTATATTATACCACATATTATGCTTGAAAAATACAGTTTTTTAAATTCAAGAAAGTAGTATGAGGTACTTTATAATGCTGCCACTTATTACATATTTTATAAAGGAAAACAATCTATATGCAATTAACTGCAGATGAAAGAGAGAGAAAGTGAGAAAGAGTGGGAAAAGGATAGATTGTCCTTAAAATGTAGAAATTTTTCTTCGTTACAGCACAGTACTTATATTTGAGCATTATAATTTGGAGGTCCCTATAGATTTCAGATGGTTGACATACCTTCATTCAATGACCTTGTGTAGGATGAGTTTGTAGGAGAGAAGAAAAATAATTTTTTTCTACCCTTCTGAGTTATTAGTTGAGATTCCCTTGGTAAAAGACAAATTAACAACAGAAAAACAAACAGAAATGTACCCCCAAGGCTACAGCGTGTATACATGGGAGATGCCCAGGAAGAAAGTGAGTTGCTGCCTGACATGGCTTAGAACTCAGGACTAAATACCTTCCTAATAGGGAAAGGGAGTCAGATGGGAGGGTAAATGATGTTTAGAAAAGATGGATGGGCTCTTGAAAGAATAGATGGGAGAGATGATAGAGTTTGGATTTGGCTTTGACTTCTAGTCTCTTCCCCTGTAAGCACAGTCAGTATTCCCTGGTTGATAAAACTCCTGAGGAGGGGATTAATGACAACCGAGTTCTTTGGAGGGACTGGTCTTTAGGTAGATAGGGAAGTTCAGAGAAAGCCTGTCCCTGAATTGGCTGCTTTTCAAGTACCTACAGCTCAAAATAATCAATACATCAAAGTGGCATATTTCGGGGCACCTCCTTCTGCCACCCTGCAGTGACTGCAAAACCTTGAAACCCTAGCATTTTTCTGTCACCGTTTTCTTCTGTTCACTGAATTCACTGAGCTTACATGAGAAATTAAAAGTACCAGATAGTCAGAGATGTGCCTTTTTTTTTCCTGAACTACAGAACATTTTAGAAATAGTGCACTCAGTTTTCTGATACATTTGAAATTTTGTTGGAGATCAGGTCTGTCACATATAAGTAAGTACAAAGAATCTAGCTTGGCAACCTGTCCTAGATTCAACAAAAATTTACTCCTCCGAGTCTTGCGTTCCCTGACACTAACAAGGATGTTCACCACGAATTTGGAACGAGAAACTCATTCATATTTCACTGCATTGTTGAATGTGTTCCTTGGTTTAAAAAAAAATACAAAAAAAGAAAACATGTTACTCTCTTGTAGTAGGAAGACACCTTTCACCTCACATTGAAAAGCTTCTGAACCTCAGTGCTTAGAGAGTGAAAGCCATTGTGCTGAACAACAATACCAGCTCTGAGGACACAGATTTCAAGCAAAGGGCTAGCAATATCTCTTTTAAAAATGTCAGAGCTCTTTCTGAGGCAAGAACGTTTCTCACAGAATGATAATAAAGTGCCCTGTGACTACCTGTACTTTCATCGTGATTTCGCTGCCTGGCTTCCACCTTTTTGCCAATTACTAGACAAAGTGCCTCTAGACAGGACCCTACTGACACACAGCAAGAATCACAGCAAAAAGGGTCTGACCTTTGATTATCAGAACTTAGCTTCAGAACCGATTAAGACCCCGGTTGAAATTCCAGCACTGTGGCTTATTCACCAAGGGGCAGATACCCCACTGGTAAATCTGGAAGTTGCTGGGGGATTTGCTTCCTTGGAGAAGTGCTAATCATGAACAATGGACTCCCCGCCAGGAGGTAATCACGCTAAGTTACAGCAGAGAAAGTCAGAGTTGCTCTGGTAGTGGGCTTGGCTACTGGCAATGGGCAAGTCTTAGTAAAACCAGATACGAAGTTTCTGTGTACTCTATTTTCTTGTTGTTTGTTCAACATAGATTCCAATTTATAGTGATCTACATCAGTGACTCAATTTAGGGCTCTTTTCTCAGAGGAATAGATAGTAACCTATGCATTAGCCATCATTTAGGCTTCAAAAGGAAGTGAAATAGGTGAACGTGTGATTTGATTTTCAGGATTTTTTAAAGGCCTTTCTGTTTCTCCTCCCCAGTTGCTTCATATAGTGTCTAGAATTCCTGCCATTGAAATCAGTTTTGGGGGCCATAGTGTCATTTTCAGAAACCTCAGAATTTCAATATCTGTTGCTAACTTAAAACAACAGGTCATTATGTTTCTCAAAACAATGGGTCACTATGTTTCTTGACTGACTGATTTCCTGGGCTCAGCTGGGAAGTGCCTCTGCCCCACGTGGTGTGTCTGAGGCTCCTCCTGCATTCCACTGGGAACTCTGTTGGGACCCGAATATCCAAGAGAGCCTCTCACCCATCAATACATCCTTCATATGGGTTTCTCCTTATAGGGGAGCCCAACTCAAGCTTCTTTATGGCATTGTATGTGGCTTTCAAGAGTGTAAGCTTCACGGTGCAAGTGCTTATCACACCTGTCCTTCATCATGCTTGCTAATATCCCATTGGCCAAAGCAAGTCTTCTGGCCAAGAGTCGTGGTGAGACTACGTGAATATGGTGAGTTCACTGAGGGCCACCACTGCAATGGTTGGTCACATCGGATTAAAAGGTTAAATGTGAAAGATAAGTATAAACCCCCTTATAGTTGTACAATGCTTTAATGTATGTCGACTGAAATAAATGCACAGCCTAAAAGTTGAGTTATGTTTTATTTGATGGGAGGATTCGAGCCTGGAGGACAGCCTCTCAGATCACTCTGAGGGACTGCTCCCAAGAGGTAGGGGAGGAGCTAGGATATATAGGAGCTTTACAACAATGACCAGGCAGTTGGAACAATAAAAGATTACTTGTTATCTAAAGAAAACCAGGCATCTCAAGTTAAAGAATTTAGTGCTTTTCTATGTACGGGAGGAAGCAAACATTTGGGTTCATTGAATTCATTCCTTTGACAAGCATCTAGCTGTCTAGGGCCAGTATCTTGTCCTTTCTTATTCTGAGTCCCCTGTGAGTGGCTGCAGAGGCTGGGCTGCAGGCTTGTCTTCACGGGGGGGGGGGGGGGGGGGGGCAGCCGCTGGTGACATGGTTTCAGCATTCTTTGCTTACTGACTTACTGATGCAGTTTGCAGTATTTTTGTTCACATGTATAAAAAAAAATACTTTTTATTACATCAATTCCCACAATTCTGTAGGGTGGGAGAATCATTGGCTCTTGTCTTTTTATAGATGAGGAGAACATGCATCGGTAAGGTTAGTAACATACCATTTAAATTGAATCCTTAAATGACTTGAGCAGGACAACACAGATACCACATGGCAGAGCTGTGACTTGGTCCCAGCTTTTCAGACTTTGAGGATAGTTTTGGTGCTGCTATTCGACATTAACCACAATATGGTTAGCCTCCAGCACATATTGGCAAAATATTGACCTATCATACCTAGCTGACCCTCTGAAGTTCATGTTGCCATTTGTATACTGCCTTTTGAGCTTTTGATTAGGTACTGTTGAAATCGTGGAAACTGAAAAATTCTAGTTATACCTGTAAAGATCTTTTTTTTCTGACAAAAGAGCTTATGTGGATATTCCCTAGTTACCTGTAAGGCCACAATATTGCATGACTCCATGAGTCTCTCATCATTAATTCATATGCTCAATAAATATTTGGTGAGTGTCTGTTATATACGTTCCCGGCACTGTCTCGGGTGCTGGGGTTAGAGATGTGAACAAAACAGGCAAAAAAAATGCCTGCTTGTTTTGAACTTATCTTCTGTTAGAGAAATCTGAAAATAAGAAAAGTGCTCGGAAGAAAATAAAGCAAAGAAAGAAGGAACACATTGGAGGGGGTTGCATTTTAAATTAGGTGGGTCTCACTGAGAAAGTGACATATGTGGTAAGACTGAAAGGAAATAAGGAAGATTGATATGCCAGCATTTGGGAAAAGAGGACTATAAGCAGAAAGAAGAGTAAATGTAAAGTCCCTGAGTCGGGGGCATGCTTGGCATGCTTGGTATTTGGGGGAACATTAAAGAGGCCAATGTGATGGGGAGATAGTGGAGGTGAAGCCAGAGGGGTACTAAGGACTAGATCATGTAGGGTCCTGGATGTCCCTGAAGGAACTTTTCACTTTTGCTTCAAGTGAGATGGGAAGCCACCATTTGATAGAGGGGCCATCCAACCTTTTCTTCAATTTCCAGAAAAGGCCACCAGAGGAAGTGGAAGGCTACTTGTTAAAAATGCTGGTTCTAACCCAGATCTGGAGGGTGAGAATCTTTGGGAAAGAGGTCATGTAATCTGCATTTTAAATTGCTCCCAGCTGCATCCTGTGTCCACTAACCTTTGTGAAGTACTGCCAGACCCACTGGCACTTTTCAGCTTTCAAAGAGCAGATAATCAACCTCCATTTCACCATCTGGGTGATGCTAAATGAGGCCGCTTCCAATGGGGTTGATAACGCTGTGAAGAGACTGCGTGCGTCTGCAAACCCGTTCTGATCCAGGAGCTTGGAAACTCCCCACAAGACCCCAGGAAGAAGAAGCATTTGCAGATTCTCTGGGGTGCATGTCTGGAGTCTACACAGCAGCATTAAATTAGCCTTCTTAATCAAACGAGTAGCTTTGCAGTTTGTACATGGACAACCTCTGCTGGAATTTGAGCCAGGAATCCTTGGCTCAAAAAAACAACAAAACAAAACAGAAAACTATTGCTCTGCTTTCTGGAGATGAAGGAGAATTCTCAATGGCCCAGATAAGCCCTGGGCTTCCTTTTTCCTTTCTCAGGTCTGGAATCATTTTCAAGCAAGGGTGCCATAGCATGTGGCTGAAGAACAGGTTCCATCTGAGCCCTTGAGTCCCCAGAAGCTCCTTTCCCTAGAATGGATAAATTACTCCTAAAACTAGCCATGCAGTAACAGAGTATGTCTATGTAGTTTATCCCCTAGGAACAACAAATTGCTTTCTATCAGATTCAACTTTGGTGTGATCTTAGATTCGTTATTTTTTTCTTGTTGAATAGAAAAGGGAAAATAGACAACATAGGTTGGAATTGGACTGAAGAGAAACCAAAACCATTATTGGTTTTGAACTTTTAAAGTGTAATTTCAGGTTAAAAATCCAAACTATTTAAACATAGACTAAAGTGAAATGTTTGGAAATTTGAATAAAAGATTTTTCCCTTAAATAATTAGTTCATTCCAAAATATTGACTTTTAGAAGAGGATCCTAAGACAGTTGTATACTTTGGGAATGCCAATTTTTCCAACAATGCTGAGAAGCCATTACAAGTTAAGAGCTGGGATAACCTAGATTAAACAATAAATTGTCTCTTTTGGGTCTTGATGCCCCAGTTGTTTCCCTAAAAAAAATTTTTTTCTTCTTCCATTTTTTGGACCCCATGAAACGATTTTTGTGACCTGCTATTTGCTGGGCTTTCCTAATGATTGTTGTAGGTGAGGTAACTCGCACTCACTTATTGTAACTTATGTCCAATTGCTTTATATCCTCATTGTATTTCCATTTGCAAGTGAAAAAGTAATATATAATCATTTGTAAAATGGTTGCCCCAGAGTACCTTAAAAACACATTACCCTTTCTTATTTTCTCATCTAAGAAATTATCCATTTAATAAATCTTTTCATTTTTAACAAACTCTCTCCCTAGATGACCTCTACTCAGTTGGTTTCTTTAGGAAAATCTTTCTCTTAGTCTGCGCTTTAATGCCCATGATTATTTTTTCTCGCCTCTTTCCCCGCTCCCAATCATAAACACATTTTCCCAGTCAAATGTAAACAGTGGTTTATTTGATCAGTGTCTGTGTTTTTATCCTTAATTAAAAGTAGTTAGAAAAAATATTTTCCTATAGGTCAGATATTGAGAAAATTGGATACTACAGAAAAGTAAATGGAAAAGAAATTACCTTAACGAGTTCCTCTAACATCTCTCACTTTTTCCCTTGTCTCTACTTTAAAAAGTAAAAATCACTCTAAAGTCCACTTGTGTTTTTCTTCCATATTATTTCTTCTACCCTGTCATCATCTCTGACTTTATTCATCTCGTTAGTATTGATAATAATAATACAGATATCCACTAATAGAAGCAAGCATTTCCTTATTTTTGTGATTTAAAAAAAAGTGACATTTATTTTGTCTGAAAGTATTTCTCACAAAAATACAATAATATAATGGCCGTCTCTTCATATGATCCAGACATGTATAAAATACCTTTTAAATTAACCCAGAAACAAGATGACCTAATCAAGAACTGGGATATCCTGCAATCTCTAGGAGAAATAGCAGGAGAGAACATGAGTACTGGCTCTCCAGTATGAACCATGCTGTCAGATTGGAGCTTTCCCGTACTTCATTTTTTAACTTTCTAAGATGGAATAGAGAAGGGAAGGAGTTACCAAGGAGGTGAGCCATATACCTGGTTAAGGATGTCAATGGAGGGTTTCCATACATAAATTAAGAAACAACATTTCTTTTTGGTTTTTTTTGAAAGAAAATTTTACTATCTCCAAATTGGATCTGGACTAGACAGCCTCTAAAATGTGTTTGTTCTAGGTATAAAATTTTATTATATACTAAAAAAATTTGTAAAAATTCAAGTAATATTGAAATGAAAAAAGAAATGCAGGAAAAGGTGTAAAGAAAAGGCAGAATTATTCCCTTAAATCTGGATTATATCAATTATATAGAAAGCCTGGCCCTGGTAGTATTCTTCAATATGGCAACTTGAAATACAAGAAATCATTTATAAGTGCATAGTACAAGCGCATGACTAGAATTTGTTTTATCAGATATTTGCCAGGACAAAGATTCCACTGACAAATTATGCAGTTTGAATACTGCATTAACCTGATTTTTAAGCAGTGATTATGCTTGAATTTTGCATGGTCTACTGCCAGTTGTTTTACAGTGAATATATTATGGAGATGTTCAACTTTGAGTTAATAATGGTTATTAACCCACTCTAAGAATTTAATGTTCTAGCAATGCATAGGATGGTTAAGATTCAACAAAAATACATTCATTTATCCAGGAAGTATTTATTGACCTCTTATTTTCAAGGGACTATGTGGAACACTTAAAAGATTTACAAAGATAAATCTGTTAAACAGTTTTCTTGAGGTAATTACATTTCAGTAGAAATTAGAAGAGCATTATCAGCAGTAGAAAAAGTATTTGACTTAAGAGAGGTATAGACTGATGAAGGAGGCAGTGGTGCTTACACTATTCATTTTTATTGATAATTATAAGGAATAATTTAAAATTTTGAAAAGTCATTTATAATAATAGTGTTGAAATTTTCAAGTGTTCCTAGAAGTCTGATAGGAATTGGATAAGGAAGTCATGAAAAAAGGTAGCTATTATGGAGACTTCAGAAACTAGGGGACTTCTGGAAAAAGTTCTTTTTTTTTTTTTTTCAGCTTCCACTATAACCCTAATTAAACTTTTCATTTTTTGTTCTTTTTTTCCAACCTTAGTTACCTGATGTTGACTATTAGCCATACACCAAAAGTGTATGTATGTCTGTATATATCAAAAGGTGTAATACAGAGAGTAATAAATGGAAATTCAAAAGTTGTATAATTCATTGAGTGGTTCAACTCAATGTTCATTTTGTAGATATGAACAACCATGAGATAAGCTAAATATTGTAATGTTTTTCTTCCCAGAGACAAATGTGCCTGGATTATTTCTTTTTTGACTTTCTTTTATCTTCCCAGAAGCAGAGTAGTGGGATTAACATTCTTGAAAGAAAAAAAATACTAAAGAAAACACAGGCTGTCAAATAGAGAAAGTGTAAGGTTGACCACAATTGCATTTTTCTACTCAGTTGTCCTAAATCTTTTCTTGAAACAATTTGAGCTATAAACTACTAAAGAAATAAATATCTCTTATTTCAACATTTTTCTGAACACGGACACTTGCTCCTTTAGGATGTACGTGTTAATAGTCAGTCGATTATTTGCAGTGATGTGAAACTTCAAATAGAGGCAAACCTTTTTAGTCGTTTTTGGAAAAACCTGATTTAGATGCTTCTGTAAAGTATAGTTTATGTTTTATGAAAAATGCTTATAAGTAAAATCAATTTCTCAAATTCAAAAGAGTGTAAACTTCATCATTTTATTACTGTATAGGGGAAGAAAGAGAGAGAAAACTCTCATGGTTCAGAACATGCTGTTGAGTCAGTAACACTTCTTTACACCTTTCTCAGAGTGGTAGAAAACTGTGACCTGGCTCATCTCAGTGTCTGCAGGAGATCCTGCAGGTATTGGTGGTGGTTGAGGGATGTCATTGTGTGGTTTAGATTTTCTATTCTGTTAGCTGTATGTATTTTAGCCTGGGTTCTTCTGAAAGCGAATTTTGAAGCAAAAGCTTATGTCCGTTTTAGGGAGTAGAGTCTCAGGGAAGCTGAAGTCAGGGAAATCTTTGCTTATCTCTTGTGGCAACCTTTCTGTCCTCTGATGGTTGCATCTCAGAGAAGACCCTCTCCAGGGAAGAAAGGAGAGGAGTTTATTCACAGTGTTCTGTCTCTCACTGGTCAAAGGCTCATCCTCCTGCAGGCTAGCTCCCCTGTTCTTTTGGTTGTATAAGCTGGGTAGCTGAGCAAGACTTACAGACTTCGTGTCAACAAGGAATCCCCAGGGTGGGAGGGGAGAAGTGAGAGGTATATAAAGTGAGGATAAGGCAAAGCATTTTCTGGTTGTCCTACATGAAATTCACTAGAGTCCACATAGAGCTGATTACTTAGTGGCAGGCCGATCCAAAAGAGCCAAAGTCCCAGAAGGCAGTGAGGCAAAAGAATCTGAAGCAGCACATTAGTGGTGTGAGGTTTAGTAAGCCAATATGAGACCCATACTAGACCAGGGACTCCTCTAACTTGTGATCTGATCTCTAGCAGTGGCATGAAAGTCTCTGAGAGTAGTCTTAGCTATAATCTCGATTTAAGAAGGTTAGGAAAATGCACCCCAAAATTGATAGCAGCACTGTTTACAATAGCCAAGACATGGAAGTAACCCAGGTGCCTATCAACAGTCAAATGGGTAAAGATGTGGCATAAATATAGATACAGATAGTGGAATATTACTCAACCATTAAAAAATAACAAAATTCTGCCATCTGCAACAACCTGGATGGAACTAGAAGATATTATGCTTAGTGAAATAAGTCAGACAGACAAAAGTAAATACTGTATAATATCACTTATACATGGAATCTAAAAATAATAGAATGCACTTGCGAAACAGAAGCAGACTCACAGATATAGAAAACAAACTTACAGGTACCAAAGAAGAGAGGAAAGTGGGGAGGGACAAATTAGGCATATGGGATTAACAGATGCAAACTACTATGTATAAAATAGATTAGCAATGAGTATAAATTATATAGCACAGAGAATTAGATCCTTTACCTTGTAATAACTTATATTGGAGTATAATATGAAAAAAAATACTGAATCACTAAGCTGTATACCTGAAACTAATGTAATATTGTAAATCAACTATACGTCAACAAGGAAAAAAAAGGTTAAAAGTAAAACTCAGATAATGAAAATCCAGTCATCCTTGAATGTATCTAACACTTGAAATCTATGGTTGAGAATTGTGAGCAAGAAAAAGCTGTATCACTTTCCTTGTGAATTTAACCTTAACTTAATCTTGCGGGTTAGGTCACTATGATTCAAGTGTTCTTCTTCCGTGAGCTTCATCTCCCTGTGCAAAGTTCAAGAGCAGTTGTTGACACAGTGAAGGCTCCTCATTAGCTCATATTCAAGGTTCAGCTGTCACCTGGGATGTTTGATGTTACATATCCCTGTCTCTCCAAGATAAGTGGCAGTTAGAGTTATTGTAGTGTTCCTTAGTGAGGGTCTTAGTGAGAATGATAGCAAATATGATTGCTTCCTTCTGCCTGTCACTACAGTGATTATACATACAATACTCAGTCAAATATAGAAGATCGGATAGATAGCTAGAGATGTTTAGTATACAAATACAAAGGTATCTCTGATATAAAAGGGAAAACTAATAAGGAGTTCTCTTTAAATGGATAATTTCAAACCATTTCATCTAAGCATATTGTATAGGTCAATGCATAGGCCTAATATAAAAATAATATACTGGCCAAGTGTTATAAGAACTGATTCCTTCTATGGGTTATTTTTGCATGATGTAAAGAGATGATGATTTAGAACAAAGCCTGGCTCTATTAAACTCTTAAATTCTTTAAATCTCAGATTCCTGAGATTTAAATATTTTCAACTCAATTGTTGTCTCCAAGATTAAAAGAGAGAATGATATATTTATAAGAGGTTCATAACAATGAAAGATCAAGCATCACCTTTGTGAGACTACGTAAATGTTTTACATATCCACTAAACCATGGGAAAATATTTATATAATATAAATCTTATAAACATATATTTATATATAAATCTTAGAAACATATACTTAATATATCTGCCTTATCTGCTAGAATTTGAGCTCAAAGTCATGAGGGCCTTAGTGAATGCTGAATGAATGAATAGATATTTGAATTTAATAGATCGATCAGCTTTATTTACATTATAAACTCAATTGTTCATTGATTCAGCAACTATTTATGGAATGCTTAAAGTGTGTTGGGAAGACAAAATCATATATAGTTTCCTTACATTGTTTGACTAGATTACTGCCTAGAAAAAAGACAAGAATAAACCAGTAAAATGATAGTTATTCTGATGATAAAATGCTTTGTATAGTGTGCTTCCTTCAGTTCTCATATCAAACCTGGGAGGTAGCTATTGGTATTGCTCACTTAAATGAAAAAAATTATTAGCCTTGAAGAAAAGAGTCTTACCTCAAATTTCTCAGCAATCATAGGTGGATTCACAAATACATACTCCTCATGAACTTACACACAGCTTCTACATTTGAATTGCACATGTTTAAGTGTGTGTGTAGATAGATAGATAGATAGATAGATAGATAGATAGATAGATAGATAGATAGACAGACAGACAGATGTGTGATGCGGAGTAAAAGAAACAAGCAAATCACCATTTGTTTAAATGCCTGAAACTTCAAGAAACACTTTTTTTTTTTTTTTTCTGAGAACCGGCTGAAACTTCCAGCCACTTTTTAAAAATGTCAGTCAAAGCCAGCACATTACTAGTGGAACTGATAAAATTTGACATATATAAATCATGAAGAATCTGAGAAGACACAAAAAAGAACTCTCTCTTGAAACTGGCAACAACCAAATATATAGAAGCACTAAATTCAGATTACTTCACTCAAGGACTTTTCTCATATTTTACTTCAAACAGTAAAAAAAAAAAGGCAAAACAAAAAGTAAACAGTCACATACCTGAGAAAATAAGCATGATAATATGAACTGGTTTTGTGATTTTGATTCTTAGGTAATCATCTTAATTTGTACACCCAAATTATGAGAAATTGCATGGGCTCTACATGTAAGCATAAGAGCATTTGAAACTCCCCCCACCCCTTGGGTTCTGATGGTGAAGAAACTGAGTTTATTTGGCAGAAAACCCAGACCAAACCAAACCCAGACCCAAAACAAGAGAGTTGAACAGTGATGCCATCTACTGCTCAGAGAGCTGTCCAGCACTCCTGTGAATTCATTGCCCCTGCAGTGCATGGAATATGAATATTTGTTGATAACATCCAAATAACAAGTCCGTTGGATTACCTACAGAAATAGCTTCTCAGATTAGCTGGTTGGAAATTATTATAAGCGCATCAGAGAACTGCAGCTTGCAGTCGATAGCAGATAGTAGAATATTAGGCAATGCTGAATTTTGTTTCACACACTCAAAAAGTATAATCTGGGTATATAAGAGTATTTCCTATTGAAATAGATGACTGTACTAAACAGAATAATTTCTGTTCCATTGTGCTACTGAGGTTTATCAGACACAGAAATAAATAGGATACTGAAGGAGCATCATTGGGGATAAAACACATTCTTTGCAGTAAGTAGCAAAGACGAATACATTCAGCAAAAGAAAGGTTCATAGAATTGTAAAGAGTGTTTTATTTAGGAAATAGTTTTAAAACTCACCAGACAATATTGACAGCACATCTTGTGTGCTAGGTAGCGAGCCAGCTCCTTACACAAGTGAGGAGGCAGAACCATCCTGGCAGGAAGATTCACTGACAAGCCAAATGAGAGTTGGCCACGGTCTTTGTTTGCTTAATAGGAAAAGTTATTACCTTTGCTTGTTATCCCGAGAAGGCTAATGGAGCTCTCAGGGGTCTCTCTTTCCAGACACTAAATAACATCAATTACAATGATCCCAATTAAAGTGGGGACCAGGAGGTGTGAGGCTCAAGATTAAACAAATCACCCCTTGACTGACATCTTCTGAAACTTTCTCTCATCATATATACTCTTTAAAATCCTAGTGTCCTGCATTAACTCACCTCACCTTAAAATTTTTAAACTGAACAAAAAAGGATAGAAATGCGTCTGCTCTAGTTTCTATTAATCTTAATGTTTGAGGTCTTCTAGCATCAGTGGAATTGAGTACCCGCTTTTCTAAATACTATATCCAAAACAGGATCCAAGAGGTATGAAGCATGAAGTGAACAAATACACAGATTTAGGATAACCTGAATTTTCAACTTTGTAATGTCTTAAATATAACTGAACTATTCTACTGTTTGATGACTTCTGAGCTTTTCATCATCCACTCTTAAGTATTAATAGATCATAATTTATATTATCTGCATATGTATTTTCAGGTTCCAAATATGCGTAAAGGAAGATATTTCACATATAAAGTCAGTACATCATTTTTAATAAAAATACATCAGTGCAAGAGAAAAGGCCAGTTTTATTCTAACACTTTTCTGTAGTCTTAACCCCATTTTTAAAAAGCTGATAGCATGTATTTTATTCTGAAAATGGTGGGAAATCCATACAGTACAATTAAAGATACATGCCTGGAGATTTACTTACAGTATTTAAAAAGATATTTGGAGACATCTGTACTACAAGTAAAATTAGAATTTATATAGTTGTTTATTGGACTTTCTCCACTTATGAGAATGTATACAGTTTCTGTTATTTCACTGTTCCTACAACTACTGTTGAAATTTAGTGGTTTACTTTTTTTTCTCCTAGACAGTTCCCTGAAACAGTCCTAGTGCGTTTTGTGAAATGGGATGTACAGGTACATTAAAGCAGATAAACAGCTCTACACAATAGCAAGTGAACAGATGGTTTAGTTGCCATAGACACGTTTCTAATGTTAGTTAGCCTGACGCAACACAAAATACAGCTATTGCCCTGGGATCCACGTCTGCTTCTCTGCTACTTCCTTGTGAATGAGATAATAGTATTGATTTATAACACATCTATGAAGTTTAGATCCAAAACTCTCTATTGCTGTGGAATAAACTAAGGAAAAATGTTAGAGCTTTCCATTTGAAAGTATCTAGCAATGCAGTCAAAACACATTGCTCACTATCAAGTCTCACATGCTTTTCAATTTTCCTGGTTTTCATCTCTCTCCTTTAAATGATAATTAATTAGTAAAGACATTGAAGAGTACCAGAGTATGAGAAAAGGAGTACCAGGGAAATTTAAAGAGAAGGTACAAACAGGGTGAAGTTAAATACACGAAACATTTTTATGTGAACAGTGCATTCTGGAATTATGCTATGTAGTGGTCCTAAGTCATATCTACTGTTTTGGTGTATTTAACATTCTTTTAAGATGAGCTCAGGACTTCAGAGGCCTTAAACTTTAAAGATATAAATTTAATTATATTCCTACTAAATGAGAGCTGTATAATTTTTTTAATTTAATCAAATGTTAATTTTCCCCTTTCTTGAAGTGGTACCATTTCATTGTTGAAACCATTACCTAGCAGCTTGGATTAAAAGGCACATATGACAGTTAATAAAGAAATAGCAAATCATTAAAAAGCTAGGCTACAAATTTTCTCCTTGCAATCTGGCATTAGGGAAAAGAAATTAAAGATGATCTGCATGAATTTAATGTACTGAAAGGAAAGGAGAAGAAGTCCTGTGAATTCAATTTTCGACGTCTTCTTTCTAACTAAATTAAATCACTCTGAGAGACATATTTAATCATTTCTTTTTGAGATGAAATCATGCACATTTTACTGAACAGTACAATTTTATGTCAATATCAATTGTTCTTATTTATAAATTATTATTAGAAATATTGAATTATTTAACATGATTACTGCTAACAGCATTTTAGGTAAAACTCAATGAAGCTTCCCATCAGTGTGATGTCTTTGAAATGTAATTATGGTTTTATACTATGAAATATGCAGTGCATGAGGAAGATTTTTGAAAGAAGTATCCAGTAATATTTGCCTAGCATGACTTAATTTGGACACTATACCATATTAACATAGATAATATACTAGAAGTTGAGATACTTGGTAACAGAACTGCTTCATTGTTTCTGTTTTTTGTGTTTATCAGTATTTAGTTGATCCATTGAAGAATGTATGGGACAACACTTCAAAGAGTATACATACTGATGTTTCCATTTATGAAGAAGATGGGAAAAATAGGGTCTATTTTTACATTTTTATTAAAGATGTGTTACATGAGACACAAATCAAAATTTATTTCTTAATCAGAAATATATTTATCTTTAAATCAAGCATAATTAAATGTGTTTTAGTGCTAAATATATGGGAGTAAAGTTATTTCTTCAGGTGAATGTCACTTAAAAGATGTACAAATGAAAAATACATTTCCCAAAATTTCTCCTTCCAATGAAATATGATGACTACAGTGTGACAAAGCAAGCCAAGTCTACTGATAATAGAAGTTTACTCCTGATTAATTTGGCTTTTTCAGTATCTAATACCTCTTGATTACACACTATATATATGCCCGACACTTAAGTTAGACGCTGACTACCACTGTTTCAAGTTTATTGAAAGAAAGTTCTTTCCAAATTTTGCTTTGTGACAGGAAACTTTTGTTTCCTTAAGTAGCCTTAAGTAGTGTGCGTGAGTTTAGAACACACTCTTTCAGTTGGCTAAACGGAATGAACAATTTCGCTGCCTGGGAAGCTTTGTAAGAGGTTATGTTTAGTTTGATCTTACTGTTCAAACCAGCTTAATTTATGCTAGGTTCTTTGTGCCCCTCTGCTCTGCCACGTTCTTGGCCAAATTCTCATGATTGTCATCAAGAAGCATCTCTGAGTTTTGCATCAACTCCTGTATAACATTCCTTTTTACATCCTTCTCTTTTCGTGCCTCACCAGTGCCCTGTCTCCATTCATTTTTTCATAGCCATACCGCATAAGAAATGAGTCTCAACTTGCTGTCTCCCCTTTTTCATCTCCAATTCCCTCTCCTAACCCCTGCAGTATGTGTCTTTTGTCCCTAACACTTAAGCAGAGCTTTTAGCAGTAATATTACTAACAATCTCCTAAATGCCAATTTTTAACAGCACCTTTCAATCCCCCTCCTATACTGACATTCTAGCATTTGGCATCATCAGTCATTCAGATTTTTAAATGATATAATTTCCTGGATTTCCTTCCACTGCACTGCTCTTTGTTGGACTTTCTCTCACCCTTCTAACTTTGCCATCTCAGTTTTCTTCCCTGCATTTCTTCTATTTGCTTATATGTAAGAACACTTACGTATGTGTTCTCTCATTGGTCTCTGTGGAGGACTCTCATCCATATTCACGACCCAACCGTTCCACATATTCTGGTGACTCTCACTTTCATTCATTTATTTATTCAATGGATATTGGTTGCCCACCTGTGATAAGCAAGATGTGGTTCTAAAGGGTAGAGAATACAACATAAGAATGAGTAACAAATTCTCTTTCTCTGACATCATGGTGCTGGTGAAACAGACAATAAGCTGGTGAAGAAACAATATCCTCGTCTCTAGCCTTGGGCAGTGTGGCCATTTTAACAATATTGATTCTTCCAATCCAAGAACACAGTATATCATTCTATTTGTTTATGTCGTCTTCAATTTCTTTCATCAGTGTTATAGTTTTCAGAGTACTGGTCCTTTGCCTCCTTGAGTAGGTTTATTCCTAGGTATTTTATTCTTTTTGGTGCAGTGGTAAATGGGATTGTTTCCTTAATTTCTTTCTCTGCTATTTCATTGTTAGTGTATAGAAATACAACTGATTTCTGTATATTAATTTTGTATCCTGCAACTTTACCAAATTTATTGATAATCTGTAGTAGTTTTCTGGCTACTTCTTTAGAGTTTTCTATGTATAGTATTATGTCATCTGCAAACAGTGACAGTTTTACTTCGTTTCCAATTTGGATTCCTTTTATTTCTTTTTTTTTTTCCTCTTTTTAATTTTATAATCATTATTAATTTCTCCATTCAGAATTCACCTTTAACACCCTGTGGGTTTGTGCCTCCATTATAACATTTATCACAGCCTGTACTGCATTATATCTATGTGTGTATGTGTGTTGTTGGGTGAAAATGCACATATACAAATGCACGATCTTCTAGAAGACTGTGAGTGGTTGCTAGAGTATTTTGCCCAAAGTTAGTTATCCTCCAATAGTATTTGGATTTAAACTCACCTTCTTTGAGGGAGAAAATTCAGATGAGTCTCCCTCAGTAATATATTTTGATTTAGGTATATAATAATAATAATAATAATAATAATAATAATAATAATAATAATAATAATAATAATAATAAATAATAATAATAATAATAATAATAATAATAAGGCTAAGCAAATATACACCATGAGGTTTCTCCTCGCTTTACAACCCCAGCCATGTTCCTTGTAACACACATTCTAAGTGAAATGGTCAGTTTTGTAAAGACTGATTTAAACATTTTATTAATCATCTCAAAAGTTGGATTTTGTTTCTGGGTAAATCTTATGTAACACTTAATTTTAAGGTTTGAATAATATGAATCTCCTGATACTGACAATCACTTACATGTAATCATAATACATAGAAACAGAAACTAAGTTTGGTTGGCATGCAGTAAAAATGAAAAAAACAAAGAAAAAAAATCTATTAAATCCTAGTGTATTTAGAGCTGTTTTATAGAAATGTTGATCTTGAATGTAGCCTTCACGTTTCCAGATAGAATTAATATGTAGTTCCAAGCAGCCTCTTCGTGACTAAATTCAAAGAAAGCACCATTATGTCTTAAGACTTTATTTTTTTTTGCCAAAAATATGCTATTTCTACCAGATTATTGATGTAGAGAAAAATGACTCCATTTTATTTTCATATCTTTACATAAGATTGTGTTTACGGTGCCATTATCCACAAATGCCTTCCATATAGAATTTTTTTTATTGTTATTAAAACAGTAGGAATTAATGACAGACTGGGAAACTTGCTGTTTTTATAATAATGAATTGAACCATTTGAATGGGTAAAAAATGTTAATACAGTGATTATTTCAGACTGAGCTAAGTCTTGTCATAAAAGATGAAAGTATTAAATTTGCATTAGATATTTTAAAAATGAAATTGAATACTGTGAACCCATGTGAAGGTAGTCCAACTTTGCAAACAATTGTAAGGGAGCATAGAAGTTATGATTCGAATAAATTCACTCTGACAGCAGAATAAACTCACTGAATTTTGAACCCAAGGTCACTGATTTCATTAAATCCATACATTCAGTCCCTTGACTTGTGTATGTTGCTTCATTGCACTACTGTTTAGTGGTTATAGAGGGTCTATCGTTTTTTTAATGTTTGGACCTTTTAGCTAAATGTTGTATATTGTTACATGGGAAAAAATTCTCACTTATTTAAAAAAAAAGATAGTTAAAAATTAAATTCTGTAGGAGACATGGATCATTTGTAACTACAAATGTGGAGGGGATTATTGGAAGACAAATTGTTACAATAAATCAAACAGTGAAAAATGCCTTGTTCATATGATTAAAAATTACTTTTCTTATCTCATTGTTTTAGAATATACATCTTTACTGGATGCTGTACAATTGTAGTCTGATACTTTCAAGTTTTAATGTTAAGCTGAAAACAGAGGTTTGGTTTTTTTTTTTAAATAGAATTCTGGAAAAAACTGATTTTATTTTTTAATGTTTAGGTGGGAAGACATATCTTGGGATCGACATATGTGTTGGTAATAGTAAGATAATCCTTGAAGGGGAAACCAACTTCAAAATGCCTGCTAATATCCACAATCATTCTGAGTTTCAAAGAGTTTTCTAACATTCGTGTATTTTTACAAAATTGTTTTTATTTTGTTTGTCCTGACCTCTGTCTTCCTGTGCTATTTAGCTGCTAATACCTTTCCCTGGATGAACCCAAACATCGAATTACTCTTTTCCTCTGTTTCTGAGGACAGTAAAATACTCATACCACATAGAGCAATTTACCAGCTTATTCTTTCTATCTTACACTGGCATCAGTATTCTTTGACTGTCCTTACCTTGTGAAGAGGCTCCTGTGAGCTTCCTTTCCTCTCTCCTTGGACACCTGTTTTGCTGGTGTGCACAGTGAAATCTGAACAATGTCTCTCTTTTGGGCCACTTAAAACCTCTTCTCTCTCCTATTTTTCTCCCATTCTGAACATATGTTGCTGTTTCTTAATTTACCAAGAAAAACAGTGATAGGAAGACATGAACTTCTGGACCATTGCCCTCTTCCAGCTCCCAGCTTTTCCTTCATTGCTGATTTAGTGAAAGCATTATCTTTCTTCCTTTACAAAGTCCACCTTTTTGCCTTTGCTCTTGCTCTCATCCCAACTGCAGCATTTCTCCATCATTTCTTCTCATCCTTTGTCATCAGTCTCTACTGACTCACTGGCTCCTCTCAGGCATCCTATATATCGATTTTCCAGGGGTGGTGGATGAACAACCTCAGACTTGTCTCTTCTTCCTAAAGCAACTGCCTATTTATTCATTTACTTTAGAAAAGAGCACAATTTTTTTTGACCATGGTTTCTCAAATCCTTGCTCACCCCTGAGTCTGCCACAGCCTAGTGGCTTTCACCAGCGTTGCCAGTTGCTATGTTCTGAATTATGCCTCCACTACTCCAAATTCATTTGTTGAAACTCTAACTCTTAATTCAGTGGTATTTAGAGATGGATGGTAATTAGGTTTAGATAAGGTCCTGAGAGTGGATGTAGTCCCCTTATAAGAAGTAAGGAGATATGTGAGAAAGTGGCCATCTGCAAGCCAGAAAGACCCCTACCCGGGGAACTAAATCAGCTGGCACCTAGATCTTGGACTTACCAGCCTCCAGAACTGTGCAAAATAAATTCCTGTTATTTAATCCACCCAGTCTCTGGTATTTTGTTATGGCAGCCCGAGATGACTAACGTAGACTTCGGTACAGAGAATGGGGTGCTGCTGTAGTAAGTACCGAAACACGTGGATCAGCTTTGGAACTGGGGAGAGGGTGGATGCTGGAAGAGCTCTGAGGTACATGCTAGAAATAGGGACATTGAGGATGATTCTGGTGAGGTCCCATACAGAAATGATGAACGTGTTTTTGGAAACTGTAGGAAAGGCGATCCTTCTTAGAAAGTGGCGAAGAACTCGGCTGAATTGTGCTGTGTTCTAGTGTTTTGTGGAAGGTAGAACTTGCAAGAGATAAAATTAGATATTTAGCTGAGAAGATTTCTAAGCAAAGTGTTGAAGGAGAGGCTTGGTTCCTCCTGACAGCCTGTAATAAAATGCGAAGGTAGAGAAATGAATGGAAGAGGGAACCAAAACTTGAAGTTTTGAAAAATTCTCAGCCTACCCATATTGCAGAAAATTAGGATGTTCTGAAGGGAACAACAAAGGTATGGGTGGAATATCAACCAGCAAAGAGTTTATGAGATTATATGAGCAGAAACACTGCTGATTTGAACTGAAGGGGATGGAGACAGGACAAAATGAAGGAAGGCTGTTAAATTCCTTGAGTAGCTCCTAAGGAAAATGGGGCTATTTGGCTGTGAATGCCCACTATACTTTCAGAAGAAGGAGAAATGTCCCCAAAGGCAATTCAGAAATGAACAAGGCCAGTGCCTTGGTTTACACAGGCCAGCAAGCCTCTACCCATAGAGAAACTGTATGTAGAAAGAACTGTATACACAATGAATGCTGTATACATGATAAGGTGGAAAAGGATCAAGAGAAAATATATAATGCTTAGTCTTTCTTCCATTTCTTTTTAGTAGCTAATAACCCAATAGAATATGCATATATATGTACAAATACGAGATGACCCCAATTTTCATATATAATGTATTCATAAAAGAGGCAAAAGTGGATGATCTTAATGTGAACAATAGATCTACATGTTATAAGTGGGATTCAGTAATAGATAACTTGAGTGTCATAAAATATTGAATTTTCTCTTGCCTTTACTCCTCATCTACAGTGATAGATTTACAGCTTTTCCTTCATGTACCTCAATTTTGCTCTTTTAAAAATTAATATATAACCATTGAGCTTAATTTCAATGAGTCTACAAGGGAGGCTAAAGAGATATGCTAATTTCAGCATCTTTCATGATTTCTTTATATGTCTTAATTGTATTAATTTTATGAGAAGATTTTTCTTATCAGTTTAATTTTCTACCCTATTTTATTTTGACCATTAAGGTGAAGCTTCACTAAAGTAATTGTCCAAAGACACAAAAGTATATAAAAACAAAATAAAATTTTGCTGAAATTAAACTGTTCTATGAAAGATAGCAATACCAATATATGTGGTTGTTGGGTGATAGATAATCTTTGGGATTCTGAGTATTAAAGTATGCTTGGGAATGTCTGAGAAAATTGCAAGTTGTTTGAAAGCTGAAAGTTTGAAAAATAAGAGTCATCTATAATGCAAAGTGTTGGATAAAAGGGACAATAATAATAATTAACAATACTGAGTGTTTCCTATTGGTCAGGCACCATTCTAAGTGTTTTACACCAACTAGCTTATTTAATACTCACAAGAACCTTATAAGAAAGGTGCTATTATTATCCCCATTTTATAGACGAAGTGACTGGCAGACTGAGAAGCTAGCTAACGTGGCTAAGGTCACACAGCTTCATTTAGTGAGTGGCAGAGCTGATACTGAAGCCTGGGAAGTTTTGTTCTAGATCTAACACTCATCATTATATTCTACTCTCTAACTGTCAAAAATGAACAGGAATGGGCTGAGAATGACCCCTTAGAACCCAGTTTGTGTGATGTATATGTTCGGCTTTCTTCCCTGTGAGGTATTAACTGCATAAATCTGTGAACTAGAGAGAAGCACAAATAAAGAGGGCAGCTTTCAAATTCCAACGCCCTGGTTTCTCTACATTTGTAGAAAAACAGATAGTATTTAGTACAAAACTCCAAAGTTTTCTGGAAGTAAAAACACTCACTAAGCAAGTTGCAACATATATGCAAATAAGCTTGAAAATTTGAAGATATTTAACATCTTTAAAAAAAAGAGAGCAAAGGGAAAACATAATAAAAATCATCACTAGCAATACAAATTTACTTCCAAAAAAACTAAACATTTATTGTCCTTTTTCTTCTTCTTTTACTTTTAATTGTTAGGAGGCTCTATGTTTGTGGGCATGTTTATTATTGCCTTGAGTGCCTTCTTCCATAACCTGGAGATTCAAAGGCAAAAGAAGGAGTGTGGATGAATAAATGGAGTAGGGAGAAGAGGGAATCAATCAATTGACTACTATGTACTGACTGTCTAAAATGTGATGAAATTGGTAAATGTGAAGAGGATCAAACTGAGTTATGTCATCTCAACAGGAATGCACCATTCCCAGCTCTAAGCAGCTAACAGTCTGTAAGGATTTAGAGCAAAAGGATGAAAGGTGGTCAGCTTAAATCCTTAACTTCTAGGTCTTAAGCAAGCCAAAACATAGCTTTCTATTTCTATTCCATACATTGGTGTTTAATTCTCTTAAAAAATAGTTTTATAAGCTGAGCAGGTCAGTAGATGAGTACTCAACTGAGCATCAGATGTATTTGAGCTTTTTTCTACCATTCACATGAAATTGATAACGTTCTGTAATATGCTATCTACTATTTCTAAAGCTTGTGCATAGAAGATGTAACCTAACCTAAATATGTGTATGCTCTTCTGCTTTATAAAGGAACATTGATGTAGACATTCACAGAAAGTTGTTTTAAAACAATGCTTGATAATGTTAAGATTTAGTTTAAGATAGACAGCTAGACGGATTGAGGTAGATAGGGGAAACCAGACATTGTGAGGTTATATAATAGAGCAACACATTCTACTTGGGAGTGAGGGAAGTCTTTGTGGAGGAAATGACATCTACTTTGTGATCTAACAGAGTGTTAGACTTAAGCAAGTCTGTGTCTAAAGGATGGTAGGAAGAGAGTAGCAGTGTGTGGTGAAGGGGTGTTTCAGGTAAAGGGAACAGTAAGTGCAAAGACAAAAGAGCCAAGAGAATGTTCAGGTTGGCTTGGGTCACAGAATTTCAGGTGGAGAATTCCAAGAAAAGCTAGAGTGATGAGCAGAGTCAAGTTGCTTGAGGACTTTTTTCAGCTGTAGGAGAGAGAGATGGCTTAGCACATGAGCATGACGGCATGTGCATATGTGTGCACGTGTGTTGAAGGTTAAGAGAAGATGAAGGAATGATGGAAAGTCCTGAAGTCAAAGAGAGGGGAACTGAGCAAAGACAGATGTATTAGTTTTCTGTGCCTGACTCTTGGATTAGGTCTGAGTCTTTGTGGAGTATGCTGCTATAGTTACTGAAGACGTTTTTAAGGGGACTTTTGAGACTAGGGTCTCAATAATAACTATTGGTAGAGCCAGGGGCAAAATATGGTGCAGAGTTTAGAACCAGGTAGAGCACTTCACCAAGGCTGTGTGGGAGACAGCAGTGCTCTGACGTGGTGAGGAGGAGAGGATGGAAGGGCATCATTCACTGTCTTGAATTATCATAAGCTGCAACTTCTAAAGCACCACGATAGCAGCCGTGGCAAAGACAGCATTTCCACAGCAGCTCCCACTCAGGATAACATGGCTGCAGGTATCAGTGAAGAGCCCTGAGAAAAAGAACCAAGAAAGTATTCATGAGCACCTGTGAGGCTCCCTGGAGAACCCCAGAGATGTCTGGCAAAGCCTTCGAAGGGGCAGGTAGCAACAGGAGCTCTGCAAGCAGGTTGGGCCAAGAAAGAGTGAAATTTGTATTCTTACTGTGACAGTGTGTGTAACCCCCGAGCCTATGAAGACGGCAGAAACACGCTAGATGACTGATTATCAGTTTAAATAGAGCTGAACCCTGCTCCTTTTTTAGTTATGTGGTGATAGCTGCTCCTTCTTTGGTGATGTAGGGGATAGAAAACAAGCCAAGGTATCAAGCAGATATCTCCTTCTCCCATATTCTTGTGCAGGGACTAGAGACAAAGTCCTAGCATTCCTTCAGAGGGGAAGGACAGAGCTGAAACCAGCAGGTGCATCAAAGTGGGCTTCCTAGTCAACGAGGGCTTGAGACTAAAACTGGAAGATGTGTTTCAGACCCATCCGAAGATTTTGAGGAGGAAGGAACCTGAGCAAGAGTGACATGGCTCAGAGCAAGCGGTTGGCAAGTAGCTGGGTGACTTCTGGAGGCGGGTAGATGGGCACCACCGTTTTGAGTTTTACCTGTGCCAACTAACATCTGCATGGCGGACCAGGTCCACTGGCGTCCAAATAAGACAAAGGCAGAATTGGATTGAATCACACATATAGGCGGATGCTAAATTGGCTCCAATCACGTGGGAGCTTTTAGTCTTCTAGGAGTGTCACATTTTCTCCCCCATGGGAAGATAACTTATTTAAACATATTCAGTAATTACAAGTAAACTCACCTGCCTAGACTCATAAATGAGTAAACCACACAAGAAAATAGTTATTGAAATTCTTTAGTTCTGTGTGACGGCAGAGGTTTGGCTTTGTAATAAGGATACCTCATAAAAACTGATGTAATTGTCTGAAGAAGGAAGATATTGCATATGTATTCCCATCTACTGAACTTCCTGGTTTCCAAGGAGTAGATGCAACTCTGGGAAACTAGAGAATATTAGGAATGATCTGTTTCTGCTACGTTATAACTATGGTGTCAGACATCCAACCTCCTCCCTCTAGCGTTTGAATGCTCTCGCACACTAGGTACGCCCAGGGAAAGGCTCAGCTTCTATCTGTTAATCTAGCAGTTGCTGTATTAATAGGTTGCACACTTCATTGATTTTTAATTAATTTCTAAAGAGACACAGAGGATAACTACTACAGCCCGCAGACATCTCCGTTCTCATTGCAGTCCACATCTTTATTGATCAGCTGCCCAAGGAGCAGAAGTAATCCATTTTAGGTTTACTTCCCTGAGAGTGTGGACACTATAAGATTCACGCCTCCCATTTGTAATCATATTGGCAGGAGGTCAGTGAGAGGGAAAAGCTGTAGCGTGTTTAGTATTCTTTTGATCCTGGCAGTTGAGCTTTTTACCCGCAGATTTATGTAGTAGGAAAGCAGTGCTGTCTCATATGTGCTTTTTAACTTTTTGTTTGTCTGTTTGTTTTATTATCATCATTTTGTTGTTTCTTTAAGAGACATTTTGAGGCTGTTAGGCACCTTTTTCCCAGGGACATTTCCAAAAGCTTGTGAAAGGTGATAGACAAAATTTCTGAAGAAATATTTGAAGAAAATATAGGGAACAAGAAGAAAAATTCCTGTTGCCCACACCAGCCTCAGGAATCTCTAAAGAGTGTCCTCATTCATTTTTCTTGTTATTCTAATATCACCATCTGGGGTTTGGCCTGACAGTTGCAGGATTTGTTTTCCTCCATCCTATCATAAATATCACAGGCTTTTACATTTGCTCCACCTACGCAGCAAAGAAAAGCTACTATCTGGAGAGCCTTTCAAAACGTTGGTCTCATTGTTTATTTAATCCAACCACAAATCTGTATTGAGAGCCAGGTAAATGCCAAGAAATCTTCAGATTGTTGAAAATACCTAGTTGAATTCACAAACATTGATTTGTAAAGTGCCCTCAGAGGTACTGTTCTAAGAAAACTCAGCAAAACTAAAGAAGTTTGTTTGTCAGCTTTAAATGTGTATTATGCACAAGAGTTTCCTCTTTACTGAACTGTTGGAGCACTTATTGTCTATATAGCAAGCATTCGGTTGTATACACTGTCTTTTGTTAGTTTTATATAGTCTTTTGACACATATGGTCATGTAGTGTAATGGTTAAGATCATTGCCTACGGAGTCAAGCTGCCTGCAGTCAAATCTTGGTTTTTCTAGGCTTCGTCATGCACTAGCTATCACTCTTGGGCACTTCTACTTCTCTGTTCATTAGTTTCCTTGTCTTAAAATAGGTATAATAGTAGAACAGATCTCCTTGAGTTCTTGTGAATTCCTATCTATAGAGCCCTTAAAACAGTCCCCTGGCAGAGTGTGTAAATAAATGTTAGCTCTTTTATAGGTACAAACATATATAATGCTAAAATACACAGTCATATTTGTCTTCCCCTTATGATTTCAATGTTCTCACTTAACAAGAAATCTCTCTATGATGTATCTTCCACAGTGACTATTACTATTACTGTTTGTCTAGATTCTTCTACATGGAAATTAGTACTGAATAGCAGAAGATTTCTGTTGTTAAGTAGATTTATAGCATTTTACAAATAATGTTCATGTATTCAGTTCAGTCTTGTTTGTAGTGTCAGAGAAATGGAGTTCAGTTTGGTACCCATCAATAGGGGAACGGACGACAAATTGACAGTGCACACCTGTGTTATAAATGTAAATATACATTTATATATAAATGTAAATATATATAAAAGTATGTCTGTGAGTTCATGTGTATAATTTAATGCAACAATGAGAAGCAGTAAAAACTGGACTATGTATAGCAACATGTTTTTAATGTAAAAAAAGCCTAATGATGAGTAAAAATTCTCCTATTTAATGCACAATACTATTTATATATTGGAAATAACACAAAATACTTTTTAAAAATATGGATAAAAAGAATCATATGAACAATGGATTGAAAAGATATGTATTCAAAACACTATTGTGGCCATTTATGATGGATAGAAGAATGGGATTGAGGTAGAGGACAGGAAAACAATTATAGTAGCATCTATGAATTATGGAGGGGTTAGCTTAAAATTCTGTGTACTTGAGATCCCAAAAGAAAACAAAGAAAAAGTCATACACATTGCCTTCGTTTGGCTTCCAGAAAACAGTCTCCGAGAAAAATTTACATCTAGGAAGTTTTGGGTACGTGTTCTCAAGAACACCTAGCAGACAGCGAAAAGCCAATACGAGGTAGGAGGAAAAGTCCAGCGATGATGAAATTGCAATGGAGGTTTCGTCCAGTCCCACGGAGTGCCCCAGAACGAGAGCAGCTCTTCAGAATTGTCCCGCAGGTGTATGGCCTTTGTAACTCTGCATCAACAGAGTACTGGATGTGGACTGCCTCCTGTGAAAGGGTGAAACCCCTGGCAAAGCAGCTCCCTGTGCATTTGGGTTTGGGGTGTCACTGCCCCAAAACGAAGGCAGCTAAAATGAAAGCCATCAGTGGTCAACACTCCCAGAAGCTGAGATTATAAGTACTTGGGTCCTGAAGAGATTTCTGGACAGCACACCATAGCATCTACAATATGCAGTATGTATAGACACACACACATACACACACACGCACACAAATATGTATTATTGGAACCAAATCTGAAAAATGTATTTCAAATAGCAAAAAATAAAGTGTTTATTACACACTATTAAAATGACAGAAATTCGACTGTCCTCAATATTTCAAAATCTCCCTAAGAACTACAACCTACCCATGTCTCTTGATGATGATAAGTGCAATTGGAAAATGTGAGAATTAACCTTGAATATTACATCTCCAAGCCCATCTAGGACAACCATGTGAATCTGCTTTTCTTCCTTTGAGCAAAATAATCAGAAGAACATGCAGGGACAGGTAGAATGAGAAACAGAAGTCACCACACCTAACAGTACCGAGTACCCAAGAGCTGTTTTAGTTGGCTATCTTTCTTTTATGGTGGTTGAGTTGTATTTCTAATAAGAAAGATGAATTTGAGATTATTTATTTAGCGAACACATGGTATCTTGGAATAGTGAATGTTCTCGATGTTTTATAGACATTAAGGCATTGGATCCTCAAGACAATTCTCAAGGTGGAAACTCCTATTATCCCCATTTAACTAATAAAGACAGTGAAATACCAGTAAATTGACCAGGGTCACACAGCTACTCAGTAGCCAGGGTTTATTTCTAGAGTCCTTTGCCTTAAACACTGGGGACACTAAACTGACTTTGACTAAATGATACTCACGTTTCTCACTAACCATTCGAAGGGAGGCACCTACTCTACCTCTTCCTTTACTGTTCTCTGTGTCTATTATTGGCCACAATTTAATATTTTAGACAGATACATTTTACAGTTCCATCTATCATGGAATAAAAATTTAAAGCTGGAGGACACCTCAGAGATCATTTAGGCCAATCTGTCACTTTTATAGAAGAGGTGAAGTGAGTACCTGTGGTCGTAAACGTTGTGAGCAGCATGTCTGGGACTTCTGTCTTGCAACGCTCAGTTCTGTGCTCTTTCTGTGGTGCCACGCACCAGCCATTGCTGGTTGAAAAAGACTTCTCATCTGACTTAATTACAGAGCCCCCTCAGTTCCCCTTCATGATAAAGTCAGTCACTTCATCCAGAAAGGTCTCTTCCTTCCCTTGAATGTCCTCATTGTTTTGGCCTTACAGTAGAGAGCATTATAGTTAGATTTTTACCCCGCCTCAGGGATAGAACTGCTTTTAGAAGGAAAGGTAGGAAAGAGGAGTGCTTTTCATTTGAAGGTAGCCTTCCTGAAGTTTCCTGATATTAAGAAAGTTTCAGGTTATTAGAATGAAAACAGGAAAAAAAAGTGCCCTCTTGCTAACTCCGGAGATTAATGCCTGTGAGAGCTGACTGCAGCTCGAAATTTTTAGCTCCGCGCACATGTTTGATGAAATTTGTCGCCTGGCCTATATATGGGAAGCAAATATTTATTGTCAGAAATATCGTGGTCTCTCTTGACTTCCGCTAGCTTCCTGCAGCTGGGCAGAATACATTTTCACATTGGATTAAAACATAATAATGCATTTTTGCTAGACAGCTGTGAGTCAAATATCGTTAAGATTGAGAAGAAGGTGTTTGTCGATACCGATACTTTAAAATTGTCAGTTACTGATTTTTTTTTCCACAGAGCAGTTTACATGAGTCGATTCTAACCAGAGATTAAAACTTGAAACTCAATGGTAATAAAATGATCCTTGGACTTTGTATTAAAGTGCATTTCTGAAAGGCAAAAGTAAAATTTGACTTTCCCTAGTGCGTTTGTATTTATTGACGCACATTTTAAGAGGTATGAGCAAAACAGAAAATAAGTAAGCTTTCTTTGAAAGCTTATTGCTGCATTCAGAGAAAATATGAACAAAGGTAAAATCTGAATGGTGTGGAAGATGGTAAATTCTGAGTTGTTTGAGTAAAATCAGATTTGCAGAACCCGGATCAAGAAGTGGACAAAATGCTCCTAAAACACATCGGCCCCAAAATTCCCCTCAGTGCTGAGTGATGAAAGGCAGGTACTTGGGTACAGAAGATCTCCTATTTCATTCATCCATGGAAAAAATCCTGCAGCACAGAAAACTTTTTGACTTATCCTGTCCATGACCTTTCTCTTCACTAAATTCCTGCATCAGTGATATGTTTATGGAGAGCACCAAATCTTTTAATAGATTCCCTAATTTTTCCTTCTCCTATGACAGCCCCCTCAGGTGAATCATTATTAAAATAATACTTGGAACAGTAATTATTATGAAATTTTTATCCACACATTAATCATGATGGGCAGGTTATGGGGATATCTATCACCATTTGCAAACATTTATTGAACACCCACTGTGATGTATTAGTTGAGGTTCATGGATTTTCTGAAATAGGCAATTCAAGTTAATGAGGGTAAATGCTTCTGATGCACACTAGGGCTGTTGATACCTGTCTGTGGAACAATAATCAAAACTTGCATGTTCTGCACTTGCTACATGCTGCTTAGAATTTAACTGCTTTACATACGATTTCATCATCCCAGCAACCCGTGGGAGAGGTGCTGTTATGGCTCTTTTAGAGAGGAGGAAGGTGAGTGACAGAGGGGTTAATTTAACTTGCCAGAGTCACACAGCTAGAACATGGCAGAGCTGGGGTTCTAGCCAAGCAACTGACGCCAGAATCTATGCTCAAACCTACTCCACCATCCTGTATATCCTGTGGCCAAAGCAAGAACTGAGTTTCCAATTTACACAATTTAAATTCTTGCTAAATTATAAAAGTTGCTGTAATTTAGCTGAATTTTAAATACAAGCATGTCAATCACCTTCATTATACCCTGGGATTCACAGAAACATATATTGTATTTTTTTCTGCAGAAGTACTAGGATCTTTTAAATCTATATGACGTCCCTATGTACATTATTTTCTGCATGCCCACACTTCCCTGTGACCCATCAAGAGAGGGGGTAGGGATAAATGTGCAGACTTTAAGTCCTGCAGCAAGGGACTAAAGCCCCCAGTTCTGCTGCTCACTGGATAGATGACTTGGAGCAGGTAACTTGAGCTCTCTTAGCCTTGCTTTTCTCATATTTAAAATGGGATGAAAACAGTTATTCATCTCATAGGATTAAGTCAACCCACCAATGTAGAGGTATTTAGTTGAACACCTGCCATGTTTTAAGTGCTCAGTCAATGTTAGCTGAGGTTACTGTCAGTGTTAGTATCCCTACAATGTACTCAGTCTGAGCTAGTGTGGCAAGGACATGGGAGCTGCTACAAGGCAAAGTAAGAGGTTTCTTCTCAACCAATGTAGCATCTCTCTATCATAATGAACGGGCCGTCTTTAATCATCTTCAGACTTCAAGGGACTTCATCCAGTGTATTTTTGTCACTGTTATTTCTAATAACTGTCTGCCTCCTTGATTGCATCACACTCTGATTTAAGGAGTTATTTTATTTTGAAGGAATCTAGCCGAGAATGTGATTCTAATGAGATCTTCCAGTAAGGAAGTCCTATTTTAATGACTGTGATGGGGAGATACCTATTGTGAGTAATCCACAGATGATTCAACACTCTCATTCAGGGTGTGAAAGTAGGACTAAGGTGGTAGTTATAATTAATGATCTGAAAGTGTCCATTTGTACAGTGATGTTTCATAGTTACACAGCAACCACATGAACTGAATTTTGATGGTCTGGTAATGATACAAATGCTTCTGTTTTTATATCTTTTCATTGTGGTCAGGTGGCTGGGGAAACCATAGAGATTATCATCTGGTTTTCTGAATTTAGCTCTCATTATTTTAAAGAAAATACTTTTTTGTAGACAAATACTATTGAGGTTCAGGATGGTCTATCACCTGCTGAGGCTTTGTGCATAGAATATCAAAGACCTTTTTGGAGTTTTTCGGGCTTTTTTTGTACCACAGAATGTGTCATTAGAGTCTTAAATATCCTGGTGAATGTTAGTTCCCTACAGGTATAGTATATATATGTCCTACACATATTTACATTAGGATAATATCTAGTTAAGGTAACTATCCGCCTAAATTACAAAAGTCAAAAACACAGAATTATTCTCAACTCTCTTCTTCATTGTTCAGTCAATTATTTGGTTATTTTATTTCATAAATGTACCTTGAAATTGTTCTCTTCCTAATATTCCTTCTGGCCTCATTTTGTTGACAATTCAGACATTCATGCATGTAGGAACTGAGTGATCATGGTAAACAATAAAAGCCAAGCTCCTGAAAAGTGACGGGGTCGGGGGGTATCCTGCCAAACTGGGAACCTGATGCCTGCAATGGGGTGCAGCCACTATCAGCTAAAGAGGATATTTGAAACTTGCCCAGTGTGGGGACAAAAAAAAAAAAAAAAAAGAAAGAAAGAAAGAAAGAAAAATGGGTTTAACTCATGGACTGTCAATTCACAAACTTTATTTTACACTCTCATCACTTTTCTTCTATCACGTGACTTCTGACTTTAGCTGTCTTTGTGTCCCATCTGTCATCTATTCTGGCACCAGGGGATATTTTCAAGGGTCCAGTGATAACTGTCATTCTCCTTTTTTAAACAACTTCCACATCACCACATTGATTGCTGCATAAAGTGCAAAGTCTGAATTCTCTGTCATGACATGTAAGGGGCCCTGCTTGGGTCTAGCCTCTTCCTACTTTCTCAGTCTCACCACTCTCCAGATACATAATGCTTCAGAAATACAGACTTATATTCCCTTATCCAAGTAGACCATGCTGTCAATGCCCTTGTGTTTGTTCTCTCTGACCACAATCCAACCGGTGGACATCAATCCTTCAAAGCTTACTTGGGCCTCAGTGCCTCTCAGAAGCCTGCCTACTCATGCACACTCGCCAGGCTGTACTACAGATGGTTCTCAAAATCCTGCTCTCTCTAAATGCATTACATGCATCACACTGATCCACTCAAGTTTAAACCCCATATCTGCCCACTTTGTTAATTAGCTTTTGTCCTCCCTTAATGCGTAGACCCTTTCTGACTCTCTTTTGGCTCTCTGGTGTCTAGCACAGCGCCTGGCACTTAGTATGTGTTCTGTAATTGTGTGTGGATCTGAATATTAACTTGTTACCAGCACACTTCCCATATTCTGTTATGAAGGTGGTAAGAAAGAGAATGATGAGTGTTTTTGTGGATACTTCTTACAGGGACAAAATTACTGAACGTACTTTATCTCCAAGGCAGGAAGTCTATCTTTTTATCCTTTAAAGCCTGCAAAGGGCTATATGTTTTCAGATTCACTTTATTCTAGAAATTTCCAATTTGGTGTAATCAAACAAAAGGCACTGCTTAGGAAGGAGGGCAAAAACTTCATAAATCCCAGTGGTAGGCTGATTTCAGAAAACACTAAGACATGTGATGTCACCCAGCTGCTGACTGATTGGACCATATCAGGCAGCATCTCCACTGGTTGTGTTTAATGGGCATTTATATAGCGCTTGGCTCTGATGCTGTTTGAAGCAATATTCACTTTCCACTACACCGGGGATACGGTTCATAATTTTTTGACCTCTGTGATTTATGTGTCTGTTTTTCCCAGCTTTTGTTTTGATATCAGAAACCGTTAATCCTTCAAAGTCCTGCGGTTGTAATGTTAACTGCCAACAGCATTGATTTGCAATTGGCATGAGAGTATGCCTCAGCCATTTTATAACACTTCTGATTTGTTTTTACCACAGAAATCCTCAGATATAGAATTTTCCCTAACTCGTCAATAAAAATACATTCACTCGGACAAAAGATGTTCACTCTAATCTAAGCCTCTGAGTTCATTTCCTTGGTTTTACATTAACCTTTTAGTTAAGGCTAGCATTTCATGATGACTTGTGGTTTCCCTATTGCTGCATTAATAATTATTGTTTCTATGGATTTTTTTATTTCTATATATTCTAATATATATGGTATATATACATCTAACATAAATGTGTATATACATATATGCAGATATACATACATGTGGGTGTGTGTATTGGGGGAAGAGCCAGTTATCTTTTGTTGACAATCATCTGCAATACATTTTATTTTTAATTACAGTATATGTTTTATGAAGAAAGCATATTAAAGGCTAATTTGAGGGTCATTATCAACTATGTAATTTCGCTTGTGGGCTCTCATAATGACTACTAATGTCATCAGAGCCATTTTTTAAATTATAGGCTTTTAATGCCTCTAGGGTATACTTCATTTTTTGCATAATTAATAAGAATAATATAATTCTTCAGACTTGATAGAATCTATGATGGTGATTTTGCCTCCATTAAACCTTCAGATAAAATACTTTTAAAAATTATGGATAGTTGCATTTGTTTGGAGCAGGTATGTGGGAGAAGATGACCTGAAACAGAAGTTATTGAGAAGAAAGCAATTAGGAATATGTGGGTCAGTCCAAGTACATGTTAGCCTGTCTACTAAGACACATGCATACCTCACTAATGAAAGTGTTTGCAAAAAAATAGAAAGTATCTGGGAAAAATGGTCTAACATTTAGCTCACATGCAGGTAATTCTTCTTAATAGGGTTTTAGTGGAAAAAAGGCCAAAAGCTATTTGTGATTTGCTTTTTTATTCCATGTTTTCTGTAATTTTGAATACATTCCCAGATCCTGGCTTCACCTAGAGAAATCAAGCAATTGCAACTGAATAGTAGGAAACTCCTTTTTTGACAATAGAAAAGCCTAGGCATTAACTGACTATCTTTGGGGAATTTGGTGTTTTTCAGGGAATGATGTACCTGGAAGAAAGACGGCTTGTTCATCGGGATTTGGCAGCCCGTAACGTCTTAGTGAAATCTCCTAACCATGTGAAAATCACGGATTTTGGACTAGCCAGACTTTTGGAAGGAGATGAAAAAGAGTATAATGCTGATGGAGGAAAGGTGGGTATCTTTTTGAGAGTGATAGTTCTTGAAAATATAGTATGATATCCTTTTGTCTCCTTATGTGTTATAGGAAGAAGTCAATAAACCTGAGGTTTAAGAGATTATAAAATCCCAATTCTACCTTCTTCTATTTGCCTCTCTCCTGCACAGGGTGAAAAAAAAATACACATGCACACATATATGTATATGTACACACATACACACATATATAATGTATAATATATATAGGATATATTACCAATTTCCATTTCTGAAAAGTAGCCAAAATAAGATACTGCATGTCTGGACTCAAGTGATCTTTATGTCAGTTCCAGTGTTGGAGAGTGAATGGCTTCCTAGAAATTCTAGAGATTACACTTTAATCCAGGGCCATAGAAATTATTTCAGTGATCTTAATCACATAAGACTGACTATTACAGAGAGATCAGAGAGATACGACTTCTCTGTCATGGATTAGAGAGAAGTTTCACTATGACCAAGAACTGTAACTATTGGAAAGTTGATCATCTTACTTAACTTCTAGTCCTCCTATACCAGAAGCAACAGGTTCCTCTTATCTGGCTCTATTTCTTTTCTTTTCTTTTCTTTTCTTTTCTTTTCTTTTCTTTTCTTTTCTTTTCTTTTCTTTTCTTTTTTTTCTTTTCTTTTCTTTTCTTTTCTTTTCTTTTCTTTTCTTTTCTTTTCTTTTCTTTTTTTAGTTTTCATCATAGGGTGTGAGTTACCAATTTACTTTATTATCTGACTCCCCCCACTTCAATGGGAACTGCTGTATCCCAGGGTTGTAAACAGTGCCACTGCCTCTTCTATCTTTTCTGATTCTCCAGCCTCAGGCCCTGACCGACAGCTGTGTTTCTGCCTCTCTCACTCACCATGTGGTCTCAATCCATGCCTTAGTTCCAGCTCTCGTCTTTCTTCATTAACCTGCTGTGTAGCTTGCCAGTCTTGGCTAGCCGTCTAGGATGTCTCCTCTTCATAAAGAGGTCCCTCTAGGTTGGCCTGGAAAAAACTTAGATCAGGAGAGGACAAATGAAATAAGCAAATGCAGCCTAAATGTAGGATGACCTATAAGCTCACGCTAACAATAAAAAGGTAATTCATATGTCATACAAATATGTTTATTATGTGCCTTATTCATCATGGGCCATCCAAACATGTATTATAAATATTTTGCAATGATATGCTTCCATGCTTAACATTCATTTTTACACTAAACTCTCCTATAACTATATATTCAAATCTTATCACAAAGCAAAAGAACACAAAATTTATTTTTTAAAAAGACTTCAATCTTATAGCATTATCCAGCTTTTCCTGGAATTTATTAGCCTATTTTGCCTGTTTACTACAAATTGCAGCAGTTTGAGACCTCAGCTTTGAAATTCACTACAAGATTGCACAGAAGTAGAAGTCTATAAATCACATGACTTCACTTGTCTTGAGAACATACAGCTGTAAGATTTGTCTAAAGCAAGATTCATTAGAGCTTTAAATGCCTAGTAACCATTAAGTCTTTATCAAGCCACCTGTGATTTAAACTTACTGCTTTAACACAGTGTCCGTAGTCCATAAAGTCGGCTAACTCCTTGCCCATAGGGAAATTATTTTCAATGTGTCTTCTGTTCCCTTTCACTGAATACCATGATTCTGTCACAGAGTTACCTTGGTGTCACCTTGGTGAGCAGCCAACCTCTTGATTTCAAAGGCCTATTTAGTTTTAAGCTTTCAACTGCAAAGTAGAAGTGTTTATCTTTATTCCATAGAATCTAATTATATTCCCAGCTATATAATGCTGCCCTTCGTGGTTGAAGCTCATTCTGCTGACCCATCAGCAGCGGGGTATGTGAGTTGAGTTGCTTTCCTTGCAGTGATGATGGATTTGTACTAACTCTCTCAATCCTTTTATGTAATTCCTATTTTGAAAATGTTACCTATCTTCAATACTGGCTAACCAAGACAAGGGAGATCATTTGTGGCTGGGAACAAAGCAAGGCTAACTTTGGAATTCATTATTTTAGGTGTTTTAGGGACCAAAGAGGAGATGGGAGGGGGCAAGTGTAGAAAGAGTCCATTTAACTGGTAGCCTGAAATTTGTCTGAGGATGGAAAAGGATTACTGAAAATGGAAGGAATCTCATTTTGAGGGAAAAAATATAATATGACCACATTTTTAAAAGTACATGTGTTAGACGTTTAGAATTACTATTGTGAGTCATAATATTAACAGTGACAATTACCGAACATTAATTAAGAACTATAGAAAGATGACTTCTATTTTATTATTTTACTTTTCACTGTTTATGAAGCTTTTAAAAATAAATATACCTTTAGGTTAATTCATTTTAAGATTAAATTTCAATTCATTTGTTCCCTGTATTGAAAATAACACATTCCTATTTCTCTTTTCTCCACACACAATCAAAAATACAATTGAGGTGAATCCAGAGACTCATATTTAGGAAATAATATAGAAATGACTTTTTATATAACTATAAGACTTTCACTTCTTATTTCTCTATAGATGCCAATTAAATGGATGGCTCTGGAGTGTATACATTATAGGAAGTTCACCCATCAGAGCGACGTTTGGAGCTATGGTAAATAATTCTCCATTGTGATATAAGGCTTTTAAAGAAAAAATAATCATATTAGGTTTCTTGATTCTCTAAAATGTAATATATTAATATCTTGCTTGAGTTGTCTACCGTAACTTTTGGTTTGGTAGCAACTTGTCTGATCATTTTGATAGAAAGTAACTCAGCAATTTTAGTTTAGGGACAATTTCATAGACTCTTATGGCCTTAATTTTCAACAAATCTTTGAAAATATAACTATATGTAATGAATGTTCTAAAAATAACTTTGCTTTTCTTACGAGAATCTACGTTCTATGGTAAGAAAATACCGTTGTTAAAACAAAGAACAATTACCGAAAGCAGTAGGGTGACAGCAATAAATGTGAGGGAAGAGATAAGAGCTAATTAAAGCTTTAATTTTAATTTACAAGCTACTTTTGGGGTAAAGAGAATGAATAATATGAACTCAAAAATAGTGATTTAAAATTTAGAACATTTATTTAATTGCATTTAACTATATTTTTGAGATGACCTTCTTAGTATCTGTCTGGCTATTTACAACTAAAGTCCATCTAAGTATTAGTAAGAATAAGTCAATGCCTTTTCTAAGTTTATGTATACCAAATAAAACTAGTACCTCTTACAGATAAAAAGCACAGTGCTTGTTTAAATAAAAAGTGGTGCTGAGACTGAAAAGCATGATACAATTTACTCAAATTTAAGCTTAGTTTTATCTTTTCTGTTTTTAGAAAAAATTAAGTCATTCAGTCTCTAAAGAACTGTTAGGGCTTGTCTAGAAAAGCATAAATTATTAAAAAAAAAAAAAGACATTTCTATAGGATAGTTTTTCCTTCCATATGTGCATATTGTAGTAGGTGTTAAATTTTCATGAAGGACTCATGTATTCTGCTCAGCTTAGGAGTAGAGAGTTGTATGCTTGAGATTTAGGCAAGGAAAGGGGAATACTTGACAAAACTTAGTTAAACTGTAAGGACCAAATAAGAAAGAAATATATCCTACATTATTATTTATATCATATGTTATACACATTATAAATATGAGACAGATGTGTATATTATATGATGTACATTAGTATGTAGATAAACATTTATATATTATATGGTATAGATTAGCATTTATATTATATGACCTAGATAGACATATATTTTATATGATAGATTTATATATTATTATATTTTTTCTTTTTCTTTTCTTTTCCTTTTTCCCCCCTATTTATATTTCCTTGAACTAATCGTGGCAGGCTGCCTCAGGCAAATTTTAAATGACCTCTAAAATAAGTAAATACATATACACATTAAAGTACATGTTGACAGGGCGATCACATTTTTAATAGTAAAATTTATCTTTTGGAGAAAATCCTGTTTTTTAGACTATAATGTTTTTCTTTGTGTTGAGTTGCAAGATCTCAGAAGCTGTTTAGTGAAAAATAGATAGATAGATAGATAGATAGATAGATAGATAGATAGATAGATAGAATGAACTCTGTTTTAAAGCATAGCATAGGACATCAACTCATATCCACAAGGCATTTTAAGATTTTTATGATATATCATAGCTGGTTGCAAAAGGCATGAAGGCAGAGAAAGATACATAATTGTGTTTACTGTGAACCTTTGTGGAAAATTGCCACTGGGTGCATCTTTATTTTTATAAAAATAAATATGCATTTACTATGGTTTTTATCTTCAAATGATTGAATTGTATTGTAAGTTTTGAGGATGTTTCTGATTTAGTTTTCTTGAAATTGTTCTTCTACATGAAGCTATCTCTGTTTAACCCTATCTTGTCATAGCTTCTGCAAAGGTATAATTGGAATATTATTGACACAACTGAGCATTGTGATTTTTCTGCTTTAGTTTTTATATTTATATGTTTCTGCTCATTGTATTTTCTATTATTTTGACTTGTAATTGCTGTGCATCATACTTATATTAGAAGTTCTGATAGAGGTGTGATATGTTTTATAACTGCAAATGTAAGTTAATAATGTTCTCCTTAAATACATATTCTATAAATTTGATTGACTGAATAGAAATGGACAGTAATCCATTTCTTAACTTGTTCCAGCCTGCCTCATGGACACCAAGTTTTAATCATGGGTTATATGGAGCCATTCTTTAGTGTGCAAAATCAAGTAGGATTTAATAATGATCAAACAGTAAAATTGTGTCACTAATTACATGTTTATATTATACCTAAGAATCATAGGATTATAAATGTTAACCCCAAAAATCAGGTGATTTGTTAGCGATACTATTACGAATGATAATTTGAAATTGACATATATTTTTATATTTTAAGCTTTCCATTTTATTATCAGTCAAGGAAAACTATTATGAGCTAGAAAAGACTTCAATTTGAATAAATAACTCATTACAGATGGCAGTGGAAAAGAGAACATATCCGTAGTTAATGGATTTTATATTAGAAGATACTTATATGCATCAATCAAAATTCACTTGTTATTACTATTGTGCCCAGATAGGTATTTCTGAACAAGCAACCTTTATCCTTAAGAAAACTGTAACTTTTAAATTACGTAATTATTAGATTATAAAGAAAAGATCTGTAGTATGTATATTACTGCTAAAATTATAATCATTATTATTATCAAAGCTGGCTATTTGTTTGCTAGTATTTAGGGTATTTGCTTTTATAGAGGAAACCAATGTTCTAGTGATTGAAAAACTGATTCCATTACTTAAGGAATAAACCGTTGTTGATTCCCTTCCATTTTGGGATGCCCACTTCACATGTATTTTATCTTACGTACAGATCATTCTTCACTCAGTCTTTCGTATGTGTAGAGAAAGGAATCTGTTTTATTCCACTTGTTCTTGGTGTTAGTTAAAAAGAGAGCCACAGTTATTTACTACAATGTACTTAATCATTCTGGAACCTCAGTTTGGTCTTTAGGGCTCTTAATGGCAAATATGTTAACCTCAAAATTAGTCAATATCAGATTTTACCTAATCATACTTACTTGGTGCTGAATTCACATGCATATAGTAAATAAATTGTTCTACAGGCTCTAATGTGGTGCAGTATAAATTGGGTCAGCAGACAGTAGTGTTACTTACAAGTAGAAATGGGGACCAGATTCTGTAACCAGATACTCACTCTGAATTGTCTACACTACCCATTAAAAATTTCAAGACAATAATAAGAAAATTGAATTTCTCACAAAGATTTTGTTGTTGGGCTTCTTATAATGGATGTAGGAATCTGAAGAACCTTTCCTTAGAATATTTTAAATTACCCTCTAGGAAGCATTCTTTCACCCCTGGCATATCGCTGGTTTGTTCAAAGTATGTTTAGTGTGCTTGTGTAATAATTTGATCTCCAATTTAGGAGTCACTATATGGGAATTGATGACCTTCGGAGGAAAACCCTACGATGGAATTCCAACCAGAGAAATTCCCGATTTATTAGAAAAAGGAGAACGTCTGCCCCAGCCTCCCATCTGCACTATTGACGTTTACATGGTCATGGTCAAATGTAAGACTGCAAAATAATTTTATCATCACCGTCATCATTCTTAGTAAAGGAATAGTACAGATTAATCAACCTGCACAACTTTTTGGTATACTGAAAAATATCAAAAGTTCCAAGATAATTATGAAAAGAGAATGTAAACACTTGTGTTGTGATTATTGTTAATATGGAGCAACATCATGCTTTCAAGCTATGAGTTACATGACTCTTAACAATTATTTATTTCACTTTGATGCTTATCATTTCTATGACAATCAAATTGTTTCTCATTAAGAGATATAATTAATCATAATGTTAATAACCTTTAAAGGAAAAAAGCAGATGAAATAAATGATCTAAATATAAAAAGAGTTGGAAATTGACAGTTTAAAAAGTGAATTAAATGGAAATAGGTTTGCCAATTTCAGTCAACAGGAAATTAGCAAGGCAGAGGGGGAAGTGGAAAGGCATGAATCTACACTGAACTGAAAAAATGATGAATATTTGCTTTTTTTCAACTTGGTCATTTGTTTAAACCTAACTCTCTTACTTTTTTCCCCCATTCTATGCCCCAGACACATATGTATTATAAATGTGTTTTGGAAGCCTAGGCTCTTAATTTAAATAGAATTAAGGAAGTCTCTGGAGTTTCTGACTTAATTTAAGTGAGATTAGCATTCAGCAATCTTTCTTGTGTAATCTGGGGTTTTCCCCTTTTGATTTACACAGGGTGAGCAAGGAAACAAACCGGTGAAGGTGAATAAGCATCTTATTAGTAAGAGACTTTGGACCCAGGTCTACTCAGATTTATATTCATGACATGTGTGATACATTCTGACAGTGAGGGGAGAAATAAAAAATGTGCTTTTCAGTTCAGGTCAGCATGCCCTTTTCTCTAAGCATAGTTCTATTTACTCAATATTTAGTTAGAAAGAAACTGATACCTCATTGTGAATTTAACCTTTTTTGATTCCAGTAGAGTTCCAGAAACACCTATTTTCTCAGCATCCTGGTATCAATAGCATTCTTTTTTTAGTGGATGCATATAAAATAATAGAGCATTTGAGTTTTGTTAGGAGAGAAAAAAATCGAATAATATTAATGATACGGAAAATGATACCCAGAGACTTCCCAGAACAAGAATAAAAATTGAATTCCCAGAAAAAGGAGAAACAGGCTTTATATAGTTTTACTGAGTCAAACATTGTTCAGTAGTCATCTGTGGAAGAAAGGTAAAAACATGCATGCACTACATAATTTGATCATTATATGCGATGATTTAGATACTTCATTTAGACACGCTGATGAAATATTGAAAAATTGGGGAAACATTTTGCTTAATAGGGAGTTTTACCTTGATTTTAGGAGTTTTAAAACCTAAGAAAATGGTCATTTAGCAATAAAATCAAGGAAAGCTTGGGGCTTTTATTCTTGTCATTTCATCAGTTAAACAGAGCCTGGGGAGATAAGACCCACTTTATCTAGACTCCCAGCTAAATCATAATACCTACCTTGAAAATTGCTGATAGTAATTTTATGCTAGAAATGCTGGCACTAAGATAAGCTAATCGCTATTGCTGAACAAACATTACCAATCACTTTGCATTAGCTTTTTCCCACCAGGACAAACGTCACATAAGAAAGTTGCTTTCTATTCCTTTTTTTCCCCTTTGTGCTGGCGTACCGCATTGTAACCAAAGCTTTTTTATTCCATGTCACGCATGATATAAAATGATAAATTATGTTCCAATCACCTCTTCTATACCAATCAAAGAAAAGTTTTTTAAAAGATTCTTTTCACACCAAACATAAAAAGATCTGAGGTTCTGTAAGTTCCTATGGTAGCCTAAGTTATACTTTCTATAAAGAAAAATTAATCTTAAATTAGATCAACAAAATAAAAAGCTTGTGTGAGTTTACAATATATTACATTTAGTTATAAATATCAACAAACTGAGATAGAATCTCACCTATTGAATTGTTTCTTTTACTAGCTTTCTTTGTTTTTCACATCACTTTATTAAAACAATATTTTTCAAACTTAGCCTATAGTTTCATGAAATTTACATCCCACTTCTTCCTAATTATGGATAGAGTGACTCTTTTGTTGCATGTAATTTCTAGGTTGGATGATTGATGCTGACAGTAGACCTAAATTTAAGGAACTGGCTGCTGAATTTTCAAGGATGGCTCGAGACCCTCAAAGATACCTAGTTATCCAGGTTAGTACATTTGACTTAGATTTTTTAAGACTATCCCAATGGCAGACTCACTGCAAAATAGGAATAATATCTGAACTTTGGAACTGGAAATCGTGACTCATAAGTCTATTAACTAAACAATATCATATTAAATGACTTTTACTTGATGTCAGGACCACTTCTAAGCATCTTCTCTTAGTAGTCAAGTGCCTCTACTCTTGAACAGCCAGATATTTATGATTATTCATATATATAAGAAGGCTTTTATCCTCAGACAAGCCCTTTAGTATTCTGCTTTTTATTAACATTATGTGTAAGTCATGTTCATTGTTGTAATCTTCTCTTCTTAAAATAAAAGGAAGATGGATTTTTGTTATAACCATGACCATGATTGAAGACAGTGAATTAAAAGGTTCAATATATTGACATTTGATTTCCTCAAAAAATATTTCTAAATATGTTTTGTTTTCTCTTGGGAGGTATGCACTATCCAAGCAATGACTCAGATTCAAATGAATTAATGTACATGAATAAAATAACAGGTCAAAAGAACATTGTATATTTAACACTAGAAAAAATGGATTTGATAATTTAAAAATTATAACATACTTCTTTATAATTATCTTTACCTAAAGCATAAACAAGTGGACCTTGGGTAATACTGAGTTAAGTTTCCTCAGTAAAACAAGGTAGTATTTACATCAATAGTTTGACATGAAGAGAAAAGTCAGGTTTTAGTAGATAATGGTTTCTTGTTATCTTTTCCTCAACTTACAGAAACAAATTGTTTACAAAAATATCATGTAACTTTGAAAAAAAATTTTAGTTCTATTTAAGAAGTAGATGAGGCAAGGGTGTAACAGTAGTTTTGATGTCTGTCCCACCCCATTTATGTTATTTCACTTGTGCTGTGATTTCAAATGCTATCACTTTAACAATGTTATGCTACAGAGCAACTCATGGAGCCTATGTGGACTGATAACTACACTGCCAACCCAACCAAGTCAAATAAAGATTGATAAGTTCATTGCCCTTTATTATTTATTCTTAAAGTCACAGCTCAAACGCCATCTTGGTAATCAAGCCTACCATTATTCTCAGATCTGAAATGGATTATGCCTCCCTCAAAACAGCCACAGCATTCTGCTTTATCATCTCTACTGGCATTTATCACATTCTTCCTGTGCTAAATGTATTTATCTTCCCCTGTCATCTCTAAGTATGTGACAGGCTTCTTTATGGCTGGTAGCTGTGCTAAAGAATTATTGTTATTATTTTGAATGAACGCATGAATTTTCAACCATTTGTTTTGCTATTACATAAATTTGCTCCAAAGGCCACATGTTTAAGATGAGGGGAAGGATCATTTTTTGATGTGTCTGACGGGCAATTTTTCAGGGTGATGATCGCATGAAGCTTCCCAGTCCAAATGACAGCAAGTTCTTTCAGAATCTCTTGGATGAAGAGGATTTAGAAGACATGATGGATGCTGAGGAATACCTGGTCCCTCAGGCTTTTAACATCCCACCTCCCATCTATACTTCCAGAGCAAGAATTGACTCAAATAGGGTAAGAAGAAATTATATACCATTTCTCATATTATTTCTGAGAAAGAAAATCATGGAAATACATTATAAACATTAATACTACAAAATAATTTTATAGCTCAACTCAGTGTGATTCCTAAATTGTTACACCAACAAAAACTATGCTAAGCTTGCCATGTAGAGTTCATTTTGGAAAGCAAGCATGGGAAATGCGCTCTGAGATACCCTCAGGTTTCAGAAGGGGAAACTTTTCTTAGTCTTAGTTAAAGCAAATCTTAATTTTGGAAAATTTGCAACCAATTTAAAGAAATAAATCTGTGTGTGTTTATAAATAAAAATTCTTCCCAAGATAGGTTTCTCTACTTTTTGTCTTAATAAGATAATGTGACTTATTGGTCAAGAGGCAATGCAAGTACACCTCTTTTTTATTCATTTAACAGACATTAAATATTTTCTGTCAAGTTGAAGTAGAAACAAAAAACTGTAATCCTTTGAACTAAGTCCACCACACTGAGGGACTTCTGAATTATTTCTAAGGTGTAGATTTAAGTTTTGAAAGAAGCTTCGGAGAAGAATTTATATTTCACTTAAAATATTAAGCCCACTCTGTATGAATACCATTCTTTCTCTAAAAACTGTCAATCCATGTATTCATTTGTTTATTTTTGAAAATTCATTCATCATGCATTTAATATGTACCGAGGGCCTCTACATGTGAGGCATTATTAGACACTTGAGATGCAAAGAATTTTGACAAAACTACTACTTTCAAGAAGTACTAAGGTTAACAAAAGAGGCACACAGGTATATAGAGAGGGTACAGCATGACAGTGTTGACATTCAAGTGTCCATTAGCCTTCATGGAGCATGGAGAAGCTGTAAAATAATGCCTGTGGTCAGTTTCTTCCATTGAAAAGGTATAAACATGATGTTTAACTTTTTCCTAGAAAGCAGTTCTCTTCTCTTGGTCTCTTCCTTTGTTTAAGAAGCATCATAGGTGGTGAACAACAGCATCCCATTTGCCTTGACCATAGGCATAAGGGAACTTTCAACTTGCTGCTCATTCTTTAAAATGAAGTCACTTGCTTTATTTCAAATTGACAGCAGTAATAAACCTAGTGTTTATTGTGTGTCAACACATATATATTGTCTCTTAATAGTTACAATAATCCCATGAGGTTCTATTATTGTTATCTCCATCTTGCTAATAGAGAAACTTATCGCAAAGTTAAGTGATTTGACTGGTGTCACACAGCCAGTCGAAGGGCAGGATTCTAAGTGAACAGTCTGTCTCTACGCCACATACTGTTGCTTCAAAGTTATTGGAACATGATATTTTCAATATGGTTGTTTTTCTCAGCATCAACCTCAACCTCTGAGATACATGTTGTTTGGGAAATTCTTTAAGTGCTTTTCTTGTAAAATGCATCCCCCAACCTTCCCCATACCTTTTGTTTATCCACCCCCATTTAGAAGGTCTGATGTAGAAAGAGGCAAAGATGGAGACCTCAGTTAATTTTCCCTTTAAATGAAAAATATATCTTGTAGCTCAGTGGAGAGGAGATGTAACTAAAATGTTTAAAAATTAAATCAACTGATAGGTTATTGAACATTTGTTTATGGGAAGGAGCAAAATCTTTAAGGTTTGTGAAGGAGATACTTTTTTTTTCTCTGTACACTTAGCAAAATGACCAAATAATAACTTTGACGTTTATGATTTTATGTAACAAATTCATTACTTTTATTAAAACAGGGACATTTCAAGAAAATAGTTTCCCTTTCTTAACATGAAATTTTGTAAAGGCCAAGAGCTTAAATCTTTTTCTTTTTATAAGGATTCTCAAATTTCAACTTTCTGTTCATATTTATTTATGCTTAATGCAAGAAATTCTTAATAAAAGTTTTAACTAAGTGGAATTAGTGAGACAAATAGAAGCCACATGAGGAATTATTTGGCCTTTAGCCATCATTTCTTATTCCACGTTATTATTTAAACAATATTATCTGTAGATTTCTTTTTACTTTTTCAGGTCCTTGTTAAAGGGATTGTGCTTAAATATCATTTTATTTTCAGGCATTAAAAAGCCTTATTAGTCATCTATATTTTTCTATTTTTTTCAGTCTTGCTTTATATAACTTTAATGATAATTTCTAATATGTGCAAATGCTGTTTTCCTCCCTTCTTTTTTATAAAGCTAAGTTATGTTGTTTTATAGTTAGAAAATAAATTATTTCCATTTTAGGTTCTGTGGCCAAGTTATACAGTAAGGGACCATTTTAAAGTAAAGTTTAGTCAAATATTTTTGAGTATATTTGTTGGACTTTGAAACCAAAAAGTAATTCAGTTTTTGAATATAGACTCTCCTGCTTACTAGCTGAGAAGCTTTAGCTAATGTTCTGAATATCTTAACAAGTTTGTTTCTTCATTTGTAAAACAAACATTATGGTACTTATATGATTGTTAGGCAATTAACTTTAAAAAAAAAATTGCAGAGTATCTGAAGTGCTAGGCAAATCAATACTTATTACTTTCTTTTAGAATCACTCAAATTTCGTTTTTACTTGTTTCCTTGTCAATTAGAAACAATTACATTCTTTTATGAGGTTTCCTACACATTGTCTATGAACAACTTGTTGATGCAATCACTGCTTGACAAGCCAAGTATTTCTGCTGATGTGTTCTTATAGCAAATACGTTATGGAAGTTATTTTTATTGTGGTTTTAATTATTTTAAATTCTCTCTCTATATTTTGATAAATTATAACCTTAAAGCAATGAGTCAAATTAAAAAAAAAACAATGTTGATATTTATCTAGCAAGATGATAGATACAAATGCAAGTAATGCCAGAAAGCATTCACCAATTTTATATATGTTGGTGTTATTATTGTTAGATATCCTTTTAATATTATCTCAAAAAGTTTGATCAAAGTAATATACCAAAAGTACTTACTTTAGCATGATATGAATAGGAGAACATGAGAAGCTGTCTAAATTTCTGCAACCTTCAGTGCTCTAGATCTGTAAAATGGGGACAAAAAAAAATCTTCACAGAATATTGTGAAGATTGACTATTTAATACATCTTAGCATGCTGTCTATTGATGGACGTGCAGTAGGTGCTCAATCATGTTGAAATAAATGAAGACCAATCGAATAAGAAAAGCAAAGGCGATTTATTCAGTTCGCTATAGCAAGGGAGTCAGCCACTGTGGCAGAGACACAAAGGCAGAGGAATGGAAAAGCTTTATAGAGGCGAAAAGAGAAGGCTTCAGGTATGGCCTGTTTGGTGGCTGCTGGCGTGGGGACTCGATAAGCGGGCTGATGAGAAGCAGGACATCCTCTGGGATTGGTTAGGGGAGCATATTTATTTTCACTGATTGGTTCCGAGTTAAAAGTGGAGACAAAAATTAAGGAAGCTGCTTAGTTATTAATCAAATCCTGGTCATTTAGGATCAATAGTTAACAGAAGGTATTAACAGTTTCCTGGATTGCTACTAGAAGTAACAATCAGGCTTGCTGCAAGTCTGACGTACAGCCGACTGCCTTTCTGGGCTGTTTATTGTAGATGTGGTTTCCTGGGCAGTTTGCTTTAAGTGTGGATTACGCTGCAGTTTTCATATATGATCCAGCCATTGCCTGTTTGTGTATTGAGTCTATCAATAGGTTTTAGATTCCATTGCCATCTTTCTTCTCTTTGATATATTTATTTAAATGCAGACTGCCTTCTATTTTCAGTTAAATGTTTGGTACAATTTTGGAATTTCTGCACAGACTTTTTTCTGTTAATATGGATACACTTTGTCTCTCCCTTTCGAGTGACCTAGATTTGTGTCTATTTAGCATAATAAATTGTATATTCAGTGCAACGACAATGAGTCAAAATGGCTAATAAATTGATGGGGCTAAAGATACTTTAGCTTTAATGATATTGGAAAGTTGAATTTAATGTAAGAGTGTCAATGCATTTTTATGGAGGAAGACATGGTTTCAATTGCTGCAGGATCATTCAGTCATTTGTGGTGAGTAGTTTTAAAGATTAAGTATTCGACCTCTTTCGAAACACATCAGCTCAGTCTCAAGTATCCATGCCAGCAGAAGACAGAGGAATTGTAGCTGCTCACATTGGTGGAGCAGGTGATCCACAATGGACCTAGCATTACAATTTAAATTTTTCTCCACTCCTTTCCAATCTTCTAAGAAACTACTATATTAACAGATTTGCAGTTTTCCTCCTCTTTTTGCCCTTTTTTTTCCCTCCTAGGATAGATATACACATGAATTTGAAAAACTGGACAAAATGTAGGCAAGAGAAGTGAAGGGTGAAAGATGAAGGCGTTTGGTATTTCCCAAGTTTGATCAGCTTCTAAATAATTGAGCATAGGCTGAATGTTTGACTACTCAGAAAACATAATTCTGCATGCTTTATTTTGCACCTTTATCACCTTGCCGTCAGTTAAGATTTCATGACTTGGATGAAGATGTTTTAATAATGTTTCCACGCATATTGTAATGACCTTTTGAGATTTTTACTAATCCATCACTAAAACAAAAGAAAGAGAAATATAAGAAACTTTTGTTCTCCCTTGTAGGATTTATGCTATTGTACTATGTATGCTTCCTAGTGATAAAGTAGCAGAAATTCAAGCAAAATGATAATACAGAAACAGTGATGTCCCTCTCAATAATGACATGGATTTGTCTTTACAATTTAGGAAATCAAAACCTTGACTTCTTATTTTATGAAATAATAAAAACAGTAATAGTAATATCAGCCAGAACTTGTTGAGTGCTTACTCTGACCATGCTAAGTGCTTTAAATTAGCTATTTCATTTTTATTTCACAAAGCCTTGTGAGGTGGGTACTAATATTTGTTCCATTTTAAGAGTTAAAGAAATTAAGCTGTGGCGAGTTTAGATAACTTACAAATGATAAGAGGCAAAGCTACTGATTAAATCCAACATTCAGTGTTCCCACAGGGGCACCATAATCCTAAAAAAGCAGAGGAGCCTAGGGAGGGTGATTCCTCATTTCAAGTTGCTATTAAACTTCTTACGACTTACGGAACTAACACTTTTCATTTTCTTAACGGTAACTGGATAAAAGAAATTAAGTTGGATGTCAGGAATCTCACATTCTAGAACTAACTCTGACACTTCAGCCTTGGTCATATCACTTAATCAGACTCAGTCTCTTCACTTTAGTGAGTCTAGGATTGAACTAGATCACCTACAAGCTCCTTCTAAGTTTAAAACCTTTTCAAAGGATGATGTTTCAAAGTAATCATTGTATTTTATGCATTTATCTTATATTTTCTTCTAGAGAATAGTTAGTTGAAAAATGCCTAAAAGCATTTTGGGTTACCTCTATACACAACTTTTTTCCTTATGTGATTGATTATAGAAGAGAGAAACCTAAGGACACAAGTTAAGGAAGCATCTCATAGCTAAATGATGTAGTGGGAGAATTTTGTGATGATCTAACAAGGTTACTCTGGTTGCAATTTACCAGGGATCAATATCAATTCTAACAGCAGCTGCTACTTGACGATAAACGATTGTGGTCTCAGGATATTGGTTTTACATTTCTTCCAAAATATGTCAAGGATTCCTGCATGGTATCCTTGATATGATACTTGGGATTTTTTCTTTTTAATCTATTAAGCCAGAAGAAGGAGCTTTTCTTATTAAGACACTTCTTATCACTAGGGACTTTTGTCCCAAAATATTTCCCCATCTAAGCAGTAATCTTCAATTTGTTCAGTTTACTGTGATGAAAAAGTAAATGAATTAATATATTGAATGTTTATCTTGGGCTAAGCACTGTGTTGGGCAATGAGGGTGCAAGAGTTGAAAGACAAAGGTTCTGCCCTCGAGGAGTTCATATTCTAGTTGAGGAGGTAATATTCTGAAAGCAAGATGCCAGATAGTGTAGAAAAAAGATAAAGAAAACCAAATCAGCTTAAGAGGCTACAGAAAGTCATTTTTGGCTGTATCATTACTGGAAAATGAGGATCTAGCTTGAAATAGAAGATTTGGTAGGGCAGGACTGAAATGGGTCAGAAAGAAGGCAAAAAAAAAAAAAAAAAAAAAAAAAAAACCCCAAACAAATGGTACATGAATAAAGGCAAGGAGATATGTTTTCAAGTATACTTTAAAATTTTTAGTTTTTGCATTATTTCTGTTCTGTACATGTTTGAGAACTTTTTATGTTCTCAGAGAAGATATGATAGACTTCCTCCCAATTTTCCTATTAATGTCAGTGTTATGAAGGCTTGAAACATGGTTTTGAAATCTCTTGTCATTTAAACTATCCAATTCAAAACAAAATCCTTTCTGGTCATCCTGAAAAACACCCCTCAAATTTCCATCTTCTGTTTCTCCTGCCGTGACTCTAATTTAGGCCCTCATCACTTCGCAGGAATTACTGACATCTACTTTTTTTTTTTTCCTGCAGATGGGCTCAATTTCTACATATAGTATTTACCAAATGATAAACCATATTAGTGAATATTTCAAGCACCTGATCATTTATTAGCACTAATTCTTTTCACTTTATTTTGTCCTCGTCTATTGAGAGTGTGCCTTTATTTCCATCAGTGGGATAAACTTGAATGATATATGTTATATTAGCTCTCTCTTTATATGATGTATAGTCCTATTATCACTAACAGTTGAAGAATTTTTGAACATTTATCCTAGGAAATGCCTTGGCCATTCCAGTTGACCAGTCACTGCAATTTATTTTCCTCTACTCCCCAGCTCACACACGTAAAATTGCCCATAGCTGCAAGCATTATTATCCCAATGTTTATCTCTGTGAAAATATAGATCATGCTGGTGCTCTCTGTTTTAGTTTGGAGGTGTGAATGGGTAGTTGATTTGTTTTAACGAAGAACAATTTCTCCTTAGGCTTATAGATTTGTTTGCTTTTTTTCCCCCTAAATAAGAACATAACATCAAATTGCATTTGTTTAGTCTTCCAAGTTCTTGGAAATTATACGGATATCAAAGATAGTTCTTATCTGTCTGATTGTCCACTGGTTTGAGAGTATCCCTCACACCCTCAAATGATTAATTTATCAGCAAAATATCAGTGTCTTTTTGTGTGATATCTTCTCTACCAGTGACTTTCTTAAAATCTGGCTATATTATTTTATTTATATTACTCTTTGTAAGCCTTACTTTTATTTAGTGAAGTACTCTTTTTTTTTTTCCATTACTATTATTCTTTTTTTTTCTCTCAGATTGAACCCAGGACCTCTTGCATGCTAAGCATGTGCTTTACCTGTTTCTTTTATGTTATTTCCTGTACATAAAATTCTATGCTCACACATGGACGCCTGATTCTTCTTAACATACCAGTGACATAATCTTCCTTCCCATTTTCCACTTCCTTTGCCTTTCCTTCTCCTAGTATTTATGTCCTTCTCTAGTCACTTGTTTCAACTAGATTTTCCCTGATTATAAACATAACCAGTGTGGTTTGTCCTCGGCCCAAGTATGTAGATCAACCCTCAGTATGGTATTTTGCACTACTGAGCTGCCCTATTGGAGTATGAGGTGGATGTGTAGTAATTATATATTCATAGAGTGTCAGAGCTGGAAGGGATCTTAAAGACCTTGTCATACAACTTTCTCATTTTACAGATGTGTAAACTGATACTAGAAAAGATTAAATCTGTAGCTCCATGTCCTTTGCTTTTAAGGGAGCAATGGGAAGCCATGCTGCAGTCTCTCATGTCTAACATTCAGTCCTTTATTGGTTCTGTCTTTTGTTTTGTTTTGTTTTGTTTCTTTAACTGGTCAAAAACATGGACATCTTGATTTTGACTTCAAGCCTAGAGAAATTTAGCATCAGTTGGTTTGAAAGGCTCCTGCTAGGAGCACAATGAGAGGCCAGAGATGCTGCTGCTGTTCTGACTCCTCTGCTTATTCTTCGGTGAGACTCCCCGTAATCGAGTGTTAATGGTTTAGGAGGCAAATGGAACAGACAGAGCCAAATTTGAAACAAGAAACAGGGAGAAAGATGTCTGCATTGGTACTCAGTTATCACATGCTTGACGAGAAAATGATCCTTACAAATTTCACAAATGTTTCAGAATTGTCAAACACAAACTTAAATTTAGCTGCCACTTATTGACCACATATTTATGTGTTAGATTCTGCTCTGAGCTTTTGTATTTATTACCCTTAATCTTCACAACAAGGGTCAGCAGATTTACTGTTTGCATTTTACAAAGGCAAAAACAGATACAGAGAGGCAAAGTCCTTCGGCTAGGGCTTACAGACTGTATTGTAAAAAGTAAGATTTGAACACAGATCCATCTGCTTTACAGTCTATGCTTTTAATGCCCACCTTCATTTGGTAAAAGAACATGAAAAATCAATATATCATCTCCAAAAAATAATAATTGAACAAAATATAAATAAAAACCTAATACTGCTCAAATGAAGTTCATTTCAAAAATGGTTGGTACAAATTTCTAGGTTTTTTTTTTTTTCATTAAAAAAATATTTGGGACAATCTTTATGACACTTCTTTTACTCTAGCCTTAAGAGTAATATTTTGAATAGTATCCTCACCCCCTTCTTGAATCCTTTGAGGACTCAAAGTCCACTACAAGCAATATGTTATAAAAACAGAATCACTTTCATTCTTGGAACATGCAGGAAAATAAGTGATAGCTGAATAACGCTTTAAAGTTTACAAAGAATTTAGACATAGGTGGCATTTTATTTTCACACCAGAATCCCAAGGACATAGTGACTGAAGTCCTTGACCTATCAGATGACTCGGTCACTTGGTTAAGAATTTGGTAATTCCAGAACCAAGCCAATGTCAGATCTTCTAACTCCACACTGCATGACCTGTCTATCAAATAATGATTCCTCTGAAAGATGGACATTATGGTTTGTAGTTTCTTATCAGCTCTGGAGTTGGACACTGCCAGGAGGTTCCTGCAACACAATTCAACCATAGACCATAGACATGTGGCTTGTTTAACCAGAATCTGGTGTTAAAGAACTTTTCAGTCATCTTTATGAAATTATTTTCCACTTGAGCAGTTGTCAGCTAGCATAAGAAGCCTTTTCAGACAACCAGAAGAGGCTTCTTCCCCTCTTTGTTCAAAAGTGCTGTAAGAAGGAAATCAGAGCTAGGGAAGGAAACAAAGAAGGAGGGAGGGGCGACGGGGTGACACTTCGATTTGGAATGTTAATGAGTGTTTTATCTGAATCATTTAGATGGTTATTTTTTAGTATTATTGCCCCAAGATTCCCAGCTCTGCTGTACATCATGGGAGACATCTCATCAAGAAGCCTATTCTTTACGGCAGTCAACCTGGGAAGCACAATTGTGAGTTTCTTTACCCTTTCCACAATAGAACTGGGAGATTATCATCAACTTCCTATTCTTAATTTGTGGAGGTTACTTAATTTCTGTCTGTCTGTATTTATTTACGTACTTTTACAAATCCAGCTTTGTCTGCCAGAGCTCCCGGTTCAGGCCAGCTCACTAGGATGATTACTCCTGCCATGGCTCAAGAGAGATGTTCAATTTCACTCTCAATAAGGATTGATGGCATTTTGAGAGGTTCAGAATATCTTTTGATTATGCTGTGAAATGGATGGGAGAAGATGGTCATGGATGATGGGGGGTGGGCTTGCTCATTAGCTTTCCTTTGTGCACTTTCTGCTGCTGGACACACCCTCATCAGAAGCATCTTGTGCTTCGGTCCCTTTTCTCGGTCACCTGCCCAAATGAAAAGTTCCCTTTCTCAGCTGGGGATTCTGACACACCGGCATTCTCTAAAGCGAGGCTAAATTGTGTGTGGTAGTTTTCACTCAGACACCGTGAGTGAATAGCCGTGGATCAGCCTCTCATTACATTACATTTGATGAATGCAAAAAGCTGAATTGAGGGAGGGGTAGATGGGAAAAATTCCAAACACCGTGACTGTATGATGAAAGAAGTCCTGTAAGTCAGAGAGGGAGAAAAATTGAAAGTTTAATTCACAACCAATTTGGTTTGCTTTTTCCAGCAAGAATCACAGACATTGTTCAGTGACATTCATACTTAATTGTTTTTCCTCTCTGGAAGAAAATAGTAACGTTTAAAATTTTTCGCATGTTGGAGATTTTGAGATGTACATAATTCAGATTCATTTGGAGTTTGGTATAATCTCTGCCTAGTTAGAGCCAGGTACCGTAGTTCTGTGTTATACAGAACTGGATATTGGATACTCCTGAGTTTAAAGGCAAACTCATTCTTTTACTGCTAATGATCACATTTAAGAGTATGAGATGATTCAAAGAATAAATAATAATAAGTGACACCTGTTATCACTTATTATGTGCCAGGTACCATATTAACTGTCTAAAATGTTTAAGTGTATTTAATCTCATGGAAACCCGATGAGATATTTACTATTATTATCACCTGATATTTTTGTGGTGAAACCGAGCCACGGGTATTAAATGACAGAACAGGCAACCTGGCTCTGATATTCCTAGAGGCCATACCCTTCACCACATTGATGCATTGCTTCTGAATTTTTTTTTTTTTTTTTTGCTATTTTATCATTGCTATAAAGTCAGCCCTCGGTTCTTTAAAAATGAGATGAGTACACTGGTAAATAATTTTAGCTTTTTAATTCTTAATTTTTTAACTAAATTTCTCATAAAGGTTAATTTTGATCTTTAAGGGACTATCTGAATAGTCTTACTAGCAGTTACTTATTCACGAATTCAGATTCAAAAATTTTCACTTAGCTCAAATAGCTGATTATTTCAGGCAAGTAGCAAAGGGCATCTATTCATTCAATTATTTATTCATTGATCCAACATTTATTGAGGTGTCTACTATCTATATAATCCCATGGTTGCCTGTTTAGGGGCACATCCATTCCTGCCCTCAAGGAATTTGCAGATAAATAGCTAGCCAATAAAACACAATGAGGAAAGTGTTACAATAGGGGCTAAACAGAATGCATCAGGGTTGTTTGAACAAATTGGTGTTTTTAAGATGGAAGTGACAGGGCCACATTTACTTCTAGTGAGAAAATTCTGGCAACTGTTTAAAATGTAAACTAAAACAAAGACTGATTCTCTCCCAAGTCAAAGGAGACAGCATACAAAGTCTGATGTAAGTAACGGTTTTGAGAGAGAATCAAACAGATTTGGGTACCAGTTAGATGTTGCAGAGTGAGATGGAGAGAGAAGTCAAGGTGACACCAAGTTTTCTAATTGGGAGATTGAGAAGAGGTTAACATTACTACCCATGTATAAAAGAACATGGAAGTATAATTAGTATTTTGGAGTGTAAGTAGATACAGCCTTTAGATACTCAGGAATGTGTGTCCAGAGCTCATGTGAAGCTAAATCTTGATTTAGAAGTCAGGTTATTATTCTTGACTCATGACATATTGGTATTGTTCTTGAGAGTAGTTTTATTAGAATATGGAACTACTGAGAGCAGAATACCATTGATGAAGAGTCAAGGCATGAAGTGGTCATTCTTTGAAGAATTCTTTCACGTGAAGGGAAGAAAGGAGAAAAATGTGAGCTCCTGAGAGAGTAAGATGGGTCAGAGGATGTCTACTAGAATAATAGGCATCTGAACATTCTTAGAGTAGAGTGAGCTAGTGAAATCATAGAGACAGAAAATAATAGGAAACAGGAGAATCGGCAGAGAACAGTCCGGGAGTAGTTAGTAGAAGCCAAGTTCAATACACTTGCACAAAATTTATCTTAGGCAAGAGGATGAACTCTTTGACACGAGGAAATTTAAGAATAAAGTTTTAACGCATCTATCAAATAGGCGTTTCTCTGTCTCCTGAGCACTAGGAAAAAATTTTATTCAACCTTAAATTTACAGATGATATTCAAACTGCCTCTCATTTTTTAAAAAAAAATTCAACTCATTGGGGGAAAAAAGTACTTTTGAGGTAGTTTGGTAAATTCTCAATGTGTCCTTCCAGGGCTTGGGACCGGAGGTTTGACTTCAGTCCGCACTATCTGTGCAAACTTGAGTGACTGACTGAACCTCTCAGTCTCCTTCTCCCTAATACAAGGATAAAAATACTAACTACCCTACATGTGAGTGAGGACTGATCGGAATAATACAGGTAAAGCACTTCAAACAGTAGCAACTAGATAACTGTTAGCTCGTCTGTCTTCCTGGGCTCCAGCCGGGTTCCTCATGCAGGGCGTCTTCCCCACACTTCGTTGATTCCCACCCCTTCTTTGATTTCCTCGTTCATTTCCCCAACAACAGAAATAATTCACACCAAGGCTTTGTGAGTTTGGTAGATTTGGTTGAATATAGAACTAGTGGCCACGACTGGATGGTGGCTTCGTAGAGAGCAGCCTTCTAGTGCCTCACCCCGTGCTCCGTTCTTTCCCTTCCTCGTCTCTGTTTCCTTTTAGATTGATCTGGGGCCCCAGGATTTTCCTTCTTTATTATGTAGTACGATTTTCCCTCCCATTTGGAGCCTTGGCATTCGGCTCTTAATTGATTTACTTTCTACTCCAAATATTTCACCAAGATTTTTTCCCCAGGAAATATTCAGACAAATAATAAAAAGTTTTCCGTTTCACTATAATTTAGAGATTCAACTGAGACATACAGAGGGGCTCCCACAGGGAGACATTCAGATTCTATTCTCTCTATTATATAGAGAGCAGAGTTGTCAGGGAGGGAGGGGACAGTGATGTGTCCAGAAGCTTAAAAAGACTAGCGATTGCTTGGGGAACAATGAATGAGGGACCAGTAAATCTAAGGACTCACCAGAGGTAGAAAATATAGCTTTTTAAGGGCATCATTCTACTTGGGTGCATGATTATTCTGTAGTATCAAGGGAACCATGAGCAAGGGAGAGAAAAAAGGTTTGATGTAAAAAGGAATTAGGAGTGATGGGGCAGCTGCATGAAAATAAGATGAAAGGAACTAAAGGGTATAATGAGGATCAATGAAGTAATTAACCATGTGGTACAGATAAGTTCTTTTACTTTTTTAATCTCTCTATCTACTTATATATATTTACTTACCTACTATGAACTGAATGTTAGGTTTGTTTCATACATTCTTATAAAATGTAATGCTAACAAAACAGGAGGGGCATGTTCCCCCATTTTAGGCTAAGGAAACTGGAGCTCAGAGATGCTGAGTGGCTTGTGACAGCTAGTAAGTTGCACAGGACTCAAACTCGTTTTAGCCTCCTGCAGAGATCATGCTGGTACAATAGTCAAAGAATGAATTGAGGAGAAGGCAACTGCACAGAAGGCAAAAGAACTGAGTGAACGAGAGAAAGGAATCAACAAAGTGAATGAATAGAAAGTCGTGAGCAGATAAAGGATATATATTTTTAATTATATAATGGGAGTTTTTCCTAGTGATGTTAAGGTATAGCCATGTGGTAGTGATAGTAAAGTAAGTTAAGATCAGAGGCAAAGAGGCGGCTTAGAAACTATAATGGTTAGACATTCAGCGGCATTCATGGTGAAGAGAGCTAGAAATGCATCAGATATCACTGAACAAGCTAAGTGATACCAATGAACGATGTGCGTGTTGGAAACTGCCTGCAAAGACTGCAGATAATAATCCCGAGGATAAGGACCTTGTGTATAAGCATCAAAAAGAGGATGGGTGTTGAATGAATTTTTGAAGAGCTGTGATCTGGAAACTTAGAGCATATGAACCCTGACTCTGATGCCTGAGTTGAATCATGGAATGAACGTTCTCCACGAGAAACGATATTCCAGAGAAGCCTTCTGGGTGTGCAGGGGGCAGCTCCCGAATGCCAGGTGTCTGATAAAGAATGAATTGTAGGGAACATTCCCTGAAAAGTGACGGGAGAGTATGGGCAGATGGAGGTATGATGGAACCAGACACATCATTGGGAGTAGGGATGGAGCCTCTTAAAGAAAAAGAATGCAAAATAAAAATCTTATTTTTGGAACTTTACCCAGTCACATAACCCTGTGAGTCCATGACTTGGGCTCTTTCCCAGGCCTTGAAAGGGATGATGCAGCTGAAGAGACTGAAGCGTTAAGCTTTGTCGCTTCAAGGTAAATTCACTCTGGGTGGAGGAAGTGAGAAAACACGCCGGAGGAGTGGCTGCCGGGGATGCATGTGTTCCTAGTTTCCAATAGCACATTAGTGAGCACTTCCTTTGGGGCTTCTGGTATTTAGAAACTCAAGATGGATGGGGTGGGCCCCAGAAATTTAATACAATAACAAAGGACCCATTATTGACTGTGCCCTTCCTTCCTTCCTTCCTTCCTTCCTTCTGGAAGAGGATGCTCTAGCACTTTTAAAAATTTTATTTGTGGGCTGATAAACATTTTATGAATGTTCACCTGACCATATGCTTAGGATGAGCTTGCTACTTGTTTTTGCTCTTCTCTTGACCTGAATTTCCAAGCAGGAGAATATGAAGGCATTTCAAAGCAAATAATTCACAACCTGGGCTTATGTCAAGCTTTCTTGGAAATATCTTCTCCTCCTGCATAATTGACATTCAGTATGCTTTTGTATGGCAACAGACTGGATGAAAATCCTAAAAGTGCTGTCAGTGTGCTAATATTATTTCTAATTGTTCTTACCTGAGCTTTTCATACCTTCCAATAAGAATTTAAGAGCTCTGTCTTAGGAATGATCAAAATATCCTGTTCTCACTTACTGTTTTTGGCAAAATCTGAGATACTAGGTATCTTTTTAATAACTAGATAAGTAAATTTGGGAGAAGTAAGAGAGGCCAGATGCTGTTCAACTGGTTGATTATATTTAAGGAGCATGTATCCTAAAACATAATACAGATTAAACAGAAGCAGTTTCTAAAACTCTTGGATATATTTATAAATGATAAAAACAGTAACGGTTCCTCAGAGAGCCTGGGATGTCTCATATTTAAGACTTAAGGCAAGGAAGACAACCAACCACATTCTCCTTTGTGATTATATTTGGAAGATCAAGTATTAATATTTTCTTTTGTCAGAACATAGCTGCACCTTGGCTTAATATTTTCTTTCAGAAATGATAAATAATAATTGTGCTAGTATGTAATAAAGGACAAAGAGGCCTGGGAAATAAACCAATGGCTTTTCTTATCTGTCTAGTACTTTTTTGGTTGGTTGTTTGGTAGACCTTGGGAGAAAGCCTGGGGTATATAATATGTGGGAAAATCTAATTTATTTTATTTTTCCCAACTCCAGGTCATTTATCAAATTATTTCAGGTTGCAAATTTAAGCACTTTTCTGTGACTTAGCTACTTTCTTTCCAAGACGTGTCTGTCTTAAAAATGTTTAGCATGCTTTTAAAATCCTTTAAATGCTTCAAATCTTAACTTATTAAAGAGGTGACACATAGGAATTCTCTCTCCAACAGAGTAGGAGCGTCCAAACATTTCTTACATTACCACGTCCTTCTCTTAACATGCCAGCTTTCCCTGAAAAGATCAGCAAACGCAGGGAAGAAAAAAATTCAATCTAAGCACACATTCAGGGCTGAGGACGTCTCCTTGGCCCGTTGACAGCGCCTCAGCACGAATTCTGAGGCATATCTTATTAGGAGTCTGTCTGGATGTGTTCAAGTGTTCAGTAGATTAATTCAAGAAAATCAAGGCCGACCCATACTCTGCAGAGATGGGAATTTCTAATGTTTGGTTTTCATCAACTTTTTCACCCTCATCATTTAAAGAAAACAAAAGTAATGAAGACTTTATTTCAATTTATCATAATCTTCACTGTTAGGTCATTATGCTAATTTATTTTAGTTGCATAAGGAATTTATTATTGAACATTTAATATGCACCTTTCTGCGTGACAGTGGTAAAAGAGTTCTGAAGGGTCTTGTTTTAATTTACTGCTGCACTAAGAAAAGCATTATCATTATTTTTAATTTTCAAAGAAATGTTTTACACTGACTTTAAATGATATACTAGTCTATTCATTGAAATGAAATTTGTAAATGATTTTTCACTTTTGCATTTTGACAGGTGTTTCAGATGACACTATGTGATGTGAAATTGGCAAAATAAACTTACCAGACAGATAAATAATAGGTAGCTGTAGGAATCCTTGTATTCTGATATATAAGAAATGTCTGCTTTTTTGATTTGCAGCATTTAGCATGGTTTTGTATGCATGATAGTTGGACAAGTCAGTATTCAGCTGTATTGTCTTTAAATTACTAGGAAAAAATACCATGCTGCACATCTATATGTTGACTGAAATAAAATGCACAGCCTAAAAGTGGAGAGTTATGTTTTATGCGGCAGATGATAGTAGGACTCGAACCTGGGACACAGTATCTGAGATCGCTCTAAGAGGCTTTTGCAAAGTGGCAGGATAGGAGCCAGGATGTATGAGTTTTTGCAACGAAGACAAGGTGGTCAGAACATCAAAAGATTACTGTTAGTTAAAGAAAACCAGATATCTCAAGTTAAGGAATTTAGCCCTTAATGTGTGTGGGAAGGTGCAAAGGTCTGGGCTCATATTGCTTATTCCTTTGATATGCACCCATCTAGGGACAGTATCCTGCTCTTCCACATCCTGAGTTCCCTGAGGGTGGGTGCACCGTTGGGGGTGGCTGCAGAGGCCAGGCTGCCTGCTTGTCTGCATCCTGAGTTCCCTCTGCTCACTGTCAGGAGTGGTGGGGGAGGCTGACGGCTTGATGGCCACGGCATCCTTTATTTGCTGATATGGCTGGCACTCTTCTTCATTCACATACATAATACATTTTTTTCAAAGATATTTACCATGAACATGAACTTGTAAAACTCACAAAGTGGGCAGACAGACATCATTATTTCCATTTTACAGATGAGGACCCTAAGGTTTGAGGGAAACTTACCCACAGCAGCAGAGCTGTCGGGCGGCAGAGCTCTTCCCTAATCAAGTGTTCTCCCCCTCTAGCTCCTTCCCTTCCTACAGACTTAGAATCTCGTTTATTTATAACTTTAATTTTCTAAACTGTTTAGCTATGGTTATTCTGAAAAAGCTTCTTGAAAAATTTAAAATGATTCTTCCGTATAGATGTTGGTGTTACGCACCACAGTGTGGAAATACAGGTGGGTGGTAGGAGCCGCTTAAAATGGATACTTGAAGGGATCTGTGTTTCATCTTATGAGCCAAAACTGGATTTTCCATCTGCCTACGGGCAATTTATCCTTAGAGTTTGTCTTTCCTATTGTTCTTACTTAACAGCTTACATTCTTCAGGATAAAGCTGAAGCCTGAATTTCCTAGACATCCAAAGCATTAGGAAATACATCGATGTCTCAGGGGAGTGTTGTCACACTAGTGATAGAATCCTGAAGTTTTATGACTATTATAAAATAGCCATTGCATTTGGAGCCATTCACTATTTGTAAGAATAATTTTTTTTTGCCATTATAATTAAGATTTCAAACAGTGCCTCCAGAAATAATAACTGATTGAAGGAAGAGTGAGTGTACTAGATGACATATAATATTCAGATAATTGTATTGGGATTCAATTTCAATTTAGGGCTTACTCTGAGTATCTGCAGAGTAAGATGTTTATAATACATTGACTAACGCTAAAATCCTTTATTTTTTAAAACATATCCCACTGCCTGGCTGAAGACCCTGAGACCCTCATTACTAAACTCAGAGTTTGGGTTTAAGTATCTTTCTCTCTACCCATCAATGATCCAATATACTTTTACTGAAAATTCACCATGTTCATGTCCCTGGCCTGTGATAGGTATCAAGGATATAAAGATAAATTAGAGTGAAGTCCTTTTCTAAATAGGTTCACCATCTGAGAAAGAAGGCATATTAATGAAGTAAGTAGTTAGAGTACAGTTGCTAACTCATTATATGGGGGTGCAGAATAGGTTCTTGATAAATATTGTTGAGTCAGTAATGAAATGGGAGGAGGGTGTAGCTCAGTGTGTGTGCTTAGCACACACGAGGTCCTGGGTTCAATCCCCAGTACCTCCATCAAAATGAATTTAAATAAATACAAATCTAATTACCTCTCCCCCCAAAAAAGAGAAAAAATTATTTTAAAAAATAATGAAATATAATCAGGACAATGATAATATTCCATGGAATTAACAGGTAGCCAAGGCAAAGAAGCTAGAAAGAGTGTTGAGGAAAAATTGGAGCCTGGACAGAACTGGAGGTGGTGGAGGTAATGGACCATCATAAGAACTGCCAGTAATTTTTTTGACTTGAGGTTTATAAGGAGAGAGCAGAGAGAAGGCTGGAGAAATTGGCAAGAACCATAGCTACAAAAAGCCTTCAATGCCATAAGAAATTGAGACTTATGTTAAACTGAGGCAAAAGAGGTCTTCTAGGTTTTTAAGCAGGGGAATGAATACGAATACTAGGTTGGAGTGAAGGGAAAACACTAAGATCAAAGAGACCCATTAGAAAATGCAGTAGTCTAGTCAAAAACTGAGTCAAGAACTGTTTGTCACATGTGCTGTGCCTTTTTTCTCTGGAGAATCCACGTTTACTCCTATTATCCTGGCTTAATTATTAATAGCACTTTATTTTTTCCCTTAAAATTTCCCAGTTAGAATGATAAATTATATGGCACCTTAACCACAACTAAAAGAGTGTCAGCGAGGCTGGAGAGAATGGTTGGATTCTTGAGGTATTAAGATGTTTAAATGGGTAGACCTTGGATGCTTATGAAGAGTAAGGTAGAGGTGGAGTCAAGGATGACACTAAGATATTTAACTTACACAAGTAAAGTTGTTGATACCAGTCAGTAAGCCAAGAAAGATAATTCAATTTAGAGAGGAGATGTTCATTTTAGTTTTGGAAATGTGACATTTGAAATCCCGTGGAACATTCCAGAGGAGATGTCAGGCCAGCAGTTAATTATGTGGGTATAGGTTAGTACACAGTAGCTCAGTGTTACCCGACGTTGGGCCCATTATGATCTACTACCACCAATTTGAGCAAATCCCCCCAAATTAATCAGACTTAATGGGTGCCTTTGACCTAGCTAGAGCCAAATACATGAGGAGAGGATAAGAGTGGAGATAAGAGAGGATGTTCTGGAGTGTGTGTTATTGACTTGGAATGGTGCATCTTCTGAGGGAAGATGATATGGTCCCATTTCCTATAGAACCGGCACAAGAATCAGTGGGTTTTGGAGTCTCTTAGGGAGGAGTGAAGGATCATGGGCCTGAAATTGAGAAGGTAGTGTTGAAATCAGATTTATCTTCTTTAGAGTTTCACCTGGCTTGCCCCGAATCAGTTGTGCAGACGTAATCTAAGAATACCAAGCAGATCTTTTTGTTGTTGCTGTTCCACAGTAAACCATACAAATACTTTTCTAATTAAGCGTATTGATTTTCGCTTGTTAGTAAGTAGCTCTGTGACCTGGAGGAAAGTCACTTGCCATCTCTATTACCATAGCTGAAAACAGAGAGAATTGTGATTGGATGATCTCAGGCATCCATGTCAGATTTAAATTAGATTCTCTAGTTTCTGGTCTATTTTATTTTTCCCCTCCTTTGTATCTTTTATTAAAGTGTTAGCCATTTTAGAACTTGAAAGGAAATTATTATGAGCATGATTCTGGCTAATCTAGATTGACTTTGGCAGCGAACAGTTTAAATAGGAAACTAAGAAGTGTTGGTCATTTTTTATTTTTGGAAATTCCAAAGTGGTTCACAAATAGATGCAGGAATTCTTTATATATTTTCCTTTTCCTTTTTACATGCAGCAAAATCGAATTTGGGGGATTTTCAAAAATGGTAAAATCTCCTTAGACTACAGGCAACAAGTAACACTTGGGGAGAGCTTTTTCCTCTTGGGGTACTGCCTTCAATCTGATATTCATTTTGGCTCCGATCAGTTGTAAACACCAGGCAGTTTCTGTGAAATGTAACTGGTGTTTGCTCTGGGCTGATGGGACAGCCGTGTGCTGTTTGCTCTGCCGGTAGCTGTACCCGAGTATCCGCAGTGCATTATTCAGATCAGCTCCCACAAACCAGATGTCCTAATTCCAGGTGGATTGTTAGAAATCTTGTCACTTACAGCAACAGCCGGGCCCCCTCGTAGCTTAAAGAGCAGTAGTCGGACAAATCAACCATTGTTACAAATTCACTTTTTATCTCGTGAACAGCTTGCATAAACTAGCATAACTGAAGATATTTCCAACCTGATCCGCACTGAAATGATAGGGACACTGAAAGCCTTATCCATATTACATTAAATTGTTTGCTTGTTGCCAACACCTATCATTTAAGACACTGAATAAAATCCCCATGCCAAAATTAGATTTATAAAATTTGTAATTCTATTTTCTATATGATTTGTCTTCCATCTCCCAATATGATTTTTTCCATCTCCCAATACACAAGCTATGCCCTTCATATTTTTTACATTTTTACACACAGATTGCTCGAAATACTGTCATTGTTATTTTGAATATGTAATAAAACTTCCAGAGCTTGGCTTATTGCTAAAGAGTAGGTTGAAATATAAAATATTACACTGTTGCCTTATTATTTGCAAGTAAATAAAATTAATCTGAATAACCACTGAAGAAACATTTCTAGGTAGAACTCTTGTAAATGATGTTTTAGTGAACACAATTCATTTGCTGATAAACAATATTCACTTGTGAAAAGCAGCAAAAACAAGCCCACAAATGAGCTAACAGCCTGTAAAAGAGGATCATTAGTGAGAATGGGTTAAATAAACTCTCTGTTATCTTGTTTGCAGCTATTACTTTTCTTGGTGTGTGCATGACAACATATATGTAAACGTGCACATGTGTGCAGACACACACAAAGCCTAAAACTGTTATTTAAGTAAGTCTCTGCCAGTAGTATAAAAGGAAACATACTCAGGCTTAGCATTTCAAATTCTAAAATAATGGCATTCATGACATTCAGAGTGTTTATAGTATTTTTTTCTTCAATCTGCCCTAAGAATACTTAATTTTTAAACTGTATAATCCCTATACATTATCTAATTATATAGATAGATACAGATAAATACTATGAAGGTAAATAGGTATCAACTGACGATGAGCATGTGTATAATTACTGACTTTTAAAGCTAGAACAGGTTTAAATAACTTTCTCCCTCAACATGGAAAGCTGTTTCATAAATAAGATATCATTTTAATCAAAATTGCTTTTAATCAAACTACATAAGGACAGTGTTTTTTTATAGTATTTAATATTAAGGTATTCCTTTTGTCTAATAAACTTATTCAATAAGAAAAAAATGATATACATTTTTTTTCTTAAAACCAAAACTCCATTAAATTCACTTTAAGGACATATAAGTACATATTTCAACTGAAAACAAATGCCATAGTGGTTAAGGCAAATGCTTTCTGCCACATCAAGGAAAGTTTTTTTTTTTTTTTTTTTTTTTTTTATGAAATACATCACATTTAACTCCAGAACTTTAAAACTGACTTTTTATTATTTATTAATGGCAATTTGAGGCTGTAGAGTATAATGGGATGTCTTGTTCCTAGTACTGTCACTAACTAGTTGTGTGATTCGAAAAATTAACCTAAGCTCTTACAGCGTCAGTGTATCCATCAGTAAAATGAAGAATTTCAATTATAAAACTTCAATTTAAAATTATATTTTCATTAGTCACATCCAGATGTGGTCTTGCATCCCAAGAGTATACCATCATGTATTACATACAGGCTAAGAGACTTCAAAGATACTCCATTTAGAGAAAAGGAAAAAAAGAATGTGATGAATATACTTTGAAAAGGTTTATGTGAGAAAAGTTTGTAAGATGCCTTGCCTTAGTGTTCATCATATTTTACAGTATTTAGCCATCAATGGTATGGGTTTATGGCAGAATATTCAATTTACCTACAAATAATTTGATAGTTGGAAGTGATCTTTCCCATTGCCTGCTTTATAACCCCATTCTTCTTTTCAGTTAAATAAAGAGAGGGTTCAAGAGATTAAGGAATTTGTTAAAAGTCACGTAGTTTAATGGCAAAAAGCTTAAGAATACAACCCTAGAGATAGAAGGACCTCATGTGGTCCCTTGTGCTGTATCTATGGTATTTTTGTCTTCGAAAGTTGCCTGACATCAGTGCACTTTTTATGTGCTAAGAACTCTTCACTAAATAATTTCCATGACGTCGGGTTAAAAAACACTCAAGCAGAGACACAGACAACTTTAGGATGTACTTGAAGAATTAGTCAGACTACCTAAGAATTTGGACATAGTAAAGGCTTAATGATTTCATTTAGACTCAAACATAGACATGGCACTTGAACTTGATGTTCTCAAGGATGAGTTAAAAAATTAGGAAAAATGGCCATGCCCTCTCTAACTGAAAAGAATTGTTGGGAGTTCTTTAAGGAACCTCCTAGAAGTTCTTTTCTTTAGATTTCCAGCTACATGTGTCAACTAGTAGCTAAGTGACAATTAGTTAAAGTTTCAAATATCACAACCTGCTTGTGAAAAGAAATGTAAACAAAAAAGATGCAAAAGAAATTCAAAAGAAAGTTGCCAGAACCAGAACCAAAAATACATTTAGAACTTGCACCAAGAAGAAATATAAATTCTTTGTGATGACTAATTTCAAGAAAGTTACAAAACTCCTATTGCATATCTCGAATGAAGCTAAGGAATACTGGCACTAATATGAAATCGCGTTTCTTCATATCCTTTCTTTTTTGACTGTGCTAATAATGTTCTTCAATTTCATCATGTCATGCAATACTTAAAGCAGAAAGGTATGAAATGAGGAATTTCCAGCTCCCATTTTATTGACTCATCTAGCCATGAATATTTTAAGAGGGAATGTCTCTTGTTCTACTGATATTTGGAAAGGCTGTAGGAATTGCTGCCTGGGGATACAATAGCTTACTTAATCTTAGTGGAACAAGAAGAGGAATTTACTGACTAAGCCCTGGACTAGGAACAATAAACGCATAATCAAGAGTGCTGTCGTGGAAAATCTTTGTGCTCTTCCATTATTTGAAGCCATCTTCTCCTGCTTCAGAGTTCGTTTTTGCTCTTGGCAAGGTGATTAAATGGGTATATACACACACACATATAAACTATGATTTTAGATCAATAAGAAAAGACTATTAAGGAAGAATATATAGATAGATAGATATCCTCTATTAGCACTTATTCTACTTTTTGTTCCTTTTCGGCTTGAGTCCTTGTAGTAAATTAGTAAGTCAAAATGCAAATAAGATAGGAGGGGCAATAGTATGAAGCATTATCAGTATTTTATAACTAAGATTAATCATTTTTCAAATTCCTCGTTCAGATTAGTTTTTCACAAGAAAGAGAAACCATGAAATCTCATTTGAGAGCAGAGTTGAAGTATTATGCAGGGGCAGAAGGAGGGCATAGAAAAGAGAGAACAGAAATGGTAAAGTCAAAATCTACATGTGGCACAGTGAAAGGGTATTAGATTCAGAGAGCCACCAGTGGCTGTTCGTGTGCATGGGGAGCACTTTTAGCTTCCCTGATCCTCAGTTTTCTCAAAATGGGAGTCATAATTTTTAATAATGATATTTACCCTGGAAGGTTATAAGAATAAATGAAAACTAAAATAGTCTAATCTGTGGCATATATAATACATGTTAGGTTCCCTTGCTGTTTCTAAGAGAAGTAATATATGCATCTATGAAACACAGTAGACTCTATAATTTAGTCATAGAGTTAGTGAAAAGTGAACAAAGGATGAAAGTCCAAGTTAGTAGTCCTTCAACTGGATCATAAGGTCATTATTATTAACTTATTTATCATAGTATATCATAATATATTTTATTTATATTATATCATCATTATTGTTATTTATTTTTGTGTATATAGAGTAAAAATAAAGTTTCTTTAAAAAGTAGCATCTCACATTATCAAACCAAATACATAAATGAGTACATTAATACACACATACATAAATAGGCAAAAGTACTTATATGTTACATAGAAGACACGCACATGTGAGTGTGAACCAGCTGCCTAGATTTAATAGGTTTCCCCAGAACTTACTGATTTGGGGAATATGAGCACATTTTGTTTGTTTTCTTCTGGTTGCTCTATGAAAAATGAAGATCCTAAATCCAGATGTCTCAAATGCTGGTATGCTGAATTCAGTTGTGAAAAAAAGTGTTAACAGGCATGCATCAAGAATTTTACATAGTGCAAAAAAAAAAATTATCTATCTGCTGCCTCACCTGAGAAGTGTGAAATGCCCATCAGGGTGTGAAGGATATATGCCAAGGAGGATAAAAAATTGAGAACCCTTAATAGTTACTATGTGAAGATGTCTAGGTTATAAATTAGTGCTGATGGATTAGCACCATCTTACAGAGACATGTTCTATTTTAGTTAAAAGGATTTAAAGAGTGTTTCTTGGCCCTAGAAACTTTAATCCTATAGTTAATATTGAGAGTAACAATTATCTGAAGATTAAAAAATAAATCTCTCTCTCATTAAGTACATGTTTAATTTAGATAGAAGTTAGGCATTAAGGATGTATTTTTGTTTGTTCCTAAGAAGACAGATTTGTATGATATTTTAAAAAAATATCAGGGAACACAGTTCATCTAGTTAACAATTTAAAATTTTCCAGGAATAATATAAAATAATACAATTTTAATTAGAACAACAAATATGAGAAATACAGGGCATGTAACAAAGTTCCAAATCTTTGTCATTCAACTGAAAAGTAAATTTGAGAACATGATGTGTTTAAAAGTGCATTTAACACTGTTTGATACATTTGCTAACATCTGCCTTCTCTATAATCCCTGGCATTTGAGTCCACATTAATCACACAATGTCCCAGGGATTATGGCCACAAATTAAACTTGACTCTCTTCATCACCCATACATATTTTCACACCAGCAACAAACTCCATCTCACTTGCCAGTTCATAGCCCACCTCTTTCTGTCTTTGTCCTGCTGACAATAAATCCCCTCACCAGTTAATTGAACAGATGTACCCAGTGCTGCTTCCTGAAGACGCGCAAAGCTGGGCTTTGATGGACGGTAGAAAGTGGCACAATTTAAAAAAAAAAAAAAACAAAAAACCTTTTAACTGAGAGCACTGCTTTGTTCTCCTTCAAACTTTAAGGTCACTGCAGCTCATTCTGATTGTCGGGATCTTAATTTTTACTCAACCAATTTACTTGCAGCTGTCACTCTTCCCAATATTAAAAGTTCAGCTCTTCAAATGTGGGGAGTTGGGGGGAGGTTGTTGTGCAGGGAATGAGAAGAGCTTGTTACAACCTAAAAACAGCAAAAACAAGTAAAATCTGGCTTGGCTCTCAAGTACAAAAAGTTATTTTCAAAGCCTATAAATTATGACACAGTGATTAACATGTAATTTAAATATATTTAAACAACAATTATATCACTTTTCCAGCCCAGCTAATTGGCCTCACAGATGTTCCCTTGTAGCTGCACTGCCCTTCCAAGGGGGAAATGAATGAGGTGCTTTTTATCATGGAAAACAGAAAAAAAGCAAATGGAAAAAATGGAAACAGAAACATAAAAGGCAGCCAGTAACCCTAAAAACAATAAACGCTAAAGGCGCTTTGCTTAGCATTTTTTTTTTTCCATTTTAATGCTGAAAACTAGGAGAAGCATGAAGACACTCCTATTACTGTGATGGTATCTGGCAGTGTGTCCAGTTACGGAGCTGGCAGGTTGCTGACGGAAAGACTGGCCAAAGCAAGGACAGCGGTGCATTCTAATAAGGCCTGGCCGCACTTCACGTCTTGGAACAGACTAACTGCAAGAGAGCTAGTTATTTTTAATACAACGCCTTTACAGTTGAAGACGGTCTAGCCCAGATAATGAATACAATAATAAAGTATTTCCTGATGAAGAATGACTTGCGGGTTACTCCTTTGATCCTTTATCTCTCAAGTTTTAGAAGATGCTAAACGTGCAGCTGTCAATGCTCTTTCCTCAGCTGGGATTCTAATTGAACCCTGCCCAATATAGCAACTCTTGCAAAGTAAGAGGTCAGAGGAACACTGGTAATTGCGAATATTTTGGAACACCTTGTCTTTTAATATGTCATCATAGGATAGAAGTTAAATTCACTCCAGCCTCATTTTACTCTTGTCTTTTCTTCTAATAATCTCAGGTAATGTTGTAAATTGCAAAAGGCCGCTAGCTGGGCCACCCCAAGTATATCATGGTAGCTCCAGTATCTGTCATAATTCCTGTGCTTTCATTGTAGAAATGTAATAAATATTTGCTAAATGCTTGCCAAATAATTTGAATTTAATGATAGGGTAAGGCCAAGGTTTTAAGATGATAAAGTTCCAGCAGATAGTTGTCACATTTTTGTACCATCCCTCTATTTTTACACAACACTGGACTATACAGAAATTTTCTTTCTCAAATTTTGTGAATAAACAGATTTGATTTCATAACTTTCTAAAAGATAGCAAAATACACCTATATTCAAGGTAATGTGGAAAACAGGTAAGCATTTAAAAATGTTTCTTTGATGAGAAGCTTTGGCACTTTGCTTGACTTTCAAAATCTGACTTAGGTGTGAATATTTAAATTTTTAAGCCATAAGAATATAGAATTTGGGATTTTTTTTTCCTTAATAGAAATATGATTTCAACCAGTTCTAAATACATAAAAGTAATGTATGTAAAGCATCTTTTCAGGAAAGAAATCAATTTTCCAAGATTTTCTGCTGTTTCCTGGCTTTAAAAAAAAATAAGACTGACAAGAAAATATTATGTATCTTTTCATAAGGAGAAGCTAAGAAGCTGACCCTTTGCTGAAATGGTGAAAAATAAATATAACTTCATAGCAAAAATTACTCCAGGCAAATTGAAATCCACGTCTATCTCCTGTTAGATAAATTTCTTCTTGTAAGAGAAAAGTGAAGCTGTGGTATGTGGCCACTGGGGTCATTTAACGTGTAACAAAGGAAATGGTTCCTCATTTACAACTATGGTTAATTATCTACTGCTTTTCCCTTTCTTCCAGGATTAATCAGAAGAATATTCATAGTTGACTTATTTTTAATCCGTCAAAATTTTTTACTTTTTCTCTATAACTTTCCTTTCCTTTTCAGGATTGAATTAAAATATTTAATATCCTCAAAAAATAAACTTACTTGTAGTCATAGGCATAAAATGTTTCTGTTTAGCAAACTTCACTGTTGTGCATGTTTTCCCCTTTGGTTCATACAACTCATGTGGCTTTTCTTTTTCTTTTCTTTTTTTTTTTTTCTCCATTCATGTTACCTCTTATTATATCCATCATTCCATTTTTCTTTCCTATTAGAGTGAAATTGGACACAGCCCTCCTCCTGCCTACACTCCCATGTCAGGAGTAAGTATTTCACAGTCAACCTTCATCTTTTAGGATTTTTGGTCTTTGCTTACCACGTTTCCTCTCTCTTGTCTCATCATAATTCCCTCATTTTGCCTTTGCCAACAGTGAGTTGAGAATTTACTGTAAATTGTGTACCCGCCGAGGTAGAGATGTTTTATCTCAGTAGATGATCCAGAGTTGAGATGTCATGCGTCAACAGTAGTTTTTGATTTTTATCGGAAGGATTTACCTGGGCTCATACGTTATGCTTCTGGGTGAGGAGGTTATCTTTACTTCCACGATGACAGGTCTTGTGCTAAAAAGTCAGAATCTCAGTGACGATTCCCTAGTTAGGCACTAGAGACTCAGAGTCATAGGAACTGCAGAATAGAAGGCCATAAGGAAATATCACCATTCAAATTGCATCACTGTTCTTAACGGCAGCAGTTCTACAGTTAATGACATCACCATTTGTCTTGCAAATTCACTTTGAATTTTTGCATTAAAAATAGGCAATTGTGGGAAAAGATCATGAAATATTTTTTTTTAGATCATGTGGTTGGGTGGTTAGTAAAAGTAAAATATATATTTCCAAATTGTTTTCCCACAGTTGAGTTGTTACCTGATAAGAAAAAGTGGAATTGTAGGTGTTTCTAGTCTGGAACTCAAAGTCATTAAGTATTAGGGGGAAAAACTCAATTGAGAAACTCTGACTTTTCTCTGAGAGACAAACTCCCATATTCTTTCGGTTATTAACATTCATTCTTGACAGCTATTCCTAACAATAACTTCGATCCAAATGTGTCTCTACTATTGACAGAACCAGTTTGTGTACCGAGATGGGGGTTTCGCTGCAGAGCAAGGAGTGCCCGTGCCCTACAGAGCCACAACCAGCACCATCCCAGAAGCTCCAGTCGCTCAGGGGGCTACAGCCGAGATCTTTGATGACTCCTGTTGTAACGGCACCTTACGCAAGCCAGTGACACCCCATGTCCAAGAGGACAGCAGCACCCAGAGGTACAGCGCCGACCCCACAGTGTTTGCCCCGGAACGAAGCCCGCGAGGAGAGCTGGACGAAGAAGGGTACATGACCCCTATGCGAGCCAAACCCAAACAAGGTACAAGCAGTGTGTTCAGAAATGATCGCCGTTCGACATTCACTTCCATCAAAGTATGCAAAGTGTAGAAGGGAAGTGGCCGAACCAGTGGGCTGGGTAACATTTGTGATCCACAGAAGGTCCGGGCTGCTACTCTTCCTAGTGTGCGTTCTGCACCTGCAACCTCACCATCTAGGGGCCTCTTTAGAAATTAGAATCTCACACCCCACCTGAATGGGAATCTGCATTTTAACAAGACCCCCAGGTGACTTTTATGCACGATCAAGTTTGAGAAGCACTGATCTAAATGAGTCCCTACTGGAATATTTGAATGAGGCAGCATATCACAAGATTTCAGAGCCATTTCTCTATTGGACTGATTGTGGAGATCATAAAGACTAGTCTTGTTAGTAAAAGCATCCAAAGCGTTTGATGGTGCCAATAAAGGATTTGATTGATTCATTAAATTGGTGTCACTTAAATGACCTAGAATATTATAGGAAATGATGATTTCTTGTATGATACATTTCAAAAATTAAAGTTCTGACCCTGCAGATATTTATATGTTAGCCATCACATCCTTAAGATATTCATAGTTGGTGGTTTTACAAAGCACAGCAATAACTTTAGGAAGTGGGTAGTAGGAATATTAAACACCTAAATCAAATAATATTCCAACTTTGAAAAAAGCCTCTTTCTTCTGTGTTAATAGCATCAGAAAAAGGGGAAGATAGATTATCATTAAAAACTGATGATCGTGTCTCAGTCTTCAGTGACACAGCAAACTGTATTTTCAGACTCTACGAAGGCCCACTATCTCCCTTAATATGCAATTATAATCACTTTTACAATATGCAATTAAAATATATCCATCTCGATATGTATGAAAGCATTACTTACTGTAATGAAGAATCGGATGTTTACAGTAGCCCAGTGGTGACACAAATGTAGGTTTTGAGAAGGTTTGGCTGCTTCCCCTGAAAGTGGAATACCCTCCGGGAAGATTCTCAACTCCTCCATAAAATGATCCCTCTCTGTAGAACTCCATGGCTACCCACATTTTCATCAGGACAATAAATAAGTAGATTGCAATGAGAAAAGGTAACTTGAACCTTCTAAGGGAAAGGCAAGTCAGTCTATATAGACTCACTGTAGACCGTCCCCAGATTTTATCTCTGAGTACTAAGACACCTGTGCTTCTGCAGAAGGTTCTTCTACACTAGCCTAGTTCTCAGACAGTAGAGAATTTTAGTATAGACATTCCTAAACTTTCAATTAAGAAATTTTAGCAATCTGGTAATAAAAATCAAATTCTGTCTCCCTTGTAAGTTTTTTCATACATGTTTTTCTTAAAATGACAGTAGCTTTGAGAACCATTCAAATTAAAACTTCTGATGAAGTGTCAAGTTCAGCCTACTCCTGTAGGGGCAACAACGAAAACGGTGCAGCTGAACAAGGAGATTACTCTGCAAGAGTTAGGGAATTTGAATTCTAGTTGAACACTAACTGTATCCTTCATACATCAGTCAGTCTCCGTTTTCTGTCTATAAAGCTGGAAAAAAGCTTGCATATCCTTTATCACAGGATTGTTGTGAGGATGAAATGATAATGCCTTATAAATGACTGGGCTGTAATTCATGTATATCGTGGTAGGATATTCATCACTGTCTTTTAACTTGAACATGATGCTAAATACAGGGGGTAGAAAGTTTGTTTCAGATGGTGGTATTTCAACAGACATTTGTGCCTTCTCCCTGCCCCAATACCAAAACAGGAATAGCTAACGTGTCATTTCCGTACATAGACTGAAAAAGAGGGTCCAACTGTATATGTGTCATCGTCTATATGCAGTCTCTACTACACATGGGGGTAAAATTAATCCTGGGGAGAGCAGCAGCAATTAGCAGCATTTTTTGAAATGCTGGGCCAACACTTATTCTTGATGAATTTATTAGATTGAATCCTACAAAATAGCCACTATATCACTGGTTTCAGCCTACAAAATAGCAATTTCTCATGATTCAAACTAATAGTTTGCTGTTTGATGATTATGATTAGCCATTGAAAATAAATGTTATCATCATATTTTATTGTTAAGCATACATATTGTCAAGCAAGTCAATTGAGAGGCATGTTAGATGTGTGTGTGATTTGATTAGTTGAGTCTTAGAAGTTTTCTTTCCTATGTGGAAAGCTTTCTGGGGAAACATCTATAATCAAATCCTTGTTACCCATATGGACATTCACAACGAATTATGTAGACTAAAAGACACTATTCTTTCACTTCATCCATTTATCTTGGCATGGGGTTAAGCTATAGACATTTTGATTTTCCAATATTCTTTTAAAAATTCTGATTTATTCACATTTAAAGGCTATTTAACCCTGATAGGTTGTCTTCTATGCCAGTATAAATGACTGAGTTTCAGAAAATAGAAACATTTAAACAACCGGCCCCATATGGAGGAGAGACAAATGCAATTAGAAGGAAAGAACAATCAAGGGACCAAGGACTCTGACCCTGGCCTTGTTGGGGCCTTGGTTTGTCATTAACATGTTTGGCCCACTTACTCCTTTTCCATAGGACAGTAGTAATCAACAGAATAGTTTTGTGAACGTTCATGAAAAGAAATCTGGCTTTATTGCTCTGGAAAAAGAAGCTAACCATCTGTAGAACCACGGTCCGATGGATATTTTCCAGCAAGTGGATGTTAACTGATGTTTTTATCTGCCCTCAGAATACCTGAATCCTGTGGAAGAGAACCCTTTTGTTTCTCGGAGAAAAAACGGAGACCTTCAAGCTCTGGATAATCCCGAATATCACAGTGCTTCCAGCGGTCCCCCCAAGGCCGAGGATGAGTATGTGAATGAGCCACTGTACCTCAACACCTTTGCCAACGCCTTGGGGAACGCCGAGTACCTGAAGAACAACGTACTGTCTGTGCCCGAGAAGGCCAAGAAAGCATTCGACAACCCCGACTACTGGAACCACAGCTTGCCACCCCGGAGCACCCTTCAGCACCCAGACTACCTGCAGGAGTACAGCACAAAATATTTTTATAAACAAAATGGACGGATCCGACCTATTGTGGCAGAGAATCCGGAATACCTCTCTGAGTTCTCGCTGAAGCCAGGCACTGTGCTGCCGCCTCCGCCCTACAGACACCGGAATACTGTGGTGTAGGCCCGCGCCCACTTCCCCACCGCCTCTCTTTCTCTTCCCGTCTTCCTTCTACTCCCAAGGCCAGTAGTTCTGCCACTTCCTGGTGGAAAGTAGCGAGATGCAATGACAGTTATGTGCTTATATAACTTGAACCTTAGAAGGAAGGACTGAAAGAGAAAGACAGGAGGAACCACACTGTTTCTTCATTTCTCTGCATGGGTTGGTCAGGAGAGTGGAACGGCGAGAGGAAGACCAGCAAATAAGAGGCAATACTGTCTGCTGCCAAACTAGTTTTCAAGTTTTTGTTTTTGTTTTTTTTTTTTTTTCCCCTCCTGATTTTTCTCTTTCTTTCTTATCTTTCTTCCTTCCTTCCTTTTTTTCCTTCCTTCCTTCCTTCCTTCCAAGGCACATGCTTGAAAGACCCAAGCTTTCTGTTCCTATTTGCAGGGACTGATAATTACATTTTCAGCATCCCTGGAAATCCTAATAAAGTTTCCATTAGAACAAAAGGATAATCTTTTACATAACATATAATAGTAACTAAAATTGAGAAGCCAGTCTCTCTCTCTGACAGTTTCTATCCTGACAAGCAAGAATGGCCAACTCAGCTTTCATGATATTTGACTCTCCGTCAAAGTTATAACAATGTGTGGGGGAGGGGCTTTTTTGTTTTCATGTTGTTTTGCTTTGATCTGTACCTTCTTATTACTTTCTCCCATATTTTGGGCTTTAATTTATAATTGCAAAGATTTTTACATAAAACCTTATGTGTTGCTCTAAATTGACGGAATTGTAAAAAGAAATATTTTAATATGGTGAAATGGCCACTATTTTAAATATACAGTCTTTAAAATTAGAAGGGGAGGATATTAGTCAAATGTAACATCAACTCCAACTTTTGTGTTTTACACTATTGACTATGTATCCCCCCATTCTTTACATTCTTTAACATTTTCTTCTCCTCTATGTACTTGATAAGCAGTTGGTAATGTTAAGAGTAGAAGGGAAACTAAGAGACAGTTCTGTGTGGTTCATGAAAACTACTGACGCTTTCGGGGTTGTCCAATGGGGAATCCATTGAACTGGAAGAAACACACTGGATTGGGTATGTCTACCTGGCAGATACTCAGAAATGTAGTTTGCACTTAAGCTATAATTTTATTTGTTTTCTTTCTGAACTCCATTTTGGATTTTGAATGAAGCAATATGGAAGCAACCAGCAAAACAACTCATTTAAATACATTTTTTTTAAGTGCTAAGATAAAGAAAGACTGGAAATGCCAAACCAAGCAAATTAGGACTTTGGAACAGTATCCAGGGATTATGGTGAGAGGGTCAGCACATGATCGACATGTGATATCACATTTCCTACACAAGGAAAGTTGTCCAGTTTGTATACTCCACTTGAAGGAATGCAAGTAAGGACTGGCTTGAATTCCATGGAATTTCTAGTATGAAACTCTATTTATATTAAGTAGAAGGTAACTCTTTGCACATAAATTGGTATAATAAAAAGAAATACACAAACATTTACTGATATAGATAGGTCCTTGGATCAAAAGTTGTAAATAAATGTGAAAAAACTTCTCATGTAATTATTTTAATATCCAACCTACTAATCTTTTGATACTTTATATAGTAACTCTTTTTCTTCAAACTCAGCATCTGAATTCTAGGACCATCTTTATTGTGTATCATTTTAAGATGAGCAATGAGAACAAATGGGTAGGGATGGGTCCAGGAAAGGGGGACCTCAGGTCAATAATTTAAAAAATTGGATGGAAGTCTCTCTTTTCTAGTAAAATCTGCCCCAATTCATTTGGAATTTTTAAAAAATATTTCCTTCTAATGTTAAAGTATTGGGACCAAATGTGAGTGTATCACCTAAATGAAAGCAATTAGACTAAAAATCTCCACTGGCAAAGAGGAGCATTTAGAAAAAGAAATGAAAAGAAATCTAGGTTTCTGCCTATTGAAAAAATGTATCTATCCATCCAGCTCCCTTATTTTTTCAACTCATAATGATTTAGGGTCTATTAAAAGCACTGTGTTATGTGGGGAGCACCCAGATAAATGCAATATCCCTAACTTAAAATTTTTACAATCCAGATATATTTGGAATGACATTTGTTTATCTATTTTATAATTCAAGGAATACAATTGCATGAACTATTTTATGACCATCATCATAAAATCAGCTCTTTGTTAAAAGATCTCCTGTGAACTCATCTGGAACATGAGTTAAGCATCCTACAAGTTACCGAAGTCAACAAAGAGAATAGCTTCAATGTTATCCAAACACAAACTGGTCTAGAAAGATGTTGTATCACTGGCTAGTTGTCCTCTCTGAATTCTTACTGGACAGTTAAATCAACAATAGATGTTGGTCTTCAGCCAAGAACATTTGAGGCATTGGGATTGATTTCTCCCTAAGTTTATGAAAAGTGAGGGAAGCTAAAAGAATGAGGTCGAGCGAGGGAGGGGTCTGTGAGATCTCTTTCAGTGAAGTTCCAGCATGAACTTCCCAAGGTTGTAGACACAGAACGACTCAGGGGCCACAGCCTAACAGCTCAGAGCTCTTCCACCCAATCAGAGGAGGCTCCAGCAAGAGTCCTCACATCAGTACTTATGAAAATGTGGATATAAGCCTGTCTTTCTAGGTAAATGTATACCAACTTCTCACTGACAGCACCCTTGTTGGGTACTAGAACTTGACTTTTTCTTCAGATTTACAATATTCATATGGTTTCTACTGGGATACGAAAAGCAGAATCACTTATGTTGGACAAGGAAAGAAATATAATTATTTTATTATTAAGTTAATAGAAAAGTATTCAGTGAATGTAGTGTCTCTGATCCTAAGACCCTTGCACATCAGGTGCTAATACTGGAGATAGATGCAAGTTTAATCCAAAAGGACCCAAAATGCTTCACAAGAACTCTTGTTCCTTCTGAATGATTTCTCTAGCACATACTTGATTTCTGTTGTTTTAGGGTTTTACTTTTGTTTTATTTTTGTCCCCCTAGGAAAACATATTTTGGAGTGTATAAAAGAGAGAGAGAAAAAAATTTCATCTGTTCCAAAGAATGACTTATTCAACCCAGTAGAGTGAAACTTTAAAATGCCAGTTAAAGCCTGCAAAGGGCATCGGAATAACAGATTATTGTAGGCTAGTTGTATCAGTGGAAATACGTAGAACCAATTAAGTAAATCTGAGGAAAATTAACGGTAACCTTACACAGACAGTATTTTTAAAATCACCATATCTTGTAGCTTATACCTATCTTGGAGAATCTTTTTTTCAGGTAAGAAAAACTGTGTAACTAAATGATTGTTTAAAGCAGTGGTTCTTAGACAAGTGAGAAAAGACGTTGTCCAAGCCACCATAGACCCAGAACCACAACGCATCCTACACCGCAAAGAGGCACTTGAACGACTGAGTAGCAAGTGATTTTCCGAATATTAGTGGCACTGGTTAGGATGAGAGTTCTTTCTCGGGTGATACTCTTGAAAGGGAATTTTTTAAAAAGTGCAAAACACAAATCAGATTAAAAATATATAAACTAAAAATATGAGATTTTTTTTTCTCAGTAGGTGAGGAAGATTAAATATCTGTAGCTGGAGAGGAGAAATAGCCTTCTTCAAAGTATTATAATACGTGTGTTAATACCTTCTGAAATCAGGACTTGGCGCGAAGATCATGTATATTCCTAATGCCTGGGACAAGCCAGCAGAAGGACCGCGAGGTTCTGCTTCTACATAAAGTTGGAAGGGGCATTAACATGCCTTTTGAAGTGTCAGAAATAAAAGAAAAAGAAAAGTGTTTAAGCCGATAAGGAAGGATGTAAATACATGTTTCTCTAGAGATAGCTAACATTTATTTCAAAACTTGAATTATTCACCCATCTATAAGTGTTGATTATTTAACTAGTATTTGTAGTTCATAAGGTAATAGAAAAGGTGATCATGAAAGCATGTATATAACTGGGCAGAACCACGATAATGCTGTAAGGTGTAGATTTAGTTAGGTTATCAGACATTAAATGATTTTAATACTATTAAGTAAATCAAACTAGAAAAGTAACCACAAAATATAATGTAGCAAAATAAAAGGCAGGATATGAAGATGTAAGATGGATTTTGTGTAGTAAAAAATACGTTTGCCATTTAAAATTGTTCTTTGTTAGGTTTAGCTGAAAGTAGGCATATGAAGAGCTGGTTCCACTTATGAAAACTTACTTTAAAGCATTACAATTATTTTTTTTTCTCATTCCCCTATGCCTTTACCATTTTTAAATGTATTCACTGTAAAGAGAAATTTTCAAAATTTGTTTTGCAAACACTACCTTGTAGAGTTTAACAGGCAAATATGTTACATATGACTTTAAGAGGTTTTCAGAATGAAGTAAAGGAAATATAAATGTTCTATTACCTTATGTAGAGACAAAAAATGAGTGGTGCCATTTAGTAAACAGACAAAATGCATTTAATTTGTGACATATCTGTCTTCCATGATATCCTCCCATCTACAAAAAAAAAAAAAAAAAAAAAGCCCAAGGAATTAATTAACAATATTCTGATAAATAAGTGCTAAAGTAAGCATTTCAAATGGCTGTATTTCCATGATTTTGGACTCTAGTTATTAGCCTGATGATTTTTAATAGGGCAAATGAGAAATCCAGGTGTAAAACACTTCTAGTTGTTAAAAAAAAGTCAGAAAAGGGAATCTACTGTATATGCTATGGGCAGAGAATTTTGCTGGGCCTTGCTTTGTGTATATGGTCTTTGAAGGACAGCTCGGCACCCATGCAGACGTCTAAGGCAGACTCACATCTCCTGATTGCCATTTGCTTAAGAACAAATAATACTATACAGAGGTAGACTGGGCATCATTCTAAAATAACAGTTGTCAGCAGAGACCGTGATATTAGTGAAATTACAAAGGGGCCAGCGTTTATACTTCTGGGTAGAATTAACACACCTTTTCTAAGCCCAGAGAGACTTTGCCAGAGTAGTTCTTCCCACAATTGCAAACACAAAGCTGTTGTGGACACTGTTGGCTCAGGAGCATTTGCATTTGTGTGGACAAACGGCTTTTAACACCATGGGCTGCTTTGTTCTTTCATTTAAAACAACAACAAAAAAATCTCTATAGGAGAGAAATTTCAGACACTCTGTTCAAAGTCCCGCTGCTTTTGCAGAGGTGCAAAAGCCTAGGGTGTGTCACCTCTGCAGACCCCTGTCCCACTTCTTCCCGGCCAGGTGCTATTTGGGGCAGAGGAAACTACTTCTCGGGTGATGAGCTGAAAAGACTCTGAGCCCCAATTTCAAGTAGATGTTCATACGCTTCTCCTGGAAAATACTCCTTTACAGTCAACTTTGCAAATGAGTGGTTATCTTATTAGGAATCACAGAAAAATTCATTTCTCTCTGGACCTTGCAAGAAAATACCGCCCTTACTTCTTTTCTCATCGGCACAACCATTCCGTCCTCCTCTCTTTTCTGCCACCTGAGGTCAAAGTGGCCCTTCTGATGCTGTATATGTGTTAAGCCATAGTGGACTTCTGAGGTCCCACATGCTGCTTTGTGAAATACGGATTTAGCCTCTGCCCTCAAATGTCTGATTTTTCCATAAACGATACTAGCGATTGGGACATTGTTTAGATTATTTCTCAAACACATGACTGCACATAGTATACTTTATGATATTAAAATGATGCTTTTCCATGAAGATCAATTCTCTTACTATGTCCTTCTCTGTAGGAATCTAAGTCGAGTCAGCCCTGTGATGAAATCTTGAAATTCACATATGTACACATACCCTTAGTTGATTTTAGATTTAATCTTTCCGTAAAAAATTTACATATAATAATTTATTTTTTGCCAGCAAATTAACTTATTTACTTTATTTATCTTACTTTACTCCTGACTGCAAATATTTTATAGCTGCTGTATTTTTTTTTCGTTAGTGAAGAGTCTTATTATCATAAAGGTAAAGGCAATTCATCTTTGAGAACCACCTGCAATTCTTTATGGGATCATTCATCCATCTGACAAATATATAATGAGTCCAGTTTCACTGAAATGAAAATCCTTGTGGTCTAATAATAGGTTGCCATTTTTTCTCTACTTTTGCTCTTTAAGGATATTCTTCTTTCAATGCTCTAATGAGTTTTACCCATATCACAAGAAGTGGTTATATTTGTACAAATATACAAATTTGAGAAAACAAAGTTTCATCTCTGTAGGCAATAGTCTAACTCGTACAAACCACTTTGCCTTTACCGCTATTTTTACCCCTGAAGTGTGGATGTTTCCCCCAGGCCTGTAGCTGTTTTGAAGGGAAGCAAATCAGAGCTCTTAAGTACTGACATAACCTGGTTCTTGAGTATCATTTCCGGATTTTTCAGTTAGTTGGGGGTTGTACCTTTTCCCTAACGTGAGAGTCATTTTCCTGTATATTTCTGGATCTCTCAGGGGCTGGGAGGGGGGAGAGAAGGGGCCACACCACTCCAAGAATCCTTTGGGATTACTCCAGTAATTAACCACGGAAGTTATTTTCTAAATGTAGATATGTAAGCTGTTCTTTTAAAGTAAGGTACTTCGGAATATGTAGCATAAATTGGTACTGCTGTTAAATGGGTCGATTATTAAACTGAGCAGCTGTGCGAGGGCAGCTAACTTTGAATGCACACCTCACTGGCTGGTGTGTCTACACCTCCTGTCTGGAGCACCAGGGACTTGCATCGCTGCAGGTCAAAACTGCATTTTCACACGGCGTGACTAGGTGTGTGTCTCTTTCTTGAGCACCATTCGAACAAGATCAGATGAAAATGAAATCAATCTGCAAGACAATTCATAGCACAAAAAATAATAAGTCACTTTAAATCTTCTCTCAAACATTCATCTCATACATGCATCAAAATAGTTGACTAAGATCAGTTCAGTTGATAAAGGGAGACACTTCACCGAAAAGGCAGAGGCTTAAGGTACACACATTTGTATTCATTTCCTTATGTTCTTGACTTGTAAACAGACAACAAGCCCTCTCTCTTCTGAAGTATCTTCAAAGGACAGGGGAGCAAAAATACCTAGCTGGTAAGCCATTGATGTTTCATTTAAATCCCAGTGTTCAAAGTTAGCTGCCTTTTTGAAATAAACAAACAAAAAATACTACTGTATGTTTGAAAATGTGAATAGTATTTTTATAGCTTGTTAAAGACATGGCTAGTTGCATTTGTAAATAGGGATAATGTTGCTTTAATTTTCTTCTGTGGGCATCTTTATTTGGAACATAATTGTCTTTAGGGTTGATTTGTATATAAGTAATTGGCTTGTGATTGTTTCTTTTTGGTTGGGAGTTATCATTTTGACATTACTTGTGATTCTGTGTTCAGCACTATCGTGACGTGTTCAACCTCTGCATTCGCTTACACAATAGGATATGCCAATTGTGTGTGGTGTAATGTTATTTTGATTTTTTTTTCTATTTTATCGATGAAGGATTATGCACTTAACACATACTAACTTTTTTAATGTTAGGTATATTTTTAGTATAATTTCCCTTATTCTTTCCTCTCCTTCAACCCTTCACCCCCTGTTTCTTCCCTTCCCCCAATTTCTGTTGTTCTTTGAGAATGAGGGACAAACAGTATTTTAAATTTCTGTACTTAGGCTTTTCTGTTAGTTCTCAAGGATCCTCTCTTGGCTCTTGGGAGAGAATTATACCTGTACAAGGCGATTATAGAATGCGACCTGCTTTGCCTCATTCTGTACTGATCATCCCAGCTGAACAATTTGAAAACTGTTCTGCCTTTTTGTTACATGAATCTGTCAGAAATATATTTTTAATTTAATATAAATGAAATTCAATAAAATATGAAACAAATGCTCTCTTGTGCATCAGAGGTTTGTTATGAGAAAAACCAACTGGGGAAATAGAAAGTGTGTTCTAGATTTAATAATCTCAAGATGTGGAAATGGGTTTATTTTTGTCCATTTATGAATCTCATTAATTATTCCTCAGAAGCCTTTGGTTGTTTCGAATGTAATACATGCCATATGTTTTTACCATCGAGCACAAAAGCCTACTGATGTGTACAGACTTACTCATTGGTACAGACTATGTTTAATTAAACTGTGATTGGTTTGCTTCTTTGGGAATAAAAAAATGTTTATGAAATATCTGGTAGGTTGTATCCAAACAACATTAATACTTTTAGGATTTTTTTTTTTCTTTCTTCTCTTACTGCAGTTTACAAAAATGGTCCTGACAAATCATTTTGTATAAAGAAATCAAATGTGAGTACCATGCTTGAAGTGAGGGAGAGGGAATGGGACCATAAACAGATTTGGGACAGGCCCATGGAAAGGGGGAAAGAAAGATTTCAGAGACGCTGGTTGGTGATGTGAACAAGATCTTCTCTCAGCACTTTATTATTGTAACTTTTCTATTTTTAAATATTACTTCTCACTCCTTCATACTTCCAAAGTGTAAGAACTTTAAGATTCCAATAACTTATTCACCCTCTATTACTTTTCCGAACTATTTTGGGTATTTGATTACATATGATGTCTACCAAATGGGTAGACAAGCAGAGACATATTTTCACTGCAATATATAAGAGTACGTTCTTAAATTTGTTCAGTTATGGGTCTTTAAAGATCCTGTTGGTTACACCTGCTGCTATTTGCATGGACGTGCATATGTTTTCTCCTTTGGATATTTTAACCCATTTATTTGAGATCATTGTCATATCATTGTGTTCAGGGTGAGGTATGTGAAGGCACCATGCATTTTAATCCATTGATAGACTGAGGAAGAGGGAGAAACACCTTGTATTTTCATTGCTTTAATACCTTAAAAGGTACAGTTGACATTTCCAGTGGCACCATGTGAGTTTTCATGGTCATTGTAATACTTATTAATTACATAATGCTTTACTATATGTAAACTTATTCTGCATTTGTCAGTTTTTGGCTCACTACACTGTTTTGAGATAAGTATTACTGAAATAGCCCCAATCATCTAGATAAGGAAATAGGACTAAAAATAACAAATCTAGAGCCATGTGACCTTCACTGAGTGGTGGTACTCACCCTCAGAGCTGCATCTTCTGATTTAAGTATCGTTCTTTCCTCCACTGGTTAAATGCTTCTCTTTCTCCCACTGCCATAGAGTAATCTCATTCTGATTGGAGACTAATATATGCTGACAAATTGTCTCAATTCAAGACCACCAGTGGCCTTCGCTAGTTCCTTTATAACTGCTCTGAAAACTTCACTCAGCCTCCTCAAGCTACCTGGATGTAAGCCATCGATGATGATGAATCAGATTCCTTTCACTCAAGAAAAATAAATGCAACATCGTCACAAGTCAAATGACTTTTTAAAATGACCATTTGGAGAGCCTACTGATTGTGGTCCTTTCTCAGGGTCTTATAAATCTGCTCAGTAAAGGCACTACTTGTCCCCCCACATATATCAGAGAATACCTATCTCTAGGAATGTTATTACAGACACCAATGTTAATAGAAGTGAAACCTCACATGAAAGATCTAATTTATAAATAAGTTGATAGGTTTCTTCAGTTTACTACGTGCTAAATGGCCACTGGAAGCAACTTCTGAAATAGTCGCAGCACAGAATCTGATGCTGAGCCAATGTCAGAACTTAAATTACAATGATGATGGTAAGAGAAAAAATATTATGGAGAAGCTGTGAGGTATTTAAGGGAATAGAAAGGGAGAAGCTAAACCGAAAGTCAAAATTCAGACTCTAGATTTTTCTATAGCTTTACACTCCAAGATTCCTGAATTCACAACTGTTCAACTTTACAAGCCCTCTAGGAAGATATCTATCTATATTTAGACCTGTATTTATCTATATATTGATATCTGTGTATATACATGTACCCATGTTTATGTATATAGAGAGATTATGGAGAGAGAATATATTAAACCAAATGTTTAAAGATACATTTATATATTACAAAATTTCATAAGAACCTCTGTTTTCAAGCAATTTCACCACAAACCCCAAGACATAGATCATAGTACAAGTTACACTCATAAAGTTGTAAACTGAGCAGGTGGATAGTTAGCTAATTGTATTTCCCTCCACAGTATTATCAAGCTACACGATGAGCCATGGGGAGCAAAACCACTAGACAGCCATCTTAAGATTAGAAACAGAAGACTGTCACCCAGATAGCAATTTTAAAGCTATAAATGGAACAATTCACCACAAGTTAGCAATCAGGAGATTGTAAACCAAATCGCACGCGTGAGACACGTGAAAATTGACTTACCTGCTCTTGCAAGTTTTTAAAAGATTTTTAAAAGAAAAATACCTCTCTTGCAAACCTGTTTCTACTTATTCAAATTTCCAAGAGAAGTAGAGTGTTCTACCAAAAGAAATAATTAGCGTGTTCTGCCTTTCTTAGAAACCAAGAAAAACAAATATTCCAAGCTTCCAAGACATATTAGCTGTCCACTGATTCCGACTGTACACATATCGTAAAATATCCTGAGGATAAAATCTTTATAATCTCATCTTAGTTATCTTAAACATCTTCTTATGTCATCTTCTTCCATGTATTATAAGAATTTATTGAATTGTATTGCTTTTCCATTGGTTGATCCATTTGGTTAAAACTAGTCACCTGGTCCCACCCAGGTACGAGAGCTGTGGGAACACAGAGGTACGGAGTGAACATAATTATTTTCTGACACATGACTGACGTAGCTTTATAACAGTGAAGGGAAACGTCTAGCCCTTGGCCAATATCTGCTGATGGCATCTGTTGGAATACCCACAATAGCTCTTTTTGTTGGTAATGATCATTCTTTTACTCTGTCTTCCACTGTGCTGTCTACATTCCCATCTGGTATCTAACCATTTGGTCTAATGCATATTCCACTGTCATATGCCATTAATGTGACCATGGTCCTCAGATTCTCCTGCAAATCCCTGGACCTTTCTAGAGGAAATAGTAAAATCTACTTGTTTACATTACTTGGAAGTTCTGGACTCAGAAAGTTCTGCTACCTGAGGTTCTCCATGCTGACACCTCTATCCTGTTACTTCTAATCCAAGGGCAAGTGAAATTCTGTGAGGCCCCCTTCTCAAGTTTCTGGAACAAAGTGAGTAATCATTTGCATTTCCAAATTTGACCTAATGGAAGGGACAGAACAAAATAATATTACTATGAATAAAATCAGATTCTATTGGTGGGTATTCACCGAAAGCTGTCACTTTCCTCTTCATCTCTTCATCTTAGCCCTTCCTTTCTAAGTCAGAAGAGTTTTATAGATTGAACAGGGGAATTGAGGGGAATTAAGACACCAAGATGTTGTTTTTCTGGATCTCTCTCTATGGTATCATGGAGGTCTTGTATCTTGTGGTTTAAAGAAGAGTTTCTCATTGGGTAAAAGAAATTGTGTGGGGGCGGGGACAGCATCTACTCAGTAGTGTGCTAAGCAAATCACATGCAGTATCTCACTTAGTCTTTATAAATTATAAGGTAAGAGCTGTATTTGAACAATTGTTGAGTTCTGATAATACATGATCTCCAGATAGATAAAAGGCAGAATTCTTTATTATTTACAGAAGACCGCCATGCAGACAATGCAGGGGTTTGCACCTGGGGAAAGGGTAATGGCAAGCTGGAACTGTAGGAGGTAGCTTATGGATGGCAAGCCAGGTGGAGTTAGGTTTCATGGGTGTTGATAGATTATTTTGAACAATTCTGCAGGCCTCAGGAAGAAGAGGCTATTCTAGAAGTTTGGCATCTGGGACCCCTGGCAGTTGGCTGTGTGTGCTATAACCCAGAGTGTTAGAGCCCAATAATAAAGGAAGGGGTTGGAGTGTAGGCTTAACAAACCTCACATGGAGGGACATTGAGAGTTTTTAGCCATGATCTCAAAACTGGGTCAAGACAGACTTGTGAAATATTATGTTACAAGCCATCATGATTCCTCCTTTACAGTTAATATGACTGACATATAAAAGTATTAAGTTACTTAACAAAAGTCACACAATTAGGAGATCATGCGGCTGGAATTCCAATCAAGAGCCACCTGGATCTTGGCGCTACAACTTCTCTAAAAGACCTGTTCCCTTACATACTTTCTTTAGTGGGGCTTTATTACACTTTCTATTGTCTCTTCAGTTTAGATCTTTTCTCTCTCTCCTGTCTTGCCCATTGTGTAGTTTACATGACTGCTAGGAGCCAGCGTATGTTGAGTTTCTGTGAATTCACTTCTTCAAGCCCCGTTGGCCCAGATCTACTGTACGTTGGCTCATTCTGTATTCCTGAAGACACATAATACTCCAGTGGGCAAATGGGCCAACTTATTATTGTGTGACAAATACAAATTTCTGTTCCAATGTTACCTAATTGTATGAATTAATTCAAAGATTATATAGTTTGAAGAACTGTATAATTTAAAATATCAGTATCTTCCATTCAGCATAGATGGGACATTGCAGAAAATACTTTTAACATTAATCTGGATTGAATTGAAATTCTCACTAAATATAGAACAGTCCTGCTAGTTGTCAAAGATCAGATAACAAAATACTAATTAGATGCTCCACTATTTCCTGCCTAGTCAGATGCTCAGCTTGACTTTTAAAGTGAAGGAAGAAGAGAAAATACTGGAGGATAGGTCTGGTAATATCAGCCAGAAGAATAAGATGGAGACAATTTAAAATGTCTTGGAACAAGAATGATAGGTCATCTGAAAATATTGAAATCAGTTAAAATAAAATAGGTCCAAATGAACACATACACTTGAAGATAGACTTTTTTCAAACGTGATTATTTTCTTTTGTTTTTTTAATTCTTCTCCTGAAAATATTTTAAATTTATTTAAGAATGATTATTAATCAAATTAAACATATGTATGCATGTCCATGCCTATTACTATAATCTGATTCATAGATTTCAAATTCCAAGTATCTAAAAAGCAAAATCACCACTGTGCAGTCACCCACCTCCAATTATTCCATTTCTCAGAAATCTAAATACTTGGGAAAATTTGCCTATTCTCTCAACTAGAGCTATGTTCCTAGGTAGAGGATGTAGGGTTAGCCTTTATGCAAAAGAGGAACATATATAGATGGGAGTTCTTCATTTTCCAATAGACAGATCCATGGCAAGAGCTAAAATTGTTGTTATCAATGAAGCTTTACATCTTAAGTACTGTTTATAAAATATCCAAGCATCTCAGAGATGTCCAACAATGACTCATGATTTAAAATTAGTTCCTAGGAAGAAAAACTGAAGGAACAAAGTATGTAGAGTCAGAGCCAACAGATGAGCAGAGAATTAATAACCTTCAGGTTGGAGAAGTCATCAGACAAATGGCAGTGAGCATCAGTGACTATGTCTCCTAAATAATTGCCCCAAATCGATTGACACCAAGAACTGGAACTGAAGCACCTGCGGGGAGCCTAGGCACTTTGTCTTCTTTCTGTTGGTTTTCTCTGCAGCCACCATGTTCACAGTCTCCTGCCTGGGCCCCTCTCTGGCATTGTTTTTTATGCAGAATGAGCTCATCCCTGTTTCTACTGCTCTCCAGTTCACAGTAGTTGTGTCTTGCTTCACAAACACTCAGTAAGTTCTTTAGCTGGGGATGTTGAAGTGCAAATTCCTCCCAAGACAAAAAGAGAAGGCCATCAAAGTAAGCCTTTTAGATTCAAATGCTCAGCAAGATTGTTACATAGATGAATTCCAGACAAATATGAAACCTCATCTTGGTAGGGACCAGAAATGGCAAAGCAGACTGTGTGGCTTGGGAGGTTGTGAGTGGAATGGAGAGGTTCTGTTTCAAGATCTAATTATCACTCTGGAGTTTTCTGATTTACTAGAAGGACTCACAAGACTCAACAGCAGGTTATACTCACAGCTAAGTTTTATTATAGCAAAAGGAGCAAGAGTAAGAGAAAAAAAGATACGCATTGAATAGAGCCCAGAGATGTCAAGTGCAGGCTTCCGGGTCTTTCCCCATCTTTGATCACACAAATTCACTTTCCTCTCTAGTTGGGAACTGTGGGAATGCAGGCAAAGTTTCTCTGCCCAGAGAAACCTGCTCATGTCTCAGGATCCCAGTTATATGTAAGACTGATCATGTTGGCACATATTGATATGCAACCAACCATCGTAACTGAAATTCAGAATCCCAACAGTGAAGCCAGGAGCATCATCAATCTTGATGTTTGCATAAATCAATCCTGACAAGTCCTTAATCTGCTACAGTGTGTCCTATTGTTCTAGGAATACATGACAACATCATCAATTAGTCACATCAAAGGCATCCTGAGGGTCACGTTCCCAAGGGTCAAAGCCAAGGGTCAATCAGAGTTCCAAGCTCCTCCAGAAACATGCAAGATTACTCAACCAAACCTGATGTGCTCTTTCTTCACATCTGTGTTGACATATTTGGGAGGAGGATGGGAATGCAACCCAATGATTGCCTTCCCCTGCCCACCCCATCCTCCCAACTCAAGGCTTGAGGGAGAGGGTAGGGAGCATTATCCTTTGATGTTTTAAAACATGGCAGGTCTGACACCTAGGAAATCTTTCTCCTGCTGCTTGGGGACAGCAAACTGGAGGAAAATTCTATAAAGAATGTCTTTGTCTTCTTCTCAGTGAGTGGATGAAACCAAGAAGCCAAGCTTGTCTTGAAGTCCTTAAACAAGGAGAACCCAGCTGGGTTGCTCCTTCCAGATACAGTATAGATGCCCCAGAAAATCAGCAGATATAGCATGAATTAAATACTTTACCTATCTTGGACAAATAATTCTTTAAATTGTTTTAGTTTTAACTGGACAAATGTAATGAGAAAATGAGAAAATACAGAAGCAGAGAATAAAAATAAAAAGTAATCATATGATGTCATATTATACACATATCCTTAAATCCACAGAGTATTTTCCAAATATGAGATTCTTTGATGTACATGTTTTATCAACCCCTTTCTCTTGTTTAAAACACATCACCATCATTACCCAGGTCCATCAACATGCTTTAAACAGTTTGTAATAGTTGTGCATTTTTCTATTTACTGGAAATACTGTATTTTTAACCGAATTCTTTATTGTTGATGTCTACTTTGCTCTGGCCTTTCAAATATACCATACATTATTTTCTTAGGACAAATTCCTAGAAGTAGAATTTGAGAGTGAATCAGCACCCACATTTTCAAGGGACTATGAATGAAAGTTTTAATTTGCCCTGATTTACATGTCTGGCTTTGGGGAATCTTTGTGGATAAACTCAGAGTCTTTTAAGACAAAATAGAAACCCATAGGGGACCAATTTTGCCAGTTCAATTCTCAGAACTCTGTGTGCAAGTGTTGCTAAGGATGTTGACTTTGAGCTCCCTTCTCACAGAGACAGTGTTTTCACATAAGACGTGGCCTGGAGGATTTCTCTGTGGTGGGGAACTACCTCAGCCTCACTGGCAACACTTTACCCTGGTGACACTGATCGTATTTTATTTTTCATGCTAGAGAAGTGAGCGATCCAAGTGAGGATGGATTACTAGGCCAGAGGAAATTGATCTGAGACCCAAGGCCAAGGTGCTCTTGCACGTAAAACTGTCTTTAACAGAGGAGCCCGTTGAGTAGAGATGCAGAGTATGAAGCCACTGAAATGTCTTTCCCTCATCTGTATTACTTCATCCTCAACCACAATTTATAGCTCCAGAATTGTATTAGTTTTGTGCTAAGACTTAGTGACTTTCCCATGGGGGATCTGAAACGCATTTCTTCAGCATTCTCTTGATGTCTGCGACAGCCCACTGGCACTGGTGCTGCTTTGTACTGGGCTCCATTCTTTTATTTTTGGTATTTTCCCCCCACGGAGGATGCCACTGCTGCCGCAGTAAGTCAGAAGAGATAACAGACTGTATCTAGTTTTCTATTTTAAAAAGCAGGAGGATTTAATAGCTACACTTTGAAGCCCAGGTCTTTACATTTACTTAACATACTTTTAAAACAAAACTCTACAGACTATACAAATATCTTCACTTTCTCTAGCGATAGTTGTTTAGAGCTCTTTGAGAAGTAACATCACTCATTCCCAACTGAAAATCAAACTTACGTGAAAGACTATAATGTATATTCGAAAAACCATTGAGGCCCGAATATTCATTTTAAAGGAGTTGGACTTGAACTGCCAGCCTTTCAAGCTGACACTGCTTCCACTCCATTACCTGCCCTTTTCCAACAGTAGCCATTGCTCCTATTTGTGATATTTACTTTTTCACATAGATAACGATGCTTTGAATGCAATAAAGCAAGCATCAGTTGAAGATGAGAAACTTCCATATGATCTAAATAACATGGGCATTTCCACTGATGGTCTGTACGAGGAAGGCTTTGAAATAAGACCCGAGGGAAAACAAGATCTTAGATAATAGGGTAACTACTCAAACTCTATCTGGACTTTTTTCCAATAGGGGAAGAGAGAAATCTGATTTTTTATAATGATTTAAATTAAAAAAAATTCTTTCTAGTTATTGAGTAGGCATTATTCATTTTTTTAGCATAGAAATAAGGAATAATAATTTTATGACATTGGAGAACAAATGCTTGAAAAATAGTCTATAAGCCAAGGATGGGGTACTAGAGAAGTGCTTCTAATTTCCTGATTATCAAAATATGGTGTTAATAAGACAGAAACACCACAATAGCTCCCATGCCTGATGCAACCCCCTAATTCCCTGGCCAAATTAGAGAGAAGGGGAAACTACATCCTTTAAATGGAAGGTTTGCAAGTGAAAGTGGCGGGGTTGTTTTGTGTTTTATCTAAGTGTATTAGATCACAGAGCATTTCCATTTGTTTTTCTCCTGGGGCATTCGCTGTATAGATAAAAATCTTCCCAGGCAAACTCCCCGTCATTTTAATGCTGTGAGTTTTGGCAAGTCAGATGCCCTAAGTCTAAATGCTTGAACACCTCAAATCAAATTCTCTCAATAAATGTGTAATCTGGACGCAGGTGAGCATTTTATGTTGAGTGAGAAAAAGTAAAGGTCATTTAGCTCTTCCAGGCGTGTTTTTAAATATTCCAATTTCCCTAGGTGCCAACTATTTGTTTCTTGAACGACCTCGATATTTTACGTTCACTAGCCTGGAAAGGTCATTTCCTAGAAATTTAATTCTCTTAAACTGAAATCGTCCATGTTTCTCATTGTTTATTTGGAATATAAGATATGTTAACTTGAATGTAACATGCCAGAATGAGATGTGTGTGCAAACGTACACAAAGTTCACAGCCTTGAGCTGTATGTTGGGTGAAATTTATGCCTGTTTTTCCATTTCTTTTCTTTATGCTTCTCTCCTGCCAAACACTGGTTTTCCAACTTTGTTTCTTTAGTTATTGAACACTGAAAGGTTAACACACAAGACAAGACTTCCATTAATTTCTTATCCCAATATTTTTCAGATGCAGAAACCCACAAAAATCCATCAGCAAGAGATTGCACTTCTTAAAGCATCTGCACTGGTTTTAAGAATATGTTTTAAAAAACAGGATAAGATGGAATTAACCCTTCTTTAAAATGTCATCCTATAGCTATTAAAAACATGTATTTACAAAACAGTTGATAAAAATATTTCTCACAGAATCCAGGGGCATGATTGTTGTTTTAAGCCACTAAATTTTGGTATTATTTATTACACTGTTATAGATATCCATGACAGTTCTATAGACTTAATTCACTTATTAAATGTCCACCACAATATTACAAGCATTTTCTTACAATACTCAGTTTGTTAGTGGAGATTCGAAGTGTTAAGTTAGTAAAATACATTTTACAAGGAAATCAACAAGTCAATGGTGAAGCTGGGATTTTAACCCAGATTTTTTTTATTTCAAGGTTTATGTATTTTTTTATTATCCAGGGGGAAAAATATCCTTATGTGTTCAAAAATTATTTTAAAAAGTAAAAATCTTCCTGAAGGCCTTGTTCATTATGTGAGGCTATGCCCAATATCACTTAGGTCCTTAGAAGATGGTAATTTTCACAATCAACCAGAACTGTCAATGACCAATGTCATTCTGAATTCAAGATTCTAAAATTATCAAGTAAGACTGTCATCAGATTTCCAGAATATGCCCACCAGCGCCTGGTTTAGGGAAGCAGATCTCAGTGTTTACCCAGGATGAGCTGAAGTGATCACATTTTAAATCATGTAGATGATAAACTGCTCAATCGATTCTTAGGCCTCAAACTGGGGAATATTGTAGTACACACAATGAGCATTCATGGCATATGGTGTGTGTGTGAATGAGGAAAAGAGAGAGAGACTGTTCAATTAAGATTAATAACATTATGCAGCCACACACAGGAGCCCATAGAATTTATTAGCTTAAAGAGGTTTCAGGAAAGGATGAGACCACAAGGTACTCGACTTGTTTAATGTTTCTGCTTAATACTAGCCATTGCCTACAGAACAAGATCTAAACTCCTCAGTATGAGCTAAACCTACATCATTAGCCTTAGTTCCCATGGCTCCTCCTCCTCCACGTCCTACTCAAACCTTGGAACAAGTCCTCCTCCCTCTGGAATTGCTTATTTACATTTCTATCTCTTTGTACTATGAAATACTTAAGACCAAACGCTGTCTGTTTTGTTCATCTGTAAATTCTCAACATTTAACTCAATGCCTAATAAAGAAATTACCCAGAAGTGATTGTTGAATTAACAAGTTAGTCAAGGGTCAGTGGTCAATGCCATTTGTAAAGGGGTAAAGGAGGTCCAAAAAAAAAAAAAAAAAAAAAGAAAGAAAGAAAAGAAAAGAAAAGAAAATGAAGAAAACTTCTCAAAAAAAAAGTCAGTGTCACTTATGACAAATAAAGGACTTTCCCTTTCCTTCTTGTATCTCCCCCTTAGGTGAAAAATGACACCTTTGGACAGAGGTTGTGAAGAGGTTGTAAAGGAGTTGCGTTGGAGGACAGGGTCATGGCTGTGGGTCTCTACTAGGTGGAAGGAGGTAATTAATTTGATATTCTTTCTGAAATGGTCTTCCTCTGCTTTGGGGAAAGGGAGCACATAGTGGGGTCGCCTTTTGAGGGGAAGACTGCTGTGCTTTGCAAAATCAGGAGGGCCAGGGAAGATTTCAGAAAAGAGGAAGCAGTAAGCTGGCTGCTCAGGGCTGCCCTCATCAATATGATAACAGTTAACAGTAATTTACTCAGGGCATAATATGCGTCAGACACTGAGGTAAGTGGTTTACATGTATTATCAGAGTCAATGCTCCCCAAAATCTAATAGTATGGGTCCTATCATTACCCATTCTACAGAAGGATTATGAGAGATGCTGCAAGTCAAAACTGCTAATCAATGAATGCTGAGCTATGTGGTAGGCCTTCTGTGGAGACAGTGGTCTACAGCAGCTTTTAACCCTAATCCACAAGTCCTTACCCATAATTCCAGAATTCCTCTTATTCCCAAACCTCCAAAACTCTGAAAATCAGACACTTTTTGTAAGTTTGCAGGAAATCAATTGGCAGGAAAACTTGGCCTGAACTGAAAACAGACTATTATTATTATACTTGCTTTTTATCTTATTTGGCGTAAAAAGTCATATATTTTGTTGCAGATACTACCTGCTTGGAAAGTTGTTTGTCCTGATCCAGCTGGGCTGTAATTCGCCCAGTACCATCTTACTAAACTTCTAAAATGCTTGATTTCCAGGATACATTTGGAACGAAGGGTTTCAGGTGAGAAATTGCGGGTGCTATTCCTCACCTTTGTCGTTCTTTTTTCTCTGTGGGTGGTACCCGGTGGATGTAGCCAAATCTTGCCCTCCTTATCCTACAGCCCCCCTCACCCTCCTTTCCCTCTACACTATTTCTTTACAGTAATTCCCTCTATCCATTCACAAAAAATGTCTCCTTCTGCAAGACTCATGCATTCTAATCAAAACACCTTCTACCTGTCTTTGTCTGAAGACTCCAGCCCTAGTTCACAGTTTTTCTCTCTGTTTCTATGTCTGCCCTCATATTGGCTACGGTTTATGTTTGTGTGGTGCACTCTATAACAATACAGCCTTAGATTTTCATCTCAGCTCCTCAACCTCAATATCTCACTACTTATAAACCACATCCCCAAACTTGGCATCACCTGGAATGGTCTCCACGTGTGAAAATCTGTGTTTCAATAATGCTCATCTAGACCCCAGCTCCTTTTCCATTTTGTCCAATAGATTTGTTCTCTGATATCAGTGAACATCAGCAGATCTCAATACCCCCATTTTCTCCCAATCTGTCAGTCCCTCCTCCTCGTTTCCTTCCCTGTCCATTCCTAAATTTAGTCTTAACTTCTCTCTTAACAACACTGAGCAGCCTTACTCCTACTCTACCTTTTCACCTTCCCAGAGCTTTCTAATCTTATTGTGCTCTTACCACCTCTGTCCGCAAACCCTTCATACTACGTATTCTGAATTATTTCCTGTTCCCTAAAGGTGCTTTGCTTTCTTTTGCCTCCCTGAGGATGTACGGACTTTCTCTGCTGAGGAGGCTCCTCTCCTCTTCCTTATTTTGTCTGTCAGGGAGCAGTCTAGGGGTCACTCTCTGTGGGAAGTCTCTTCTAACCTCTCCCTGTTCCCAGTTCTAGCCCCAGGAGGTACTGCCCACCATGCATTCCCAAAGTATTGCAGACAAAGAACATCACCTGCCTTATCAGTAAACAAAGGATGTTGCTACCATCAAGCCATCAGCCAACTGTACACCTTGAGGGTGAAGGAATACAGAGTCAAACTGACAAACTGACTTCCCCTTTGCAAACTTGTTTGCTGATTCATTCTTTACTGAGAGTAACTTTAACCCAGAGGCTATGCTCCAGGAAGGAGACAATAGGCTAATAATCTCAGAAGAATGGACAGACCCTCCGAAGTCCCTCTTAAAAGATTCATTTAGGGTAAGAGGAATGTAGCACCCTGTAGAAAAACCCTGATTGTTATTACCTTTTCTGTTCCATCCAGTTTTCAATGAAACCTCAAGACCCCAACCCCAAGATGGGTTCACAGTCTTTAAGGCATCAGCCTACTGTGACTCCCTTTGCTGGGGAATGCAATAAAGCTGCTCTTTTCTTCACCTCTGACTTTGAATTCACTTTTCAGGGTGCAGAGGCCCATTTTTCGGTAACAAGGGGATTCAGCATGAAGAAATAAACAGTATGTTGGTCCTAGATAGTGAAGGTGCATAACAAAGGAAGGATTCCAATGAGCCAGACCCTTGCATCTTCCCATACATAGGAAAGCTCTGAATTCACTAACTTGAGATGTCTGGTTTTCTTTAACTAACCGTGATCTTTTGATGTTCCAGCTACCTGTTTTGTTTGGGCAAAAACTTCTGTATGTCCTGGCTCCTCTCTTACCTCTTCAGAATAGTCCCTCAGGGCTTCCTGACAGGCTGCCTCTCAGGCTTAAGGCCTCAGGATGTCCACTGAGTACAACATAACTCTCAACTTTTAGGTTGTGCTTTTTTTGTTTCAGTCAAAAGTGCATCTTTATCTTATGTATTACCCTTGTTTATTTTCTTGTCAGACTCCCTCAGGCACTTTTAGGGTAGGGACTATGTTCTTTTTATTTTTGAATACTCATCTTTTAATATTGAAACATGTACTCCATATATATAAATGAAAATAGATTCTATCAGAAAAGGCTCTGTTAATGTAATAAAGACAGCGAATTTGTGTGGAACTTTGTATTTTATTCCTAGCCTAATAAATCGGTCAAGATATGTATAATTTGTACAAATAATGTGTTTTCAGTGCAACTCCACCAACCCAGTTCTCACCCAACGGTCAACAAATGTTTATTTTAAAGAATGAATAAATGGCTTTGTGTAGGCAAAGTAGTCATGGGTGGGTCTTTGTAATTTTTGTAGAGCATTGCTGGACGTGGCTCTCTGAGCCCCATCACCCCACGACCCACTTTCTGTTCTGTCTATCATGATCCTAACACCCTTGCCAAGATTGGCTCAACAAAATTTGGCACCTGGATAAGATGCAGCCATCCTGAAGCTGGCCACCAGCCGTGATGTGACCTGGCAGGGCAACTCTGCCTAATGGACCTGCTCTGTGTCACACAGTGACCTGTGATCTAGTCACACACTCTCCTGGGAATTTTAAGAATTATCCAGAGACCAAGAGAGTGCAGCGGAACAGAGAAGGACCATGCTGACTCCTCAAAATTGCAGACCCCTAGCTTAGGGGTAACATGTCAGGTTCCCAGAACCCTGAGCGTTCCAGAGCTGTTACCATGATCTGCACACTCAGGAAGTGTGGTCGTGCACCAGGGCACCTGCTTCCTGGTGTTTCTCATCTTCTGCCCTTCCTTTGAGTAAGCCTCCTAAAGACTGAGGTAACTAAGTATGGCACTTTATGTGCCCATATTCCTTGCATTCTAGGAACACCTAACAAATATTTGAATACAAAATCCGCAAGGTCAGAGAACTTATTCCTCTGATTCATGATCTATCTCCAGTGCCCAGATCACAGCCTGGAACACAGGAGTCTTAACTATTTGCCTTAAATATTTGCCAAATGAAAAAATGACTAACACTTTAATTTGGTCAATTTTCTATAACTTCAGAACAGAATCCTTATAAGTGGAGCTCTGGTAACCAACGGCCTATGTTTAAATAGGAAATCCCTCACTTACTCAGCTTCTCTCTGAGGTTTGATTCAGTTTAGTTTAACACATAAAATCAGAACACGTTATCTACCTCATAAGACTGTTTCAAAAATGTGATGAGAAAAATCCATGCAGAGATGTGCCTGGCACATAGCAAAAACTGAATCAATACTGGTTATTATTATAGCTTTATCATTCAATGCTGGGTTTTTTTTCAGGTAAAATTATCCTGGGGAAGATAATCTTTACAGAGATGGGGAACACAGGTTTGTAATGTGAGAGGAATAAAGGCCAGAAATCAGAAACCTTGGGTTCTAATCCTTCTCTTGTCGTCTATTAGCTTTGTGACTTCAGCTAGGTTAAGTTTTTGATACAGTGTTCATATTTGTTAAACAGGAGTGTGGAGAGGAAGTTGGAGTTAGATATTCTCAAAGGTCACTTGCAGCTTTAAAATCCATGATTTTATATGAAGAGAACAGATTCAACTTAATTTATACTGTTACATATTAACAACTATAATTAAAATGTTGTTTGGAGAATGATGATTGATTCTGGCATGATTTTGAGATTTTTATTATTTAGGCACTTAATTGCCAAGAAGGGAAAGAGGCACCCAGACTAAGAACTATTTATATTATAAATTAATTCAATTACCATGTAATAACTAAATTATTCCCATGCTCAGTATTATGCTCATGGAGGGTATTCAATAAATATTAACTGAATGACTGGTGTGATGTCTTAATTAGATTGAGTTGATCAATTAATAACCATTAAATCTTTTGAAGCAATTAGATTGGATGTAGCTTAGTTTTGGCAAGAAAGAAGAGGTATATTTTTCAATTCAATTGGCTTCCTTTTTATTATTTTATTTGGCTTTAAGACATCTTATAATTCAGGTGGCAAGAATGAACACTTTTTGTAAAGTCTACCTAATTTTGACAATTGCTGATTGTGCTTGTCAAGACTATAAAGGAGACCAAAAGGGCTGTCCTTGCTTGGAGGGATGGGCAGACATATCTCAGGGGCTTGGACTGTGGGGCACCCTTTGGCTGTCAATCAGCATCCCACAGCTTCTCAACAGGAGTTGACTGGTCTAGTTCACATGATATCCTCAGGCCCCTAGCTCTGCAGCTTTTGCACGTGCCTGAGGGAGAGAGCTCTTGAGAAAGCTGGGGAACCAACCGGGCAGCCATTTCTCTCAGTCTTTGCCAATTCTCAATGGATGTCAGCATCAAGGGCTCAGCCTTCTGTTCTCCCAGCCCACAGGGCTCCGGCCCCCTGCTGCTCTCCAGGAACCCCTTAGAACTAATTGTATGACTCCCTCAGAGGCACTAGCTCTTCAGATAATTCTGAAGATGATTTCACATAACCTCTTCAGTGAGTTTAGGTTCTGAAAGACAAAAAACAGGAAGTAAAATTGAAGGCTACTCTTACTTTCCACATTATGAGAACCCTCCCCTAAGGCGAGGGAGCATCTAGAATCCTATCTGCCTAAATGGGAAGAGAAAAATACTGGGAGACAAAAAAATAAATATCTCAAAGCAATCATTCTACCACAGTACGTGCATATCCACTAAGCCACCTCCCTTGAAACCCATGGTAACATTTGTTCAAAGTCCTCAAAATTGTCTTTCCTGGCTGTACCTTTCAGGGATCATTTTGGCTGGGAACTTTGAAAAACCAAAATGTACCTAGCCAGATGGATCTTATTTTAATAGTATATAGCTAGTTCTTTTATTTACTTATTACTTTACAAGGACATTGGTCACTGTGAGTATCCTGTAATATATGGATTGCAAATATTAGTAACAGTATTACTAATACTATTTGTAATAAGATAAAATGTAATGTAATAAGGGTAATAAGACAATGAAAAGATTTTAAATGACTACACAATCTCAAAGTTATTACGGTGCAGAAACAGGAATGAGGTTTGAGATTTTGGAACAATCCCCTCCACCTCTGTTACTCATCTTGCTATAAGGAGCCATTGGCTCACCTGCAGGAGAAATTTGAATGAGATAAGCTGTCAGGACTCTAAGCAATTAAATTTTGCTTGACAGAAGACAAAGAGGAAACAACATTCATTAGACCCTAAGAGACACAAAGGATACAAGAACCAAACAAAGCTGACCAGCTGATGGATTAGATAAATTCCTCTTCTAAATATCCTTCTTTGTCATCTTCATACTCCCTGCAGGGATTAGCCCTGTATAAGGCTTTTTTTTTTGACACCTTGAAGGTCCTGTCTATGAAAGTAAGATGTTGTGGGCACAAGGAGGACCAGTCAGTAACATAGTGATGCATGGGTTGGTAAAATAATTTATCAGAGATGAAGTATGAGAATAGAAAAGGAGTCTATGAGGGTGTGCCACTATAGGCAACAGCAGGCCACACAGGTGAGGGGTGCCTGCAAGAGCACTGAGGGCTGGTTTTTGGGGTCTTTTATAAGGTCGGGCCACAAGGTGCTTGAGTAACTTGTGCACAAGTCTCTGATTGGCTGCAGGTGAGGTAAGAGGTTTAGGGTCTGTGAAGGGCAGTGGGGTCTATGACTCTGATAACAAGCCAGCCTGGACTATTGTGAGATTAGGCATTACCTAGGGCTGTTAGTTGGTTAAGGCAGACATGCCCAGTAAAGAATGTACTTTATCTGTTGAGGGACCACAGGCAGACAGCTGAGAGCTCAGAAATGGGGGTTGTTGGACTTTGAAGGATGTCATCTGACCCAACATAAGATACAAGGAAGACTTTCCTAATACGTGAGCTGGCCTTTAATTTAAAATGTAAAGGGAAAACATCAAACTCAAACTTACCTGGTTGTGTCCCTAGATTAAAGTATTGTGTACACATTTGTAGAGCCTGGGTACATACCTGAAGCCTCCCATAGGAAATAATCACTTTTGTCTTATTTCTGAAGAAAATTCCTCTTTGGCTTCAGAAAGGAACTGAAAGTTTAAGATTCTAAGTATTAAATGTACTTCCCAACATAAAGCACAAAGCAAGACATTAGAAATATGAAATTATACCACAATTTGTACAAGACTTTCATTCCTTAGAACAAGATATTTAACATTTGATTGCATTATGTTCTAACATTAAGCCAGATACTCATTTAACACTACGGACTGAGTTTACTCTTTAATTCCTCACCCCTCACTCCAGATCTGCTGCCATATTCCACTCAGCCTACCTTGGGATCTCCATTAGACTGAGGTGGGACATCCTGCTCTTTCCTGGATTTCATGGAGATAGTTCTAATCAAGTCAAAAAAATCCACACACCCATACACACATGAGGAAACCTGGAGTATAGAAGTAACATTAAGTGACACATAAATCAATACACATACACATAACGTCATCAGTGGTCCAAGTGGGACTTCAGTTACATGATTTTCCCCCCATTCATCCGTCTCCCTTACAGTGGATGACAGTGGATGAAGAAAGACCATAAGAATACTTTCTGCATTGAATCTCCCCTGGGGCCTTATTCAGGTGACCCTCTTTCAACATTTGAGTACCCAACCTGGCACAAAGATGTATTCAGACGGCAGTCTATATTTTGTGTTTGTTGCTATGGAAGAATCAGAGAGGATGAGAGCTATTTGTTCTGTGTTCTCTGTATTTTCTCCCAAGCGATTCCAGAAGGGAGTGCCTCTGTTTTCTTGTCTCAAGGGCTTTTGTGCACTTAGCTTTTGTGAAAATTTTAAAAAAATTGAAATATTTCTGGCAAGGAGACAGAGGGACTCTTGCAGTCAGAGCAAGACAGTAGGGAGAACATTTGAGGCCAGGGGAAGGGGCAGTGTCTGGAGGCCATAAGATCCTCACAGGGACTTGGGACAGTGGCAAGATTCCTAAGAAGAGTGGGTGCACAAGCCAATTAGGGAGGTTGGGCTGTGGCTCTTGGTCTTGAAAATGTTCCCCCTGTCCAACAACAGCAGAGAGGTAGGAGAGCCACTGAGCATCACAGAGCTGGGTGGCTTTTGGTAATGGGCCTCGAGGGTCACCTGTGTGGATTGAAGCTGGAGTGGTTATTTGTGAATGTTTTGCTCTGCATAAGACGGCTAAGTTATTTGGAATCTTCTAGAAAGACTGATGTGAAATTTACCTTCAGGTTAGGGTGAAGCAAGATGGAATCAGATTTAGTTTCAGTTAAAGAAATAAAGTACCATATATGTTCTCACATGCCTGCACATGTAGCTGCAAATTTATATGCACTGGACTATGTCATTACCTCCAAGGCTGGCAGGGACTCAACCCTCCAAGTATGTGACTGGCCCCCTGAATGCTTTGTTCACAAAGTCCCTAAAGCTAGTACTGACATATGTCTATTACATTTAGAGAAGAAGGAAAAAAAATTATGGCACTTACATTAAAAAAAAAAAAGTTTCTCCACACCAAATATTTTCCTCTCTGTCTTCCATCTCCTTAAAGGACCAAGAGGACTGGGAGGGTGGACAGGAAAGCAAACCAAAGCTCCGCCTGTAGCTAACAAATTAAATTATCATTCAGAAAGCTTCACATGGGGGTTCTTCAATCCAAATTGCAACTAACACTACAGTAATTATTCTAAATTATCATTGCACAAGGTAAAATTATTTTTGAGTAAATACTGTAGTAAACTTTTATGAAAAATATCTCTCTCTAACATGAGGGGGAGTGAAAATTATTATGTTTATACAGCAGTTCTTAAAGAAAATATATCATTATAATAAAACTTTGGATTATCATTACTACTAACAAAAAAGCAATACTTATGGCATGTTTATTTGAATGAAGAAATCCAGCGTGAACCTGGGCCCTGCAGTTCCTCAATATCACTTCTCCTACAGAGAAGCTGTACCCCGGGGAAGAGCAGCAGGTGTTGTCTTAGAATGTGGAGAAAAGGTGATGAGTCCTTGGCAGGCTTTTCTTTGATCTTCTTCCCTTTGCTCAGACCAAAGCTCACACCAGTTGGGGGTGGAAGGCACTAAAGCAGGGTCCTTTAGCACCTGAGGCTTAAGAAGTGATTGCAAGGACAATGGGGAAGCCAAAACCTGCTTTCACTAGTAAAACATCAGGTCTCCTTTGAAAACGCTTTCCAACTCCTGTTTACAGAACAATGAACCCGATATGATCTATATCCTGTCTTTTCCCTACATCATTAGCCTAGATTCATTTGTTAAGCTAATAAATAAATGAACAAAAGGCATACTCAAGTGATCTAATGTTTTCTTGCTAATAGCTGAGGCTATAAAAGAAAAAAGAGACAAATAAGAAATTTCTAACATAAACAGATTGACAATGGATGGGGAATTTATCCTTTTGCAGTTATGAACAATGCAAGGAATTAAAGTCTTAGATGCAGAAGACAGCATCTCATGTTGCTTATCTTGAGTGGGCCCTGACAATGTTGAACTTTGCCTGAGCCCTATGTCCCTAAAAACAATGACAGTTAAGAAATCCTCCATCACTTGTTGTTCCAGGAAATGGCTCATTGCTAAGAATCACCCTCCTCCTTCTCTGTGTGACTTAGAAAAGATTCAGGGAGGAGCCCTTGTGCGTTTGACAAGGTCAGACACAGACCCTGCACATTTCCATTCTTTGTCTCGTGAATGACTAACCTCACTGTGTATTCCTACTGTCCAGTCTTGATAAAATGTCCTTTCACTTAATCAAACTTCAGACAGTTTCCTCTCCTCTCCTGATGCCTCTGAACTTTCGCCCGTTCTTATGCTTAAGCAAGCACTGTGGGACATTCTCCTAAGTGGCCCCTGTGCTAGGCTCCTGGCTGCCTACCTCCACCCAGAGGCTTCAGGGCTCTCAGGTGACTGGTCATCTTCGGGTGGGCCTGTTCCCCTCTGTGGGGGGTGGTTCTGGGTCCCCCTGTGAGTAGTATTGGATCTCCTGTTCTCCTTCTTGCCCTGCATTCCAGGATGCTGGGCTGAGCCGGGGTCCCCGCAGTTACCCTCTCTGGAACACACAGGGATGCTCGTCCTGCTCCCCACCCCTGGTTCTTTCCAGCCTTGTTGACTGCCCACCTGTCAAAAATATGCCCTTCCTACCTGACCTTTGAGACAAGGCTAGAGCTTACAGTGAGAGTGCCCTCACTACTGTAATAGTCTCTCTCCCATCACTGAAGTTGTCCTGCTGCTGCACTGAAACATCCCCTTCCCCCTATGGCAATAGTCCCCCTTCCTTTATTACAGTAATTCCCCTCCCAAATTGCATCTGTCTTTTTTGAATCAAGTCTCTCCTTACCTAAACCCAGATTAGATTTTTACTTGACAGTCTTCATGGATCAGCTAAAACTCAAGCTTAATCATCTGAGTGAAAGGTTTGATGAGTTAAATTTAAACCACGTTAAGTAATTCTATGAATTTTACAAACATTTAGGAAAATTGAATTTACATTGATTGTTATTTTCCCTCAAGCAGTCAATGGGACAAAGTAAAACTAAATGGATCTGCTGGATTGCATTGAATCTAGAAAGAAAATCATGGTGAACAAACACCTTTAAAACACCAGGCCTTCCAGCCCTAGAATGCTGTGTAACTGTTCTTTTATTCAGGTCTACCTTGACTTCCCTCCTTAATGGTAGGTAATGCTCATCAGATCCTGCTCCAGTTTTGTTAAATACATACTGAAATATTTTGGTTTTGGTGCTATTGTAAATGGTATCTTTTTTCAAATTTCAAATTCTAATTTTTTATTACTGGTATATAGGAATATGATTGACTTGTATATTACCTTGTAGCCTATAATCTGTAAAAGGTAAAGTATACAAAGTAAACCCATGTGTTAAAAAAAAAAATTCTACACTACCTAAGAGTGCCATGGAAATCTAATCAAACCCTATTCCTCAGTCTGGACATCGAACTATCACAGGGACAAGGAACAAACTATATATTTAAAAACCCATTTTAATTACTATTTCCCTTCCCACGTTGTTCTTAGTCTCTCACTAACTGGTTTTATCTTTTATCTGTGAAAATAAAAGGCTTAAGTGTCTCAGTATTTCCCAAGAACACATAGTGGCTGCTATTAGTAAAAAACTATTTGCATCCAACACAATTATTGACAATTTTTGCCTCTGTGATTAAAAGTTGGTGATACTGAGATAAGAGGTGTAAATGGTGTATTTGAAGAAGCTTTGCTTGATTTGGGTAGCCATCATTATTACTTTTATATTAAATGATGCAAATAAAGTCCTAGAAAGACCAGCTCTTGAATGATATGTCTGTAAGTTCACTGAAAAAGAGTTTCTAGTGGTGGAAACAGTACTTTGTGTTGAAAAGCCCTCATCAGTTATAAGGAAGAGAGAAAGGAAAGAAAATAATACTGGTATAGAACCGGAAGAATAAAGGATCTGAAAGTACAAAAATGGAGAAAGTCTGATGCATGTGCATTTGTGGGTTTCCATATATGTGAGTGTGCATACATACATATATATATTTAAAAAGTATCTTTCTTTCAACTTAAAGGTATAAATCTCATTATTTCCAGATAATTTCCCCAGTTTGCACTTAAATATATTTTAAAATAAAATAAATAAAACAACCACTTTATTGCTTAATAAAACACAAAAAGCAAATTCTAGAAGCAGATTTAGCCATTTCCTTTATTATTGTAAAGCAAATCTTCTTCAACCTATCTGCTTTCTTCAGTAATGACACGAGAAATAAATCTATTAGATACGATGATAAGTAACATAACAAAGAAGATAAGAATGAATGTCCTCTTAACTTCACCTTCAACATCTTTGCATTTATATTTCAGATATTATATAAGAAGGTAAACTGAGTGAACATAGGACACCTCAACTCTACTTATAAAACATAGAAATGATGGGACGTTTGTGTAAACGTCTACTATGGCAGAAGACCTCCAGAAGATGAGAAGACTGTGATTGAGAGGATTATGAGAAGTGATCATGGGAAGCCAAGTTATCCTCCAAAGTCAGTTTATTCTTAATGTCCTTTTTATGAATTTCTGATTTCACTGAAGATTAGGAACAGAAATCTCTATGTCCTCAACCAGAAGCATCACTCAGACAAAGGAGCCCAAGGAGATGGTAGCCTGCAAGACAGAACACTCAGCCGTGGAAATAAAGGCTCTGGGAAAAGAAGCTTGGCCCCAACTAGTGAAACAAAATTTAGATCACAAAGCCGTAAAGCAGTTGCACACGTCCCGAACCACAGGCAAGGTAGATGGCTGATCAGATCAGTGGACGGCACCTGCTGGTACAGGCCCCTGCATCAAAACTCAAGGTGACTTTAGGAGATCAGCCATTGTGCCTACCACGCACATGGGAGCAGATATCACCCCCCTCCCAAGGTGATACCACTCTGGCCCCGCAGAGCAGCAGTGAGAGAAAGAGAAGACTCTATCTTCATACATGAAATGGAAAAAAATAAATTGTACTACTTTAGCCAGTGCTTTCTCTGTACAGCATTAACATTCTAAGCCTTATCTGCTGAAAGGACATTTACTTATTTTAGAGGATGTCTTTTGTTTGAAGCTTGAATTTAGACTCTAAAAATGTGAAAGTGTTAACTCAATTAGCCACGTAGATGAGCCTGTGATTTTGATCTTTGTTGTTACCACTTCACCTCCCCTTCACTTTATTGAGATATAATTCCTATGCAATAAAAGATACTCATTTTAGTGTATGCTTTGATAAATGTTGATTATTTACACAGTCTTGTAATAACCACCCAAGTCAAAATATAGAAAACTTTCAGCATCCTTAACATTGTTTTCCTGTGACACGTCACAGATTTCCTCCCACAGACCCTCGCTGTAAGTAACCAATTATCTACCATCTGTCACTATAGTTCTGCTTTTTAAGAATTTCATATAAATGGGATAACATAGAATGTAGTGTTTTGCATTTGATTATTTTCGCTTACAACGGTTTCTTTGAAATTCATCTATGTTGTTACATGCATGCATATCTTACTCCTTTTCATTATTGGTATTACACGGGTAGTCACATCATCCATCAGCTGATAGACATTAAGCTGTTTCTAGTTTTTGGTTACTATGAATAATGTTATATTGAACCTTTATGTTTTTATTTTTATTGGTCAATTACCTAGGAGTGAGACTGCTGGGTTGTATTATTAGTGTAAACTCTGAATTTCCTAGGAATAACAAACAAGCAAACACAATAAGCCTGCCCTACTATTTCCTAAAGTTGTACCACCAGCAATATATGAGGGCTCCTTGCTAATACGGAACTATCAGTCTATTGAACGTAGTTACTCCCATTGATCGAAAGGGTATCTTAATTGTGATTTTAATTTCCATTTCCCTGATAAGTAATGTTATGGATTAAATTACATCTCTCCCAATGATATATTGAAATTCTAAGACCTACTACCTCAGAATGTGACTTTTACTTGGAGATAAGGTCATTAAAGATGTATTTAGTTAGAAAGAGTTTGCACCAGAAGCTAGGAAGAGACAAGGAAGTGTTGCCCTGCAGTCCCCTAGAACCTGGACTTCTAGCCTCAAGAACTGTGCATGAGACAAGCAGTTTGTTTTTTCACACCACCCAGTTTGTGATACTTTCTCACAGTAATTCAAGAAATGCATACAACTAATGATGAACATCTTTTCATGTACTTACTGGACATTTACATATCTTATTTCATGAAATATATGTTCAAACATTTGGCCCATATTTTGATTCGGTTCTTTTTCTTATGATTAAGTTGAAAGAGGTCCTTAAATATTCTGGATCAAGTTATCTGTGAAGCATATGCTTCGCCAATATTTTTTTCCAATTTGTGGCTTCACTTTTGGTTTCCTAGCTGTTGTATGAAAAATAAAAGGTTTAAAAATGTTGTTGAAGCTCATATTACCATTTTTCCTTTTATAGTTTGTGCCTTATTTTTAGAAATCTTTTCCTTCCTCAATATCATAAAGATTTCTCCTATATATTTTTCTAGAAGCTTAGTGGTTTTAGCTATTACATTACTATCGTGCATTTCAAGTTAATTTTTTGTGTGGCTGAGATAAAAGTCAAGTTTTTGTTTGTTTGTTTTTTAATTTCAAACAGTGTTAAATTTTTCCAGTACAATGTGTTGAAATATTCTATTGCTGTATTGAATTTGCCTTGGAACCTATGTTAGGGTCTATTGACCATACAAATATGGGTGTTTCTGGACTTTCTATTCTGTTCTATGTCATCTGAATATTGAGGAAAATTCTCTCATAATCAAATGAGACGATATTAACATGTTTCAATCATGTTGCATATTTAGCTATTCTGTAATCTTACAGAGTAGTAATAACTAGAACCTGGAAAATATTTCACGGATGCTTGAGCATCTTTGCAAACAGATAAATCTGTTAGGATTGGAGGATCTCAGCCTAGGAACTTGAGCAATCTTTCAGCATTAAAATGTCTCTTTGAAACTTCTATCTTTTCAAAGAGGAGGTGCAGAAACTAAATTATCTGAGGGATGCATTCCTTGGAAAGTGTTTGGAAAGCCGAGTATAACTTAGGTCAGGAAATCTGCTGGGTGAAGGTGACAAACAGGAAAGCACCATCCAGGGGATATGAAGATGTAGTGTCTGCACTGGGGAAGGCATATGTTAACGTTGACGAACTGGGGAGATAATAAGCCAAATCTTTTTTCCTGTTGAACACAATGAACAAGAGTTTCACTGGAGAAAGTTTAGAAGAAGGTGCATGCGTCTAACCAGCAGCAAGTGTAAGCCAGAGCATTCTGGTTGAGCCTTGCTATATATCTTACATAACGTGGGGTTCGGACTTAGAAGAGCTGAGTCCTTAGTTCAGATGCAGGCTCTGTGACATTGGTTAAGTCAGTGAGACTCAGTACCCTGATTTGAAAGAAAAAGAAAAATGGAACTAATAATGTCTCATTGAGTTGTCATCAAGTTCAAAGAAGATGATGAAAATCCTGGTTAATAATGAATCAAATGGCTCAAATCTGCTTCTAGTACATTTTAAATGATTAAATGGTATGAAAATGGTATTAAGTATTTTTATATGGAAGAAATTATACAGAAGAAAGGAAGTGAAGACTGTTTTACCAGTTACATAATATTTTGCTTTATGCTCCTCAGTTTTAAAACGTTTATGAGACAAGAAACATTTTTTAAGTTTTCATTTTACAAGTAAATAAACGTGGGCTGTTTATATTCTGTCATTCATTTGAAGGAAACATGATTTAGGTTACACGAGAATTCAGAGATGAGTTTGCTCTACCTCATCATTTTCTGGGTAAGAAATGGGTGTTCTGTGAGCTGAAATTACTATCTCCAAATCACCAAGTTGCTGAAGGACCAAGATGGTTTCCAGATTCTCACATTTTTGTTACTGATCCAAAAACATGAACAGAAAACATAGGAATAAAATTGATTTCCTTTACCCTATCTTCTGAATTTACTTAGTAGTAGTCAGACCATCTAAAAGGTACATCACAGAAAAAAAGATTTATAATTATTAAAGCACAAAAAATAAAAAAAAATTAAAGCACACTGTGAACCAAAAGATAATATTAAATATTGACACACTGAAATGAAATGTGTCCTCCAGATGTAAAGTAAAAGGTATAAAGTTACAGTGTGTCCTCCAGGTGTAAGTTATAATGTACAAAGTTACAGAATAATTGAAAACCACTCCTATACCTGGAACATGGTATGGCCGTTGATACATCCTTGATCATCTTTGAGGAGACCCTTCTGCAGACCAGAGGAGGTACCATCCACCTAGGATGATATAAATGGCACCCAGGGAGCTCTTCTCCAAACTATACCCCCATCACCATCACCACTTCAGTAAGCAATATCTGCTCAGTTGACTTTATTCTGCCTGACATCATTCCAATAAGAACTTTAATGAGGTAACATCTTTAATTCTTTTCAGCATTCATTGAATGGCTGCTTGCTATGCAGCAGGTGCTAAACTAGACTAAAGGGTATTCAGCACTGCTGAACATGCTCATTGCCCTCAGAGAATTTTTAGCACAATTGGATTGAGAAGATTATACTCAAATTAGAACAGATGCATAGTTTAATATAGGACAGAGTAAAATAAGCTCTGAGGAAGGAACTAATTGCCACTGGGACTCAAAGAAATAGATAGTTATAGTGTTGGAGATATGAATGTGCTTATGGAGAAAGTATTTGAGGTCGGTTTTTCAAGATGAGCAGAATTTCAGAAGGTCTTGAGGCTGAGAGGAAGGGAGTCCTACTGCACACCTCCATCTGGAGGCACATCTCAATGTCTGAGAAACAGAACATGCACAGATCTGGACTCAGATGCTTCTCCCTCTTACGTTCTGTGTTGTGGTTAATGACACCCATGTGAAGGTCTAAGGTTACAAACTTGAGATTTGTCTTTAACTCTCCTCTTTTTCACCCTTCTGAATTCAAAATGTTCTGCAGATTTGTCTCAGAAACATCTCCTGATTATCATTTTATACTTAAAAGATTTCAATAGCTTGACCTGCCTCACTCCAGTCTCACCATATGGCATGGCCAGCCTTTAAGATGGCACCCAGTGGTCCCTCTCAGGGATACCCCTGTGTAGTGCCCTGTCACGTTGTAACAGGGTTGGCAGACATCGCGATATTACTTTTGATATTAGGTTATAAAGGCAAAACAACTTCTCTTTCATGGATTACTCACTGTGAGTGGGATATGCCAGTGGTTATGTCGTAAGGACACTCTATGCACAGGTCCACATATTAAGTAACTGAGATCTCTTGTCAATAGCCATGTGGAAGAACCATCTTGAAAGTGAATCCTCTAGCTCCAAAGAAGCCTTCAGATGACCATATCCTTAGCCAACTTCTTGACTGTAACCTCATGGAAGACCCTGAGTCAGAACTATCCATATAAGGTGATCTTGCTTTCCACGACTCTCAGGAACTGTGCGATAATACATATTTATTGCTTTAAGCTGTAAGCTTGAGATAAATGGTTATGCAGAAATGGATAACTAATACCCCTTTTGGGAACATAATCTTCCATACGGATACTAAAATTATCTTCTTATTAAAAAAAGGGTCAACCTATTCTCCATCATTCTATGATACTACTTATATTGTGCTGTGGTGATGTCATTAAGAAATGTGTGCATTTAGTACAGAACTTGATAAATAATAGCCATTCTAGGGATTTGGGATACCGAGCGTAAAGCATGGAAGTAGGGATGAAAGCATTGTATTTAGAGACTAGTCTGACTGGATCATAAGGGATTAATAGGAGATGACCTGGATAAATCGATTTGGAGATATATTGTAGAGGTTATTGAATATAACCAGGTAGGAATTTGTAGTAAATTTAATTAAGTTAAGGTCAAGCATTTGTACTATCCATGACATCCAGTAGGGGAGAAGAACCTGTGGGAATATATCAAAGCACTTGTAACTTGAAAGGAAAATTCAAGCTAGGGAAGGAAAGGTTATGCACACAGATCATGGTCCAAAGGCTGTGTGTGTTTGTGTTGTGACTGTGTGATGGGAATAGAAGCATAAAGGAAAGATGACCTAGGGTTCCTGGACTAGGTAGAGAAGACGAAACTGCAGAAGAATTCTTTTAAAAACTAGAAGAAAACCCCAGACTGTCTTTCTTTTCCAGGCTGGCAAACTGAACAGGAGCAGAAAGAGAGAAAAAGCAAAGGGCATCAGAATCTGACTGACCTGGTTTGAATCCCAGTTTTGCCACTGAGCGGCTATGTGATATTAGAGAAGTTAATTAATACCTCTGAATTACAGTTGTGTATTCACAACATTGAGGATAACATTTTCCCTCCAGGATAAATGCAATACAATAAGCATAGGGCAAGTGGCTCAGTGGCTTTCATGCCAGGGAAGGTCCACGGATGTCTCCCAGCACTTGCCATGCAGGCCACACCTGATTGTGGGGTTCTGATTTATATTCTAGACCCACTCACTAAATGCACAGAATTCTTTAATGTACTCATGTTCTCCATGTAAAATGTTTGCAGCAGAAAAGAACTTCCCCAAAGAAATTTGGTGAGGCTCATTCTGAAATCCGAGGGCTCCCCATATATTTTATAGCAAGTAGTCATTATTAGAGTCCCCACTGCTAACTCATACAGCTGGTGATGCGATCTCCTGTGTTCACGGTGCTTTTCAAGCTTTTATCTTCCGATTGCTTTCCGCTTGCTTCCTGTGCCCATGAGATCAGAAACAGCACCTCTGAGAACCTTCATGTGCTGATAGGAAGGAGGCTAGAAGACCTCCCCTTACAATCATAAGCTGAGCCTGGGGGCAGTGGTTCTTGTTCTTAAAACCTCATGACTCTCATGGGACCTGCTCAGGAATTTTTGAATTAAATGACGATGTTATTTATTTAGTAGAGAATATTTTTAGAAATGAACACTTCCTCTGAGGCATAAAACCTATCCATTGTTTAACGTGTGCATAGAGAGAATTTGATTTCTCCCTGTCTGCATACTTTTCAGGAAACTGTTTGTCAAACTGGAATTTGAGAATGCTAAAACTATATATTCAAAATATTTAAATTGACCTCGCTCACCAATGAGCCATAAAAAACAAACAAAAACCCAACACATGCTGAGCTGTAATTCTTTGTGAAGGAGCAACAATTCAACACTTCCTATTCCAGCTGCCTGAAATGGTTTAATAAAAAACATGTGAAACTTGATGCTTTATAATGGGCTGGGTATGTGAAAGCAAAAACACTAGTTCATTCTTTTCAGTGGCTGATGACTGAAATTCATTATTGATCATCCGGTACCCCTTTTGGCAAGAAAAAAGTTAATGCCCTCTTTCACTTGCTTCTGTCTCCAGGAGAAATGCAGCCCCTCTCTTTTACTTTTTTCATGAAGTCCTTATATCTTGGAATTTCTTCATGACTTTCTGTGACACAAATTGAATTTTTATATACTGTTTTTTTCAAATTCTGTTTACAGATTTATATAAAAAAGAAAAAAAAAACTAATAGGGGATTGTTTGGGATGGGGGTTGATTTTTCTCTTGGCTTTCTCTTTTTATTAGCCATCATAGAGTTTTATTTTTTTCTTCTTAATCCACAATTCATAACCAGGAGCAATAACATAAGAATCAATACGCAAGAAGTTAGGGTCTCGCCAGCCATCCCAAAGAATTTAAATCTTTTTTTTATATATATATCTAGTTTAGAAGATGCCAGTTGAAGGCTAGATCGATGCTTAGATGTGTGAGTTTTTGCACTACAGGCAGTGGTAAAAGAAAGACTTGCGCTTCATTTTACTGGTACCTTCTGCCAGAACAAGTTTGGAAAATCTGGGATTAGGCAAGTGACTTCTTTTTACTTCCTAAAAGAGTTCACCCAATTATTTTTCAATTAGTTGTTAATGTAATTTTGATAAAGTGTTAGCTTCCCAGGGATATTTATAAAGTCTTCCAGGTCCCAGGGAACTAGAATGGTACCCGGCTGGGGCGACGAGAGACAGAACAGTGAGCAGCTAAGAAAGCAGTCTCCGAAGACCAAAGGCTCATGTCAGCCCCATCACTAGCTTGTGCGATGAGCTTCAAGTTATGCAGATTTTCCACCTACAAATAAAGGTCATTTTCATTTCTGCTTCACAGGATTGCTGTGAAAATTAAACAAGATTATACATTAAAAATATCCCAAGCTCAGTATTGTTAGGGATACTGAGTCCCCCGCCAATGGCTCCCCTAAGATCTGTCTTTCGTTGGTGCCTCTCATTCTTAAACTAGACAAGTTGTATTTCCCCCACTTGGAACCATAAATAACCTTACTAATACACATTTTGCGCGCGCACACACACACACACACACACACACACACAAAGGGAACACCTAAAGTATGTGAAGATTCTAAAAAGTGACACAGAAAGCATTTTAACCTCAAAACTTACTAATGTATACTGTCAGGCAAACATACTTTTGTTTAAACTTAAAATAATAGCATTCATTTACTGAGTTGTTCTAACTGTTGTTTATGTCCACTGTGCTATGATATTGTTACTAACTCTTTTTTTTTTTTTTTTTTTTTTTTTTTTTGCAGAATGCATTCTTTTCCTTTTATCCCCAGTAAAGAAACTGCACATTTTAGATTCATGGAGAGTCATTTTGAGTAAGAACATAGTTCCTGGGTAATCTTTTGTAAACTAAACCCCATTAGAAGAAGAGCTGGTAATGGGGGACACTGAAAAAAATTTTTGCTTTTATTCTCTCTCATTTTTCTTTTTTGTTTCTTTCTGACCTTCTAATTCCTGTTTCTCACCTCCTGGCAAGCAAATGTTTCAGCTGTGGTATTCCATTTAAATCCGCCCCAGGCTTGTAATGCTCCATGCCTTTTCCTTTTCACTATTTCCCCTTTATTATAAATACTATTATTTTATTTATAAGATTTTAGCCAGCTTTGAGGAGAAAAGACTGTCTCTGAAGTAAGTAATTTTGAGGTAATTTGAAGGTGTAAATAACTGTGCAAACATTCTCAGGTAGCTGATATTATGTTAAGATAATATTTTAGAATGATTAATTTACTACAACACACGGGATGGGAAGCTAGTGTTTTCTCAGATCTTCAGGAAGTTCAGAGCTAATTAAGTTGTTTGGGCTGAAAGATATTTAGTGACCTTTGCATTCCCATATCTAATGACCCTTTCCTTCTAATTCTTGGGTTCTGACAAACCAGTTATTACGTCATTGCAAAAGTCCAGGTCAATATAGAGTTTAGGGAAAAATTAGTCAGCAGTGTTCTCACAATACTGCAAATCGTAAAGCATTTTATCAGCATCAGATTCTTTTCCCCTTACTTTAAACTAGGCCTGTGAAAGCTTGTACTGTTTCACATGGCGTCTTAGAGAGTGTTCAGCGCCTCTCAAAGTTTACTGCGCATAAGAATCAGGTTGATAGCTTAATAAAAATTTACATTCCTCCCATCTCCTCCAGTGTTTATTTTCTTTCTTTTATCTATTTTTTATGTTTTTCTCTTCCCTCTGCTTCTTTCTGCTCCATTTCTTTGCCCTAACTCTCATTCCCTCTCTCTCCTCAGCTGCTTCAATAGGTCTCCGTGGGACCAGGGAACTGCATTTCTAACCAGCATCTCAGGGAATATGGAAGTTGATGATCATTAAATCCTTCTGTGAGAAAACTAGAGTGTTTAATCTCTTGTCTAACTAGTAGGGAAAAAGCCCAGGGAAGGTGCTACCTATCAAAGTAACAACTGATCTCGAAAGAGGAAATGAAAAGAACTGTAGAAATACAGGTAGAGGTCTACAGCTTTTAGAAAAAGATAAGAGGCTATTGGTCATTTTCCTCTCATACTTACTTGCTCTTGTTTGGATTTCCACCTTAGGACTCATGTTCAATTTACCCTTTATCATGATCAACACCAGTGGCAGCTCGGTGTACTTCTCTACAATCAGTCATTTTCTGAACTTGAGCCTTCATCTTCCAGGTGCCCTGTTCTCCACTGAGACCTCAGCCAGCCTAGCCTTACTTTGAAGGCTTGACCCAACATCTTCCATTTCCCACCCAAGTTCACACCAGCATTTACATTTAACCCTCCTCTGATCCTAAAGCCTTTTCCCTTAGAAAACATAATTTTGGTTATAAAATTCCAGACTATGCAACAAACCATGGGGAGGCTAAACATCTCTTTCCAGCCGCTTGGTATTCTCTTTGTAACAAAGTTTCTAAAACAATGTGAATGTATTCTTTTTGTTTTATTTATTCATTTTTTTGAAGGTGAGATGTGACCGAGATGGCCATAATGTTTCCTTCAGCTACACCAAACTTTAGACAGGACTATTCCTACCTCTAGACCTCTGATCTCCATTTCTTCAGAGCATTTACGTTGGAAACTTGTCATTGCAAATTCTTGCTCTGCCCCTTTGAGATGTAAATATTCATTAAATCCTCTTGCTAATTTTCTGACTCAGAATTTTCTTTCTCAAGGGTCTGGCTACCATCTTGTTGAAATGTCATCATTAGGGTGTTCCTCTCTCGCAGCCTCTCACTCCTGGTCCCTGTGGGAGGGTAGGAGCCCAACTCAAGGGGACACCCTTACTCTAAATCGTCAAGTTACTTGTTGTCATGAAGATAACAGGTTTACTTTTCCCTTAGGGAAGGCCAGTTAGCAAACGCAGATGGTCTCTTATCCATCTCTCCACCTCCATCTCCATCCCCGCTCTTAAACACTCTCCAGCTCTTTGTTTTAGTGGAGTTATGCTCAGGCCGAGCTTAACTGCTTAACTTTGGTGTAATTTTTCCCTTTGACAGCTTCCAAATAAACTTTGTGAAACATCTTTACATTCTTTTTCGGAATGGTACGTGAAACTGTTTACTTGACAGGCGAATCTTTTAAGGTGGGAATATTTCTTTATTTGAGAGGGCTCAACTATAGTTTTGTCACATTGAGAAAATAAAAGAGGTATACTCCTTTAGTAATTACCATCATACCCACAATAGCATACTTTTAGAAAAGGAAAAATAATTATTTTACTATCTGTCTTGGAGCCCTGAAAGGAAAGGATCTAGCTTTTCAGACTTAAACACAGATGTTCTAATTCCTTTTGGATATGTCCCTAATAGGCAAAATCTTTATAATTTGTGGTTTACGAGGCAATAATCCATTTTAATAGCTAATTTCAAAGGATGATCATGATCAGCCTTGGACTCCAACCTCCAAAATGGTGAATTCCATTAACTTTTAATTATATTTTTTTCCTCATCATTCAAAGTGGACAGACTGTACTTTTAGTCTTTCTTAGCCCTATTGAGCAGATACTTATGTTTATATTTTGTATGATTGAAAGTTCAGAAGTTTGATTTTTGCTGCCATTGTCTTTGACTCTTGTTACTGACTGCTAGTTGGATTTTGAACAAATCAATTGATGACTTTATTGTTACTGACTTTTCTCCCAAGATGCCTATGGAAATCATGGACTAACTGGAAACTGTTCTGTCAGTGATCATCAAAAGTGCTGTTCCTGACTAATTAATACTTAATAAAGAAAGAGAAATGTGTAAATAGGTGTTAGGTTTTAGTGCACGGAGCCAAAGAATACTGCTTGGGTAGCACTCAGCACCCATTCACATCAGACCCCTGGATGCTGCTGTTCAGCATGTCTGGTGAATGCTGGTGTTTACACACGTTATTCAACTAGGTTAAACGCAAATTAATAAACAAATATGTGTGTGTGTGCGATTGTTGTTAGATTGTTTCTTTTGTGTGAAAAAGAATAAAAGTAGAAAACATAATGACAATCCTGTGTACCACATGTATCATTGCCAAATTTTGACACCATTTACCCCATTACTTAAATGTAAGGTAATCAACAATCTAAGGTTTGAATTTTGTTGTTGTTGTTGTCTTTGCAGGGGGAGATATCCCATAAGTTTCAGATGGAGGTGCAGAAAACAAAAGAAACAAATAATCAAATTATCAAAATAGAACAGAAATAATGATAAGCTTGAGTTACTTTGCAAAATACCATACCAAGAATTAACCAACGATAATACTTTATGACTAATTAACATTCAGCCACATGTTACACCCGATGATTCAAAAGTAAGTCCTAGAACTTAGCTGACTGTAATAATATGGGTTGGCAAATGTCTTCCCTAGGAAAAGAAAACCCTTCTACCAATGTCTGCAATATGTGATTATAATTTGCTAAAAAAGAAAATAAAACAAAAAAAAATTAAAAGTGTATCTCAATAGTACTATAAAACGTGTTTTTTTCCCATTTTCTTGGGGAGGTGAGTAGCTGAGACATTAAGCACCTTCAGGAAAAGCCAATGTGTTGTAGACTTTGTACAAAGATCTCCAGTAGCCTATTGTGCGTGGATCCCACACTCTTAATAGTATATGAATTTCTTTATGAGAACTAAGTTTTCTCTATGATTTCTTGTGAACTCAACTCCAGAGTGTTTTTGCCATAGCCTGTCCTGCCATAGGTGACAGGGGTCAAAGAGATTCCTCATTAACACACCAAGCCTCCTTTTATTTTGCTGTTCTGCTGTTTAGAGGGAAAATTTTAGTATGCATATGGAAATGATAAAGTAATTTTTCTTGTGCTTAGAAGAATCTCAAGTAATGTTTTATTAATATGATTCCTTGAAAAAAGTCCTATTTCCCAAAGGCCAGCATATTTTAAGTGGGAGTTCAAAGTTCAGGTAAAATGCAATGGATTCTTAGCATGCATTTATAAATCCTGGAATTGTGAGCAAATAAAATAAGTATTAATTGTTCAGATCGGGAAAGGAAAAGCTGTGTTGGTTCTTTGAAAATACATGGATAATCTAAAAGAGAAAGAGAAGTGATGGTTTCAAAGAAAAGCAGTTCAGAATAGATCACCAAAAGCAGAGTGCTGTCCACAGACCCACTTTGGATGTTTTTTCTTGTAAATTTTGCTGGATGTCACCATACAGAAACAATGATACAAACACAGTTCATTATTGAGTTCTCTTTCCCTATATCCACTAATGTCCAGATTTATTTTTTTTAAATCATAGCAGATTCTAAATGCAGAGCCAACTACACGTTTTGGGGATTGCCAATAAGTACCTTCGGCAGCCATCAGTTTGTATTCTCAGTCACTGTAAGAGTGAGAGTTACAAGTCAGTTAACATTCATGCTGGACCCAAATTAATAAATATAAGATGGTGGGGTTGCCGCAGGAGGAGGGGTGATGGATACTCAGATGAAGGCAGAAAAGAAAATAGCCTGACTGCTTTGAAATGTAGTTACTCTCTGTTATCCATTTAATAAACATACTCTTCTAGATAGAAACACGGAATTGTTAACTCTTACAGAAAGGCTGATCTTTACTTGTTCATCAGAAAACAGGCTCTGGGTTTACAACTTGTCAGAATGATGGATTCTCTGCTTCTCAGAGGCTCCTCTGTAAATTTCCACAACATGCTTTGGTAGAAAGAAATTTCAAGCTCAGTCTCTTATAATAAAACAGGTAAGTAATCAAGCAAATAAACAGTTTCTTATTTTGGTTAAATCAAGTCAACTTTAGTGAGCATTGTTGCATAGAGTTGAATCTGAATTTTGGGACATTAATTGACTTATTTAAAAACTTATGTCCACTAAAATTTATATCAAGACTAGAGGATAATGCTGCCCTCAAAATACCATTGTCTTTCAAAAAGTAAGAGAAAAGAAAAAGGAAATTAAAGAGGGGAGAGGAAAAACATTGGTGGTAATCACGAGCACAGAAGCATCCGGGACTTTCTTATCTACCCTCACCATCAAATTCTAAAATGTACAGCCTTTTTACAGGGATGGAAAAAAATATAGAAATTCATGACATTTAACATTAAAAAAAAAGAAAAATAATCCCAGTTCAAGTCTAAAATTCTAGTTACAGTGAATTGAGGATGCAGAGGGGAAAATGTTTTTCCTCAATGATTTCTGATTTCTTCTGAATGATCTTTAGTTACCTGACAAATTGGGAGATACGTTACTTTAGGAACACCTGTTCTTAAAGAAACTGTGCTTTAGAGACTAAGAAGCAGACGTCGAGAAAAGGTAATTTCCCTAATGCTATGAATTAGAGTGTACGTGTTTGGAATTCGGAGCCCTCGCCTCTGTAGGAAGAAGTACAGTGTGCACAGAGAGAAGCTGTCTCCTGAGATTCCTTAAGTCTCAATTGCCGTTTTTGATCATCTCAACTGAGACTTTCTAGAACTTCAGAGTTCTAAGTGATTGACTAGTTCCAGCTGAGTTGGGCAATTTATACACTATATGTATGTAATATGTATGTATGTATCTATCCATCCACCTATCTCTCTATCCATCCAATATTCTGCACTGAATTCCAATGTATGCTTTTAAAAATTTTTTTTATTGATTAAAAGTCATTATCATAGATTATCATTGTAGCTGATTTACAATGTTAATTTCAGGTGTACAGCAGAGTGATTCAGTTACCAATGTATTTTTTTTTCCATACCACCAAGCAATTCATAGACTGGTGTCTAATAATTCAACTCAATTCTGACACTATCTACCTGGACATAGTGTCAGATCCCACAGGTTAAGGGCTCAGTCCCACGAAACTGCCCCCCAACCCATTTCAGATACCAGTTCCAAGTCCAGTTGCAACTGGGCTTCTGTGCTTCTTTCTACTGACCTGCCATGGATAGAAGGCTCTATCCATGGCCCTCTAGTCTAGTTTGATTAGTCTGTTAGAGCAATTCACAGAACTCAAGAGAAATATTTTACTTATCAGATTGCCATTTCATTATAAAAAGATACAGCAAGATGGAAGAGATGCATAGGGCAAAGTGATGTGTGAAGGGGTATGGAGCTTCCATGCCCTCTGAGTGCATCACTCTCCTTGAATCTCTATGTGTTCACCAACCTGAGGTTCTCTGAACCCAGTCCTTTTGGATTTCTATGGAGGCTTCATTACCTACGCAGTTGATTAAATCATTGGCCATTGGCAAGAGATTCAACCTCCAGCCCCACTTCTCTCCATGCAGGTCAGGGAGTGGGATTCAAAGTTCCAACTCTCTAATCACATGATTGGTTCCCCTGGCAACCAACCCCCATCCTTAAGTGTCTTCCAAAAGTCACTCATTAACATGGGCACAGGTGTGGTTGAAAGGGGTTTGTTATAAATATCAAGACATTTTTATAGTTTTATCACTTAAGAAATTCCAAGGGTTTTAGAAGCTCTCAATCAGAAACAAGGATGAAGACCAAATATTATTTCTTATTATAAATCACAATATCGCATTATTGCTTATCTATCTATTCAATACATACACAATTTAAAAAAAAGATTATTCAATGTAATGAACTGAAAACTAGATTTATTGTGCTTTATTTGAGGTTTCAGGCATCAGAGCGTCTGTAACAGAGGTACTATTTGTGGTAGGTTGAGTGATGGCCGACAAAAATGTCCACGTCCTAATCTCCAGAATCTGTGAATATGTTATCTTAGAGAATAAAAAGGACTTTGCAGATGTGATTAAATTAAGGATTTTTGAGATGGGGAGATCATCCTGAATTATCTAAATGGGCTCACTGCACTCACAATAGTTCTTACAATATAGTCAGAAGGGTATAGAGTCAGAGAAGGAGATGTGATCATGGAAGCAGAGGTCAGAGTGATGTCATTGTTGGAACGGGGCCATGAGCCAAGGAATGCAGATGGTCTCTAGAAGCTGAAAAAGGCAAGACATAGATTCTTTCTCAGAGCCTCCAGAAGAAACACGCCCTGCTGACACTTTGATTTTAGCCCATAAGACCTATTTGAAGAATTCTCACCTCTATAACTATAAGATAATAAATATTTGCCACTGTAAGCGTCTATGTTTATGGTCATTTGTTACAGAAATGATTAGAAAATTAGCAATTAGGAGACAAATTCACTATTTATAGAGTATCACCTCCAAGAACTTTAAGAGAATAATTTTTTTTTCATGTTTTGGAACACAAATTTTAGAGAGGAATGGGTCTCATTAAGAAGGATGGACTCCGGCAAAGAGACACAGGCTGCTGGATCATAACATAACTTAAAATTAGAATTACTTAAAAGCTACTTAGTGCAAATCAACATTTGAATTTTAAAGGAAATTGTTTAAAGAGAGAATGCACTATTAGATATCTCTAGAATAATGTCATACTTGGGAAATAGAATGTATTATAAAATCTTTATATTATCTTTAGTTTCTACCTCTGATTTGAAGTGCAATATTCTTAATTCACAAATGTCACAGGGATTACATTAAAGAATGGGAATCAAGTCCCCAAGACTCTGGAACAGAAGGGTCCTCAGTCACCTCTTTGCTCCTCTCTCATCACTACAGAATCTCCACAGAATGGCAATGCACTGATTCGCGGCCCACGAACACTCCCACATGTCCACATAGCAGCCTTAAGTTATGGACTCTCACTCTCAGGGCTGGTACAGTCCTGCCAAATTTCAACCAGTTCCCCAGACTTGCCTTTCTTAGAATCGATGGAGGAACTTGACAAAAACATGATGCCTGAGCTGTATCTCATTCTAATTCAATAGCAATTTTCTGACAGTTAAGCCCAGGAATATGGATTTCTTTAAGAATCAGTATTTTTCAACACCCAGCCCGTTTAATAAGTAAACATGTTTATATAATACTTTAACCTATCTGCCACTTTAAACCACTATTCCAGGCACTGTTGGGGTTTACAGAGAAGAACAAGGCTTGGGAAGTTCTTCAAAGAAGGTAGGTTGTAGCTAACTACAATAAAAGTGAGAACTAAATGAGCGTTATACAAAAGTACTAGCTTCCAGTGTCAAAGTGATGATTAAACATGCACTAATTCTCATGGGTGAAACTAGAGACAGTTTTCTAAGAAGGTGAAAGTTAAGTTAGACCTGTGAGATCAGAAAAAAATGTGGTCTCAGGCTCAGGAATCAGGCAACCTTTGATTTGAATTTATATGTTGATGCCGTCTCTTTGAGGAAATGCAGTTCCTTCTAAGAAAAATGGGGGACGTGAGATAATGCATTGACAAATGCATACAAAGTCCTTAGGCTACTGCATGGCACAAAGCAAATTTGGCAAATGTTGGTGGATGATGATTATGACCTGATGACAATGATAAGGAAGAAGGAGAAGAGAATTTGTAAAGTTCTTAACACATAAAGATTTATTCTTACTCCATCTCTGCTTTTAGTTTCAACAATATCTTGATTACACACACACACACACACACACACATATAAGCACACACACAAACGTACAACTGGCAGACATGTTAACTAAAAACTATGCTAGAGACATGGGATAGAAATCAATGCTGTATAGAACAGACAGACCTCCTGCTGTTTGGGGCTTATAGTCTAACGGAGACACACACAAATAAAAGTTAATTTGCAAGAATGTTAAATGTGATAAAAAGAATTATCTGGTGCTATGAAAGCTTATAATGGGGAATCAGAGCCAATCAGGAAGGCCAGGGAAGGACCTCATGGAATTGACAGTTGAGCTAAAATGTACAGGATACGTTGTAATTATGTGAGTAAAGAAGGAAGGAGAGGGCACACCAGTGAAAGAAAACAGAGTATATGAAAGGCCAGGCCAAGGCACTCCTGGCAGAAAAGGATAGGTTTTTGACCAATGAGAAGAAAGCAGAGAGAAAGTTACAATGATACTGGAAAATATATAATCTCAGGCCACACAGACCATTAGAGATCGTGTTAGGGGTTTTGATTTTCCTTTAAGGACAATGGGAAGTTATTGAAGGGTCTAAGCAGATAAATGATCAGATTTGCACTAGGAGTCTATTACCCTCATGTATGTATTGAAAAGAACAGTTTAATGGGTGCCAAAAGAGAGTCTGGGATCAGTTAAGCAGCTATTGGCAGTGGTCCAGCTAAGAGATGATGGCAGTTGAGACTAGGAGTGGGAATGGTGATTAAGAAAATGAAAATGATGTCGATAGATATAGATATAGATATACAGATCTAGATAGATATGAATTCTTGTAACTAAATTTGTTGATGAAAAAAAAGTGTTAATGATGATTCCTGAATTTATGGTTACCGTAAATAGACAGACATTGCTGCCTTTGTCTGAAATTAAAGAAAAAGAAAAAAGGTGCTTTGTTGCTTGGAAGGATAACCATGAGTTCAGTTTTGTAGATGACCCTTTGGAGGCATCCTTGAGACATTTCCTTAAGTGGTTCAATATGCCAGATCAGTGCTTAGGGGATCTGTCTTAGCAAAAGATATAAAAGCAAGGAACATCTACTTATAAGTGGCAATTGAAGTGATAGGCAGGAATAGAATCAGGTAAAGAGAAGTTAAGAATGAGAGAAAGGGGAGACCTAGGAAAGAGCCTTGTGGAAGTTCCAGGACAGCTGGGAGAGGATGAATTTACACTGGAATCTCTCTGACTCAGTTCTGGTAGTGATGGCTATTTAAATGCAAGTATGGAGAAAAAGGATCACTGGATCCACTCACAGATGTCCTTTTTCCATAAGTTGGAAAAAAAGAAACATAAAAGAATTAGAGAGAATATAATAATGTCAAAAAGTGTTATAAAAACGATGCCCATGAAATCTAAGGTAGATGAGAAAAATAGGAGGAAAAGAGTAAGTACTCTGGAGAGGAAAAAGCCATGCCAATGAGGACAGGACTGCTCTCTAGTCCATACTCAGGATGGAATATTTTACACATATTCCAAAGCACATTCTTGACTGGGTAGTGGCTCCGTCTATGGTTAGAGAATAACTCAGTAAAGAAATAGAATTTTAATGTTCCATTTGGCTGGAATCAAGAAGGATTTTGATAGAACTCTTGTTAAACGTTTTTCCCATCTTAACACTGGGGCATGGAAGCATTGAGTAGCTAGCACATAAAAACCAGTCTGTACCTTCAATGTCATTCCTAGAGAAAAAGGATATATCTTTTTCTCACTTTCTCAGCTTTTCAGAAAAGTTTGGATAACATCCAGGCTAGACACTCATGACTATAGCATTTTTTTCTTTTTTTTATACAACCATTTCAACTTACTGAAGTAAGCTGTCTGGGAGTAATAAATGGATGTAGAAAATGTGAACAGCCCATGGCAGCAAATGAAACATTCAGAAATAATGTAATGGAGATGGCTCTGTGAACATTGCAAATACGGCTTTAAAGTGCAGTCATGAATTTATTTTTCAGACTTAAGAAACGTTAGTCAGAAAAACTAACGTGTCAGATTTTGGTTTAAAGACATCTTACCCATCTGGTAGGTATCTGTATAAAAGAGACCAAGAAGGTTGTTTTCGAAATTTCTTTCCCTGTTTTTACTTAAACTGTAAGATTTTTATTATAAATTGAACCCACTTCAACAATAGCCACCAATGAAATATGAAACTATAAATCTCAGGGTAGGTTAGCATAATGCAACCAAGGAGAATAAAAAGAATCAAAGGGCTCTGCAATGGAGCCGAGCAGGCCAGCCAGTCCTGCCATATGAGCTCAGACTCTCAAAGTAACGTCAGCGCAGCCTGCTGGGAAATTTTATCCAGGCTTTGGAAATTTTACTCTAGGTATTAATGAGCTATTAGGACAGATCCAATACAATATTATACTCTTCCCTTTCTTTGGCTCTACTTGGCCAATGGACAGTTACTCTCGTCCTGAAACTGCTTAGCGTTTTGCTTGATTGTTGTTATTTTTAGGTATGGAATCATATTGTGCCTCTGCATTTGTTTTTGTTTGTTTGTTTATTTAAAGCACCATGAGCATTAGCTCTAAGATATATGAAAGCCATAATTCTTCTCTCTGGTCTGTTTATTTTAAAACAGTGCAACTTCTCACCAATTCAAATGGTAGAGCGAAAACTTTCCTTGTACTAGGGAATGCTGTTTGCAAAAATTATCCAGGGGTAAGAAACCTTGTAAGACTAAAATAGTTATTTGCAAATAGTAGTGTTATGTAGGCACAGAATTCAACAAGAAAAAACCCAATAGTATTAAAGAGCCTAAAAGTGAAAAACAGGAAGAAAGGATATCTCTCATATGAAAAGAGTTGAGGAAGGCACTACCAACTGGTAGTGAGAAAGCGCCATCGTCTGCCTCTGATTATAAATTACTGTATTCTACAATTATAATAATAATAACAAATAATTGAAATAAAAGTAAATCCTAAAGACACTATTAGAGTATGTTGGGTTGTTGTAAATGGATTTTGAAAGCACTTAAATTTACCAGTTCATCTGCGCTAAGCACATGCTACTAGATTTTGAGTTTTCTGTTCTCACTGATGCATGCCATTTACTGGGTTCTGCCGCTTCTTTATTCATCCATATTTTTCCTTTTTTTTCTTCCTTTCTATTCCTCTCTTTTCCCCCTCTATCCATATTCCTGTATAATTCTTTCTTTGTATTTGTCTATCAAGAATTACAGTTATCTAAACAAGAGCCATTATTATTCCACTCCTTTTTTGGGGGAAGTGAGGGAGCTGAGTTCTGAAATTCTCTTCCATCTTTTCATTCTAAGCTTTCTTCAGAGTCTGAAGTCGTTTTGTTTCACTATAGTTATGTATTTCCCATAATAGTTACTGAGAACAATTATTTTGTTCCCATTCCTAGTATTCACCAGGTTTATCTCAGTGTCTTCATCGTCATTCCTGAAATTTGCTTCTCAGCCTTGGTAATGAGAACATCAAAACTATTCTAACATCTGTTAAGAGTCTTTTGGCGTTTTTATATCTTTGTTATTCAATGGCTATGAGAATTAAATTCAGACTTGAATATTGGTAATTAGTCAACACTATTTGGGTGATATATCTTTAAAATGAATCTCTGTTGTGGTCCAGTCTAGCACCCACAGTACCTAAAGCTTCTCTGGAAAGTCAGTTCACAGGGTTTTAGGCAGCTAGAATTTCTACCAATAAGCATGGTACTGTAGCTCTCTGGGCTGGATGATGTGTTTGTGGTTTTCATCATAGTCCCATGTGTTTACTCCCTTAACAAGTGGTTATTGAGCACTTTCTGTATACCAGACACACAGTGCTGGGGCCTGGAGCTACATGCCCTGGTCAACAGCTGATAGTTCAATGAAAGACAGAGCACATATAAATGAATAGCTCCTTGTTTGTAAGACCCAGAAATCTAATTTGATTCTGTTTAGTTAAAACTGGCATGTGTTTCTATTGATGCTGGAGAGCTTCAAAGAATCTAAGTTTAGAAACATGGGTGGGTCCCATGGACAAATCTGAGGACAGGCACCAAACCTATAGCACACCAAGCAGATTCTCTTCACTTCTATCATCAACAAATCTCTGCAAATTGTGTTGTTATCTATCTATCTATCTATCTATCTATCTATCTATCTATCTATCTATCTATCTATCTACCTACCTACCTACCTATGTATGTAGGTATCTATTTATAAAGGCATACCTCGGAAATATTGTGGGTTCAGTTTCAGACCACTGCAATAAAGTTAATTTTTAAAAAAAGTGAGTCACACAAATGTTTTGGTTTCCCAGGGCATGTTAAAGTTATGTTTATACTGTATTCTATTAAATATACAATAACAGCGTGTCTAAAAAAATACACATACTTTAATTAAAAAAACACTTTATTGCTAAAAATGCTAACCATCATTTGAGTCTTCAGTAAGCCATAATCTTTCTCCTGGTGGAAGTGTTGAAATATTGCCAGAATTAGCAAAATGTGACAGAGAGACGGGAAGTAAGCAGATGCTGTTAGAAAAATGGTGCTTACATATTTGCTTGATGCAGGGTTGCCACAAATCCTCAATTTGTTAAAACAGCAATATCTGCAAAGCACAATAAAGCAAAGTGCAATAAAATATGTCATGTAGGTGTTGGAGGGGGCGTGTACAGAGCATTGAGGGAGACACATTATCATAGACTGTCCCCACTGAAATTATGGTTAGTCTTGGCAGGAGAGAACAGTCTTAGAAAAGGATACTTGGCAGATAATAACATGGTTATCTGTCTACTACACACGTGGAAAGAGATATATGCAATACTGAGAAGTCTGTGTCATCATAGGAGACATAAATGGAGTGTATTAGTCAGCTTGGGCTGTTATAACAAAATCCTGTAGACGAGATGTTAAACAACAGAAGTTTACTTCTCACCATTGTGGAGGCTGGAAAGTCCAAGATCCAGAAGCCAGGTGACTTAGTTCTTGTTCAGGACTATCTTCCTGACTTGCAGACACCCATCTTCTGCCTGTGCCCTCATACGGCAGAAAAAGAGAGAGCTCAAGTTTCTTTCTCTTCTGATAACGACGTTGATATCATCCTAGGGGACTCACCCTCCTAACTCATTTAAACCTAATTATGTCACAAAGACACAGCTTCCAAATACCATCACTTTGGGGGTAATGACCTCAACTTACGAACTGAGGCGGGGGCATAAAACATTCAGTTCATAACTGGGGCCAATAGGAACACAGAGGATCTGACCCAGAGTTAGGTGCTCAGAGAAGGCTTACTACAAGTGTTTAAATCTAAGACTACATGAAGCATGAGAATGATCTAGCTATGTGAACAAAGACGAGGCTGGAAGAGCATTCCAGGCACTGAAGACAGTAAACGTGATCAGGTAACTTTTTCTCCAGCTGCGGGAGGATAATTGACTGAAGGAATGAAAGAGGTGGCAGCAAACAGACCCATGAGAGGCACTGTTGCAACACATCATTAAGGAGTTAAGAGCAGCCGGTACTAAGGCAGTGACAATGGGGACAGGAAGGGCTGGGTGCAGCTGAGAGCTAGGTGGATGGCACAGTGTACAGTGCGTTACCGTGTCACTTTCCATTATGCTCTGTAACCTCTGAAAAGAAATGCAAGAGGGGACTACTGTGTTTGAGGCTTGGGAGACCTGTCCCTTCTTCCACCTGGGACACCGTGGGAGATTGTTATTGTCATCCTAGACTTCCTTCAGATAGAGAAATTCAGTGCTTAGTGGTTCTTTATCATAAACTTGTATTTTAGCTCATTGTTGCCAAAAGGATTTATTGCAAAATAAAAAAGCATTAATGAACAATTAAATGAAGAGGTATAGATTTACATCATACAATAAAAAACAAAACCCACTACAGCAAGAACATCTGGCCTACTTTCCATACACTTGAAAGGATTGCTCCGCCTCTATTTCCCACATGTATTTTATTTACACATGAACTATGGTTTCCCAAGTTTCTCACAGACTGGTCTAGCAGCCTCATGCATTTCAAGGGCTGTAAGTGGTACAGGTGGCCAGCATGGGGAGCAGCCATAAATAATTCTACCATCATCGTCCAAGACACGAATGGATCAGATAGCCTCAGCTGCTTATGCTCAGGGATGCTTTATCAGTGGGCTTCTTGCATAGTGTCTTTAAGATAGATGTTATTTCCTCTGAAAAGAGTTGGGAAAAGAAAGATGGGCTATTGCTGGTTACCTTTTACATTTAACCAAGTGTTAAAGAGCAAACTCTATTGAAAATTAATATTATACACCATTAACCAGACTTTCGCATTAACATTCATAATATTATGTTATTTTTGTATTTGTTAGAAAGAATTTGCAAATCTACCAATAAAATTAGGCCAATTTGCTATTCAATACACAGTTTAAATAACTCTATATTTTTAAATTATTTTTATTACTCCATTTTACTCTCTAAAGGTCCATGATTGAGTAATAAATTATATGATCAGGAACTTATTTGCATTATTATTATTTTATTATCATTAAATAACACTTTGAGCTAGATTATATTGTGATTTCTATTTTGCACTGAGAAAACAAATTCAGTAAATTAACTAGGTCAAATATCTAAATTATTTTTTATTTTAAAAAGTTGTTTCAAAACAAAGGCTTATATTTTAAAAGTTGTTTCAAAACAAAGCTTATATTTTAAAAGTTGTTTCAAGATAAAGAAAACAAGCTGACTTTTATGACCTTTATACTGTAGAAAAATCTTAACATTTAAAAAATTTTCCAGTACATTTTCTTTTAATAATGAGTGCTGAATTTGCATTGAGCAAAAACATATCAAAGAAGCTGTAAACATTTATATTCCAGCTTGGAGGAGAGAAATGGTATATTTTTTGATAAGCTGATATATCATGCTAGTAATGTTTTCGACTTTGTAAATCAAAATACACCCCTCTTTTTGAAAGAAGTAACAGACATGCATTTGTCACTGTGGAAACAAGAGCTCCCTCATAATCTACTAATTCTTTTTCAACAAAGTTCTTATCTTGGATGACTTTTTCCCTTTCTCTGCAGTGCACATGATCTTATAAAAAATTGAACTGTTTTGTGTCAAGAATTGGCTTATTATTGGCATTCCTAAAAGCCAATAAACCAAACATAGTATGGAAACGAATGAGTCAAGGGCACTTTTTATTTCATCAACATTCCATGCAATTGCTTAAAAAAATAACTTTCTAAAAGTAAAACTATAAAAATGGTAAAAATATGTACATATTGTCAGCTGGAAAGTAAAAGAAAAATTCAATTTTAAACAATTAATTATACATTTTTTACACCTTGCTTCCCTGGTTGTTACTCAGTGCCCAGGATTCTGTGGAGAACTGGCAAGTAAGATGAGGAAAATTAGAAACCACTGGAATTGGAAACCAAACTCATGGATCTCAAATTCCATATAGTGACCATCCATCCTCCTCATTCTGGTCCTCTACAAGATATCCCACCACAGCCAGTCAACTCTATCATTTCAGTTGTAAAAGCCAGAAAATGGAGTATTAACCTTCATATATCCTTCCGTCATCTAATCATAGACATTTTCAGTTTGCCTTCATCAATTTATCCTGAATTCATAACCAATTTCTATTACTTACCACCATTTTAGATTAATATACAATCCTATCTCTCCTGAATTTCTGAACTCTGGAATAACTGATCTTTTTTTATCTACTTTTATCCTCCAATTCATTCCTAGATTGTAGATTGCTAGAGTAAGTGTTTCCAAACTTAAAGCTAACTGTGCCATTTCCTTCCTTAAAGCATCCTATGATTGCCTTTGTTCTGGATGAACTGTCTACTTCTCCAGACTTCCTGCTCCAACACCCTTTGCCTTCTTCACCCCAGCTACATTGTTGTTGGGTTCTCTTACACTACAGACTTCACACATGCTGTTCCCTACATCTGAAAAATTCCGTCCACATTCATTTCTTCAGCATATTGTTCCTTTAGCGACACCTTCCCTGAATTTCCAGACTATGTGAGGTCTTAAAGGAAAAGACTTCTTTTTACAGCACTGTTTTTCCTTTAAAACATTAATTACAGTTTTAAATTGGATATCTATTAGTGCTATTATTTGATTAGTGTACATGGATTAGTGTATTTGTTTATTTTAAATTTTACTCATTAATGTATCTCCAGAGCCTAGCACAATGCCATTACATATTAAATAAACTAATTTACTTAACCAAGTTAAATAAAATACATGAATAAGTGGCTAGATGGAAGCATGCAAAGTGGGGTTAAGGAAGTGTTTAAGGTACCAAAAATCAAGTGTGCTTCTGTTGATAGAAAAAAAGCCAATAGAGAGGAAAAGATTAGATACAGGAAAAAGCAAAGCTCCTGATAAAAGCGTAGATTTAAGGATTGGGTTGACATTGGAAAGGCAACACATTTTCTATTAGAAACTGTAGAGAAGCAAAGTTAGATTGCACATGTGAGAATTTTGTAATGTTGTGGTAAGAATTTGCAAGAGAATCTATCTTGTGAAATCTACATAATCTATATCATTTTTCCCCCCACAAAGGTGGAGGAGAGAGGAGGGGATGAAGGCTCAGAGTTTGGCAGAGCATGAAGAAGATTTGAGGTAGCCATGGTCGAGACTAGGGTAGAACTCTTGACTGTAGAAATTAGAATAAATGTTGATTAGAACCTGGGACTCAGAATAGGAGACTGTGAATGGGTAGTGGAAGACCTCTCTACATGGTGGTGTGACATTTTCCATGAGCTCTCAGCAGCTCATGTGTAAGAACGGAGACAAACTACTGGGCTAAGCCGAGGTGGAAGTTTTGACACATTGGTATGATGGAAGGACACGGAATTGCAGTTACTGGCAAACACATAAGAATTGTCATTTGCTAAAACAATATCTTTCCAAAAGATGTATTTGCTTACTCTCTAATTTCATTGGAATCTCTTCTCGAATATCATTTTATCAGAGTTCTTCCCTGATAATTCTATTCAAAATCTTTCTCTTTTGATTTTTCAACTCCCTAATATGATTTATTTTCCTCTTAGTTCTTGCCATTGCCTGATTTAATAATTTCTCCCTTCCTTTCTTGTTCCTTTCTTGTGCCTATCTCTCCCCTTTAAACTTATACTTTATGAGAATGGGAACTTTTTAGAACCAGTTAAACCGCAGCCCTAACTGTTCCTAGAACATAAGAGGAGCTCAATCAGTACTCAAATGCATTACTTATTTAAATAATTATCACAAAGACCCTGAGTGCAAAGCACTTTATAGAGGGAAGTTATTTGGGGGGGGGGTGAAGTAGGAACATACAAGGCTGATCAGTGCTCATTCACATACAATTGTGTTTAGTTTTTTTCTGCTGATTTCTGTTTAAGTTTTAAAAATCTGAAAGCATTGACATAATGTTGGTTCGTTTAAAGTTATTTAACAATAACCCTTTGAAGGCCCTCTTCTCTTCCTTGCAAATTCATAATCTGAATTTAAGACTAAACTCTTCTATGACTTCTGGGAAATTTTTCCATTTCACTTTCATATATTATTTCCATATTCCTACAATTTTTTCCCTATAGTAATTTCCCTCATCACATTGTACTGAATTATTTATTTATAGAATTTTTTTTTCACTATGTAGTGAATTAAGTTAGACTTCATTTGCATACTTGTCTTTCTCAGTCTCAACACAAATCTGGTCCTATTAAATTTGAATAAATAAAATTCGTTGAATGAATGGATAAAATGAATGAATGAATGAATCCATTTAACAGATAAGAAAACTGAACCTCTAGAATGGTTGATTTACCCAAGGCCACAGGGATGATAAGGGAAAGCACTGGCCTTCTGATACCTGGGTAAAAGCTCATTGTCACATGTATTATACTTTAGTCATGGATTTGCATTCCTAGAACTGCCATGTGAATTGAATACTTTCAAAGAATCTGAGCATGAACCACTTAAAGTTTCCGACTTAAACAAACAGCCCATTAAACCCTGTTTGGTTTTGCACATCTCATATCCTTCCGTGCAAATGTTTTTCACATTAGCTGCTCTAAAGAACGGCAGCATGATTATCTAAACAGCAGTACAGCGCAGTGCCGCGCAGCTAAATGGGATACCCCCTTGTACCACAAAAATCCTTGAGGCCTACAGAATTCAAAATAAAATAAGAAATCTCGCAGGCTAATATTTTTAAAAATTATTTTCCACAAGAAAATTTTCTGCCAAAATAATGATTTGAAAATAACTTATATAGTAATAAAAGCATCTCGGAAAGTGTTTTTAGTTATTGGTTCATTTCATTACACTGTTTTGCAAGTCAGATCATTTTTAACTCAGGATAGGATGCTGTTCCATTTTGGGGCATTGGTCCAAGAGAGGTTTGGCAAATGTCAGGGGCAGGTGAAAGTCACAGATCATGTAGTCAAAAGATGTAGCCAAGTTCAGGAATCCAGCTATTTACTTTCCATAAAAATAAATTAGCTAAAATCTAGGGAGTCCGTAAGGTGAAAAGTAATAAACAGATCACATGGGCAGAACCAGGAGTCCAAAGGTATAATCAACATCAAATAAAGATAATCTGGATATGCTTAGTTCTAGGGTGGTGATTTTGTCCTCTGAATTACTGTATAATCCCTACTTAGCTGAAAGGTAGTCTCTAGGGACTGGTTACTGAAATCTGTTCTTTTTAAGGTTCTTGACTATTTCTAATTAAGAAATACATGAGGAAGAAGCAGTAGACATAAGTGCGATCCAATTCATTTTGTGACTTAAGGCAAGTGATCCCATTTCTCTAGTCCTCAGTTTTCTATCTTACAGGCTTGCTGTGAGATTCCAATGAAAACTGGTGTGAAATAGTTAATACTTCCAACCTCAGAGAGTGTGGTGAGGAGTAAATTTGCCACAATTTGCCACAAGCACTGAATATGGAGAAGGGACTTAATGGTTCAGAGCAAGATTACTTTAGCAATGCAAATAGCATGAGTATTAGCACCACTGTAGCAGTTTCCCTGCCCTTAGGCTCCAGTAACAGCACAGTGGGCTTTGATGGATGTTGCACATACAATGGATTTATGTTGCATCTGAGAAATCTGGAGCTTAAGGAACCGCCTGCTCTTATAGCAAGTAGTAAGCAAGCCAGCTACACAAACAATCCTGAGAAATGACTGAGCTAAAAGGGAAGTCGGGACCTTACAATTTTGATTCAATCAGTACAAATTTTAGGAGCACACAAGGCTCATGGAGGACTTGCTTCACAATAGAAAGTACTTTGAATCATATAAAGCATCATTACCCCAAAGAAATAAAAATATACATCCACACAAAAGTGTGCATGTTCACAGCAGCATTATCCATAATAGACAAAAATTGGAAACATGTCTGTTAACTGAGGGATGAATAAAACAAAATGTGGTATATCTGTAAATGGCATATTATTCAGCAGTGAAAAAGAATAAAGTACTGATACATGCCACACATGGATGAAACTTGAGAATGTTATGCTAAGGAAAAGAAGCCAGTCACAAAAGATTAGATATTGTAATGATTCTATTTGTACAAAATGTCCAGAGGAAGCAAATACATAGAGACAGAAAGCAGATTAGTAGTTGTCTAGTTCTCGGAGGTAAGAAAGAGTGGGAATGGGGGATGACTGTTAAAAGATACAGAATTTCTTTTTTGGGATGATGAAAATGTTTGAAAATTAGATTGGGTGAAGATAAGATAACAGTGTGTGTGTGTGTACGTTTTAAGGAACCATTAAAGAGACTGAGTGTGTTGGATTATCTATGTCAACTCAGTGTTACTGCTGCTCCATTACAGGGTATTACAAAGGAAAAACCAGGAACTGCATTTCTCAGAATATCTTTAGCCCTTCAATTCCTGGCTAGAATGGGCTAATGAGAAGCTCTTCAGTGCGGTTTGGAAGGTGGAAGAGATGAGGTCATTAGTTTCCAGAGACAGTTGCAACTAGATGGTAGGCAAATGTGAGAATCACAGAGAGCCCTCGAGAGTGGCCAGTTTTGTGCTAGAGGTTGAGATGGCAGACGGCAGTATCCCTGACTTTCACCCCGACCTTTGCACAGTTGTAAAAGCCTCTCCTCCTATATTAAGACTCCACATTCTTGGAATACACAGAATGGCTTCTGTTGTCCTGACTGAACCATCACTGAACTACTTTTGGGTCCAGACAAACAAGACTTCAAAGATGGGAATCTGGAATTCAGTCTCTGATTTTGTCAAGTTTATAGGCATTTCTCTATCACTTTGGTCAAAATGATCAAACTATTTGTACACGGAGACTGCTGCACATTCCTGTTTTCTCCATGGTATCAAAGTATTGAAATCTTGCAGTCTGGTTGGAATTGATCCAATTCCCAGTGGCAGGTCCTGACTCTGTAAAGCCTGTTATTCATGTTGTCCTTGCCTTGGTGATAGACTTAGGTTACAAGATCATCCTGGATCCAAACCAGTGAGTGCAGGGCATTCTTTTGGCCACAATTCAGGGAACACATTTCATTCCTGTTGATCATCAGAGAGGAGCCCAGAAGTTCTGTGTGATGATTGGGGAAGCACAGGTAAAGGCTGTATGCAGATGTGAGGATTGAGGCCGGAGATTAAAACCATTTGGGACCATACGGGGAAACACTCTGAGCTCAAAGCCAACATAGATAAGAGTGGGGAGACCAGAGAATTGCAATAAATAAAAACAGAGTCCTGAAATAAATATTCTTAACCCTCTTCTACTTTGAGAGCTTTCAATTACACAGTCACAGTCCCTCTCTGTATGTTATTGCTAAGGACTGTTTGAGCTACTTGTTCTATTCCTTGCAACTAGACACTATCCCATACATGCTTAAAAGAGGTCTGGGAAGGCAATACCATGTATAGACAAAACCATGACTGCACCTCCAGTTTTCATGATATCATAAAGCTTTGAGCAAAAAGTAATGGAGGTTAAACTCAAATTCACAATCAAAATCACTTCAGCAGAGTCATGAGTGATAATCAATAATCAAGTTCTCCCACGGTGTTTATTAAGTTCATCGCAACTTGCTAATTGAAAGGGACTGCTCTCTGTTAAAAATGTTTGGGTCTTGATATTCAGTCAGACCTAAGAACCTTCTCACTATAGGAAAGAATTAGGTAATGGAGACTCTGGGGCATATTGAGAAATAAAAGGAAGCTATTAAGTTCATAATTATATGCAGAAAGAAATCAAAGCACCAGAAGAGAAAAAAGAGGGGTAAGATTTTCAGGAAGTGCCAACCTGTCTCTTGTGATCCTTTTACATAACAAATACAACTTTTTTCCTTAATCAACAACACAAAGACTAAGTACTAGGATGGCTACACAGGAGCTGAACATAGTAGAAAATATTGTTGAGGGAGAAAAGACAGAACTTGCTGATAATACAGTACTTGCAAAACAAGCTTTTGCTATTTCCCTCCTGACATGGCGTCTGCTGTCTACCAGGGCAATCATATCCAACAGTAATTGTCTAACAATTGTTCCGCACTGAGAAAATACTTCTGATTACAGACATTAACACGTTTAGGCATTAAACCTCCTCACTGTAATTACCCTTGAGCTTATTCTCACAAATGAATTAATATGCTGATCACTTGGACTAATACAACCAGCAAAAGGGTGATGAATTGCCTCCAAATCAGATAAAATGAAGCATGACATCATTTAATTAATTTCATGGAAGTTGGGGGTTGAGGCAGAAAGAAAACATGTCCACTGAGGCTATCTTTCCAGAATGGGGTATGAAGCAGGGGCAGAAAGTAAGAACCTGAAGATGAAACCCAGCGTTACTGAAAGCTTCTTTGTTTTTGAGCAGGTGGATCTGCATACTCCAAGGTACCATTTGAGACAGACATACTTTTGTAGCCAGTTGCCCAGAGCATGGGCAAGTGTGTGTCCCTGTGGAAGGCCTTAGAAGGCAAAAATGTGCTTGTTTTTCTATTCTAATGCTGAGAACAATTAGCCATGCTAGATGACTAATTTGAACTAAAAGGATACAAATATCAGAAGCTTGGTTCTGAAATAGAAAATCAAACAAGTAAACAAAAAGCAAGGACATGCAGAATAAAAGATGTTCTAACAGGATGTCATTAGGGCATAAAATGAATTCTCCTTTCTCATTCACATCCAACAAATTTGGGAGTCTTGGTAAAGAACAGAAAGGCTGGGTACACAGGAAGTGAATGTTCCTGATTCAGATTGAAAGGTGACTTGCTTGTGCGACCATGAGGATAGTAATCCATCTTCCTGACTAGTGCCTGTGTTGTTTAGTCACCCAACAAAAAGAGCTTAGCAGAGCTACTAACAAATCAATAGCACTTTATTTAGATCTTGGCTTGATTTCCTCCACTATCTCCTACCCATTTCCCCCTTTGAAGAAGCCAGAGTCACCGAGCTAGGGTCTTTTAAAGGAGGCACATGCTTGATTTAACACGGCTTCCTTCATTATCTTTATGCAGAATTTGAAGGCTATCTTTGAGATATAGGACTGACGTATACCTATTAAAAGTCCAGTTGCTAATAATATAAATTAAAAATTTGAAACATTTGAGTTATAGTTTTATATTTTTATAGAAAAAATCATCTTCATGTTTTTATTCCATAATAGTAAACAAAGGCAAGATTTTTCTTCAGTCTTCATTGGTTTTCCTTTTACTGAGTAAGAGTGTATAACTTTGCAAACAACAGGCTTTCGGTAATACTTGTTAATTAATTGAATTTATGTATGTGAGAGTTCAAGCACAGAAATCCTATAGTCTGGTTTGGATCTCAGCTACTTGTTATGTGACTTTAGGCAACTTGTGTGAATCTGCATTTTCTTAACCATAAAATGAACTCAATAACATACTCGTAGACTTGTGTAAGGATTCAATGTAGGAAACATAAAGTAGCTCATACTCAATACATACTGACTTTTTTTCTCATTATTTGTTGAAATTGACATTTACTGTTAGCTTGATTCTACTAATTCAACATGTGACCTCATATCCATTCAATTCACACTCACTCCTTACAGCCACACACACTGCTCTCCCTAATGTCCCTGTGCTTTCATTTCTACCCAACTTCAAACATTTTTTGCATAATGGTAAAAATAATCATCTTATAATATAAATAGGATTTGTCACATTTTCTTCTTAATACTCTTCAGTAATCTGACTTTACACTTAAAATGATATCCAAACATCTTTCCATGCCTATATCCTTTGATTTCTACCTCCTCAATTTATCTGTAATCTGTAATGCTTTCTACCTAACTCCTTCTATTCAAATATTAAAGGAAAAAAAAAAAAGACCAAGAGATCACAGAATGGAGTTTTACTCCCCAGCAAGGAGTCCAACTTAGCATAGAGTCTCTGCTCAGGGTGAAGATGTTAGACAAGGGGAGAAGGTCTTTTAAAGCCAAAAAGGAAAATGAGTATTTCAAGTTCTTCTAAAGAAAGCAACATCTTTAGAACTATAGGTTGATTAGTTACCTCTAGGATTGCTGATCTAGGTAAATGCTGGGGGCTGAGTGGTTGATGCTGATCATGAGGAGCTCACCTGGGATGGTGGGGCCCAGCTGCCTTTGTTACAAAGGTATCATGTCAGAGTCAGGATGATGGTGCCCAGGCAGGTCTGCTCCATGACTTATAGGCTGGGTGGTCAAGTCAAGGCTTGCCATGGCTATACTGGCCTTCTTTTAGTTGTAGAAATAAACATTCTTGCTTCAAGGTTTTTGCACATACTTTTTCTTCTGCTTGGAACAGTTTTCTGCTCTTCACATAGCTTTCTATTTCTCTTTCTTCATGTCTCATCTCAAATTTTATCTCTTCAAAGAGGTCTTTCCTGACCATTCCTTCATCTTCTACTATCATTCTCTACCTCTACTCATTTTTATCCATTGCCCTTAGAATAGTTTATAAATATTCTATTTATTTACTTATATATGCATGTGTTACACATGCATGCAGGCATGTATCTTTGTCTTTCTATTTATTAGTATCCATATCCTATTAGACTATATTGACCTGAAATAAATAGACTACCAGGTATTTCTCCAGCAAAGATGGATCTATTTCAGATCAGCAGAGAATTACAGGTTGGGGTCTACAACCTTGATGAGCCACATGCCAATCCCCTCCCAGCAAGGAAAGACAAATGTTTTTATGGAAAGGACAAGGAAATTGGGAGGGTTATAGTAAACAAAGAGTCCATTTTTTTTTTTAATTGGCTGTGTCCTTGCCAGGAAATAAGAGGAGTTTTTCTTTTTCCTGGTGGGCTCTGTTATGGCAGGTATGAGAATGCCCACTTCCAATCTCCCAACTCTATTTAATAGAGGTTTCTGTTTATTAATTTTTTTATATTCCCCCCTTTTGATTAAGATCTTTCTCTGAAAGCATCACTAACCAATAGTCAGGTTTCCTAGTTTCTGTAGGTTTTTGCCAGGAAGTACCTTTCCTGAGTGTGGTATCTTATGCTGGAGGGAAACTGCACAGATAGGAAACCTGTTAGGGTTGAATTCAAGTAATAAGGAGGGTAGCTGGGAGAATTATTTGGCACATTTTATCTAAAGTCTGTATGCTAACAAGATCATAGACACTGAAGATCATCAAAGGTTTGACAACAAATTTCCAATAGGCCTGGTATGGGTATCTTGGGAAAGCTGTCAGATATCTGCTTCAGTTCTGGGAAATCTCTATTATCAGGTCACCAGATAATGTACAGGTCCATTCAGGATTAGGTGCTTTCTTTGTGTGTGTCATATGACTCCAACAGTCTATTCCTTGGAGTTTGGTGATGCAGGGTTGGTTAACAGGACTTGATAAGGGCCTTTCCAGTCTGATTGAAGAGAATTCTTCTAGAGGTATCTTTTCCAATAGTAAAAATCTCTAGGTTACAAAGCTCTTTAGGTCTTCAACTTCTGAAGGCACATTGTGAAATGATTCACTACCAAAATATGGTTATTTTTAATAGAAGCAATTAGGCCTCAGTAATATTGGAGTATCTCTCCTTTTATCAGTTCTGGGTCAAAAGAAGTAGGAGCCAAATGCATTGGGTGTCCTGTGATTACCGCAAAGGGTGAGAGTTTCAAAAGGGGTGACCTGAGATTTAGAAGAACCAATGGCAATGTTTGTGGCCAAAGTATTTGGAAGCTTCTACACATTTTGCCAATTGAGTCTTAATAATGCCATTAGTACGTTTGACTAAACCGGAGGGTTGAAGGTGGTAAACACATTGAAAGTGTTGTAAAATCGGCCAAATGATACAGATTTACCGAAATACCTGGCCAGTAAAATTGGTTCCTCAATCACTAGGAAGTTCTAGAGGAGCTCCCCATGTAGGAATAGTGTTTTCCAGAAGAACCATAGCCACAGAAAAGACAGTGGTCTGTCTGCAAGGGGAGGTTTCAGTCTAGGGTGAAAACATAGACCATGACTAAAACATATTTACACCCATTAGATAGAGGAAGTTTTAGAAAATCTATTTGCCAGACTTCACATGGTTCATTAAGCAGTTTAAATGTCCAGGAGTGGCATGAACAGGCTAGGTTGTACTTTGGACAAGGGGGACATGTGAGGTGGGCTTTATTTGCAATCTTGTTAATGTTTCTCCTCCAATCTGGATTCACTAAGGCTATCATTTTGTCAGTAGACCAATGGTTTACTGCATGTACAGTGGTGAAGGAGTGGGGATTTTAGGACTGAACTGTTACTTGGTCCAAACCAAAGCTTTCTCTTTTTATCAAACCAACATTATTGAATTTTCAATTTTTTTTTCTTTCCTAAGCACATTTGTTGGGCTCCTCTAGCCAGTTTTTCTAAATTATCATTAGGGAAAATATCCCTTTGGACCATGGCAAAGTTTTGGCTGCTGCTTGTCCCTTTAATGAAAGCATTCCTTGCAGAAATATCAGCAAGGTGTTATCCCTTAGCTTCCAGAGAGTCAAGCTGAGAAAGCTCCCAAATCTTAATGATACCTGAAGTAACAGTGGTACTTTAAAATAATAGTAGTAGAATGTCAAAGTAGTGCCTTTAATAATTTCTGAACACAGAGGGCAACTTCTATTTTATTTCCAGTGAAAGTAAGGAAGCCACATTGCTTCCACAAGTTTCCAAAATCATGAGCTACTCTGAAAGCATATCTGCTATCAGTATAAATACTGGCAGTTTTGTCCTTGGTTAAAGTACAAGCCCATGTGAATGCATACAATTCAGCCTGTTGGGTAGAATAATCTGTAGATAAAGATGCCACCTCAAAACCACCAAAAGGAGTTGTAATAAAATATGCAGCACAATATTTGCCATTGTCACCTTTTAAATAAGAACCGTTAGTGAGCCACGAGAAGTCAACTTTTGCCAGTGGAATTTCCTGTAAATCATTGTGAGGAGTCAGGATGTGGTCCTTTGGCATTAAGCAGTCATGAAGACCTAGGTCAGTGATGGAGGGGAGAAGATTAGCCAGGTTAAAATTATTACAATGGAAAATAATTATATGGGGGACAGTTTAAAAAAGGACTTTATAGGAAGTGACTGGGCTGGCTAAGAAATGTTAAGAGTAATAAGAATTCAGAAGAATTTCTATTGCATGAGTTACAATAATGGTTAAGGGAGATTCCACAATTTTCTTGGTAGTATTAACCAAAAGGATAGTGGCTGTAATGGCTTTTAAGGCAAGAGGAGTACCCCTGTACCACAGGGGCCAGTTTGCTGTCGGCTGTAACATCTATGGGACAACTGCTATCATCATGTTTTTGGAAGAGTTCTACAAGGGCATTTTCTTCCTTTTCATATACAAAAAAGGAAAAGAAAATCTGATTATTGAGATGCCTAAGGACAGGCGGGTTCCTCAAATTCTCCTTTAAAGCCTTGAAGGCTATGTCATTTGGTTCTTCCCATAAAATTGGGTTGGTGTTGTTATTCTTGAGTAAAACGTGTAGAGGTTTGGCTACAAGAAAGAAATTTGGAATCTAGTTCTAACCATAACCAACTAGCCTGAGAATTACAGTTGGAGCTTAGTCTGGGGTTTGGAGAAACTTAGGATCCTTACAGTCTACCTGGATCTAGGTGTAGCTTTTGTTCTGATACCAGGTACCCTAAATATCAAACTTGGGATTGGGCAAACTTCAATTTATCCATGGGAACTGTTTGTCCCTTTAATTCTAGAAAGCTTTAGCAAGAGGAAGCTGTCTTTCTGTGGGGACACTTGAGAAGGAGAGCAAAGAAGCAATCATCCACATATCACAATATGGCAACAAAGTAGAACCCATAGGGAACTTTATGACATTCAGATCAGCTTTCAGAATTTGCAAGAAATAAGGAATCTCAGTATAACCCTGGGACGTTACTGTCCAGGTGAACTGTTTTTCTTCCCAAGTGAAGGCAAAAATGTATTGTTATCTTCATTAACCGGAATACTGAAGAATACATATATAAATGAATTACAGTAAAGGACTTCCTTCCAGTGGGAGTGGATTTTAGTAACATGAGCTTTAGGAACAACAGAGTGTCAATGTTGTTTATTGTTTGGAGGTTCTGGACAAGTCTCCATCCTTGGTCCTTAGATTTTCTCACCAGTAAAATGGGGAAGTTTACAAGGGATAATGAGGCCTCCAGTCTTCTAATCTTCTATTACTGGCTTTATGCCTTAAATGGCTTTTTTACTTACAGGGTGTTGATTAATTTTGGGAAGAGTTTTCAAGGACCTATTTAATCTTGATGGAAGGTATGTTGTGAATTTTGCTAACATCAGTTGGAGATTTCGCCCATAGGAAAGTGGTAGCTTATTCAATAGAAACAAATGATCAGTGTTTCCAGAATCAGCTGTAGTGCCATCGGAGACAGAACAAACAAAAGACATCAAAGGGTCACTTACCTCACCTGGTGTGTTTGATGATTATTGTCAAATTCTAGAATTATTTCTCCCTTTTGGGAGAAAGAAATTATGTCATGATTCTTCTCTAAGAAGTGCTGGTCTAATAAATGGTTAGGGGCAGAAAAATTAAGGAGAAAACGGTGTGTATGTCTCAAAGAGTCTAAACAACAGGAGACAGGCTCAGAGACAGGAACTTCTTGAGTGTTATTAGAAGCCCCCACTATTTGAATTGTTTTAGTACTCAGAGGCAGGAACTGTTTTATGGTAATGGAGCTGAGAACTGAGAGTGTGGCTCTGGTGTCATTTAGGACTGGAAGAGGTTCATCCCCAATCTGGAGAAACACTTCTCCAGGCTGATTAAGAGGAATGATGGGAAAGAGACCCTGTAGTTCCTCAGAGGTCCACCATTGAGAACTGGGAGAACTTTGGAAATGCTGAAGGCACCTAAAGAGCTTAAATTTGTAACAATCTCTTTTCCAGTGTCCTGGCTATTTGCAGTAAGAGCAGAAAGTGAGAGGTTTGATTTCACTTAGGAGCCTTCATTTGCTGGAATTGAAGATTAAGAATTTTGGTGTTGTTTCTTGAAGGTAACTCACCTAGATTACAAGAGAGCTGGTTTGCCAGATTAACTAAATCTAGAGAGGATTTAGTTTCCCGTTCCATCCTGGTCCTTTTTTACCAAGAGAGAAAGGTTCCAGTTCAGCCCATTGATAAACATAGAGTTAAAAGCTACCTGATTAGAATTAACATTTGAAGAAAGATCAAATTTTTTCTTTAAAAACAATCTGAAATCAATTGTAATATTCATGAATAAGTTCGTCAGATTATTGTGTGGAAACCTGAATTTTGTCCAAGCAACAGGCTTTGGAAAAGCTCTAGGAATTGTTCGATGAATTTACCTAGCAATTGTCCAAGCCTGTTTATCTGATTAGTTAGTGGGCTGGTCTCCGAGGCAAATCTAGAGACCTTTCAGGATTTTCCCAAGTAATAATTTTCATCCACTGTGGAGCCTAGCCTAGAATGATAAGCATATGAACTAACTGGTATAAGTCAGAGAAACCAGGCTGATAATGTGAATGACCATATTAAATTCTCCAGCAAATCTGTGACGATCTTCAGTATTTTGGGGAAATCTTTGACTCTAGCTCACAGCTCAGCTTTAGTCCAGTGACATAGAAGAGAAGAAGGAAGATGGTGCCAGAGGCAGATTCTAGTCACTGGAAGCTGAGGGGGAAAGACAAAATGGTGCCCAGAGTAGAGCGTGAGGACAAAGAAGCCAAAGAACAGATGTATTTCTTAAAAAAAAAAAAACAAAAAAACACCCCAAAACACCAAACATCTACTTTTAGTTAAACACATATAATTAAAAATAAAAACTTGAACTACAAAATGGAAAAAAAAAAAAAAAAAGAAAAAAGGAAACTAAGGGAGAGCCTGAGATTTGGAAGTCACTGTATCTGTCTTTTAATTGTATGCCTCGGTTAATCTTAAAATATTATTTTTCAGAGAGGCAATTTTAGACACCTGGTAACATTGGGAAGCCTCAAAACACCAACTGAAACAAGCACTCCACTCAGTTCTGGAAATTTTTGAGCTATTGTAGTCCAATTCAGTTTTAAGAAAGTTAAGTTTGGGGATTTCAAAAATTCCCCATAATGGCCATTGATATCTTAAATTGCCTTTGGTGAGGTTGGTCCATTTAGTTATAAATGTGCATGGGGAAGGATGAAGGTTTTTTTAAACTTAAAGTCAGAGTCCCTGTAGTGGAACACCCTCAAAATACTTAGACAAGTAGGATTCCATTTCCTAGAGGTTTTTCTGCTATGGTAATGAACAAGTTTCAAACAGTGTTACCAGTTTACAAACAAACAGCTCAATTCAAAAAATTTGCAAGCCAGTCTCAACCAATTCAAAGGAAACAGATTGGTCCCAGAAGAGCCAAGCCAAGGTTCCTTCAGCCATTTTCCAGGAAATAGGAAAGGGCCTAAGGCTAAAAACTCAGTAGGTTTTCAGAGAAGGAATTTATCAAAGGCAAGCCAACTGCAGGAAAAGCAGTCCCTTTTCTGAAAGGAATAGGTAAGGCTACCCAGTTTCAGGAAACAGTCTGATCTCAAATCAGACCAAAGTGCTAAACAAGTCCTTGAATACAGAACAAAGCTTTCATCAGAAAGATGAGATGTTTAAATAAATCCTGAATGAAGCCCGTAGAGCTTCAATCCAAAGAGGGCATAAGGTCAAATCCAGAAGAAAGACATACTTTCAAACTCCAAGGTCGGTGAGTAACGCCATGAGTGACAATGGGCTTAACTGTGGGTATTACACCTGTTTATTCATCCTGGAGCCATTGGGAGACTTCTCTGGTCCCCTTACAGGCCACCAGAATGTTGACCTAAAACAGATAGAATCCCAGATGTTTCTTCAGCAAAGACACGCTTATTTGGGATCAGCAGAGAATTGCAGGTCTGGGTCAGCAACCATGACAAGACATGTGTAAGTCCTGTCCCAGCAAGGGAAAGAGAACACTTTTATAGAGGGGAAAAGAAAGCTGGGAGGGCCAGAGTGAACAAAGAGCCCATAGTTTTTTCATTGGTGGTGTCCTTGCCAGGAAAGAAGAGGAGGCTTTCCTCTTTCTGTTGGGCTCTGCTATCATCCCAGAGCACGGCACTGCCCTTTCTGGTCTCCCAATTCTATTTATTTGTGATTTCTGTTCATTTTTTACAACTGGAAGCTACCTATGGGGAGCAAGCTACAGTAGGAGATGGATAAGATCATTTCTTCACCTCATTTTCTTTACTTCAACAGGCAAAAGCTATGATGCCTGAATGGGTGCCAAATCATCTAGTTATACTTAATTCACAGATATTACACAAAGATGCCACTTACATGTTCAAGGGTATTAACAGTGGATCAAAATAAATATCCTTCTCATAAAAATCCTAAAACTTCATTTTTGTACGCGTAGTGTTAATATTTATATATTTGTATGCAGTCAGCCTTTGGAGCAAGCAAATGTCCTCTAACCGCAATTTCAGACTGGTCAAGGTAACAGACCCTTTTCATTAAGTACTTCCAAATTTCTAATCTGTCCATGAACGTGAAAAATCTGTGCTAATTAAAGCCTGTCACATAGGCCAATAGTGCAGAGAGGACCTGGGAGGTTCTTTGGATCTGAAGGAGCAGACGCTGAGTTAAATGTAACTAGGATTTTCTATACCACAAGGCGAGATGTTGTTTCATTCTGGTTTTGTTACCCAATTTATGAGCAGCTGTTAAAATGTTTAATGGGATTTTAGCTTATAAAATGGTGATCAATTCATGCAACTAGAAAAAGGGAAACTACCCAATGTAGAGAACATTTGCCAGAATCAATTTAGTGGATAAAATCCTTGCTTCTTTTACATCATCCTGTCATATGCCTCAAGGATTTCAAACACACATGTCTTCAGAAGTCTGGTAGAGTGATTTTATTTTTTATTGACAGCTGGGCTGTGTAAAATGAAGATCTCTGAACTCGCTAAATGGGGCTGGTGACCTAGCCACTGTCAGTTTCAGTAAATTTTTGCCATGTAAAAAATGAATCCATGAATGCCCTTTTGCAGTATTTTCTAACTTTTCAGAAGTAAGATATTAATATTTATCCAAAAAATACAAAATATAAAAATATATTTATATATACAAAAGTTCTTACCACTAATTAAATTTTTTTAAAACATTGCATGGATAAACAACAGAATTTTATGGGTTAAGTGTTCTCTACCAGGCTTTTGTTTCTGGACTAAGTCATGGTTTCATCATCTAGAACAGCACTGTTTATTAGAAGTATAATGTAAGCCACATATGTTAATTTTAAATTTTCTAGTAGCCACACTAATATAAATAAAAATAAATTAGTGAAATTTATATAAATAGTGTGTTTTACTTAAACCAATACATCTAAATTATTGTACTTTCACCACATAATAAATATAAAACTTATTGATGGGATATTTTACATTCTTTTTGTTATACTACATCATCAACATTTGGTGTGCATTTTATATTTAGAATACACCTCAATTTGGATACTAACTTTTCACTAGAAAGATTTAATCTGTCTTTAGATTTTGAAAAAAGAACAGTTTAAAAGGTTGATTCACATACCCATTTTTTTCTAATATCTTGAAGAGTTTTCCAATAACTGAACTGAGCACCAGCTTTAAAACTAAAATTAAATTAATTAATTTAAAAATGTGGAGAAAAGGGAAACCTGCACTGTTGGTAGGAATGTAAACAGGTGCAGCCACTATGGAATACACTATGGAGAGTCCTGAAAAAGTTAAAAATAGAACTAACATGATCCAGCAATTCTACTTCTGGATATTTATCTGAAGAATATGAAAACACCAATTTGAAAAGATATATGTGCCACCATGCTCATTGCAGCATTATTTACAATAGCCAAGGTATGGAAACAACCCAAGAGTCCATCGAGGAATAAATGAATAAGGAAATCGTGGTGTATCTACACATTGGAATATTATTCAGCAATATGAAGAGCTTTTGATATGACATTCAACAGTCAGTATTTTTCTAAAAATGATTGCACTGAGTTTTTTTTTTCTATATTTGCCCAATAAGTCAATATTAAAGAGAAAATGATTAAGCCAATACTTCCATTTTGATGATGGGTTATAACATCTGCCTTTTGTTTGTTTTTCTTGGAAATTACCCAGACACAGAAGTATGAAAACACAAATCCCATCTTTGCTGAAATTAAGGGAAAAAAAATAAGTGGAAATTGTATCATAAGAATTAAAGACTGAGCATGGACATGGGCAAAAGTAGAGAGAAGATAGCCATGAATGCAAATCTCAGAAAGAACCAGGAAAAGTGCAATTCTCCAAAAAGTGAAGTGCACATCCTGAGGTGAAAAACAGAAAGTTCTACTTGCAGGAGCAGGAACTAGGTGTGTGGGGCTGACTTATGGAACTTCTCTGTACCCAGTTGGGGTCTGAAAAGCAAGAAAATTGAGTTGAACAAAGAATTAAAAACAAAAACAAACAAACAAAAAATAGAAACAGGCCAAGGTTAGGGAAGTAGAGAAGATATTGTAATTTGATAGCTGTCTGCCTTTCTCCATGACTAATGAGAAGTAAAGATTAAACTAACTCATAAAAATGTCTTGTTAACCAAAAATACAGCTACAAGCAGTTTCTTACAACCACCACTTACATACAGCCAGTCCAGAAAGATTCACCTTATTGAAAGATGAGTGAGAGTAATCAGTGCACAATCAATACAAACGTACGACCAAAAAAGTTATGAAAACATGACAACTGAACAATACTCAAAAGAAAAATATTGCCATCAATCAGATAAAATATATTATATTTTTTCATGGATTAGAAATGTAAACAATCACTTTTACATAACAAGAGTATAAAGTATGTATATAAACATTCAAGGAATAGATGGTGAGAAAAGAGGAGGAAAATTAATACATAAGCTTGTAGAACTCAGACGTGAAGTGAAAGAAAAAAATAGAAATTACAAAAAAGTCACAGTGTTGGACCCAGGGCAAGCCACCTCTTAATATGCCTCAATGGCATATTGATTATTCTGAATTAAAGTCATTTAAGAAATGGCCAATGCAACAGGGACATTTTTGACTCTCTTCTCTGTCTCCCTGAAAGCAGGAAATAAATCTTGCATTAGAAAAGTGTCACACGTAAGGAACCAGGTTCTCCCTATGAAAGAAGGATGACTGGATGTGAAGAAGTATGCAGGTTGGATTAAATTGGTGGCATCAGTATAATCTTTTCCTCTAGACAGATAGATAGACAGACAGACAGATCGATTAAGAGACTATATACATGTATATATAAATATATATATATATAATATGTAAGTGTAAATAATCATTGAAAGGGCCTAGAAACAATGACACAGGAGCAGCAATGAGAATTCATAGCATCAGTATCCTGATTTCTAAATACTTTTCCCCACTAAAAGGAAATCAAATACTTTGTTGGAATAACTGATTCTAAATCTGGAGAAAGAAACGTATAAGATGAACCTGAAACATCTTGATTAACAAAGTGAGTTGTGAGGAGGTACTAAAAAAAAGAAAAAAAAAAGAAAAAAGAAAAGATAGACTTATTTGTTTTTACTAAAAAGGTGATGTCCCAGAATACAGGAGCCTAGTTGAAGAGGTTCCCAAATACGGAGCAATATGAGCATAAGAATAAATAAGAACAGTAGTGAGTTATAATACTTTGAATAAAATAAGAACTCATGGGTAAATACTGCATAGATAAATATGAAGCTGTTCTTTATCACGCAAAGCTCACCACTCTCAACCCACGATACCTCTAGTGGGCAAACCATACACATGACGCAAGTAAAATAAGGTATATCTAACAGCTGCAGCTTGTTACCAAAGGTTGTCTAATGGACGTAGGTCAAATTTTAAATTCTAAAAATAAAGAATATGGCTTATTTTCATGGTTCCTTAAACTGACTGTATGTTATTACCCCAAACCTTCCATACATTCTCTAATGTAGAAATTGTATATTACCTGATGTCAATGCTATAAAACTAGAAATTTTTACAAATTCAGATAACAAAAGCCTCTATTCCGTGGGTGGGAAAGTAATGAATTAAAATTAAAAAGTAAAACTGCTAAAATATAATAATGATAAAGAATCTTAAAGATACAGTGAATGCAATGCTCAGAGAAAATTTACTTATATTTAGAAATATTTTAATGCCCTTATATTAACAAATGAGAATAAATATTACTAAAGAAATTACATTTCCAATGAAAACATTTGGGATAAGACCAACAAAATAAAACAAAAGAGAGGGATGCAATTAAAGATATTAAAAAATGCTCAGTATTACTCATAATAAGGTTCATTTAGATTAACAACACACATGCAATTTGTAGCCAATCAAATTTAGAAAAGCCTAAAAGCTTGATAACTTTGTAAGGGTATACAGAGCACTCTCCTATTTGCTGGTGACAGTATAAACTCGTAGGAATGCACTCTGACTAATGCCAACATGAATTACTGCCACATCTCCTTCTACAGGGCAATTCCACTTCAACGTATTTGTCTAATGAGTACACTTGTATGTTTGAGAAAGACTCCTATGAGGTTGTTTGTTGATGTATTATTTGTAATATAAAAAAGGATCAGAAACAACCTAAAGGTCTCTCAATAAAGAATTAACCAAATAAAGGATGTGGTACATCCTTCAGTGCAATGGAATATTACACAACTAACTAAGTGAACACAGAAGTTGTTTTTGTAGTGATGTGTGTGAAACAATATCCATTTTATACATCCCTAAGTATAAAAAGCAGTGTGCAGAATAAAACATGTAAAAATCTATCAAAAATTTATCATTTGGTTAGAAAAATCAAAAGAAAAAATGTATATACTTTTAATCTTACAGACACAAAATACATTTCTAAAAACATTTCTTAAGAAACTATTAACAGTAGTTGTCTCCAGGGAGAAGATTTGAATAAGTATATACTGTATATGCCTTTATGCTAATTTAATTTTGTATTTAATAAAAACAAATAAGATTGTAGTTATTTTTAAAAGGAAAGGGATACAACAAAAAAAAAAGATGAAGAAAATACATTGGTTTATCATATCTTATGTTCAGGCACTAAAATGTTTTCTCTAGCACCTGGGAAATGCACTAAAAGCTACAGAGTTAATTAAAATGCCCTCTATGTGTTAAAAAGGGAGTAAACAAGCCCAGTGGACCCATTTTCCTTTAAAACTCCATTATTATGCACTTGAATAAATGCTAATTAATCCCTTAAAATAGGGTTTATCCCTGAAATGTCACCACCTATATGTTACCACTACCAGCTTATACAGTATTTTCATGTGTTAATTAAAAGAATGTCGTATGATGCAGTAGTTTAACCCACGGCTTGCTTCTAGGTTAAGTGAACTTTCAACATTGCTCTTCTTAATTGGTAGGCTTTTACCATTTGAGAACAGAACTCTGGATGACTAGCATTTTTCATAAGAATCTGAAACCTATTTCTACCTAATTTTAATTTTCATTATTATTTCTAATCTTTTTTAATTGAAGCACAGTTACAATATGTCAATTTCTGGTGTACAGCACAACGTCCAGACCTGCATATACATACATATATTTGTTTCCATAGTCTTTACTTAATTTTTTAATGACCATGACTTTCTATAAACACTTGTTTTTTTAAATATAATTTATTAAGAGCCCTAAAAATTAGAAATAGCACTAGAAATGTGCTTATCTTAGAATGGCTATACCCAAGGAGAACTAAGAATAGAAATTTCACTCTTAATTCACATATGTGTGTATACGTAAATATTCATTTTACGATGTATAATCTTGTACATCAACATATTACTTTCTATAACATATAAGTCTGGTCTCCATGCGAGCTCTCCAGTTTCCAGAAACTCTGGAGTCTTATAGGATCTTAAATTCAAGCCACAGTAGAATCAGTATTGGAAGTAAGTATTGCAAATATGAGTATTGAAAATACGAAGCCCAGGGAAGGAAGAATTCCCATTTATTTATGCCTGAAAATCTCTCTAGTCACATCACAGAAGCTTCCTAGGAAAAGCAGGATTTGAATTTAGTGAAGATGGGAGTGTACATATTTCAAAACAAGAGAAATTCTTTCCATTGTAACTCATTTAAAGACTATTCCACTTTTTCAATTAAGACTTTCATTTTTTTAAGTAGTCCACACAAAGCCAGCATTATAATGTGGTGGTTAAGAGCACAGGTTTAAGGGCTAAGTAGCCTAGCCTTCAAATTCCCAGATTTAATAGCTTTGTAGCTTTTGGGCAAATTACTTGAGTTCTTAGAAACTCAGTTTCCTAATCTGTAAATTGTTTATAGTAAAATCTACTTCAGGAGGTTATAAACATTAAATGAGAAAAATGGCATCAATGCTCAAAGTATTGCTCAAAAATGATAGCTAGTAATATAATACAATGATTAACATCTTTCACATTAATTAATTCTATTTTAATATTTAGATTTGTCCAAGAATGCCCAGGCATTCAGTACGTATGTGGTTATCTAATTAGGTTATTGATGGCACACCAGTTAATACCAGAGATACAAAACAACCTTTTTTTTTGTGGTGGGGGGTGGTTTACTTGAATGATGAAACTTATTCTATAGCCTTAGGAAAACTTATTTCTTTTCTATCTATTCCCAAGATAAGAAAGCATTATTGATTCATCACCTTGATCTTTAATATTTAGACATGACAGCATCTAAATATACCTTAGAAATGATGTTAGAGTAGGGGGAACGGAATGTCAGAGTACTTTAGATGAGCCATAGGACTACTGTTTTAATTACTGAGGATCTTCAATTCTGGGAAATAGCTGTCTTGACTGACTCAGTTTTTTATAAGCACTTTTGATCCAATTTCCCTAAGGTGGTCTTCCAAAGTAGAAAAAGAAACCTCCCAAAATTAATATAAACGTGTTTAATCATTGCTTGACAGTTATTCAACAGCACTGCGTAAGGAGAAGTAAATTGGGGAAAATAATAAATCCAGGAGTGAGTTCAATTAAAAGTATGAAAACTAGATAAACCAGTCATGGTGCAACTTTTTCCATCCATTCTCCTAAGAAGTAAAAGAAACAAGTTCAAATACGGTATCCAAAACGGCACTGGGACATCAGCTGGGCCCACACCAACACTAGTGTCCAAAGCAGTCCATGACGTGTGGAAATTCAGCGATGTTTCTGAGCAGCAAATAGGATATTGATTATAAAAAATTCCCCAACTTTTCAACCCTCCATATAGACACATAATTTTCAATGCAACTTCGTAATTCATTCCATGAATTCCCTACCTATTGACCTGAGCTGACATGTTTTGCTACAAAGAATGTGACAGAATTGATGGTGTGTCAGTATGGAGTCTAGCCCTCACAATGCCTTGAATTCTTTTACATCCCTTGAATTCCTGCTTCCTCCATTAGAACAAGCCCAGATCAATATTCTAGAGGAAAATTTAGGTAAACTCACTCCAAAATCCAAACTACTGCTGATTATGGATGTAGGAACAGCTGAGTACTAACCAACTTCCTAGCTAAGCCCAGCCTAAGTTTCTTAACCCCAGAACTGAGAGCTAAATATATACGTCATGTTAAGCTACTATGCTTTGGAGTTAGTAATAGCCAGCTGATAAAATTGGCGATAGTTATAGTAAGGCAAGAGGTTTCTTAACAGCCCAGACAATCCATCTAATTTGGAGCGAAGTCTCAGCCAATGCTTAAGGCAACAAGAGTGGGATCTTGTTCCAAAAGTAGAGAGGCAATTGGCAATAGCTAGAAAATTTTTCATGGCTCAAGCCAGTAGACTAAGGGTAAGAGCCAGGGCAAGGTTTCAAACTCAGCAAGGAACTGGAATGAAATCTATAACCTACGGCTTCGACCCGGTTACCCAGACTGGAAAAAAATAAAATTCTCTTTGAAACCCTGTGGAAAATCTGGTATCTAGAGCTCAAACAGTTGTCAGTTTGATCAATTCCAGACAGTCTGAGTCTGATACCAGCCTTACTAAAAACTGGACTGAACTGAGCTTGCTGGCAGCAGACTTCAGTCACTAAAGCTGAGATGAGACATCTGACCAACAGGGCTGAGACAGGGGCATAATGAGATGATGAGGAGAATCAGACAGCGGGTTAGAAATTCAGTGCCGTGCAGGCACATGTATCTTCCCTCTGCCCCCAAGGCTTCTCATCATCCCTTCCCTTCTTCATTCCCCCCCACCCCCACATGGAGTAAGTTTCAGCTAATAATACGGCAACATTTATAAAAATGTAGAGATGATTTTAAAGGCAGAGTATGATCATCAGGTACGTCTATGTATGGCTATTGTGTTATTTATACAACAGATAAAAAGGAGATATAAATAATGGAAAATACCAGAGAGTTACACAAACAGCTGACAATTTCGTCTTAAAGACCGAGCAGAATTAACTATTTAGAATGTGTGGAAGAACCACAGGGAGGCCCTAAGACTTGGGTAGAGAGTATCGAGTTGTTGGATATTGGAGAGATGCTCGACTCCCGCTCTGGGTGCATCCCCATCTGGAGTCATTATGTTGAGTTCTGGACACCAGGCTTTAAAAAGATCCACAGCACTTGGAACAAACATAGAAAAGGGTGCCCAGTGTTTGGAAGGTCTGGCAACTCTGTTTGAAGGAAGTAGTTGCAAGTGCTTAGAACTTTTAATATAAAAAATGGAAGACAAAAAAAAAAATGACCATGGTCTTTGAATATGTAAAGATCAGTAGTGTGACTACCAATTTAAATTTCTCTGTGGCAAAGAAACTGGACTTGAAAGCAGAATTCAGAGGGCATAGGATGGGGTGAGGGGAATAGCTCGGTGGTAGAGTGAATGCTTAGCATGCATGAGGTCCTGGGTTCAATTCCCAGAATCTCCGTTAAAAAATTAAAAGTAAAATTAAATCTCCACCAGACTGCACAAGCTGCAGAAAGGAGAGAAACCAAAACTTTATACCAAAAATTGAAGACTGATTTTATTATATTTTAAGATGAAAACTTGTTTACTAAAACTATATTGTATAACTTAAAATTTAATTACCTAGTTATAACTAGAAATCTTCAACCTAAACAATAGATTTAAAGGGACAGTGAGAGAAAAATGATACTTCCTGACTATTCTACAAAATACTTGTTCCATATAATACTTGCTTATGTTTTATATTCTCTAATATAATTCTTTGCTAACCTATGCTTACTACATTTTGAATTCAGTCAATCAGAGCGAATGGCAAAGCAAGAGATGACAACCTTTCATGTAGCAGATTCTAAACATTCCCCAGTTCTGATCTGACAACAGATGTTGACAGCATAAAGTTTTAAACTAGTAAAATATTTGTATCATTCAAATCATACACATTGTTAAAATCAGTTGTCTTATCGAAGCACCATAATCACTTGAAAAGAACAATGAAGCTCGCTTTTACATCATTTTGATTGTAAATAATTTTGAATGTACTCTACAACTTTCTGAGATTTTCCTAAACTCAGTGGGCATTGCTTAAATATGATACACTTTTTTGAATTGAAATATAAGAGTTTATTATCACTAACAAGGAAAGAGCTCCAAATGCAAAAGAAACACCGATTCAGGTGAGCTGTTAAGTTCATTTTGTTACATTCTAGAAAGTAATTCAAGCATATGAATACCACCATCACATGTTGATCCACAGTGAAAGAGGCTAGAAACTGTTGAGGTTGAATTTTGACTGTGAAGAAATACAATCTGTATAGCAGAAAAGCATGCTCAGCAGGGATGATGGTCCAAACAAAGGAAGAAAGAAGCCCATTTTCTAGTTTTCAAAATAATAAAAAAATTTCAAAAGGAATTTCTTTTTCTGTTATTCCTTAAGTATACTTGAGGTCACTTTTCTGGGAAGGAGAGTGATTGGTAATATTTGAAACATATCTCTCTTTTTGTCAGAATGTTTTTGTAAGTATTTTTCATAGTTGATGAGCAATTTGATTCATTTTATTTGAGGAGAATCATCTTTACCAGGGAACAAAAACAGCTAAGGTTGGAAAATTAATTTACTTTTCTAAAAAGCAATCATATTTTGTGAAAAGTTGGAAGAAATTACTGTGCCTCCACTGAGGAATAAAAAGCCCTCAATCCTGAGCATAATATACCCGTTGCTCTCCCAGGATTTACCTATTTTCAATGCCAATCAAGGTTATAAAACTTTATGTTTTAGTCGCTTAGAAAATTCACGAAATGAAAACAAGTTTTTTTTCTCCTTTTTTTTTTTCCTTTTCTTTTTTTAACTTGGAGGTGTTCATTTGTTCAGCTTTAGAATCACTTTCTAACATAGGAAGAATTTTATTCTCTCTTTACTAAAAGTCTTCCTTAAAATGTGTGTAAATCTGGGGGGATGGAAGCGTAACATTTCGGCCATAAGAGATAAAAAAAGACAATTGTTGCCCACATCACCCTTGTCAACCTTTGGGCAACTAATTCATCACATGGATTCATTTCATGATTAAACTTTCCAAATTACTGCCAAGGAATTTATGAATTACACATATTTTCAGGGAGAATGCCTATCTTATTTTCTTCTGAAGTTAGGAGAAAATATTTCCAAATTTTCTTTGGTATCATCCACGACCCTTGTGCATTGTTTGGCTAAAAATGACTTTTCTTTAGGAAGTCTAATGTTAGTTCCTTTACAGAGACCCCTTCGTAGTTAGCATTAAACATAAAATGGCACAACCATATGTACACACAAACTTGAAGGTTGCTTTCATTTGAATAAGACAAAAATAAAAAGTCAATTAATCCTCTCTAAAATCAGATGTCCAGAGTCCCGCCTGGCTCATCTCTCCCTGCAAAATAGAATTATTAGTTTAAAAAAGATTTTCAAAATCTAGAAGATGCATTATTTTGTTTGTTTCAGTGAGTCCAGGTTTCCCTTAGGTTTATATTTAAAAATTACAAATCTGATATGATCTGTAAAATATTCTATTCATCTGATTATTTGTGTGCTTTTAAAAACACTTTTGACTTGAGACCTGTGTTTGTTACTCCCTCTCTCCCTCCTCTCTCTCGCCTTCACACTTTCTTTTGACGGGTCTTACCTGCAAGGGAATTCAGGGGATTCTCCCTAACTGTTATCAGGTTAACTTGTGACTCAGAAATTGTTAGACCCCAAATATCAATCTGACCTCCTTTTGAAAACTGAAAATCCCATTAAGACGAAAGAGCAATTTCTCTCACCGAGTCATTTTCACTTTTACGAATGGTCAGTGATGCATTTCACTTCTACAAGGAAAACAGGATGGAAGACAGTACAAGGGGAAGTGATCATCTCAACAGTGATGATCCAAAAAATGCCCGGAACGAGTAATTAAGTGACATTTTTCATCATAGCAAACTAAATTTTCATTAACTCTGTTTAACCATAAAATATGGTAATTTTCCATAGGGAATCTGCTTACTGGGATAAATCATAATTTCTTCTAGGTTTTGAATTCAATGTCAGGTCCCTTCATATATCTATTGTTGCAAAGATAGAGTTTAAATTTCTATTTGAAAATAGTGGACAAACTGAATATTTGTTACTTTTTCTTTTCAAAAATTTTGAAACTGAGGTGCAGAAAGCAGAGATCATCATACTTTCTTGATTAGTTGGCTGATTCCCTTTTACCCTACTCTCTCTTTACTCCCTTATCTGTCCTTTCCCCAAAAGCAACTCCACCGATGTTTTAGGTATGCAAAATCGCAAAGTATGTACCACTGCTTTCAATAAATACTAAGCCATTGGCTTGTTATTTTCCTGTTCTAATGTTCACTCAGCACTGCGTTTATATAAGATATACCCATGACTCTCTGCTTAAGTATATTCTGTTGCTTCTAAAAGATGCAAAGTATTTCATAGTGTCATAGATTATAAAAAGATACTGATTTTAAAAGATGCTGGTACTAGTTTCTATTTCTGCTGTGACACATAGCTTTAAACTTAGTAGATTAAGCAGCACAAATAGATCATCTTACAGTTCTGGAGTTCAGAAGTCCAAAAGGATTTGGCAGCTGTGTTCTTTCTGGAGTCTCTAAGAAAATCCGTTTCTCGGCTTTGTTGGCTTTTAGAGGTCAACAGCTTTCCTTGGCTTGTGGTTCCTTCTGTTCAAAGCCAGTAGTATTTCATTGTCAGGTCCCTCTCTGACATCTGCTTCTGTCGTCATATCACCTTCTCTAACTGTGACACTCTCTCTTTTAATGACACTTGTGATTATGTTGGACCCACTAAATAATCCAGGATAACCTTCCCATCTCAAAATCCTTAACTTAATCATATCTACAGAGTTCCTTTTTCCATAAAAGTCAACATTCACAGAATCTGAGGGTTAGGATGTGGGCATCTTTGGAGAACCATTATTCTGCTTACCACAAGGGCGGGAAAAATGAGAATGGTCCTAGTTTGTGTCCTTGACCATCGATGTCTTTTCTATTTATTATTCCTTAGGGCAGGTTATGGTACTCCAAGGGCTCTTCACAGAGCTATCCATCCTACTGACTGCAAACTTGGCCTTAAACCACTTGGAAGCAGTATTGTCAAGGTCTCAACCTGTGTTCAGCAAGCGTCCTTCCTCTTATCATTCCCCAACCAATGATGCTGCATGCAAGTCGGTCACAAGTTCCTGACACTTAAATTCATCAAACTCATCATCTCCCCATTTCAGCAAGCTAACCAGTTTTGTCTGGTAGTAGGCACTCCTGTCTTTTCCAAGGCTTCATTTACCTCCTGTTCCTAAGTTACCCAGCACCATTGCTTAAATGAGTCTGATCTTCCCTGAGCAAAAGACTGTCTGGTATTGCCTGGAAAATTCTTTGGCACTTTGGACACTAATTTTTAAAAACAAGCATAAGAACTCCTTATTGTTAGGTACCCAATGATGTAGTTATCTTCTTAAGGTGGGCAAGCAGAGTTCTATACAAGCAAGAAAAAAAAATAATACAAATTACTAACTTAAATTTGCCTACCAAATTAGCTAATGTACATATTATTTAAGAGTTGTGTCCATTCTGTTTGTTATACTAGCTCTGTGAGACCACAGACAGCAGCCTTTGAGGATGCCAAAGTCATGGCTGGACACAGAAAAGTCCTGCCAATTAAGGCGGGTGTGTATAATCTTTATTGATGCTCTTGGATGTGTAGAATGATTATCAGCTTTACTGCACTTGGTACTGGTTGACTTTTTCTTCTTTCCTCCATTCTGGCAGAATACAACTGATGCTGACGCATTTTCTTGCAAACAATTTTTTTATGTCACCTCTGATTGGCTTGTGGCTCCTGCTGATTGACAGGCAAGTCTACAGCTGTGGGTTCTCTTCTGAAGCTATTTTATCTTTTCTCTTTGACTTTCTTTTAATTTGATTGGATTCACTCTTGGAGCACCCTGTGGAAAGAACCCTGATTACTCTCTTTTCTGCTGCGACTTGGTAGATGGCAAAGCGCACTCAGAGTTCTTATCCCTTCTTTGTTAGGACCGGCTGCCCGTGGAAGCCCTGGTAGTACTTATCTCAGCTGGCAGATAACTGCTCCCAGGTTTAAGCTTCAAAGGCAAAACCCAGGCAGCTTCAAAGAAAGAAACTTCAGTCAGCTTCAAGGGGCGAGTGAGCAGGTCCTGTGGTTACTTTTGGAAACGTGAAAGGCTCACTGAGAAACAATGCTAGCCTCAAGATCCCCAGGTCACTTTTTCACATTTGGATAGTAATTGCATGGTCCTGGGACAGCACCAGCTCCATAGTTCCATGGGCAAGGACCGTGAGGCTCTCAGCTAGAGGGCTGTCATTGGGAGCATGTACTGACCTCATAGACAAAGACGCCTCTGAGAGGGTCACCAGGTGCAGTAAGAAGGTGGCTCCCCACAGCAATGCTCATTAGCTGCTGCAGCCCAACCAGAGGGCTTGTGCCACACTGGAGCAATTCATGTCTGAAACTGACAAGTCACGTGTGCTACTTGTGGATTAAGGTTCCATGGGAAACCCTCACAAGTGTGTGTGTGTGTGTCTCTATGTGTGTGTTTCCTTAAACATAGATATCTGTTAATGTCGACAGCATATTTTTGTAATCCTGAAGTTAAGGATAGCTAAAATGTGACAGAAAACAATTCTCTCATTGTTTTTTGCCCCAATGGTAGTGAGATAATGACAATCCAGTCTTCATCCTTGCTTCCTTTGTTTTTTCATTTATATGGATACATACATACACACACACAAAATTTTTAATTGGACTCACTCCTGGAGCACACCCTGGAAAAAGCCCTGATATTCCCTTTTTTTTCATTGCCACTGTCTATATATGAAAGAAGGAGAAAACAATTATTTAGAGCAAACCTCTGCATCTCAATGCTCTGAGCCTCTGCTTACTCTGTGACAGGCTTTACCTTCAGTAAGTTTCTTAACATTTTTAAGCATTATTTGTTTCTCTAAAAAAATAAGCCTTGTAGCAACAACCTTATATGGTTATTGTGGGGAGTTAAAGATATAGTATTAAATATTCAATAGATGTAATTGGTTATTGTTATTACTGTTGTTTCCTTCCTATTTTTTCCCTTTAGAAGTCTGGCACAGTGTGTGTTTGTGTGTATGGGAGTCAAGCATGGAAAAGAAAGGGAAATAGGTTAATCTGGTTCCTACACTCACAGTTGCTGCCTACGGCTGTGACCACTCTGCCCTGTTGTCCTTTCTTGTCAGTTTCTTTTTGATTCTTTGAGTTTTGGCCCCCTACTTGGGTGCTTTCCACTCCACTGTCAACGTCCAGATACAGATCTCCATGGAGACTGAGAGTAGCTGTCAGCACTGGTGTTGAACCTGCCCAACTCCAGTTTCTGGGGCTTTTCTCCCTTGACTAGCAAGGAAGAGCCTTTTGTGATCAGCTCTTTCATAGGGGAATTCTACTATCAGAAACTTTAGGTTCCAAATGATGCTCTCTTTTCTGAGAAGCATTATAGGCGGGGAGAAAGTAGAACACAGGACCAGGTGGTGGATGCACAAGTAGAAACGGCCTCTCACAATACCTGGAATAATTGCTTTCTTTAATATATGAGCTGTTATTGCCCAGTCTGCCCACTCTGCTAGTCTCCTATATGCATAATGAATTTCTCTAACGGGCCTATTTTATGCCCTACTAGGACAATCTCGATTATTGTAAAAGTTTATGCTTTCCCACAGAGTTCCTGACACTAATGGTTGTATTATTATCAAAACATTCTCAGGCATAATGTTGTTGAATCACCCTGAACCATCCAACTATTTCTGATAGTTTACAAAAAAATATGCTAATTAATACTTGCATTAGTGCATTGTAGTCCTAATGCAGTGCCTGGTACAAGGGAGCACTCCATAAATGTTGACTTGCAAATTATGAGCAGAATGCTCTGTAATATAGCTTTTAATTCCTATTTTAGAAATGATGATAGATATTTAGAAATGATGTGTAATGAACTGAGACTTCCATGAATTTAACTGTGTATCTGGGGTCCAATTAAAATAATAATTAAATAAAATATTAGAAAAGAGAAAGTTGTTATTTTTCTCTTGATGTGGCCACTGCTGACACACTGAAGCTTATCCAGAGATTTTATTTATGAGTGAGTCCATTCAGTTTTTTCCTAGGATTATCTCCTCTTCTTCTTTACCCCATTATTCCATCACTTCCTCTACTTCCCTGTCCATGTACCCACATATACACATCTATGGAGCTCAGCTTCTTTTATGAGTTACTTTCAGGCCAACAATTGGGACCATGTTTGCAAATAAGTGACTTGAAATTTTAACTCAACCATGGTGTCTTTCTTAACCCTTGGCAGTGACTTCATTCTTTTGACCAGGGGCTACTGAGGCACATCAACTGTCTACAGACTATCTACATTCTTACTACTGCCATTATAGAATAATCATTGTGGATTTCAAGGACAAGTGCTGGACACCACTCAACAACCAAAGTAAACTGTTAACATCTACAGTGAACATGTATTTCTTATGGTTGGAGGAGACGTAGAGGGTTGCAGTTTGAGAGGTCAAGCCTTGGTGGTGGTGAAAGGGGCTTCTATTCTGGGTAAGACTCCATTTCTCCTAGATTATCATCAATCAAGAAATGGTTGCTCAGTTCTTATTATATGCCAGGGAGTGGTCCAGGGAGTGGAGATGCAACCAACCTTGAATAAGACGAGCAAAGCCTTGGTAGAGTCTACCATAAAGTCGAGGATGTAGGCAAGTAAACAAGATGTTACTTTTACAATATACTAGAGTGTGTTAAGTGTTTTGATGTGAAAAGCGCAGGGGTCTACAGGATCATGTATGAGGAATGCCTAAACTTCTTTGGGTATTTGTGTGTTTGAGAAGTCATCAGGGAAAAATATTTAGAGGAAATGCCATCTAAGCTGAGACCTGAAAGATAAGGAGGAATTAGCTAATACAAGAGAAAAAGGACAACATGTTTCAGGCAAAGGAAACAGTGTGTGAAGACAAGAGAGAGTGTGGCTCACTTAGGGGGCTGAAAGTCATTCTGTAAGGATAGAGTGGAAAACACAAGTGCAAAGGAATAATCAGAGAGGAAATGGCATACTTGAATAAGCCCAGATATGTGCAACCTTGGAATTCACATTGGAGAATTTTAATTTTGTTCTAAAGGTGTGGGTAGGGGGAATAACATGGTCAGACCATTCTGGCTGCAGTGTACTAAAGAGGACTAGAATGGGAACATGGAGACCAGTTCAGAGACTCTTGCAGAAATTCAAATCAAGGCTGATAGTGGCCAAAATCACGACTGGAGGTAGTATGGTAGGCATTATAATCATTTCCCAAAGATGCACACATCCTAATGCCTAGAACCTGAGACTAAGCTACATTACCAGGCAAAAGGGATTACAGTTGCAGACAGAATTGAAGTTGTTAATCAGCTGATTTTAAAATAGATTATCCTGGATTATCTGAGAGAGCCCAGTGTAACTGGAGGGCCTTTTAAAGTGGAAGGAGGCAGAACAGGAGGTTGGGATCAGAGATTTGAAAATGCTATATTGCTGGCTTTGAAGATGGAGGAAAACAGGTATGAACTGAGGAATACAGGAAGCCTCGAGAAGCTGAATAGTGCAAAGAAATGAATTATTTCCTAGAGATTCCAGAAGGAATGTGGCCATGTTGGCACCTTGATTTTGATCCAGAAAAACTTACTTTGGACTTCAGACCTCCAGAACTAAAAAATAATAATTATATGTTGTTCTCAGGCACTAAGTTTGTGCTAATTTGTTACAGCAGCAATAGGAAACATATGGGTAGAGATGCAACAAAGTAGAGGAGGTTGAGAGATATTTCAGTGGTGGGAATGAGAAGATACAGTGTTCAATTTAACGTGGAAGAGGAAAGTGGGCTAACAAGTGTCTTTTGCAAAAAACGGTTTTCCAATGTTTTATCAATTACAGCTGGAGAAGTCCTCATACTAATATGACCCATAACAATTAATTCTACTAGTGTATTTGACTCAAAGCAACAACAAATAATATTAAAGACATTAAGGACAGAGATGGATACATTTTATACAAGTAACTAATAACTTATTTCTCTGGTTATTTTAACATCAATACTTCTCCATTAGATTGATGATGGATTCACATAGTTTAGATGTTGGTTTTCAGCCAAATGCCACATATAAGTAAGTAAAATTAAATGCTGAATTACAGAGCATATTATATAAATAACAGCTACTACAATGTTGTAAGATTTTATATGTTCTAGGAAAGTCCTGTGATTCTCAGGAGTGACAGACATTATCTGGATAAGAAAAGAAAAGATAACTATTTGGGCAACTTGGTGAGATTTAATGTTTAAGTTGGAAAGAAAATAAATCCAGAATATGTAATTCAGGAAACAATAATTGATACTACTTTAGAATCCAGTAAGCATGTCTGGCAGCTATTCGAAACCACTGTATTCACCAGATCAAAGATCACTTCTTTTTTAAATCTTTCATGCTCATCCTTTTGTCTAGAACTATCCTTTTTCTTCTCTACGGTTCAATGGCATATCAACTCTATCATATTATGTTTCATATTCTTCAGTAGATTACAACTATTTCTACACATGTCTGTCCTTTTCATTATATTTTTAACCACTCAAAGGCAGGAAATGTGTCCAGTTTATCTTTTGTATTTGTCACAGCATGTAGCACAATGCCTTATATAAAGAACTTAGTGAGTGATGGAAAAGTAACAGAAGACCTGGGTCAAGGACTCAATTCCAGCTTCACTACTTATTCAGTGTCAACTTGGGAAACTCATTTCACTTATTAGTGCCTAGTTTTCCATTTGAAAACCTATGACTCAGAATATTGCAATTAAAACAAGCAAGCGTGTTTGGAAGAACTGAGACTCTTATAAGTGTGCTTAAATTATCACACGTAGTGACTATTCAGATAATGAAGGATGTTGCTGTGCTAGATCGGGCACATAACTGAATTGCTGAATGGATTTTTATAGTTTGTGGGAAGAAAGGAAAAAAAAAGAGAAAGATGAGAAGACCAAAGGGAAGAGAATATTTAGGTGAAAATTGAGATGTCTAAAACAGATTTGATTACATTTCTAGCAGCTGTTATACTATGTCAATTCCTTCTCTGTCTCCCCATGCAGTTTCCAGTTAAGTATTATTTTTCTCTTCGTGCTTTATGGAGTTTAGAATACCGCAAAGCTCTGAGTACGGCCTAGATGCAGGCACTGGGTACGAGTGAAGGGCAACGTGGGAAACCACTGCACACAAGTTAAAAGGGTAAGAAAAGTTTGAAGGAATGTATCTGCTCATTACTCCTGCACTTTTTAAGAATAAAACTTTGTATCACCCTTCATTTTCCTTTGGATGCTAGTCAAGACACAAGGCTTCTGAGCATTATTTCAGGTAAACTGAAAATATCAGGGTCATTTTGATTGCTAGTCAGCTCTTAGGGCATTTTATTCCCATGGATTTTGTACCTGGTGTTGGTAGTGAGGCTAGTGGGGATTCTGCTACCGTCTTTGGTCTGCATTTGATTGATTGGGAGTGAAGCTGAAAACTAAGGTATTATGTTCAATAAAAGAGAATGATAGTTGTCATGTTGAAGCAATCAAACCAAGAAGAGATTTTTCCTTCCTAGGCCAGTCCCACAAAATTTGTTTTCATATCTACCCTTCTTCAAAGGTTGCAGTAGAGACCAGAAGGTGTCACTGTGAGGTTATTATTTTTTTTATTTTTTAAAATCACTAGTGTCTTTAGAGAAAGCCATAAATATCTATACCTAAAGCAGTAACACTGAAGAGAGATGCTGACACACAGACATTATGATCTGGATTTTATTGAAACAAGTACTCTACTGACACTTAAGGTGGACATCAGCTATCTTCTTGTTAAATCTGACCCCCACTATATACTGAAGAAAACCAGCCAACCTTTTACAATGTGAGTGTTTTGTATGTCACAACAATCCAAATCGAGAGAAGACATTAATAGCACTACAGAAAACTAGCTAGTGGTCCCTCTCAGGCATTACTCCCCTTTCTCAAAGGTAACCTCTAGTCAGACTTCCATCACTACAGATCAGTTTTGCTTGTTTTTGAGCTTTGTATGAGAGAGCTCATACCTATGAATGCTGGAATTTGGCAGATTATGTCAGTGAGCCCTGTCCACGTTTTGTGTGGAATAGTAAGCTATTCATTTTTATTGTATATTGCCATCTGTTGTATAAAAATACCATAATTTATGTATTCATTCCAATCTGAATGGAAATTTGAGTTGTTTATAATTTTGGAATATTTTAAATAATGATGATATGAACTTTTTTTATTTTAATTAATTTTTTTTTTTTGGTGGGAGAGGTAATTAGATTTATTTGTTTGTTTGCTTGCTTGTTTATTTGTTTATTTATTTATTTGATGGAGCTACTGGGGATTGAACTCAGGACCTCACGTATGCTAAGCAGGCACTCTTACCCCTGAGCTATAACCTCCCCTCATGTACATTTCTTTGTCATTTGGTGAGCATATGTCTGCATTTTCTATTGGGTATATCCTCAGGAGTAGAATTGATGGTTCATAGAATATGTAAGTGCTCAAATATGCCCAGATACAGCCAAAGTTTTCCAAAATTGTTGCACCAGGGCCAGGGCCAAAGTTGGTTGAGTGAGACACTTAGAACACAGAATTTAAGAAGGGTTGACCCTCCATTCGCATGACCTTGAGGAGACACTCATTCTCAGGGTCATGCAAGTATTAGCCCTAAGAGTAAGTGAGTCTTCCATTTTGTGCCCTCGAAGTCACACTCATCTCATCCTAGTCCTGGCTCTGGGTTCTACCAATTTATAATCCTCTAAGAAACTTATCACAATTCCAGTTTTTTGCTACTTCATTAATTTCCATTTTTAAAATTTTATTGTCTCCATCCTTTTAAGGGGGAGGATTTAATTTGTTATTCTTCTCCAAACTTTTTGAGATAGATATTTTTAACTTTTTTCAATTTTTATATATTCATTTAAGACTATATATTTCTTTAAATTTTGGCTTTCCTTATATCCCACAATTTAACACATTTTTCTATTGTCCATGGTTAATTCTCAATTCATGGGTTATTTGGGAGTACGTTAATACATTTCCAAACTTTGGGTAGTTTTCTAGTTTTATTTTTGTTCTTCTCTTGTAGTTTAATTTCTCTGTAATCAAAGAACAATATTTTATGATTTTAATTCTTTGATCTTTGTTTAGACTAGCAGGAAGACCCAGGATGTAGTAAATTTTGGGAAATACTCTTGTTGGGGTAGAATGTTCTATAATTATCTATTAGGTTAAGTTAATTCATTATAGTTTTTCAGATCTTCTGTAAGCTTATAGGATGATTTTTTTAATCTAATCAATATTTCATATATTTAAAAATCTAAAATAATGGTGGATTTATTTATTTTACCAAAATTCTGTTTTGCTTTATATATTTTAAAGCTATGTTTTTAGGTGTACATAAATTTAGAATTGTTATATGTTACAGATGAATTTCTTTAAAAATTTTTTTAAAGTCCCCTATATCTTTAATATGCTTCTTACTTTCAATGGTATTTAAAGGTAAGTAGAATAGTTTTTACTGCTATACCTTTTTTTTCTTTTACTTTCAACTTCTATGTTTGCTTGTTTCAAATTATATTTTGTAAAAGCTTGCAGTTGGCTGTTGTTTTATTATCTAATTTTTACTTTGGGTCCATTTAATATAATTGTTGACTTATTTAAGTCTAACTATAAAATCTTACTTCTTATTTTCTGTTGTTCCATATTTGTTTTATTCCTCCTCCTTTTTGCTTACTTTTGAGTTAATCAAAAGAATTCCTTTATTATTAAGTTGGGGATAGTATATTCGTCTTCCTTTCCTAAGAAACTCTCTCAGTCTCATTGGGGCTTTTAACACCATTTAGCACAATCTTTTCATTCATCTCAACTTTAACATCTGACAAACAATAAACAAAGGCAACTTCTCCTTTTAGCCCTCTAACTGAAATTACACACAAAGTGAGATACTAGAAAAAAACCTGGGTATTTTTTATGGAGCAGGATCAGGAAATAAAAGAAAAAAAGAACACATTTACCATCTCAAAAGAGGACAATATCAGATGTTTGTAAATATGGATGTTTGAAGTATCATACAAAATAGCCTGAAAATTTGTCAGTGAATTAAGAGGCAAGTTATCTGATTGAGAATGAGGAAAATTGTTGTGGAATAGGAAGTATAAAGTTATTAGTTTGGATTAGTAATGACATTTTTGAGAAACTGGGAGAGAACAGAACCAGGGTCTAGAAAAAGAATTGCTGAGCTCTGCTGAAAACCCATCTGGAGACCAAATAATTGGGAACAACTCATCCAATTGGATTTTTTTTTTTTTTTGTCTAACAGTATTCAGAAGTCTATGAACAGCAAAAGACAGATAATCTGAAAATTTTCATAATTGTGGAGTGAAGGAATGAGAATGTTAGTATACTAACAGAAAAAGTTATTGAAAAAAAAAAAACTACCAAGATGTCGAGCAAAAGAGAAAATAACATGAAACTATGAAATGGGTGACAGATTTTAAGAAAGTGAAGGGAAAGAGAATCCATAGGTTTTCATGAAAGAAAAGAACAGGACTGAGAGACCAAAAAGGGCAGATGTGTTGAGATGATGACTTTTTTGAAGTTTAAGATTTCACACAAGCATTTGACAGACAATGTCTTAGTATTGTTGTGGCAGTGGTTTAGATGGAGTGGGATTAGGGTAAGGATTTTGATGTTGAAGTCAATTATCTATGAGGAGATTTGTTGGGAAGATTATCTACACGTAGGAATTATCCAGTTGATGACGGTTGGTTTAACTGTGTGAGTAAAGTAAAATTGGAGAGCTAGGGAATTACCAACACTAGGCTACCATGATCTTTTGTTATGGAAGTATAAAAGCTTTCCCTCTACTGGGAACAAGGGAAGAAGCACTTTTAGGGAGATCCAGGTTTCAAATAAGTAACTAGTTAGTGAAATTATTCTGTGAAAGAGGTTAAGAATACAGAGCAGAATGGTAAGAGAATAAGGGTCTAAGTAGCCACTATTGAAAAGGAGGAACCAACTGTGAAAGGAGGAACTGGGCTAGAGGATAATTATGTAATATGATACTAAGTGAGAGGATCACTAGCAGAAGGGCCTTGAATTTGGTTACTGGCTAACCAAGAGAGGGAAGACAGGCATACTGAAGTAATTATATCCAGGTTAGTGCTCTTTCAGAATAGTAGGCAGCAGTCCTCGGTGAGTATTCAAGTGAATTGACACTGGGCATTAATGTTTCAAGAGAATTCTCTCTCGACACACGAGAAGGAAGAACTATAACAACAATTTAATCCAGAAGTATGTCTAAAGAGATATCATCTAGCTTATGGAATGGGTCATCAACAGAACTCTAAGATCTTTGGGAAGAACATATATTAGATCCTCAGAAACTTGTACTCTAATTGAGTGTGGAGCTTTTTATTTCCAATTAGTCTACTTTCACTGGATTCACCACAAGCATGTTGGTAAAGGATGGGAGATGGCCTTTGAGCCTAGTAATTAGCAATGTGAGGATTATAGGTAACAAGGTCTCCACATCAATACTCATCTCTCAGTGAAACCATAGTATTCAACGTGACTAGAAGGCTTATGGGGTCATTGTGAAGGCTTGAGGACCTTATAAATACCCGCCCAATCCCTACTAGAAGGAGAGAAGCCTAGGAAATTCCCTTCACCCTGCACAAAGTGTCCATCACCTTGCTTTAGTCATGACCAAGATGTCATTTTCTAGGAAAAAATAATGAATCATGTTACATCATTTTACTAATATTTGTTATGTGGCCTGATACATTAAAATTTGGAAGCAAAGCCCAAATTCTTCTCCTCCCAATCCTTTGTATTAGCATGCCTGACTAATCCAGCTTCCCCCAAACAGTAAAAGGACAACACAGTATATAGAGTGATTTTTTCCTACTATAACTTTGTCATCAAACCCAGAATCAAGTTAAACCGATAAAGAACACAATGGACTTTCAGCAAGAATGAATCCTTTCTAATTTTTGAATTAATCAGAGAATTTCTCCAAAATTTGGTCATGTAATATAGTACAAAGGCATTTTATTAGAATGAATAAGTGAAAATAAAAGTAGATGTCAAATATGCACTCCGTTGATAAATGTAAAGCCCATATTTGATACTATATTAAAAATCAAGAAAGAACAAATCTTTGAAGACTATTTTTGGATTATTATTAAAGTCCTGGCAGATTAAGAAAATAAATATTTTTCTTTACACACCGCTTACATATTTTCATCAGTCTGCATCCTTAATTATTTGCCCTACTTCTGTTTTTCCCACAACTTTATTGAGAAATAATTTACATACATCACTGTATATGTTTAAGGCATACTGCCCTACTTTCTTAAGACAATAAAGCTATCTCTATTATTTTTGACTGAAAAGATTATTTTTAAATAGGATGAGGAAAAATGCAAATACAAGAAATTTAGCAATGGTATTTGAGTAAAGGGGCTGTGATTACATAGACCATGGGCTGTTTAAACCATGTCTTATATGAAAAACTTATATTGATTTTCACTTCATTTAAGAATGAAAATATAAAATACATTTGTTATTTAAATAAAACCAAATAACTTCTCCTTCCTTTCTTCCATTGAAAAAATAAGGAATTGTATCTATCTCAAAGTCTTTCTTAGAATTCAAAGTAAAGAACATGAGAGGAGTCACATATTGTGCCTAAGAAATAGTCGAATCACTAAGGGAGATATAAAACAGTTTGGGAAAATGAAGAGACTCCAAAACAAAGCAGAACATCAGAAGGAGATCTTGAGTTGCGACTAATTTATTTTTTATTATGTGAAACCCTATGATATTGCACAGAATTTCCAATAGTTATTAGGAAATGCAGTTAGCATATGGAAATTACTATTATAATTAGAGATATGAAGATATCTTATAAAGAATAAAAACTAGGATTTTTTGTTGAGAGATTTTCATTTTTCATTACACATTCAGATAAGAATGGGAACAACAAAATTCAAGGAGTAACATAATGACAAATAGCAGATAGGTGCAGAGTAAAGCAGTGGTTTACATGGGACATGTATAAACAAGCATAACACTGCAATGGCTTTAAGAAATCATTTCCTTTCTACTTAATTGAGTCTGAATTATTAACTATTTCTCTGCTAACACATAGGTGGTTTTCTCCCTTATATTTGGTATTATCTCACGACACAGACCAATGGAAAAGGAAGAATGCCTCATATTACCTACGAACGGAGAAATAAAAATAAGACATGATATTAAGGAAGTTGACAGGAAGAAGATTTCATAGATAATCTCTAACAATGTGTTTCATCTTTCTGAGTCACATTTACTTGTGAAACAGAATAATGCTGACCTGAGAGGGTGAAATGGGATAACATGGCCAAATCATTTTACTCGAGGTCTCCACGGGCCACTGGAGCCCGCCACAGAGCTAACTCTTAACACTAGCCCTTGCCCTTTCTCTGCCCCAATCCCTGCCTTCCCTTAGTAAAGTAGGGTAGAAGAGAGAGGTCTTCTTTCCAAAAAAGCAACTCCTGAAGACCTTCCACAGTTTCACTGAAGTGAGAGAATGGGAGACAGAAGCCATTAACCAGGAAGCAGTTCAGTCAGGAAGGATGTAGGACAAATCAGTTTGAGAGCCACCCTGGGGGCTCCCACCAAGGACAAAAGGAGAACTTGCTGAAAGAGCAGCATAATTAGGCAGCAATGCAGAAAGAGGGTCCAGGCTTTAGGGACAGCCCAAATGGATGTTTCCTTACTGCAACAAGAGTGGATCTTGCCAGGCTTAAAGAAGACCCTTAAAAGAACTGAACTGTGCCAAACAAAACACCATGAACCCTCTAGTCCAGGATGAGAACAGAATCTTGTAGGACTCTACCTGGGGTACAGCGTCACTCGGTTTTGTCAACCAGTGAACAGAGGTGTGACTTCCTTCGAGCAATCCATGACCTTGGATGTCCTGTTTCTGGTCACATCTCCTGGGGGGGTCACAATGATTCTAGATTCCAGCCTTGGCCGTCTCACACAGTTCCCTTTCACCAATGTTCAAATACCATTAAAAATCTTTTTATTTTTTTTAAGACTGTGGAAATTTTCAGCAAAATGGAAACAAATTGCTATAAGTAAACCATTTGTCACAGTCTGATTACTTTGCAGCCACTCTGGGAACACCAATTTGTCATGCTAGATCAAGATAACCACAGCCTGACTAGAGGAAATGGCTTTTTGCCGACTAGTTGTGATTTTTTTTAAAACGTTCAACCCAGAGAGATGTGCTCCACAGAGTTTTCATGTTCCACTCCAGCTGTGTGACCGAAGAGGAAAGCTAAGGCATTAAGAATAAATTGCACCATCTAAAAAGCATGTAAAGGCAAAATAATTAACTATCAGGGCTGGAGGTAAATATACATTTAGAGTACAATATTTTATTGTATATGTTTAAGTTATTTAAATGAAAAAAAGTTAAAGAACTATTACTCAGTTGGAAAAAGAAGAATGGAAAAAATAATCAGACAAATGTTTTTGGCTATATGAATTTTGTAGCACAAAGTTGGCATTTAAGAGATGCTTGGTAATTTGTTAGTGGCTTGATAGGAAAGAAACCTCCAGCTCGTTCTCTTATTTTTTACTGGAGTTTAAAGTTGAGAAGGTTTTTCAGATTAGGTTGTTTTATCATCTGATCTGAGACAGCGTAAGTCTAATTTGGGCTCAAAGAGAAGACAATTATTCAACATTCTATCTGCTTTTATTTTGTTTGTTTATTTACATAGCCAATCAGAATCCAGCAAAAATGACATTAGGTAAGTGAGAGTTACACCTTGCTGAAATAATTAGCACAGGGCAGAAGCTCTTATTCAATCATGTCCTTAAGAAGAGTCTTGTAAACTAAGAATGCTGCTAGATTCCCTTTTGCATCTCTAATAATCTCACCATGATAGTGGTCACTTTTCCCCAGGAACACTGCTAGTTCACCAATCATGTCATTATTGATCACAGTTAATTTTAGAATAGTAAAATCACTCATTGTTTTATTAATTTCATAAAAGATGGAACTGTTAGCAAAGATAGTCAAGCCTTTTCGCAAAATACCTCTTGCCAAATAATATTCTAACATGGGTATCCAAACGGCTATCTCTACTGCATTTTGCCTTCAAATGTTCCTTCCACCACATATTTTGAAAGCATTTTTCATAATCACACCTGAATAAGTGGTCTGTAAAATGAATGTCAATATTTTAAATCCATTTATTCTCACTCAGATTTTCTTCATAAGGCTTTCCTTATATTTTAACGGAGGTCTGACATGCCTTTTTGACACAGGGAGCTACTTTTGAAATGTTTGATCACTTACTATTAAAATAAACTCAGATATTATCCTATTCTCAGCAAATATACATGTTATTTCATCAGGTCTTTGTGATAAATCTTTTTGAGAATCATTGCAGGAGTTAATTTTGAAATAAAAATGTCCTCTAAGACTTATAAGTTTATTTCCCTCTTGGTCTCAGATCTTGGGACTCCACAGACGTTTAGTGCATGGAGGCTGTAATGGAAGGAGAGGGAGAAATTTCACATAAATGTCACTGCCATTAACTTTGCAAACCTTCTTCTCCAATGTCCACTGTATCACTCTACATATCACGAAAATACTGTTCTTTGTAGAAACATTATCTATGGTCAGAGGCTCTTTGTTATCATGGTTAGTAGCCTAAAATAGATCTACCATTTAAAGTAATTTACAAAGTTGTTTACTTTCAATAACTCTCTAATAGCTGACTATGTTACATCTATATTTTTATTGATCAATCACTCTACCATCTATATATTTTTAATCACATATTTTTAAGAATACCATCTACATACTGGAGATGTAGAAGAACTTAACTCATTGGATTTTTTTCAGAACTTTTTTTTTAAACGCAGTTCACAACAACATTGAGAGGAAGGAACAGAGATTTCCTATAAATATCCTGCAACTACATATGCATAGCCCCTTCCACTATCAATATCGCTCACCAGAAAGGGACATTTTTACGATGTTGAAAACCTTATGAGGTTTTTGTAAGTATTAAAAAAGGTAATGAATAAAGAATGCATAGGACTCTGCTTAATGTAGAGTAAATCCTCAAATGTTAGACATGATGTTGACAATGATGATGGTGATAAAAAACTGACACTTTAACAGACACTTCAGATATTAATTCATGCAATGTATTAAGCTTTCAGTAAAGGTCTTTCACATATCAGCAGCAATAGATTTTAGATGTATTCTTGCACTTGGTTCTTCCAGTAACGTCAGTAACCAGTAGGTTTTCACAGGTTTTTGAAAATTCTCCATAAGGTTTTGGATATATTCTCTCTGTGTACAGCACACCTTTCTAGCAAATGTGTTAAAACTGCTTGCTGTCAATTCTCTTAACCTTAGAAGGGAATTGCCAGGGAAGACTAAATTTGTCTTCTGGGAACTTCTGCAACATGCTTATACTTGTTAATACTCACTGATCTGTAGAGCCTTACGTACCTAGAGCAGAGGCTTGGGGGATCAGAACACTTTTAAGCATAAACTTTTTAAACTTCCAGATCCCAGATCAGTAGAACCCCATTGATGTTTAGGGGTCTGTTTAGGTAAACTCTCTTAGCACAACCTTTTCTTTCTCCCCCATACCCCAGTAAACAAAAACAAAACAAAAAATTTGTCTCCTAAACACACACCACAGAGGGAAACCACAGTCAACTCTTCGCTATTTTAGGCACTGGGGGCTATGCCAGAGGACTTGTTAACAAAGATATTTGACTTTTTAGCAGTGAAGGAAGGAAATACTTGGAAATTGCTGCCAGCCAGAATATGTGGAATAGTAATAATAATAACAATAAAAATAGGAATGATAAAAAGTACTGGGATGCAAATGAGTTTAGAAAATATTTTTGAAGAACAATCATGATTTACTGAGGATGCTATGGGTATTTTAAGGTACACTTGTGAATTTTTAGTTTGGCATTTGGAAAAACAAACTCCAAATTCTCTGATGCCTTCCTCAGGTGGAATGCTAAGCTGGATGGAAAATGGCACTTACTCAGAATGGCATTTTCTCTATTCTTATGTCATTTAAAATATTTTCAGTTTTCTTAAATATCTTATTCTAACATTCTTTTTTTTTTTCAAACTAGAAAATTGTTATAGAATTTCCAATGGAATAGTAAGTTAATGGTGGTGCCATTTGGATAAGGCATCTCCATAAAAACAAGGCAAAAATATAAATAAATCTACCCACTTTTATAAAATAATATTACTTCAGTCCTTTGAAAATTAAATCATGCCTTATTTTCCTTGAGGGAGAAAACATATTGAATGCCCTAAATTAATGAAACTATCAAATCAGTAGGAACATCCATGAAGAAAAGATCTATATCAAAAAGATACAAGAAATTCTCAGACTGTAGATTTCTACCTGACATTAGCCATTCCCCTGAAAAAATATCCCTGCCATAGATTTTCAGTCTCTCAAAATTACTGACATTTATTCAATGCTTTGAAAGTCTTTTTTTTTTTTTTTAATGAAATACTAACTCTTAAAAAAAATGCTGTTGAAAGTCAGTTGGAATATTATCATGCAGGAAAAGAAGTTAATGGTGAGACTAGTATAATTAGAATTATAATGTAAAAGAGGTGAATTGTACTGTACACAATATATGCCAGCATTTATTGGTCTGATAAAACATACCAAGTGAAAAAGGTCTCTGCTCTTCATTTTAAGAATAGATTTATTTGGTCACAGGCATGATTCATTTTTACTTCCACTGGCTTAAGCAGCAATGTTAAAGTACTGTGTTTGAAATGTCTCTGATTAATCTACTACAAAGTCTACTAAAACAAGATTTTTTAATCAGGGATGTTTTAACACATCATTGTGCATAATCATTCCTTTAAAACCAATAAAAGCATAAAATCATCTAAACACTGGTTTAATTTCTACTGAGAATAACCGAAACAGGTACCCAGGGGAAAGTAGACAACTTCTTGTCCTTAATGTTGCCAAATTTGGGATGAATTTCCCAGACTTTTCACTTTTCCAAGAATTCTCAGTTATACTCAAAGCCCAAGAAGAACTTTGCTGTATCTGAGATCATATGCAATAGTTCTAATTTTTGAGCACTGCACAAGGCTGGCAAAAAATGATGAAGTATTCTGAAATAACATTTGACTTAGAGACTACTACATTTAGTTCTGTATAATATTGATCAACATGCTTGCTGGGTTAGCAACAAACTTAGCATCATTAATCAGCACTATTTAAATGTAGCCAAAGACGTTCATTTTATTTCTTTTCCGGTTTTCTCTTTTCTCCTCTGATGAATTACACTAGGTCACTTTTAAATTAGACAGGACAGCAAGGTGGGACGTTGGGGTACATCCATCTGCCATCTTTGAACTACACCTCTTTGATCACAGGTGCCTTATGGAAAGAAAATGGACAATGTGATTCTTTCACTGTACCTGTTTAAGATTGAATTTGCAAAATATAACTGTAAGATTTTATCTTCCTAGTTACAGGAGTCTATCTTACTCTTAACACTCCTGATAATAGTTTGATAGATCAGCTTCTGAACTCTCTTGGTTTAAGATAAGATCTACTCTATTCATCTGGAGTCTGATTGCTAACTATGCACAAAATTATTACTGATAAATCTATTCAAATATCTCCTGTAAATGCTATCTTCTGTAATATTTATCTTAATAGGCTTCGTACTACCACTCCTTTCTGCTCTTTCCAGATTAAAAATCACTGCAATTTAAAAATGTGTCTCCAGCTGAAAGCGGTCTGCTGCCGATCTCTTTTGCAAAGACTATTTTAGACTAAACTAGATAAAAGATGTTCTATCTGAAGGTAAAGTATTTTTTCCAACTTAAAATTAGAAGGTACTTATCGTTATTTAGCCTTTGACCAAAATCAGTAATCACATTCTTGTAACTTGCAATCGATCTATACATTTGATTGTTTAAATTCTGCATTTGTTTTGGAATACCTCTTGTGGCAACCTGCTTGGTGTCAATGTAACCAGAGGATGCCCCATTTCAGTTTTGCCAGGAATCTCAAGCTTTTCACCTAGGTCTTCTCTTGCACTTAGCACTCTTGCAGGAAGCTGCCAGAGCTCATGCACATACCACCTGGGAGTGGGATGAAGCCAACAACCCTTCACTCCTGGAGGAGAAACCCATCGGCTGATCTCATCTGTGGATGGTCCAATAATGCACCTGGGGATGTCTTGGCAGCACTGAGCTGGTGGCAACTTGGTAGTGCACTTTCGTTTTGGCTTTTCCTCTTTCTCTTTATCACTCTCTCCATTCCTTCCTTCCTTTTCCTTATAACCACTTCTTAAATAAACCACTAGCATGAAAACCATTGCTTCAGATTCTGTTTTCTATAAAGAACACAAACTAACAGAGCATCCTAATTGAAAATATATATATATATATAGATTGATTGATTTGTTTGTTTGAGGGGGAGGTAATTAGGTTTATCTACTTACTTATTTATTTTGATGTAGGTACCGCGGATTGAACCCAGGACCTTGACACACTGAGCATGTGCTCTGCCGCTGAGCTCTACCCTCCTCCCAGAGCATCCTAATCTTATTTTAGAAGATACAAGTCTTAAATTGGAAATTATGGGCTTATGCTCCTTATTGCCACTCAAATATTAACAAAGGGCTAGCTAATCAGCATAAGGGAAATTGCTGAGGGAATCTTGGACCTATCAGTTATACTGCTCTTCAAAGCAAAGGCTCATTTTCCAAAGAACTTTAATATGAGACAAGGAAGTTGTCAAGTTTAAAGAAGTGCTCATCAAACTTAGAAGAACACTCCTTGCTTTTGAGAGTTTTAGGTGATTTCTCAGGTCTCTCCAGCCTGAGGCTTTAAATCAAGGAGCACAGACCAAAGTAATGGCAATAAAACAACAGCCACTCACTCAAACACAAATCCGCGCACACACTGGACCCTCAGGCTCCTCTAGGTGTCATCCACGCTGGGTACGGTCCTGAAGTGGCTGGAGAAGAGGCTGGGCCGCAGTTGTCCATGTCTGTTAACCTAGATCCCTGGCCTGAACTGGTCCGGCCTCTTATTATGACCGTGGGGCGTACTTACATCGTCTCTGTCATTTCTACCTCTCATCGTGGCCAGTATCTCTGGAGCTATGGTCGTTATGCTAAGTCCTTCTAAGGCCAAAGCTGAACTGCGGGTACTGCCCCTTCCACCCAAGAAGATCTCTAGTTCTGAGCCACCCTGTAATGCCTGCTGCCCCCAGGCTTCAGACTGAAGCTCCACCAGGCAAAGACAGAGCAGCAGCTGGAGGCTACGATGTTGCTCAGGGTCACGCGCAGACTGCTGTTGTGCACAGGGCTCCTTCCCAGTGGCTTTTCCATGTATTTCTTTTGCAGAGCTGGCTAGACCACCAGGAAGGCTCTTGAGGCCCCTTCTCCCACAAGAGAGTTTGGCTTTTCTGCCCTCCAGGCACTGTGGCCTTCTGACTGCTATTTCTTCTTTAAATTCTAGGAAGCTAATTTTTTTTTTAAAACTTGGACCAAAAAAAAAAAAAAAAAAAAAAAAGGAGGGGGGGCTGAGTATTTCCCTGACTATACTTCAATCCTTCCTCCTGTGGGTGTCAGGGTCACGGGAAAATCAAATATGTTCAACTCTGGAATCGTTATGCCTTGTCTAGTTGCCAGATTTAGTGCAAGTGAACTAAACAGCCCTGCACGTTTTCCTTGTTTTGTCTGTACCTGTGTTATTTATAAGTGATTAAACTAGCTCATTCATTTTAATCACTTTCACAGTATTTCAAAGTACCTACATTGTACCTACAATTATATATATACGCCAATATGAATAAATCTTGCAGATATAAAATTGAATGAAAAATAACACATAAAAAGATACACACAGAGATGTTATTTATGTAAAAACATACAAAAACACCAAGAACTCAACACCATATGCTGCCATGGGTTAAAATATTCATAATCAATGTGTGAAATAAAGATGCCCAGAAAGAATATCTATCATCTTCGGGTTATTGGTTACCTACCCCTGGGACCATATGAGAATGGGGCAAGAGGACCCTGTAGATGTAACTAAAGCATCATAAAGTAAACAAAACCAAAAGGTCCAAGAAAGAAGAAATGTATCTGAAGCAAACATGATCAAACATTGTTAAATCTGAGTAGATGGCACATATATATTAAGTATTTTTAATTGACTTAAGTATCTCTTGAATAACTTCATATTTAATTAATTCATAAAATAATAGAATAAATTAATAAAATATTACTGACATAATACACAATTTAAAAAAATTCTGCTTCACTATTGAGCAATGTTTCAACTTCAGAATTATACTTACTATTGACACCTATTAGAACTCTAACAATTGAGCTGTGTTGTATAGCCTCAAAAGATCTATGTTTCCCATTTAAAAAATAAAAGTTATTTGATTCTCATTTGTGCTTTTGTGGAATGGAAAACCAGTTAATAGTATCTTCTATTTAAGAATCCTTTATAACCCACAGTCTCTCCTTCACCTCCAGGCTAAATTAATGACTGTAGTTTCCATAAGCCAGTGGTCCCCAGTTGGGAGAGATTTTTGGCCCATCCGATGTGTTCATCAATGTCTTGAGACACCTCTCATTATCGTAACTAGGGACATGGGTGCTATCGCAGCTGGTGTGCAGAGGCCAGGAGTGCTGCAAAACATCCTGCAACTCACAGCTCCCAAGACAAAGAGTTATTTGGTCTAAAATATCAATAGTGCTGAGGTTAGGTATCCCTTTCCCAAGCACTCATACTTTCCAGATGTTTAGGCATTTAATTTCTTCCTTCTTCATCATGTTCAGGCTCTCCCTATCTCACAAACGATCATGGTGCTCTACAAGAACCTGCCCTGCCTCCTGGAGGGATATTCTTTTTATCTTGTCTCCTTTCTTATTTATCTCCCAATGCTGGCTGCATTTCAGAGTTAACCTCAGTAGGTTGTTTACTTGTGTTCATCTAGACACCAGTGAATTGAATTTAAGGCCTTTTATTGTCTCCCTGATACTACTTATCAAATAATAAATATTGTTCCCTGAGTAACTTCTTCCTTGCAGATTTTTCTTATCAAAGTCATAATATTAGGTTACCATTTCCTTTCTTCTATTTTTTCAGTATTACCAACCAGTTAAGAAGAAAAGATATTCTAATTTCTGTAGTTTAATTGAAAGCTTTGATATTTGTTTGTAGCCTTTCCAAATTGATCATTTGTACCAATTAACAAATGTTGTGTTTTGTTGAAATAAGGAAGAAATAAACAAGTAAACGTTTGTTTCTCCAGAAGTGTTTGTGATCCACTACGATCCTTTACCTACTTTCATTGAAATGCAGAGGACAGCATCAGAAGTTTCTGATGTAGAGCATCTGATTCAGCAAGAGGCTTACTTTCTGTAGTAAGATATTTACTTTCTATAGTATCTTAGGAAAAAGTTGGCAGCAACATAAAATATCCTCACCATGGAAAGGATCACAGGGCCATATTTATGAAGAAACCATTTGTGTGTATGTGCTTGTACGTGAGCAGATGCAACTCCATTTCCTATTATATGAAAAATTAAAACATGGAACCATTATTTAAAAACATTTTAGTGCAATTGTAACTGTGAGTTCAGGAAGATATTACCAAATTCTATGTATACCCTTTGATGCAAAGAAGTATTTAACCAAGTGATATGTATTGAGTTAGAGTGAAGTTTGTCCACAGAATGAAGGTTGAAGGAAGCATATCCCCATGTGAAACAAACAAAACCAGCTTTGGTCTGATCAGTTTGGGGAAAAGGGAAATCAACTTGATATGAAAGAAGAAAAAATGGAAGTTCTCCTGTTAAGCCTTGGCATGAGGCAGTGCTTGAACGACAAATGCCAGAAATGGTATCGTCTGAACTTTCATGTACTAATGTCAAGTATACCTGGTACACACTTATCTGTGCAGTGATGTCTGCTCTACCAAAGAGGTGCTTATTATTTGTTTTTTACTTTTAACCATATAGTAGAACTTGAAAACATGTAATTTGTACTGAAAATCCTAAAATTAGTGTGTGTTTGTGTGTGTGTATGTGTGTGTGTGTGTGTGTGTGTGTGTATGTTGGGTGTTAAACCTTAAGGCAAGAAATGGGGGTAACAGACAGGGAAAGGGAATAGCTTGACAACAAAAATTTTAATTGAAAAACACATAGAGCTGACTAGTTTCGTGACCTTGGGTAAATTACTTGGGCTCTCTGCATTTCAATTTTCTTTTCTATAAAATAAGAATAATAATGGTATTTACTTCACAAGGTTGTTGGGAAGTTTAGTGCATATAAATTACCTAACACAGTGCCCAATATTTGGAAAGGCAAGCAATTAATGTTCACTATTATTATTAAAAATGGTGCTCAACCATATCCTATCTCGATGGAATCATATTTTGCAAACTAATTCTTAAAAATAATAATTAAAGTACACTGAAGCTTCCCAACTTTTTTTTTTCTTGGAGAATAGAGTGGATTGAAGGCGTTCACTAAGAGAATGTCAGTTCCACTCATTAGCATTCAAATAAGACTTCCTGATGGGAAGCAAAGAGGTAGAGCTGTGACTTGGTGTCTTATAAATCATGCTTTCTCTATCTATGCCAGCGGCCATGCTGATGGAAATGCACCACGTCCACAAAAGTCAACTGGCCTGTGTGTTGTTGGAGAAAGAGAACTTGAGATTCTCTGACATATACAGTTCACAAGATAGGAGAAAAAGTGAACAGAGAGAGATAATACAGTTTGCATGGCCAGTTGAAAAGACCTTGAAAGCCATGGTAATAAATGTGAATTTTATTTTATAAAAAATGTAAAACCACTAATTTTTTTTTAAAACAGGAGAGAACAATTTTTTATCCATCCATTCACTCAACAGGCACTTCCCGAGTCCCCATAGATGCTCAGGAGGTGTCAGCTGCTGTTAGCAAGACACACATGGTTGTGGTCAACCTGACCAATGGGGGCCTTGCTAAGGGGAATAAGTCTCAGCACTGTTTGGGGGATGGGCTGGAGAGGGGAAATGCTAAGTCCAGAAAACCTACTCTGAAGATAATAAAACAGAGAAGTAAGTTAAGGTAAATATAAAGAACCATACTACAATCTCCAAAGTGGAGAATCTGATTCTTAGAATCACAGTAAAAGAAGCAAAGAATTTTACTGATCTTCATCTTTTTAATAAAATTCTTACATAAATACATATTTTTCTCTCATAAGGTAACATTTAGCCTCCGAGTGTCATCTAGTTTTGGAAATGATCGAGATGTGGTTTTCCTTCACCACTTATTAGCTATACAAATTTGGGCAAGTTACTTAAATTCTCTGTGCCATTGTTTCCTTTCCTCAAAGATAAGAGTAATATAATAAAAATCTACTGCAAAGGGTTAAATGAAATAATTAATGTAAAGTTCTTTACATGGACTCTGTCACTTAGTCAGTGCTCAGCAAATTTGATCTATAATGATTACTTTTCTACTTTCCAATGCAGAGACACAATTCAATCCCTGAAATCTCCCCATATGCACTGACATAGGATCTTCTCTCTTAGTTATTAACTAAGAAATAGAGATGTTTCAAATTTGTACAGAATTAACTCTAGACTGAACAAATAGCGGGAAAATCTTATTGGTTTTATTGAAAAGAATGAATGGTAGAATTTCAAGTTGCTAAGTGGATGATTAGAAATGATAGTTTGTAGAAATTCTTGAGGCCCTATTGTAACAACCCAACCAATTTCACTATAATGGGAAACTCTTAGGGTATCTGCTCAACTGAAAATAACCACCTTCTCTGCCCCACCTCATTTGCACAGATGGGCCGCTCACAGCAACATTTTACTCTGTGACCACTACCCTTAGCCATGAGTGATGGGATAGAGGCTACCTGGCCCACTGTGGGGCCATGAAATACTCTTCCCCAAAATTTGAAATTAAATTCTGTGTTTTCTGGGTTGGTTTTTTTTTTTTTTTTTGGTTTCATAAACCACCGATATTCTTATAAATTTCCTGTTTCTGCTTAAGCTGATCTGTGTTAATTTCTGTAATTTCCATTCAAAATATTCTAACATCATTATATACAATACATTTCATTTCAAGCTCAATCCAAACCTAAGATTATGTCAACAAATAGATGCATGATTAAGATTCTATTAATATTATGTTGAAAATCTCAACATTTCCACTATAATATATTTCTTTAAAACACAAAGCAGTGAAAGAGTAAGAATAATTATCCTTATCATTAGGATAAGGAAATAAAGACATCAAATTGCCTTGAAACCAGGTATATGATTTATCCACTATATCTTGTCTATTACTCACAATGTCTGACAGCTAAAGGCATCATTGCTGGTTCTTGGAGATTATAAGGCATTCACTTTTATTGGTGACCACAGATATACATTCCACATATATATTATAGGACAAAGCTCATGAAAATAGGAAAGAATAAAGGAATCTGGCAGACATGTCTAGCTGAATGAGAATGACATTTATAAAAACCCATATTTAAAGTCTTGAACAAAATAAATACATTATTTCCAGATATCTAATGCCTTTCTCAGACTTTACCTTTTGTTAAGATAGAGAACTACTATTATGATTACTAAAGGGGCTTACATTTAGCTGGGAAGTGTTGCTAAAATATTACATTGTACAACTGACATACAGAGAAAGAGAAGGAACAAACCACAGAAGATGATTCACTAGCTCTAGTAGTTTTGATAAAAATCTGCTGGGGGAAAAAAAAAAGAAATGAAACATGGGAAATGAATCAACCCTGTCACTTACAAGAAATGGAGAACCGCCTCTCCAGATGTCTACTCTGATCCAAATCATTTTCAACATTTAAGAAAGACTAAACGCCAGTATTACACGAGCAACATTTATTAATCTAACACAGCTAGTAGAAATAACTCTTCTTATTTGATTTTACAGGTTTGGTTTTCTTATGATGAAAGTGTTTTATATTTGTAAATTAATAAAAACAACTTTCACTGTAGATCATTATCAGCTGAAAGTTTTAGAACTTACACCCAAATCTTGTCCATTTATTTCAACATCTTTTTTCTTCCACAGTTGGTTGAAGTTATTGAAATTCATTTTACTAACCCAGAGGAGAACAATATTAATATTAATTTTCTTTCTGAACATTGTGTGAAAAGAGATTGTTTCCATTATTAAAAAAGAAAAAACTGTTTAGCATGTCTAAGTGAAGAATATACAGTTTATAACAGAGTACAATAGCAATCATGAAAAGCTACAAAATGGTATTATTCTCTTAAGATTTCCATCAAACCAGCCATAGAAAGTGAAATCTGAAATCTAAGCAAAACTGTTCAGAGAGCCACGCATAGAGGCGTATTGTCAATACTTCTGTTCAGCTTATTAAAGATTCCCGTGTTGTGTCTCTGTAATTTGTGGTTATTTCATCAGCAGAGAGCATTGTCTTTAAACTATAAGTGCACATCACTTTTAAGAGTTAAAGGAAACGAAGAGAGTGAAAAAGCTATGAAAGCAAGCAGGCTAATTTGTGGTAATACTGAACTGAATAAAGAGCTGATTTCATCAAAGGCAGATGGAAAGATATTTCTGGTTTTTCAAATGTTAATGAATAAATAGCATTTAATTTCATAAATGTTCAAAGTTATTCTGAAGATAATTATTTCATAAAAATTTCTCATTTCCTCTCATACAAGCAGCTGCACTGAGGACCAGACAACGGGAGATGTGGGCATGCAATTCAGGGCGGGCAGTGGTACCTCATTATCATAATTCAGAAGTGACTTCCACATCCTATGAAAGTTATCAGAGAAGAAGGCTGGCTTATTGAGTATTCCTCTTAAATTCCCATCTAGGGATACTGAGCAAGATAAGAACTTTGACCAGTGATACTCAGTCTGTTTTGCCAAAGGAATCTGTCACCCTGAAACGACACCCCTAACGTTTCCCGTCCTAGAATTAACCAATTCATATTATCTGATTTTGGATTATGCATCCTGAGTCAGGATGTTCTTCCTGAATGCATGCTAGCTGCTATGTCTAGAAACAACTTAAGGCAAATAATATAAAAATATTAAAAACAAGTGATAGCTCAGGTTCATGAGAAGAAGCTGCAAAAAGCAGTTACATTAATTGTCCAGGATGCTGCATTTAACCTTAGCTGATAAATAAGAAAGAGTCTATATCCTTCTATTATTGTCTCTTTCCTATTTATTTCCTAATTCTCTCCGTGGACCTGCATTATTTTTATTCTACTACGTTTATCTGGAATCCTTTTCTTTTGGATTCAATATGTGCTGAAGGACTAGGTATTTACACATTTGTAGAATAAACAGAGCTGGGATGGACATAGAAAAAATCAATCAGATGTGAAACTGAGACCAAACAAGCCAGATAACGTGTCCAGGGTCACATGGCTGATTTTTGATGGAAGCCAGATGAAAAAAAAATCTCTGAACTCCTTAGACTGCACTTGTGCTTCATAGAGGGAGATCCAAGATTGTGTGAATTAGAGCAAGCTGGGGTGATACTTAAAATACAAATCCGTAGGGTCCTTTTTATAACTACTGAATTGGAACCTCTGGGGTACAGCTTGACAATCTGTACAATGAACAAGATCCCAGGTGATTCTTACGAATGTTAGAATTGTTAAATAGCTGTGATGTACTGCAAGCACCCTCTTAGATTCCGTGGGGTATTATTAAATTTTTCTTTGGGGACTTAGAAAGTACTAGCTCTAGTTTGGTACGAACAGATCTAAAGTTATTAAAAATAAGACAGGTAAACCCAAGGAGCAGACATTTTGAGTAAAGAAACTGGCCAACATATATGGAAGATAAAAAACACTATAACGGTAATGCCTTTGGTGGGGCATCAGAGACTCACATTTCAGAAGAAAAATGAATTGCTTTCTTTATCAGAAGCATGGAACTAAATGGGAGAGTGGGTGTCACCTGTCGGGAGAGCTGGTATTGATGATGTTTTAGTAATGAAGATGATTTTGATATCTTTGTGTATCACAAACCTGGACTGAAGAAATTGAGGCAATAGGAAGGAGGAGCTAGGACTGGACCTGAGGAATAGGTTATAACAAGTTGACCTTGAGACACGTTGAATGTGGTTGTGAGGCAGGGAGTTGGGTGTGGTACTGTTGGGCCCCTGCTGGCCATGGAGGACATTGGTGATTGAAGTGCATTGTCATCATGAAGTCTCCATGGATACGCCACCACACGATTAAGTCCTCGTTAGCCTCTAGCATAGGGTGCCTGCTGAGCTTAAATTGGTCAGTTACATCTTTTTTATGTTTGTCCTTTTCTGTCAAAGTTTTAGTACAAAATTTCTCTTTCAAGGCTCAAGCTTGAGTTTAAACAAACATCCTCAGGCATTGGAGGTTCAAGGCTCCATGTGCCTCCCAGAGGAAGGAGACCTCAACGGCCTCTCTTGTTTTCAGAGACATGGATAGAGGTTGACCTAGATCTTTGCTATTCAGCCTCTGCAGACCAGCAGTGGGAGCATCAGCCTCAACTGTGAGCTTGTTAAAAATGCAGAAGGCTCAGCCCTCACTCCAGGCTTTACTGATTCAAAAATCTGCATTTTTAACAACATTCCCAGGTGATTCAGAGGGACTTACAATTTGAGAAGTGGTTTATCTAGAGTAGGTGAAAATGGATCATGCCTCCAGTCTTTTCATGTTCAGTTTATACTATTCAAGAGTCCCAGATTAATTTTCTTAACTTAAGATATTTTTCATGTCTTATCTCCAATTGAAAAAAAAAAAAGTTCAAGTGGGAGGGTATAGCTCAGTGGTAGAGCACATGCTTAGCATGCACGAGGTCATGGGTTCGATCCCTAGTACCTCCGTTAAATAAAAAATAATAATGATACTAAATAAAATAAATACTATCACCCCAACAAAAAATTTTAAAAAAACTTCAAAAGTCTCATTAAATTAGGACAAGTTTTAAGGCATTCTAAGTACTCCAAAATCTGATTTCATCCTACAGACTATATAGTTTCCCATCCATTTTTCCTTTATCAAACTTCAGTGAAATCATACTGATTGTTGTTTTATGAATATAATGGTGCTTTCTGACCTTGTTCATCCTACTCCTGCTGTTATCTAAAACTTAGACACTCATATTCCTTCTCGGCTCATATTAATGTCGCTTGCAATGCCTGAGTTTCTATTACATCTTCCGTAAGTCTTCTGTAATATTCCCACCTGCATCTTTTGATGATCCCAAGTCATCTTGTTTATACCTCTCTTATGATCTTTTTGTGTGTGTGCTCCTTAAGGCATTCATTAACAACTTTTAATTTAGATGAGCCATGTCAACTCTCTGAAACTCAGTTTACTCATCTGTCAAAGAGAGATCATCACATACTTATTTAACAGGCTTACTATGAAATAATTTACGAAAAATATCCAAAAAATATGAATTGTCTTGCAAGTGGAAGGTGCTCATAGTCTTTAGTATTTTCTCTGAAAAGTAAAGCCCTTGAGGGTAGAGAGCCTGTCTGTGTACTTCTATGCTTTCCACAGATTATGTCTAATAAAGACACACAACACACTTTAAACAAATGTATGCTTAAATATATTTCCATTTTTCCTAAGTTTCATATATGTGAAAAATATGTACACAGTCATATCACAAATACAGTTATTTTTCTTTTCAAAGAACTGTATGTTTATGTACTTCCTCAAAAGCTTCAGTTTTTGTGCCTTGATTTCTTCCTTTCCTTTAAGCATTTTCTTTGCAAATACATTCTCAACCAACTAGATTAGTTAGCTTCAATTGTATGGTTATAATTCCTACTATATTTTTACTAAGATTTCCTCAGCATTAGAAGGCTTTTTTGGTTCCATCATTCCCAGCTTCTCAACTGAAAATAGTGGACAAATGTGCAGGGTCCAGAGTCTGACTTCCTTGGTTGCCATCTCAGCTATGCCTCTTAGTTGCCATGTCATCTTAGGAAGTTAGTTTACTCTTTCTGTGCCTCAGACTCCTTGTCTTTAAAAGGGGGCCAATAATAGATTTCAATTTATGACATCATTGAGAGATTGAACATATTAACTCATGTAAACTGCTTAGAACAATGCTTATCACAAAGTAAGTTTCAATTAGTATTAGTTATGACTGTGAAGATGATGATAGTATGTGCTACTGTCTGTAAAAAAAAAATCTTTGTAACTGAAAAAGACCTGAAAATTCACCAATGTCAGGAATTTTTAAATGATTGTTTAACTCAGAAAAGATTTCTTTTGATTTATTTGAGTTGAAATTTAAATAAATATATCCCTCTGGATTTATTTGAGTTCAAATTTAAAGAAATCTGAAATTTTCCCCAAATAATAGTTATTATATAAATGTTGTGCATTTTACATGATATCAACAAATAGACTGAATCATTCTAATTTCAGGAAAGAGAAAATGTTCTTGTGGGCACGGAAAGTCAATTTGTCATTCAGTATCAATTGGGTGATGCTGTTCTAAATGTAGACACTGCCAGTGGCTTCTGTTGATGAAAGTAGAGAACGGGTCATGGTTCTGGTTGATTTGCATATTCACAAGGGAGAGTGATGGAAAAAACATGGGATGAATCATTTTCCTCTCCATTTTTTGTCAACATTTCCAAATAAATGTTTCCTAGTAGAAGATTATATTTAGTCTTTATAATAACCTAGCACAGAAACATTAGAATTAACTAAATTTATCAACAATTTGGAATTTATTTCAAAAGCAAAACATTTTATTCATACAAAGTTCTATACTTTTCTATGCTTCAGGTGTATACAGGTACTATCATGTTCCTACTTTAACCTATTGTGAGAAAGAATTTGGAATAAAAAGAAAAAAACAAACTAAGGCAGAGATGTGACCTCTAAGAATCAGGCAGATAGAGGTATATAACAAATGGAGGTTTTATCAGACTATTTACAAATGTATATAAAAAATATTCTGGCAGAAAAAGGCAGCCATTACTTGAAATAAGATTTGTGCATTCTGAGAGGACACTCTTGAGAGGGGTGTGACTGTTTTGAAACAATAAAATCGAATCTATAAGGAAAGAAGTAGAGCAAGCGAGCATCCTCAAGTATAACTTTGCTCTGGGACAAGTGGACCCAATGCAGTGAGCAGTACTCTAGCGTCGCCATCATTTCTCCAGCATCTGAAACCTTCACTGCCTTAGCTAAGGGGTGGTGATTTTGGCTTTCTGTTTTTGTGTCCTTTTTGTTTTTCCCTCCCCATTATTCTACTTATGTACTGCTTTTCAAAGGGAACTTGTAATTGAAGTGCTACCCTGTGAGGAAGCTCATGGCATAGGTGAGAAGTCAAGGATAATTATGGGAAGGAACACGTTTGTTTGTCTCCCAGGAGTCAAGATAGATCATTTTACCTTGACTTACCAGAAATAACTACATTTGCAGCATTATGTGAAAGCATCCAACTTTCACTTTTTAGCGACAAAACATTTGAAGTAATTATCTTCGCTTGATTTCTTAGTAAAATACAGAGGCTTTCGGTGAAGTCAGAGTGCTGGAATTACTTCTTTTTGTCCCCCTCTTCAGGAATGATATTAGAGTTCAAGGAACAAACTTCCACTGAAGACAGAATTAAATAAAAAGCATTCACTGTAGTCAACACAAAGCAAACACTAATAATTTTAGGGCTCAATTTCCTTAAAAGATGAAATAATTTTAGGTTCATGTACAAAAGTTCTCCTGTAATGATTTCATTTGCAATTTCTCTATAGGAAAGCATTTACCAGCTCTTGACTGGTTTCTCAACAGAAAAATACACTAGAAAAACAGAAAAATGACATATGATGGCAAAACAGAAGGAACTATGCTTTAACAACAGGGGAAGGTAATGCATAGCCTAGACCCCACCTATTTAGTATTATAATTTTTTAGTTTGAGTTTCTCGGAAAGCTGAGTGCCTGTGAATACTGGCATTACAATACAATGACATATACCATGTTAACATACTATACCAAATATATTCAAGTATTTAAATTTTAATCTTTATATGAAAGCAATATGAATATTTAAAAATAGCGCCTACTTCCTTCGTATGTATAACTCCTATTCACAAATACACTTATTTATTTTATATTTTTCTTGTAGAGATAATAGCCAATATTATTTACAATATTATATAATGGTCTTTAAGGCTTAAGATTGCTTTATGGATAGCAACCAAGGATTGCATTGTAAGGAGATCAACATTTTAACAAAGAAGTTTTAAACTTTTGACTTTCGATATGCAAAATCTTTTCAGTGGGCTCCAAGTGAAATATTGCCCCTCCGTCTTTAGGGAGGCAGACCATCAGCATGTACCTCCAGGTGCTTTTGGTTGTTCTGTGTGTGTCTGGAAGTGAGATTGAGAAGAATTGTTTATGCATAACACCCTTTTCCCCTCTTTGCTCTGTCTCTCCTTTTTCTTATCCCTCAACATATCCTAAGCAAACTCTCTTAAAGTTATGGATTATAAGACATCCTGGATTATTACAACAGAAGTTTGTACTATACCTTTGTCTTACACCTTGCCTGGAAATGTGCCTGCACCTGCTCAGAAGACATATTCCATTCACCCAGTTTATACTGCCTACCTCGGGGAGAGCTTTCAACTCAGCTACTATATTCCTGAGAAGAAAGACAACGTGAAGACAAAAATCTTTTAGAGAAAGAGAGAGAGAAAAAAAAAAAAATCAAGATTGGACAAGGACATTTCAAACTTTTAAAAAGAGAAGAGGGGATAGGAAACTAAATAAATTAAGTACAAGGACTTGAGGGAGAACAGAAAATCCAGTATTTCTGAGTGCTGTAAAATTGAATCTGAGGAGAGTGTTTGCAATAAGTTCAAAATACCTGTTCATCCAGCAAGCAACTGGAGGGCAGGAAGCGGGTTTTACTCCATTTGTTGAATGAATAATAGATGAAGAGATGAATGAAGACATTATTTTAGTTTGGATGGAAGAACAGAAACATATCATTCTTAGATGCCAATGTAGGTAAATACTACTACTGTCATTGTTACTGATTTTAATAATAATGATGTGCTAGTACCCTAACTTTATAGATGAGGAAGCCTTATCTGATAATACCTAAGTAACTTGCCCATACCTTACTCTGGTTGGTGGCAATGCCCCAGTCAAATTAAGACAGTCTTTATTTAAGCCCATTGTGGTCTAACACACGGCCATTGGTTACCACCATATTTTAATGACAAAAGCCCCTGCCACCTCCCACACTTCATACAGGTGTAGATATTCAATCACTACTTTAACTTTAATTCTGGGTAATCCTTTGTTTCTGTTTTCAGTCTCTACAGTGTGGGATCTAAGGATAAGAATTACATCCCAGTTTTGTCCCACCTTAGTTGCCAAAGCAAACGCATTATTCCACCATTCAGCATTGCACACTTACATCGTGCTGGCTATCATGCCGGGGTACAGAGCAGAATGAGCAGAACAGACATGAGCCCTACCCTCATGGAGCTTATTTCTTAGTTGGAGAAACAAGTAATGAGTAAATAAAGATACAAACATATTCTTAAAAACTATTATATGAGACAGAAGGGAAAAGTAAATGATGTAAAGAAAGCATCCTCCTTGGAACCTGATCTAGTCTGTGAGGGTCAGGAAAGTTTGAGTAGAAATTTGAAGGATAGGGAATCACCCCAAGTGAAGAGGGACTGGGTTAGACAGAACGGCCTGTGCTCCGGAGAGATGGAATGGGACTGCTCTTCTCTCTTGGTGGTCTGGCAAGGGCAGCTAGACTCCTGTCATCTCCTAGTGAAATAGTTCTACTTTCCTCTTGACTAGTGTTTTCTCATGCATAGTTGGCTGACTTATCAGGCTATCTAATAACAGTAGCTGACATTTGATGTGCAAAGAATAGTTCTGAGAACTTCACATGTAATCACTTACTTAATCCTCACACTATCCCTGTGAGATAGTGCTATTATTATTCATGTTTTACAAATGAGGAAACTAACTTACTGAAGTTAATCAGCTAATAAGTGACCCCATAAAATTGGAACCTATGAAATCTGATTAATCGCTATCCTATAATGTATGCAGTTCCTCCTTTCAACCACTAAGCGGGCATTATACCCTAAACTCCAACCATCTCATTTGCAACTCAGTACAATGCTAGCTTTTGCCTCCAGCCCCTCATATTTACCAGTCATTGCAAGAAGCTTATTAAAAAAGAAAAATGTCAAGTCACAACTCACCTCTGACTCCATGATCACAGCCTGTCCTTTGGGACCCAGGATAATGACTTTCAGTGAAACCAAGATATGCCATTGGCCTGAGGTTTCCCAATGTCTCTGATGATGCCTTCATGAACCACAGCAAAACGTGATGTACCTTTGCAATAGTCCACTCTAGACCATCCAGCAGCCCTTAACACCTGCATTCACCAGGAACCAGTTTAATTCATTAATTCCATGTATATACGCTCTCCTTTTTCCCCCTAAGTCCACTATTCACAATGTCATAAACCTCTGTGTCCCCAGCAAACCTGGGCCTGAATCACTTCTAAAGAAATTGAAAACAGATTTCTTTCTTTGAAAAATACAAAGAATCTTCCTCTGGGAGCCATATTAACAGCACGGGACCTGACCGTCATCAAGGTCCTCAGCTTTCCCCTAAAGCCCCTCTCCCAGCAGGCTGACGATTGCTCATGTTCCCCTCACCTGCAGCTGTTTAGACGCGGCCCTGCCGTCCACCCCTGGGAGTTTCTCTTTCTGGGCTGGCTTGTCCAGCCTGTTTTCTCCAAATGCTGGTAACCATTCACTGACCTTATCTCATTAAGAGAGATTTCAGTTGGAATTAGGGTAGGTTTTGGGTTCCCTCACTGTAGAGAAGGGGGTCTGACTAGCTCTTCCTTAGGCTTGTCTACCTCTGGCATTTGCCGAACAGTTAAGCAGGATGACTTTGTGATAATTTGTTTTACACCTCATTTATCTTACTATATGCTGTCTTCTCTCTCCAACACCCCCTCACCTCCAATCCCACAAATGAGAGATGTATTACGTGATTTGAGCATTTTTCTGATCTGTTGCAGTGAACAGGGCTGAAATAACCAGTGTTACTGACACTTTTGGTTCATGGATCATAGTCTATCTGTTGCCCCCAGGGAGGTGTTGATGACTCAAAATATAAAGTGGCTTCCCAGGACGATTCTCCAAATGGTGAGGGATTAAATAGCACTGGACAGAGTCCTGGCCTGGTCTCTCCTGCTCATGCTCCCTGCTGTTTGTCATGGGAGGTTGGTTGTTACACTGATGAGAGATGGTATGTGAATTGGAAGGGGGCTGTGACTTGGTTCAGGACATCTTGTAAAGTAGCTAAGAGCTCAGGCTCTGTTCAAGTCCTGGTTCTACTTCTCATTAGCTGTACAGCCCTGAGCAGCTTACTTAAGCTTTCAAACCTAAGTTTCTTCATCTATAAAGCGGGAGTCATAATACTTACATTATATGAGGATTGTTGTTGGCTTAAATAAAATAATTCAAGTCAGAGAAAAACACTCAGTAAGTATTGGCTATTATAGTTATTACAACTGGACAATGTTTTTAAACTTATATTAATTTTGCTCTAAATGTTTCCGTCTGAACTAGGTTTGAGATTTCCATAACCTGTTGCAATGAGGCTGAGGGTCACATGAGGCCAATAAAATCTCTTGTGATTCTGCATCACATTGCACTAATCTATCTCTCTGGGTCAGCCATAACCCCTAAGGCTTTGGCCTTTAATGGGTGGTATGAAAATTCTGTTGTCAGAAGTTTTAACTAGACGTAGCTTTACATTCTATTTTGCTTGCACTTTGGTTGCTCTGAAAATTTTTAACAATCCTAGACACCAGAATCCATATCCACTGCGATTTCATCTATTTTCCCCTATGAACTCTCCAACATTTATTGACACCTAAGGATTCTATTCTGGGCTATTCCTGTTTTAAATTGTAACTGCATTTTATGTTTGTTTCCATAATGTCTTAAATAACCAGTTAAGCTCTAAGTCAAACACTGTAGATACTCTTAACCACAAATGCTTCAATAATTTTCTTTGAGAAATTTTAGTTACCCAGAGTTGTGTGTGTGTGTACTTTTCAAGTAGATAATAAAAAAGAAAACAAAATATAAGTGAAAATGTGGCATATAATAATAAACCACCATCAGTTAATCTATATTACTTCAACTCTCTGAGTCTTAGCTTCTGTGTAAAATAAAGTTTATTGAGCTATAAAATTTCTGTTATTTAAAAGTTTACACTTTAGACATTAAGCATGTCATATGGGCATACTAATGTTTAAACCAAATATTTTGTTCTATGGCCTTAGAGAATATGTCTCAGACATTTACTGAGTGCCTGCTATGTGCTAGACACTATTCTAGACAATTTTAGAAACATCATTTAGTAAGTACTCACAGATCACTGAGGGATATATTATCATCTATATCATACAGATGAAAAACTAAGGCTTAAAATCATAATTCCTTCACCAGGGTCACAAGCCTGAAAGGCAGCTCACATCAGTCTGTCTGACTCCAAAGCCAATGCTGTAGCGTTCAGTTCCCTGATACACAGAATCTAAGTGAAGTAAAAGAAGGCAAACTGGCATTCTGATCAATTAGAAAAGTCCCCATCTCCAACAAGCTATTTTATCCATTTTTGGAACGGGCTAGGGTATCTTTCTGAAGCCCTATCTCAGAAAAGAGTATTCAAACGAGTGAAATATTAGTGTAAAGCGGGCTTTAGTGAAATTCCTTTAATACAGTTTTGTCCCTTAATTCCCTTTCTTTGGCTGCACCCCATAATATTCTAGACATAAGGAGTCTCTAACAAAACTGAACCCCGAGAAAAGGATAGCTAAAAAGTGCGTATTCAACACTGTTTTTATTGGATCCTTCAACAAATATTTACTGGACCCTTGCTGTGTGTCAGACGACGTACAACCAATTAACAAGTCCTCACTGTGCAAGATGGACAGGTTTGTATGAACTAGTAATGGGAGAGCAATTCAAGTGATGCTATAATGTGAAGGCAGCTTAAGGAGCATCAAGTTAAGCCACCATCTCCAACAAAAGGCTTTACGCTGGGAGTAACAGACCAACATTACACATAGATTTTCACCAGATTACAGAGGGCCTTGAATGTCAGCCTAAGGAGTTTGGCTGATTTCCCAAAGAAGGCGAGTGGGCCAATCACTTTTAGTTTTATTTCTAACTCAAAACAAGAAAAATCAATGACGATCGGCGTAATCAAGCCTCAGTCCTTAGGGCTATTTTTGAAAGATGTTAGATAATTCTGCTCTTTCAATTTCTGCTTTCAAAAGTGAAATTTGCTGTCCTCTTTTTCCTCACACATTCAGCATGATTAGACAGTCACTCTGTTGATTTACCCTAGCTAATTTGACCCAACATAGATGAGAATCAAGTCAGACCCTTCTGATACCTTCTCTGTCACTGACCCCCATTCCTTTTTTGCCACTGCTCCAGCCTCCTGGTGTCATCTCTAAATCATGACACTGGTGATGTGGGAGAGCAAATGATATTATTTACATAGAAAGATTTTTTTTACTGGAGACGGAGAGGTTTGAGATTTTTGTTAGACAGAATCCATAGCTGATTGAGGGTCTCTGTATTTTCAAGGAATGTAGGACAGTAAGCAATATCTAGCAGAGATGATATGCCCCCAAAATTATAATAAAAAATGAAACTAGCAACACACCCTTTCTCCACACTTAAAATCATTCTTCAAATAAGAGATACTTTCGTCTCTTTGATTTTACAATTAATTTATAGGCTCAGAACTATAAATTATAGACTCTTAATCTGGAGAACAGTAAAAGAGGCAAGTCAGAACGAACACATTCTTATCAGTTTTTTTTTTCTCACAGCAGTTAGCAACAAAAATTTATTAGGCTTTTAGTTTTCTTCTTTTTCTATCTAAGTTTATTTTTGATAGACTCTAAAACTATCTACATTTCTACTAGAAAGAAGAAATTCTTTCTGTTCCCATCTCCTCCTGGCAAAAAGTAGATTAACACCAGGACATGTGTGGAGAACAATTTGCTAATATATGTGGACAAACAATTTAGAATAACTTAAAGAATTTTGGGAGCTATTCTATAAATATAAGTTACTTGGATTATACTCTATCATGTGAGAGGAAGTCTGTCTTTCCTCTTTCCCTACAGTTTATTTTTCATTCATTTGTTCACTCTTTCACGCATGAAGTGGATTAATATAATGAAAGGACTATGGACCTTTGGATTAGATGGGCCCATGTTGAAACTATAGCTTTGTCACTTAGAAAAAGTGAATTTATTTGCTTAATCAAAATGGAAATGACAAGAGATATGCTTAAGATATGTCCAGTAGTCTGTCTTTTAAGTTCTTCTACACTTGGTGCACTGGGGAGACCAAAAAAAAAAAAAAAAAATTTACAAATGAAATGATAATACCATGAGGTAAGTAGTTGAAAAGTAGCAGGAATGAATAAGATAGACATCTAACCAAACTGGGGGATAAAAAGGCATCCTGGGCTGTAATTTTATAACATGAGTACTTAAAGTAAAGAAGAAATTAACCAGGTGAAAGGGACAAAGGGACAAGGGTGCTCAAAGGAGAAAGCGTGCCCCAAAACTTTCGTCACTCCAAATAGTAACTCTTTAATTATTAAGCCATAACATCTTATACCCTCTCCCCTCAGTTCCTGGTGACCTTTAATAACTTTCTTACTCTATGAATTGCCTATACTAAGTGGTTGACAAGGCATAACCAAGAAAGGAAAAAAACAGATAAATTAAACTTCATCAAAATTCAAAACTTTTGTGTATCAAAGGACACTATCTATAGAGTGAAAAGACAACCTACAGAATAAGAGAAAATATTTGGAAATCATATTTCTGATAAAGGTTTAATGTCCAAAATATATTTAAAAATCCTACAACTCAACAACAACAAATCCAACAGCACAATTTTAAAAATGGGCAAAGAACTTGAACAGACATTTTTCAACAGAAGATATTAAATTGTTCAAAAATACATGAAGAGATACTCAGTAGGTTTAGCTATTAGGGAAATGTAAATCAAAACTATAATATGATACCGCCACACAACTACCAGGATAGCTATAATCAACACAAACAAAAATAACAGGCATTGGTTAGTATTTAGAGAAATTGGAACACAAGTACATTGCTAGTGGAAATGCAAAATGGCACACCCACTGTGGTAAACACTTTGGTGTTTCCTCAAAAAGCTAAACAGAATTACCATGTAACTCAGCCATCCCAATCCTAAACATTATACCCAAAAGAATTGAAAATGGGGACTCAAACCAATACTTGTATAGCAATGCTCATTAAAATATCATTCACAATAGCCAAAAGGTGGAAACAACTCATGTGTCCATCAACATAAGAATGGATAATCAAAATATGGTATGTACATACAACAAAATATTCATCCATAAAAAAGAATAAATCTCTGAGAGATGCTACCACCTGGATGAACCTTGGGAATATTATGCTAAGTGAAATAAGCCAGACACAAAAGGACAAATATTCTATAATTCCTGCATCATTTTTCTCCATCTGCAGCACCACTGAAATTGTTTCAGAGAGTCAGTCTTCAGCCACTGTTGTCTCTGAGATTCTGGCATTGTTGTTTTCTATGTTTTAAATCTGTTGGGATTATGCGTGGGTCAGCTTTACACTATTTCCTCTTTATCATTATCGTATAAAACAGTGTTTCTTACAGAGAACGGTAGATTTTTGAGTGAAATGTATATTAAGACCTACAACAGTTAAAACACATGCACATACATGTGTGTCTTAGTTCATCTGGCTCTTATAACAAAAATACCATTAAGCTGCCAGGTTAAACAACAAATATTTATTTCTCATAGTTCTAGAGGCTGGGATGTCCATGATTGAGGTGCAGGCATATTTAGTATTAGGTGAGGGTTTGCTTATTGATTCACAGGATGATGTCTTCTCCTTGTGTCCTCACATGATGGAAGGGGTAAGAGAGCTCTCTGGAGTCCCTTTTATGAGGGCACTAATCTCATTTATAAGATTTTCACTCTTATAACCTAATCACCTCTCCAAAGCCCCTCCTTCTAATACTATCACATTCAGGGTTAGAATTTTGACATATGAATTTTGGGGCAACACAATCAGTCTATTGCAACATGCATAGTGAAGTACTCCATTTATCAGAATTGAACGAAATAGAGTTTCTTTGGTGATATTTAATTTTAATGGCACTTTTGATGGCATTATTTTATAAAGACATTACAGTATTCCCTTGAACAACACAGGGATTCATCTGTGTATAATTTATAGTCAACTCTCTTCATCTGTGGTGCCTCCAAATCTGTGGATTCAGCCAACCAGCTAACTGTGCAGTACTGTAGCATTTGCTAATAAAAAATATCCATGTAAAAGTGGACCCATGCAGTTCACACCTGCATTGTCCAAGGGGTCAAGTATACTTCAAGTGGAACTAGAAAGTTTGGAAAACTAGCCAAATTATCTAAAAAAGACAGAAATATGACCTTAGTGTGAATGTTCATTTTCATTTTATACTTGATATAAATGTTTTGCTTGATAAAAATACAGTATTAAAATATTTCTGAGGAAAAAATTAAAGCCCACTCAGATTGAAAAATTTTCCTCATGTTTCTTTTACTAAACAAAAATTAAGTATTAGATATTAGCAAATAATGGAAAATAAAATAGATATTTTTTACAATAATAGCTTTTTGTGTATAAATTATTCTTAATGGAATTTTTATATTTAACACAAACATTAATAAGTCAAGTTTTAAAATTACATCTTATATTAAAATTAATTAAAGTTAGGTTAAGTCTGTGTATAATAAAAGATACATTGCCTTGCATCTTACAACAAGAAAATTTTAGAATCCAGTATTTCTCATATTTTTTCTAACTAAACATCTCTAGTCTGAGAACCACAGCTGATGCCAAAGATAAATAGAATTGATTCTAAAGCAGCCCATTCCTGCTGAACATGTTCTTTCTACTTTGGGACTCCAAAGCTTAATCTTGTTACATTTGAATGTATAACCCCTGTCCTGTCACATTCTGATAAGCATCTTTTAGTGCTGGAAGAACACTTTTCTCTTTAGCTTTAAAAACTTCTGCCTTTACTGTAAATAGCAAGTGATTTATTGTCAACTTGCACAGTTCATTTTTGAATTAACATTTACTTTCATCTGTATGGATATTTTTAGGTTTTGGAAAGATATTGAAAATTTGAATAGTTTTGATTTGTGCAGTAGTCTTGCTCTTATTTACCTCCCACAATAACTCTTTATTTATATCTTGTCCTTCAAAGGATCCTGATTCGGACTTCTTACTGAGAATTATTTGGAGATATTTTAGTCTTGAAAGATGATGTATAAAAGCAATATAGGGTAGACCATCCAAACAATATGAATTCACCCTTTATCAATGAGATATTTTAATTATCTTTGATCCACTTCACAGAACTCTTTTGGACTATGTCTGCTGTTTATATAATCAGATTACAGTCATTTCTCAAATAATAAAGGAAACATTTGAATGTGAACCAAAGTATGAACTTCAGTTGCATTCAAAGTACCAGTCTTACCCCTGGATAAGTTCCTCAAATTTATCCATAGCTACTACAATCTTAAAATTCCCCTCCCAGTGCCCTGTACCATCCTAGCATGATTTCTGAGAAAGTAGGTATCCAATAAATTTGAGCTGAATGAGTATCATTCAAGATGTGTGGTATCAACTTGATCATTGTTCATTTTAGGGGAGAACTCCTAACATGGGCATCTCCTCATGTTTCCATAGAAACTTCTATGAAAGTTAAATTTTTGCTTTCTGCCTCTGTACCTACCCTTCCCAAAAGACAAGAAGGGACTTATTTCCTCTTTATGGAAGAAGGAACTGAGCATGCTAGTTTCAGATACGTCCTTCCCCCTTTCTCTGATCTTCCCTCCTGGCAGTAAGCTGCATTGAGTCATTAGCTTATCCCTTGAGGTTAAGAGTCTTTCCCCCTTGGGGGGAGGCCTGTCTTTGTCTAGCTGTTTCAATTACTGAAGGGATGGTAAATCCATTAAGTCACAGGGAACATCCAGTTTCCACCCTTCAGTCTCCTAGATACCTCTCATTTGGTTTCTAAACTCAGATGGAGAATAGGGATCTTCCCATTGGCTGTCTAAAATTCTAATGATGTATAGAATACAGAAGAGCTAGCAAGACTATGTTTGATGGTGTCCTAGAAGCTACTCCCAGGTGCCCTTCTACCATGAAAAATATCCAGTCCAGTTCTCCTTAGCAACTCTTGAAGGGGCTGACACAGCCAGGAACTATTTTTAATGCAATAAAGCAGGTGACTAGATAGGTCTTTGATTACTCTCTACCAGTGGTTCTCAAGTATTAACATATAAGAGAATCTCCTGTAGCCCTTGTTAAAACACAAATTAGTAAGCAGCACCTCCAGAGTTTCTGATTCTGAAGATTGGCCATAGGGCTGAGAATTTGCATTTCTGACAAGTTCTTGGGCAAGACTGATTCTGTTGGTCCAGGGAATCACACGTTGAGATTCACTGTGGAAGGTCAGTCATTCTCATACCGGGTGACACCTTAGGCTCTAAAAATATATATCCCTGGACTCTACTTCCTTGGACTTTAGCTCACTGATATGTCGGTTTGATTGTTGAGGGGCTCAACTACCAGTATGTTCTTTTTAAAAACTCCCCAAGCTGAGTGAAATGTGCAGTAAGGATTGTGAATCACAGATATATACCAAGCCTAGTAAACCAATGGTCTTGTGGTCATCAAAGGCATTGCAGGTTTGCCTTAGGTCGTGTTCCAAAGGGTTCTTGCAATGATGGACAGTTCTACCTTGCTTGTGCCATACTCATTTAGCCCCATCAAGTCAGCTGATTCATGATGCTGTTATGATACCTCCTAATCCTTTAGGTCACAGTTGGGAATGTTACACTGAGTGGGGGGCACAGTGACAAGCGGTTGCTAAACTGGTTTTACTATTAGCCATGAAGTACATATAACTCAAGAAGTACCGTAGAAATAATCTTGGTGCTACCTGTGAAAGGATTAGAACTGAAAACACCATGGCATGTAAGATTAAACAGTTGAAATAAACAAAAGAGGGCATTTTGTAAACACACTACAAAGAATATCTTCATGTTTATAATTTATCAAGTACTATTGAAGCCTGGAGCTTTAAAGGGATAAAGTGTAAGACTCTTCAGAATAAAATTTGGATATTAGCCCACGTAAAAATAAAACATTTACTAACAGGTGATTTTTTTTTTTCAAAGCAAAGGGAAACAACGTTTTTTAGACCAAAAATATGCAAGCTTATCTGTTGGTGCCATTTTAAAATAAAGGGCATATTGTTGCCTGAATGGATAGTATGTTCCACCCAATCTTGAAGTAATTTTACTTAGGCAAATGCATTCCTCATTCTAGAAAATAACTTTTTCTGCCTTTCTTCATGATGGTAGAGAGGGGGGAAAAAGCAACCATTTTAAGTATGTATTAAGAACTGTGAAAGATTGAGAACAGCATATTCCTAAAAGTTATTCAGAGTTTTGTATTCTGTCAAAGAGTGCAAGCTTTCTATGAAGGAAAAAAATTGTGAAGACTATGATATTTTTCTCTATTTGAAAAATGCCAGTGATCCTTTTGCTCCAGAACTTGAGGGTCTCTTTTTACTCAAACCTCAGCTTAAGGAAGCAGACTCTGAAATGCTGCATGTCCTCACTTCTTGGAAAATCATTGCAAAATGCTCTGGTTTGAATTTAAGCCATTCCTGATTTATACAGAACACCAGTGGTCTACTGAGATAACCTTCTTTCACATGAGACCCAAGTGGAGTGAAAGTATTTTTCCTCCATGGACAGAATTCTGTGCAAGGAAGTTCTCTGGTCCTGGCACTTTTTCCCTTACATTTTTTTAGGTCCTATCACTTTGTATTGCAACTTGTATGAAATTTTCAAATTAAAAATATAGAAAGTTGTCCTTTTATTTTTATAGGTGTCCTGTGAAAAACAGCATTAAATTTACATTCTTATTCTTGCTGACCAAGGCTTTGTTTTATTCAGGAAGGTTCAAAAAGCCGTATCTTCTTTGCTCTAAAAGTTCTAAACTCAAGTTCCTTCGAACTTAGTTTAAAGCCCTTTTCCGCAGCCAGCTCCAAAGGACTACTTCATTTACATACCGGGTCTTACAGAGGTGATCCCTTTGAGCTGCTTTGACTCTAATTAAATGGAGCCACAGCCTTTACCATTTTCTAGAAAAATGCTTTCTCATAGGAATGATGCCTGAGAAATGTAAACTAATAAAAATATTCCAAACTAAACAAAGCTACTAATAAAGCAGCATGCTATGCACAAACCAGCCCAGGCTAGGACCTTAAGAAAATTAACTTAATGGTAAAAGGTTAAAAATATGTGTAGAGATTGGGGTTTATAATGCTAATTGCCCCCAGTTGGATGTGGTCTCACTTACCTATGAACAATCATAACACGTGCTTTGAACCACCTCTTTGTAATTATATGACTTTGGGTAAACTACATAACCCTTTTAACCTATAAAATGGGGCTAAAAATGATCACAAATAACTGGTGTGAGGATTAAGTGAGATTATCAATATAAAGTCTTACTCAGTACAATTCCTGGATTGTACATTGAATGTATAAGAACCCTTTGAGTGTATACATATACTCTAAAAATAGCTTAAAAATAAACCCATTGTAACAGTAATAATTGGAACCGCTAACATAATGCTTACTATTATTCCAAATGATTGACATGAGTTGGTGTATTCCATCCTCACAAATTCCTGTGAGGTAGAACCTAATTTCCTTTTCACAGCTGAGGAAACAGATGCACGAAGTAACTTACCAAAGGTCAACCAAGGAAACTGTTGAGATTCTATTCAACCTACGTAAATGAGGTAAACTGTTCTCCTAGTCCCTTCGCCCAACTACCTCGATTGCATTGAATTATTGTCATCACGCATGTCTTGCAATGACCTCAAAAACTTTTTTTGTTTGCTGATCATTTTAGTATTAATCTAGAAATTAAGTGTGAGGAGGTTGATTTATCATTAAGTGTGCTACACTTATTCTGCTGTATATGGAGGTCCATTCATCCTTTGTTCCGAGGATGTATTGGATTTGCTAATTTGTACAGTTTTAAAAAACGGAATATTATAGGACGGAGAGTTCATTCACAGGGGATTCAGAAAGATAATCAGATATTCTCAAGCCATCTAAAACTCTTTCCTCTCTACCAGTTACTGATATTTCTAAGTCATTCTAAGTATAAAGAATCACGAGGCCCTTATTTAAAGTAAGATCACCTGGTCCCTTCTTAGAGATTCTGATTCAGGAGAGCACTGCCATCTGTATTTTTAACAATCAGTCCAGATAATTCTTATGATTAAGTAAGTTTAGGGAAATGTAATCTAATTTATTAGAATATGACAAATAACAAAACCATCATATAATAATTTTAATAGGTAAATATTAACCTGAAATTTACAGATAAATTCGCTAGCACGAGGTATAGTGAGCACTAGTAATACTCCAGGTTGGACACCCAATAGAAAAGGAGTTGGCACGGGGACCCTACTGAAAAGACCTGTAACTGCTAGAGGCTTCCAAGATCAGAAACTGTCGTCAACAATTTTCTCCATTTATAAGAGCAGCTGCCAGAAGACCAGGACTTGAAGAGTCTGATTAAAGCTGGCAGCAGCAGGCATTTTTGCCTGAATAAGGGACCTTTATTCCTACTCACCTCTGAGGGAAAATGGGAGCAGAGCTCATTGCTCATTTTATATCTAGGTGGATGATTAAAAAAATCAGACTAGAAGACTTGATGCCCAAAGAGATCAGATAACTTGCCTCAGGTCACATAGCTCATGCTCGTTAATGCCAGAGCCATATCAAACTCGTGACTCATTCCTGTGTGTTTTTTCTGGTACATTAGAGTATCAATTCAGTTTCACTTTAATTACAGATATAGAAGATATATAAATATAGTATATATATATAATTTTCAGAAAATTTGCTGTGTCAGGAGATACCAGGTTGAGAAGGGCATATTTCTTCTCTGCAATAAATTTGCAGTCTAAAAGGAAAGACAAAACATGTACATACATAGCTATAGTCTAAGATAGAAAGAGACATTTCCCTCCCGAAGCAAGGTAAGTGGAGGCAGAGATTACTAATACTTCGGAAAAAATAAAATCAATCAAAACCCCTCAAAATGGCCACTCTAAATAGTCAAGGAATGCCAAATATCATTTAACGCAAGAACGTCCAGTAACTTAATTAAACGTGCTATAAATTATAATCATGAAAAAAATCAACCTTTCTCTTACATCAGGTGTATGCTACCTGAATGTTTTTATTTAAAATGATTTTAATGCCATTTTTAGTAAAAACAAGCAAAGGCAACACAATGAGCAGAACAACTACACAGTCACAAGGATGAACTATTATGAAATTGCATTCTTGTGTACTTTATGTTAAAATAGCTATCAATTTAAAGGCCAATTTATTGTTCAGCTGTTGAAGAACACAAATCAACTGCAAACAGTTGAGTACAAATGAGTTCCAAATAGTGCAGCAATTGTAGCTATTTACTCCAGACGTAACACAAATATGGATCTTGAGAAAAATGAGCTAAGATTTTTTATTTCAGTCATTAGGCTATCTTGCTGGTGATATTAACTGTAATAACTGGCAGTGATGAGGCCAAAAATATAATATTGATATATATATATAAAGGAGATAATTTCATAATCAACAATAGTAGATGAAAATCAAAAAAAGTTCCAAAGCAATGAGTGACATGCCTTTTGGGTTTTGTTTGTTTATTTGGTGAACTGGTATTTGCTGTTCCCAGAATGCTAATAATGTTGTAAAAATCCTGAAGTGTTCTCACGTTTCCTCCGCTGTCTTTAGGCAGGATATATACTTGAAACAATCCAAGAAAAAATCCTACATACTCTGGACATTTGCTAAAACAATTTAGAATCAGAAATCTTTTTTTTGTTTGTTTGTTTTTTGGTTTTTTTTTTTTTTTTTTTAGTTAAACCATCTGTTTCAGAATTTTAAGCTTATTTTCTTTTTAGTAAAAACGCAAATTGATAATTCACCAGTGTCTTTGTTACTCATCCATACCAAACAGTAGCTTTAAGTCTCCTTTAACTTATCTCAAGATCGCTCAACCTTGGCACCACTGACATTTTGGGCTAGACACTTTGTTGTAGGGGAAGGCTGTCCTGTGCATCGTAAGATATTCAACAGCATCCCTGGCCTCTACCCACTAGTAGCATCCACTCCTCCAGTTGAGACAACCAAATCTGCCTCCAGACATTATCAAGTGTGCTGTGGGGGCAAAATCCTTGTGGTTGAGAACCACTGATTATCTTTTCCAAGCTTGCCTCTAACTCAGAGGCATCTATTAGATTGGTACCTTATTATACTAATTGAATCTACTTAAAGCTAACATGGGACATTAAATTCGGAGAATTTACGGGGTAAAAGAGATGTGGAATTGGAAACATGCCAGCAGCTTGAGGAATATAGGACAAGAAAGCATTTCATCGTGAGCAGTCTCCAGTCATGCACTTAGTAGACATTTAATATATACTTGTCCAGTAAACTAACCATTAAAGAGGAACCAGGTTTGGGACTTTCTGGGACATAGGGATAAGAACACTGGAAGGTAGGTGGAAATGTAGTTAGAGAGGCTATAGGTCACTATAAAACTCTAATAACAGGCATTGCTGGGTCAAAATTTGGGGGCTCAGCAAGATTTTGCTGGTATTCAAACATTCTAGAATTGTTACTCAATCTTACGGCAGTTTGACTCATCAGCAGAGAAAAAAGAACTGCACAAGTGACCCAAGTGAGGCTTCTTGCACCCCTGAGAGTCCTGAGTATGGCAGGGGCCTTGAGCACTACTAGGGTTTGACAGGGAATTACATGTAAGGTGCAAAGTGAGGTCCATCATCATAGAGAAGAGGAATAAGGGACAAGTTTGGGGTAAGAAGAGCCTGAATTTGGAGCATGTGCACAGAGATTGAGAGCAGTGGCTGGCAAACCTGCAGAGCCTTCTCCAGGGCAAGGGATCTCACCGAGTGTGGGGTCATGGGTCCAGGACACTCTCCTGGGCTTCCTCTTCGTGCAACACTGCTCTAGAAGGACTTTCAAACACAGTTGTCCTGAGTTGCTGAATATGGTGAGTCCTGTGTCATTCTATTCCTCCTGTAGCACATTCCCAAGCACAAAAACTTTCTCAGTCTTTCCTGTAACTAGGCCATTTACTGTATTTTTTCTTATCTATAGAAGAAGCATTTCTCTCTGCCTTTTCCTTCTTTTTTAAATGTATGCGATCATGGTTATTTTAATTAGTTTTATTGTCTTTCTGTATGGAAAAAAACTTTATGAAAATAAATATTATTTCATCCACAAGTACAGGGCTCAATGTTTATCTTTTTTAAGAAAAGGAAACATGAGAAACCCAATTGAGTGGGAAAATACGGGCTTCAAAAGTATTGAAAGTACAGGATTTAACATCTGGAAAAAACTGTGCGTGGAAGGCTAATCGCAGTTTAAGTATTTTGTCTAGGAGTTAAGTCTAAGAAAGCCCTTTCCAAAACAAAAGATTAAAATATTTATCAGATTTTCAAGTGTTTTTCTAACTATTTAAATGAAGTGGAGAGGTGGTGAAATCTCTCTTGACAAATGCTTTCCACCGACTTACTCTAATTACACAATATGTTATACATCTGATGCATGTTATAAACACTCTGAATGACTTAAATTTCCAAAGAGGAAAATGTAATCCATCTTATACATCTTTATATATTATTTTTATGTATTAAGTGGCTCCCATACTGTCTTACTGTCGAGGAAAAATGCAGATAAAACATGAAAATTAGTTTCTGATCTGAATAGGGCTGACTGGACTCCATCTACTTTTAAGGAGGTTATGAAGGAGCACCTGAGTCTGGAAGAAATGCAACGGGGTAGATTACCATTATAAGCACAGATGAAGTTCAAAGAAAACTATTATGACAACAAGCTCTGAGAAAGACATGCAAGCAAGGGCTTAAAAATTAGCTGATTCTCGGTAATAAAGAGATGGCAAGAAAGATACAATGGAGAATGTTTCATTTACTGGTGATAGGAGGGATACACGGTAACGAATATCACAGATGTGGAGATCTGATAAAACCAGAGGTAACCACTACTGCTCAGGTCATAGAAAGAAGGTGCTTTGTTACCTAGGATTGTAATATTTTATCCCCCTAAACAAGCAGAAACTAAGAGTTGCTGATGCAGTTTCACATCTAAAGAATACAGATACGACATACTGCTATTTAAGATCAGTTTTATCTTCCAAAAAGGGGGGAAGGGCATAGGAACATGAAGTGGCTAAAAGTAAGATATGAAATTATCAGCTCTGATTATTTTTACACAACATAGAACCGTGTTGCAGGCACTCTCTGGAGATATATCTATATGTAGAAATAGATATATATAGATACACACACACACATACACACATACACACACACACATATATATATGAAATGGAAATTCAAAATATGGCGTCTAGAGCAAAACAGATTTTGCTTAGTTTTTGGTATGGAACCCACCTAAGACCTCCAGTCATTTTCATATGTCTATTTTATAATTCTGTCCACAAAGCAGACATTTTGACATTAAAATTTTATGATGTTTTATAAAGCGGTACCTCATCCCCAAGTCTTATATTGATAGCCAAGAGAGGGTTCCTAGGTCTCCTGACTTCTAATCAAGGCTCAGTTCTACTCCAAAGAATTGTTGGTAGTGAATTACCAAGAAAACATGGACATGTAAAAGTTCATTCCCTAACTGAGGGAGACAAAAGTTTGGAAATGTTTTTGTTTGGAGAGATATTTTCATCCCTCATTATTCTATTATTTAGTTGTTTAAGTTCACATTTTTTTTAACAAAAATTGATCAGCTTCCCTTGAGCTAAAAGACAGTGCCAGAATTGTCTACCTTGTGTTGAAGCTGGGAAGAATATTATTGGAGAAATAATTTTTGTTTCTTCATGAGAATAAGAGAATAAATAATATTAATGATAATAAAACCAAACATTCATTAATTAATTCACAAATTCTAAGAGTTACTTTGAAACTAAGTTAACCCAAGATCCTTGAAGCATGCTTAATTCTTGACTGCATCATTTCCTCTGGTCCTTCTTAAAAATATTTTTTAGGTATCAGATTTAAAAACAGTTAAATAACTTACTTTCCCCTTTTCATCCATACAGAACTTTTCTTCTTAATTTTTTCTTCTACTCAAAAGCTGAATTGGAGATATTAAACTCTGGTTCTGTTTTGATATTATTATCAATAAACACACAGACATATGCAAAACCATGTACTTATTTCAAATCAGTCATTTACAAGTAGGAGCACAGTAAAATTTGATGTTTTTTTTGCCTACTACTGTTTCTAAAATTGATCCAAAATTAAGGACTCAAAATGAAATACTCCCTACAGGTTTTCAATTCTTCTAAATTCCTATTTTGAGGATTTTTCAAGGAGAAAAATTAAATTTTCTTAACCTTTTTTTTTCTTTTTCAATCTGAATTCAGCTAAACCACTGGAAGCAAATTGAGCCCTTAGGGTAGTTTGAGGATAAGAATAGAAACTCTTCATTGCACCTAAAACTCAACCTTTGAGTCTGCGTAAGAATCCTTGGTAGTCAATTAGCAGTTAAACTTGTCTTTCTCTTTGTACCAAGCATTTTGAAAAAAAAAAAACAAGGACAGACAGAGGATGGTAACAGTACTCTTCTACGATATGACCAACCTGTGTTTTTCTTATGCTTTCAAAAAATTGATTTTTAGTTTCCCTAAAAAAGTCATCTTTCGTATTTGTCTCCTTTTAGCTTTCTACACTTACCTGTCCTTTCTTCCCTGAACTATGTTAGCATTTCATAAACTTCAGCACGTTGGGGCAGCTGATAGTTATTAATGTCATTTCACTCGCATCAAATACTGACAAATTTCCCTCCAAGAAAATTAAATACAAATTCAAAAATTTAAATACAGTTTCTGAATTAAAATAGAAGTTCTTAAAGAACGGAAGTGAATGTTTTCTTCTTTTTATATCATTATAATGTGCTAAAATATAAAAAGAAATTCATAATTAATCAGAATTAATTCCTTTATCATTTAGTTTCAGCTATCTTTAGCAACAAACGTAGAATAACTTATACATAATTACCAAAGATCTCAATTGTAAGCATTTGCGTTTATTTTAGCTTGAATTAACTTTGTAATTAAATCAACAAATTTCCTCTTGAATCAAACACATATTTAGATATATATTGACTTACTAGTCAATATCCTACAGAGCTAACTTCATATAAAAATGATAGTTACCATTTACTGAGTGCTTAAGTTTGTATAGTTTCTATGGTAAGCATTTTAAAAATAATTATTCTAATTTTAATGATGAGAAAATGGATTTTCTGTTAGAGAACTTAACTAAATTTTCCAGTCTCACACTATTTGGTTGAGGATCAAAAATTTGAACTCATTCCTGAAATTACAGCTTTTGTGTTATTTAAAGCTATGCTAGAAAATTTGAAGAATTCTAATTTGATTGAGAAATAAAAACGCAAACACATTTATGATAGCCATTTTTCTTCAGAGATAATAAGCCTTCTAAACTACATTTGGCTTATTTCAGTGAATATTTATTGTTTTCTCTTGAGAATCACATAGTTAGGAAGCCTGGGTAGTACAGAGATTAGAATGACATCTCCTAATTTCTAAAGCAACTTTCATGACAATGAGTTTATATTATGTTTAGTAGCAATACTATTTGTGATGACCTACTTCTCTCTACCTTAAAAGAAGCATTTTAAATGGTAAAGGGCGCGTGTCACATGCACAGTGATAGCTCTCAATCTTCCTTGTGTCTAATAACCCTGTGACTAGGATGTACTCATTTTCGTAACATTGGATCATGACAGCGGTATTTCTTGGTAGAAGTGGTATTTGATTCTTCTCCCCCATTTTCCATCTTCTTGTTATATTTCTGGGCAAAAAATTATCAAGGTAGGCAAGGTCTCTGTTAACTTGTTGCTTATAGCAAAATGGGCATCAGAACCACGAAGGGAGGTTCTTCATGTAGTTTGGAAATGCTGCTGTGAGATTCAGCTAATTTTTCCCTCCATATCCTGTTACTTTAGACTGTGTTTCTTGTTTAGGACTAGAGTCACAGTAAGCAATAGTGACAATTGTTTTTTAAAGGCCTGTTCACTTTTTCCCATACAGAACAAATAATGAGATGAAAAAAAAAATGAAACTGGAATATTGCTACACTGCTCATCAAAACGAGTTTAACCACAAAAAAAGTGAAGAGCTACTTTTAGAACAACAGATAGAACAAAATAATAATGTCTCAGAAGGATTTAGGATAAAATGAAACAGTGCTGGTCTTCCTGGTAGAATCTTTATTCTACTACATCTATGTTGCCTGCTCCTTTTTTTTTTTTTTTCTTACTTTTATTTCTGGTCTCCTTAATTGTTTGGAGTCTTTGAAAATCCTTTTCTAGAAAGATCAAAATACTTCTGTTTTTTTAAACTTTTACTGTCAGGGTCCATAAAAGTGAAAATAAACTATATGTGTTATAATAATTTTCTGTGTACTGAATCCTAAGAACAAAAACAATTACAAGATGATGAGGTAATGCACACAATTTTTCCATTATGTTTAGGCCTATACAATTTAATGAGTTGAGCCAGGAAACTATAACTAGCAAACTTCATTTGTGTGTGTGTGTGTGTGAGAGAGAGAGAGAGAGAGAGAGAGAAACAGAGACAGAGATGGGGGTTGGGAGGAAGAAGAAACCAACAAGAAAATTAGGAACAGCTCTGAAGATATATTTGTTATGGTCGCATTAATTAACTTTAAAGTTAACCAGGATAGCCTTAAAAATTATCATTTATGAATTCTTTTTCAGATAAGCCGTTCCTTAAGAAACAATTCTGAAATGACTTGATTTGTACAGCTGAGGGATTCACTGTCTTGAATGACCTTTTTCATTTCCGCTCTGTTTTCCATAATGCCAAACTGATCAGACACTGTTACTTCCATTTGTGAATGCTAACATACGGTGTTGTAAAAGCCTTTATTACCCAGAAAATTCTATTGGAAGAAGATACAGAGTACTGTCAAATGATGGCACACAGAAAAGCAATAATTTATTTGTATAGTGCATGTTCCACTATAGGTAACGCATATTATTAATCCTGTGTTATATAGGAAACCTTAAAGAACTCAGATTTATTTTAGGACCATAGAGGGATTTTGGCAGTGCTAGGAAATAACTGAGAATTTATGCTCCTGTGTTTGTTTTCTATATTTTTAAGAATCCCAAAAGACGAAGATGTCTTTCTAAATGTCCAAGAAAAGAAATTGTTCATTCAAAATCAGAAAACATACAGTGGTCTGGCATATGGGTAAAAGTCCATTATTTAGAGCTCTCTAATCTTCCAGCTTTAGTATAACCGCAGGTTTGTTCCGACTTGGCGTGTGGGATACCACTGATCAGCGTCTCTCTGCTTTTGTTACATTATGTAATGGCAGTGACTTCTGTTCACTGTGTAAATATGTTTCGGGGCCCAATGAGAGTTTTCCAAATGCATTCTGAGGAATACCGAAGCTGCAGCCAACCTTCTCTCAACTTCTTACAAGTCCAGTTATTAAACTAGGAACAGGGGTGGGTGGGGAGCTAAGAGAAAAGAATGGTTGTGGATCACTCATCATTTCTGCAAAAGATAATTCATGTGCAGAATTGTGTTCCAATTAACTCAGCAGCTCTTCCATCTGTGAAACTGTCATTTTTCCTCCTTCAATTAATTCATGAGGATCTAGCAAAACACCTTAGTTGAGTAATAAATCATTTCTGGACTCCTATTAAAGATACAAATTTTTAACATATAGATCCTGTAAATTTTTTTAGGATATACATCAAAGTATTTTAGTTCCTTTGAAGTAATTGTGTAAAAGAAAAATATTCTGACACTTGCTAAAATGGTAGGGAAGACTATTTAAGACTATTGCAGTAAGAGCCAACTATATTGCAATCGGGAGAAAAACTGGGCTCAACTCCAAACACAAAAACTAGTTGGGATTCATAGCCAATGAGCAGAGTGAGGGAGCCAGTGGATGGAAAATTATTAAGGGTAAGGGGATTCTTGCTAAACTGGCTTAGCAGGATTTTTATTAAAGTCAAGACAAGGACATGTGCCTCAGGAGTGAGGGATGATGAACTTGATCAGATACCAAGGGTGATCAGACATCAAGGGTAGGAGGAGTCTTGATAAACTGACTTAGCAGGATTCTTTGCTGCTGGCAGACCAAGGTTGAGATCTAGTAAAGAAGAGGACTCGGAGAAGCCTAACTAAAGTTTGGTCAAAGAGTCTTTTTCAATTGTAACAGTGTTGGATTGATTTTCATGTGTTGAGCTTGTATTCTGCAACTTTGCTGAACTCACCTATTAGTTCCAGAAAATTTTGTGTGTGTATAGGTATCTTGGAATTTTTTTTTAATATAGACAATCATGTTATCTCTAAATCAGAAAAGTTTTTTTTTCTTTCCAATCTTTATGACTTTTATTCCTTTTCTTGCCTCATTTCAGTGGCTAGAGCTTTCAGTACTATGTTGAATAAGAGTGATGAGAGTGACTACACTTGCCTTACTACCAGTCTTAGGAAGAAAACATTTAGTCTTCCACAAACATATATAATGTTAGCAATAGGATTTTGGTAAATGCTCTTTATCAAGTTGAGATAATTCTCTATTCATAACATGCTGAGAACTTTTGTCATAAGTGGCTATTGGATTTTGTCAAATGCTTTTTCTGTACCAATTAATATGATTATATGATTTTTTTCCTTTATAGCCTGCTGATGCAGTAAATTACAATGTTTAATTTTTGAACATTGAACCACTCTTGCATAACTGGAAGAAATCCCAGACATAGTCATGGTATATAATTATTTTTGTATATTGCTGCATTCAACCTACTAATATTTTGTTGTGAATTTTTATATCCAAGATCATGAGGAATATTCCTCTGTAGTTTTCTGTTCTTTTCTTTTTTTGTATTGCCTTTGTCTGTTTTGGCTATAAGCATAATTTTGGCTTCAAGAAATGAGTTAGGAAATGTTTCTATTTTTTTCTCTTCTATTTTTCTGTAAGATTTTGTGCAAGATTGTTGTTAGTTCTTCTTTAAATATTTGTAAACTTTCCCAGTGAAAATATCTAGACCTTACTTCTTTCATAGGATTTTAAAAATTTCTTTAACCATCATTGGGCTATACAGGCTATCTATTTCATTTTGGTTGAGGTTAGGAGTCTGCTGTTTTCAAGGAATTGGTCCATTTCTTCTCTATTTTTAAATATATGAGTGTAAATTTGTTTACTATATTTGCTTATCATGTTTCTGGCTGCAGAACCTGTAGCGATACCCTCTGCTTCATTCCTACTGTTGGTTATCATGTCTTCTCCTTATTTTTGCCACTCTTGCTGGAGGATCCTCATATTTATTTATTTCTGAAGAGCCAGCTTTGTAGCTTCTATATTGTCCACCTATTTTGAATTTTATTGATGTCTGCTCCTATCTCTATTATATCCTTCCTTCTTCATATCTTAGGTTACTTTCCTCTTCTTTTTCTAGTTTTTTGAGGTTGGAACTTACATTATTAATTTGAGACTTTTCGCTTTTCAGTGTAGCAATCCTAGCATTGCTTTAGCTGCATCACACATATCTTGATGTGCCTTTACTTTCATTTTTATTTACTTACATAGATATTTTATTTGAGACTTCTTCTTTGACCTTGGACTATTTAGAAGTGTGTTTTTAAATTTCCTAGTATTTAAAAGTTTTTCTCTTAGCTTCCTGTTAGTGGTTTCTGCTTTGCTATCATCATCTTCAGAGAACAGACTTTATTTGATTTCAATTCTTTTAAATTTTGAGGGTTGTGTGTATGGCCAGGATATGGTGTGTTTTGGTAAATATTCCATGCCATGGACATTTGGGGAATAAAAGTGTATTCTGCTGTTAGTGGCTGAAACAGTCTACATATGTCAATCAGATTCTGTTAGCTGTGTTGTTCGGGTGTTTTTTCCTTCACGATAGATATTTAAAAGTTCTATGAGTTGCTAAGAGGGGATGTAGTAAAGTTTGCAATTGAAATTGTGAATTGGTTTATTTCTCCTTTTGGATCTATCGGTTTTCACATCACGTATTTTCAGACTCTCCTGGCTGCTGCATAAGTATTAGGATCATTATATCTCCTTTTTGCCTCACGGGGGCCTGTGTCTTTCTTCACTTTTTTTTTTTTTTTCATTTTATTTTCTCTCTGCTGTTTAGATTGGGTAACTTCTATTGATTTGCCCTCAAGTTCACTGATGCTGTATTTGGTGATCTTCACTTTACTGTTGAGCTCATCCAGAAAGTTTTTTGTTTTCTGTTATTGAGTGTTTCAGTTCAATAATTTCCATTTGGTCCTTTCACAGAAATTTTTTCTTTGCTGATATTTGTCTTTTTTTAAAAAGGGAATTTGGAATTGCTTGCTGAAGAATTTTTATGGCAACTATTTTAAAACCCTTGTCAGGTAATTCCAACATCTGGTTTTTGTGTATTTATTTCTGTAAAACATTATTAAAGGAAAAAAAAAAAGCACTTGCTTTATCCCTAGCTGATTTCCAGTTTTTACCTGCACTCTTTTGAATAAAGGAATTAGAGGATATTATAATCAAAACGACTGCTGCTAGAGTGAACCAAAACCAAACATTTTCATTTCTACATTCAAGGTTAAAGGGAGTGTCTGATCAGTATGATGACACTCTGTCATGTGCCACCACTTGGCCAGGGAATATTGGAGCATCTTGACTGACCATGCAAGCGAGAGCATTTCAAAGGCGGGAAGGATACTTTCTCAGGGGAAAATCAGGGTACTGTTTCAGGTGTAGTGGCTGCCATGACAACTAAGATACTAAGCATATTTCTACCTTCAATCTCCTGTTAAGAAGGTAGGACATACATTATGGTACATTTTACAAGTGGAGACTCTGAAAACTTCAAAGCTCAAATTGCACAAAGCTAAAGATAGTAAGTGACATGGCCAAGGCTGGAACCTATTTTAACTTCAGAACTAGTGTATGTGTGTGTTGCCACCAGAAATTATTAAACTGAAGCTCAGAAAGGAGCTTTACGGTAGATAAACAAGTTTATACTGTATAGCACAGGGAAATATAGTCAAGATCTTGTAGTAGCTCATGGTGAAAAAGAATATGAAAATGAACATATGTATATTCATGTATGACTAAAAAACTGTGCTGTACACCAGAAATTGACACGACATTGTAAACTGACTGTAACTCAATTAAAAAAGAAAAAAGAAAGGAGCTTTAAGGAAGTTATGAGTCTCTTGAAATAATATGCAAAATGTTGTTTATACGTTTGAATGCGAGGAAATGGTCTGTATTTAATTAGATTCCTAAAAAGCCGGTGATCAAAAAGATTAAGATAATAAAGTTAAGAACTCCTGTGTGCATGTTACCTCTATTGAAAGGAAGTAAGCCAATATGAGTCCTCTAACATTTTGCAGCTTACATTTTTCTCTGTCATGTTTGAGAAGCTAGGAGAAATTACAACTAAGCTATGAATGGACTAATGCATTCCACAAATTACCAGTTTGGGATTATTTACACTTAAACTCTCTGGGAAGCATCCCACAGAAGCGTATCTGTAAGAGAAGGGCTGCTTTGTTTGAGAGGTAATGACAAGCGTCTACTTGCATCTACAATTCTATGAATCATCTCCACAAGAACTCATGAAGGATTCACGTTCCGCTTCTACGCTTCATAATAGTAGCTCCAATGGGAGGAGAAGTTTGCTGAGTTGTTCACGACTGCGACTGCATAGTGAAGGAACTTGAACTAGCTTCCTAGCTTCTGTAGGTGCCTCTAGGGAGAGCTAAGTGCTAGAGGAGATTAACCTTGAAGTGTGTACTTAAGTAATTAGATGGGAAGAGGGAATGGAGACTTATCCCTCAATAAACTTGCACCACTTTTAGGAAATACAGTAAGTCAGGGATTTCCCCAAGCAGCTAAAACGAAGCATTTCTTCTCGGCTCTGGGAGTCAAATTATAACAGATGCAAAAGTGCTTTGGAATAGTAGTTAAAATGCTAGAAAAAATGTGATGGTTTATGATGGAAGCAATCTCCCTTCCCTCCTCCCCCAAATGCTAATTACAGCTTTGTGTGCAGAAAGCTGGTAGTAACAAAATGCATTATTGAATAAGAACACCTAGTAGGAAATGATTTAAGAGTGATAAGTGTTACAATTAAGAATTATCATACTTTGGTAGGATTACTTAAATTCATTTTTTCAGTGGTTTCTATTTTGGGTACTTAAGGATGATATTTTTCCCTTTGGAGCACAGAGATTGATACAGGTTAATTCTACTTGCATCTGGCTGAGTGTTCCAAGACTGCTCCTGTGGGTTTGGGAGTCAAGTGCAGATCAGTTCACACAGAGCCCCTCTTTGTTGGCTCTACCCCCATTTCTGACTTCTTATCATTAGGTAATAGTTAAAACTCAATTATTGGGGGTAGAGGGGGAAAGTCTACTGTTCCAGCTTTAGAATCCTTCGTTTTTTATTTTTAGCATCTTTTGGATGATCCAGGCATACAGGACATCTCCATGTACTCACTTGTCATTTCCCACGTATTAGACTGAGGAATCTACACTAGGAGCCAACATTAGCACAGCAATTGGAATTCACTTCTCTTCTTGCATATATTAAATCACACACAGATATAACCAACTACTATTCGTCTATGGTCTCTCCCCAAAGTCACTTTTCACTCCGTAGATTAACCAAGCCTCTTTTTCTATCAGGCAAGAATTTTTTGTTTTGTTTTGTTTTTTGTTTGTTTTCTTTTCCCCCTTAGGAGATAGCAAGGGATTAAAATGAGTGAGCAAATACGGGGCGAGGAGGCCAGAGGAGGGAGTAAGGCTTTGATTACCACACTTGAACAGTGTGTGTCATACCCCAAGCATCTTTAAAGGGCTATTGAAAGTAAGCCCTGCTACAGCGGATGCTTCGGTCAATCTAGCAAAGCAAGTGAGATATCCTATAGCAGTGTTTGTCAAAGTGGGTCGCAGACCAGGCAGCAGTGTCACCTGGGAACTTATTAGAGATGTGCTTTCATAGGTCATGCCCCAGGCCTCCTGAGGATGAGATCCAGTCACTTCCATTTTAACAAACTCTCTGGATGATTCTGATGCCCACTAATGTTTGAGAACATCTGCCCTAGTGAACGGCCATCTTCCATTTCCCTTAAGCTACTTATATAAGTAATTTGAATGAATCTTTTAATTTTTAATATCACAACTTTTGGTTAAATCAATATGCAACTTTTATTGGGATGGCATTCACATTGTTCTCTTCTAGGCTGTATTCTGTGATTGTATTTCCTGTCTTTAAAAAAAAAAAATTCCTGGAGCTAATTATTATCATTTCTTTTGCTTCATTTCCTGCACTCCATTGATGGGCTCTGCTGGAAGATCTGATCCAGCGGGAACTCGGTCGTATTACTAGAGAAACTTATAAAATCACTGTCTAGGTGTTATTTTCTTTCAGGCTATTCAGTTCCCCTCATGAGATTTTTTTTTTTTTTTCAGTATCTTGTCTTAAGGGAGGGGGGAAAGTGGTGATTTTATACGTGACTTCCAACCAGAGTTATTGGAACCAAGCAGTAGCTGGGTCAAGGGATCTTGCCTTTCAAACATAGATTTTCACTGAATTATATGTGCAAGAGCTTCAGTGGGGGAAACACCTGTAAAGGGTGAAAGGGAGAGTGTAAAGGAGTAGGAGAGAGAGATCACACCAAGATGTGGATCTGACACCTGTGAAAGGAGAGAGAGATGGAAGGATTGTGTAGGAAGAGTCTCATGTGCAATTCATGTCTCAAAAAATTTTGGCCAGACCAATGGGAAGTCCCTGAGCAAAGGTTATCCTTTGGATGAGTTCTGGGCAGGCAAGGAGGGTGGGCATTAGTATTCCTGCTACAAACGAGATCATTAACTGGGAACAGCAAACAAAGCAGGGGTGTGAACTTGGTGCAAATGCAGTGATGAATCCAGAGGTGCAGCAGGCAGGGCTTCATCTATGCTTCCTGAGGCATGATTTCTTGAAGAAAATCTGGAAAGTAGATGTCAGAAATACGAGAGGAAGTGGAAAGAATAGCAGTACCAAAACCACAGACAGGAAGTTGTATGCATTAGACTCATAACTCTGCTGTAAAAAAAAAGATGGATAAATTATCTTAAAACTGCACATTTGAACCTGAGACTTTTTCCTGTGAAACCTGTAGTTAATAGTCATGTGCAAAAATGTGCATAATTGGAGGCAACGTTAATACTAGAGGGAAACACAGTTCTGGAGAAGATGATGGATTGGCTTTAAAGTTTAAAGCCATTTATAATTTTCAAATATGCACTTTGAGTTGATTTGAAATATTTCATACTTGAGTCCCCTAATGGAGTTAATTAATCACAGCTGATTTCATTGCAAGCCCAGCACCAACCAGAAACAACATAGTCACAGCACAAGTGAAAATCCAAGCATATCACTCCCACGCATTTAGTGATGAGGAAGGGGATTTTTTCCCCTAAACTTTTACTCTTACTTTATTAATTACTTTATTAATATGTCATATTCTGATATCATTAAAAACTGAGTTTGATTATAGCCTTCTTATAGCAGCAATTGCTCAATTTCTATATCATCTAGTAATTTTTAAGTCATTAAATTCTTCTATTATCCCTATGGACTTATTTCTGAAAAAAAAATGGGGTCTGTATCTCGTAATTCCTACCTGTATACATGCGGCTGTCAACCAACAGTCCAGCAGCAGGGATCCATTTTCGGAAGTATGTTGGGATGTGTCCATCATATATACACAACAACAGAGATACAGGAGTTTAAAGAGGGAAAAGAAAGAATGGGGAAAATCCATATTTATTGCTGGTCACTTCTGTACCTGCAAAGTTGAGCGATGACTTCTTGGATGACCTTCCCAAGACTTCAGAGTAATTGGTCTGCGTAAGAAGGGAGACAGATGGGGAGTGGGGTGGGGGGAGGGCCCAGGAAGGAAACCACAGGAGCTAGGATGGCTGAGTGCTGGAGTGGGAAAATAGGGGAGATAAAGGAGAGTAAAATGATCCTTTCTGTGAGGGTGGACACCATGTCCACTTTTGCTATTTGTTCTGTCACCAGCACAGTAATGGCCTATTGGCAGACACCAACAATTTGCAATTCTAATGTTCAAAATTAAATGATGTTTGTTCTCAAATTGATTCATGCTTTAGACTAATTTCTGCAACCAGCTCAGATTTTCAAGGACAGAGGAGCACGCCTCTCCTTAGTTAACCCTGCAGGTTCCCACTGTCCCGGACACAATACAGGTTTTCAAGAATTACTTAATGGGATTGAACTGTCACACAGCTTTAGTTATTTAACCTCGAGATGTTTCGTTTCTGTAATGTGATCACCGTTATCCCCTTTTACTTCTGGATGAACAAACTCCCCTGCGAATCCTGGAGGAGAAAGTCTTTCTTCTGCGTCTCCCATGTCTAATAGCTGTGACGCCTTCCTTTGTGACTCCAAGTGAAAGGGATCATCTTGTTAAAATCTAAACTGCCTCATTATGTACCTGACAACATACCAGCCAGCCAGGCCTAAGAGATTCTTCTGCATGAAGTAGCTATATGTTGAAAAACATTCAAGAACAGGACAAAAGTGGATCTCCACACCTACCACAATCAGACCTCTGGTTGGCATCTACTTCTCTGGTTTTGTGCAGATCTACTCTTAATATTACCAATTTAACAGAATCATATTTAATTTTTAAAATTTCCAGAATGAACTAATTTTTTTTAATGGAAGAACTTTGTATGACTATATTCAAAAAGATGGTGTTTTAAAAAGATAATTCAAGGCACATTTCCCCCCCAAAAATGTTAACTCAGCTCTCCAGTGACCTCCATTTCCATTTTTCTAAGAACCAAAAAAATGTGTGTGTGTGTGTGTGTGTGTGTAAATGGTATATGGAATATAAATGTATGTATAATATACTCATATGTACATGCATATAAATATCTACATATATATACATATGTCATAAAATTATAATAAACCTCTAAATACAAACAAGAGTTTTAAATCTTTTAAAATATGGTTAAGCATGTAGATTGTGTTTAGCTTGTTCTTATTTTTGACACTAGCAGAGGTTCAAAATCTTGACGCTGAAAATAATTATTTTTGTTACAATTGTGAAACATATGCAATTAGAGTGGTTTTAGGGACATATGTGATGATGAAAACAGTTGAATTCATTAAGCTTCAGTGAGTTTAAGTGTTTACAGATCAGGGTGATTTTGTTTTGAGCTGAATTCAGGTATCTCTCTCGAGGCCGCATCAGTAATCCATCTGAATTTTCCATTACTGCTAACACTGAGAAAAAGTAAGAAAAAGGTAATTAAAATTATAATTAAACCAACACTGAGAAATAACTTGAGACAGAAGAAGTTTATAAGTTTGTGCAAAAGTTTTCTTTTTAGAGATGCTTTCAGATTTTTCAAAGATGAAATAATATTGGTTGGATATGGTGCATTTCTTCATGATGATCAAGTATTCCCTGTTTACTTCCTGTAGACATTGCCACAGTCATCGAGTTGACCATGCAGGTTTGAGTTATTTCTAGACTTTCGCATTGTGTTAAATGAAAAGAAGAAGCTGCAAAGCAGTTAGTAGCACAGTCCCTTTTACGTAGCAAAATATTGATACAGCAAGTAATGTAAACATACAGGCCTACATTGTTCTGTATTCGTGAATATATGAGGAATAAAATATTAACATTGAGTTAACGGTACATAATCTTGGGGTGGAGGTTGGTAGGAAGTGATGGAAAATTTCCCAATTTCATGTTCTGCCTTTCAGTTCTATGAATTTTTTGATTAAGTCTCTCATCGTTTTTATTAAAAATGTCAACAAGGGCTCTAGGCCCTTTTTGGTTTTCATCTTTGCAAGATTTCTTTTACGATAAAGAAGAATGGTTTCCAGCATTGTTTAAAGGGATTCCTCTTAAAAAAAAAATCTAATTCGATCTCTAAATCTTTTGGAATTGTGATCATTTCTCCCTTAAACTGGCTGTAACTGGGGTTATGTGTATAGTTTGAAAGTCCTCTCAGTAGGTAGAACAGGAGTAAGATTTGTGAAGGAGAGAGCTGAAAAAAGAGGGCATTGACAGATTTAGGGAGGTGGAGTGGAGGTACAGGAGAAAAGAATGCTTCTGGAATTATGTGGAATGTTCTTCCTCTTCACAACACTGGAAATGACTAATGATGTGCAGCAGGTGAGTTGGCATCTCTGAGAAATATGAGGGTTGAAGGTACCCCATAGAATTTTCTTAGATGAGTGGCCATTGAGCTCTCTAGTGGAGGCTAGAGAGTTGACATCAGGCAAAGCAGGACATTTAGCAGAGGTGCCTTCAAAGATAATGAGAAATTCAGATACTCAGAGAAGAAATGTGTCTGGTTAAACACAGGAGATTACACACTTAGGTCTCTACTTTTTCCTCAAGGTACCACTAACTGCTAGTAAATGGGAGGAAAAGGTAGAAATCCTCCAAAATGAGGAGATAAAGTCAGACAAGAGATGGGAACCATTCTGAGATGAAAGAAAAGGGATGGAAGTTTGCAGAGGAGGAAGCTGCCTGCAAGAAAGACTCTTGTAAGAGGTAAGCCTATTTATGATGCAGAATTCCAAAAAGGCTCAGAAATGGAGGAACCATTTAGTGCTGACATCTCATGTGAGGTGTCGGGTGGGAAACAGGGGGTTGCTTGTATGTCTGGGTAAAGAGCGTGAGATCCTGCTGATTAAGGCACCTGTGGGAGCCTGGGAAACACTGAATTGTATCAGAACCCAGGCCTCATGCCAGGAGTTCTGATTTAAGTTAGACTGGATGGTACCCAGGTATGTATATTTTTTTAAAAGCTCCCGAGATGATTCTGACATGCAGCCAGCAGTGAGCATCAGTGCTCCCATACAAACTGACCATTGTTCCAAAAGGAAACAGGCTATTTTTTAGTAACCTTACCCAGAGTTTCCTATCTAATAGGAATGAGCTAGAAAGAGTAGCAGTCCAGTCTCTCTGGGTTTTCTTTCCATTGGCTTTCCTGCCTCTAGTCCTGCCTTTTGGAGGCAGTGTGACTTGGCTCATCATGACATTGTGTCTCCAAATAGTGCAACCAGGACTCCAGCAGAAGAAAATTCTGTAGATGAGAAACCGTTTCTATATTAAGAAAAAAAAGCATCGTTTTCAAACTCTAGTAAATTACAATCCTGAATATGTACTTTTCTCTTGTTTACACATGCCTCTGTGACCCATGAGAAAAACAGACAGTACATATGAAAGAAACAATGCCCTTGGTCAAGGAGTTAGATGCCCTTTGGTGTTGATTTTTACTCCTAGATCGCTGCATGTGAAATTGAGAATGCAGGGTTTTCAGGCCATGCGTTTCCATGTCATTATGTTTTCATATTGCGAGAACAATTTTGATACAAAACAATATTGCTATGAAAACAGAGTGCTGTCCCTCAGAATGAAGGCAAATGAGGATTTAGAACCCTCGCAGGTTGTACTGTCAGTACTAATTTGAGAGCTAAAGTTCCATTTGCAAACCTAAGTAAACAGGAGTGTGGACAGCTTGAACAAAATGAAATTGTAATATCGCCCAAAGGAACATGCTGATCAGGGAAAGCTCAGCATGAATTTGAATCAAAAGCATCTGCAACAACTTTAACTCAGCTTCCTGCTATCAGGGCTGGACCAACACAAGGGAGGCTTAACCCATGAACCTGGAAGGGAGGGCGGAGCACCATGCAGGAGTCGTCCTGGCAGCTTCTCCAGATTTTCCTAGCACATGGGGGCCGTTGCTAGACAATGACTACATTCGATTCCCATGCAGCTGCCGATTGGAGTGGGCACTGGCAAATTCCGGTCCCTGAATTCATCAGCAGCAATAAATATTTATTGCATGATTAATGAGCACATTGGCAGCAAGACTGAATTTGCATTAAATTTGAGTATAAAATGTCTTTCCATTTAGACAATACACATAAAGACACATGACCAAATTCTTTCATAAAATAGTAACAAAGAGCTGCTTATATAGCAAAAAGCTTCTGAGTCTCAAGGTCTTCTGTGGTTAAAGGAAACCTTACTGAAGACACAGAAAGAAAGATTTCCTCCTGACATGAGGATCTGGGCTTTGTGTATCTCCAGCAGGATTCGCTCAGCTAGCCGGGGCTCTCTGCTTGAGTAGACAGCCTAACTAAGGTGGCAAAAGTGGTATTGTTTGGACTCATCAAGTTTCAGTTTTTACAGCAGCCACCTGAGGAGGCAGGGCAGAGAGTCAGAGGGAACAGATGCGCCTTCCTATGTGGGCAAGGTTTGACTTCAGGGGATGTCAAACAGTGTTTCAACAAGCGGGGTTCCAGGAGAGCTAATCAAATTGAAGAGTGAGAGCCATGCTAAGTATCCAAATTCCCTGTGGGTGATGGAGGCGAAGCCATCATACACACGTAGGCAAGAGTTAAATAAAAATCCTCTCCTCTCCTAAGGGATCTCAAGTCTCTTTTCTCTTAGTCTGTTCCCAGAGCTGCGTGGAATACATAATTATAATTTTTCCTACTGAGATGACCTCTCACTGTTAAGCCATTCTTTCTAGGAAGGAAGAGAATCTATGCTGCTGAATAGTTTTTCATCATATCTAGACCATTAATGGCAAGTTGAAACATGAACAAAGCAAGAAGCATCTCCCTAAGAGGGGAAATGGGATTGAAAGGAATGAATGAAAACAAAGCCCAGAATAATAAAATTTTTATTTTTAATTTTTAAAAATCTCTCGATTTGGGGTGTGTGTGTGTGTGTGTGTGTGTACTCCTTTGTATACACATAAGTTTTCTTTAGGCTCCTTGTCCAAGAATGGTCAGATTAGAGGACCTGGCAATCAGGGCAGCAACTAACACAAACAGCGGAAAAGGCATCTTTCTGGGCAAATTAGTAAAAACGTGCTGCTTTTCCAGGCTGATGACAGCCTAGATACCAGGCTCATGAGCTGATGATTTCAACCCTCCCCCTATCTCCGCCCCACCCCACCACGCACCTCTGTATCAGGCACAACCTGCCTCATCTTCCTGGTGTGCCATCCTTGAGAGCAAAATGCACCATTGTCATTTCTATCTTCTTTAAATAGTCTTATGGGAAAACAAAAAAATTAAATAAAAAACACTACTTGATAAATTTTCTTAACTCTAATAGGATAACATAGTTAAATAAGGGTGTAAACCAGAGATTCTAAACCTAAGGCTGCAAGTGCCCTTGGAAACACACTTTCTTGCATGCATACATCTGCATTTTTCTAGAGACAGAGGGTTTGCGAATGTGTCAATGACCCCAAAGAGTTAAGCCTTAAGCTAAGTTATAGTGGAATTAATAATTTAGAAACATTCATAAAAGAATAATTAAACTTTTAAAAAGTGCCCTTGGATTATTTAAATGAATTTCTACATTTAGGTCTGAATTTACCAAACTGGCTTGAAACAAAATTCTTACAATTTTAGGGAATGATTTCAAATAAATAGTTTTAATAAGCTGTGTATAGTCTAAAATTCTAATCTCAAAAGCCAAATAAAGATACCTACAATTGTAATTAGATGTATCCTTTTCTTTCATTTAGTTTGCATGGAATATTTCATTATCCCATGGCCCTAGTTTCTTTAGCATAGCAACTTCACTTTGAAAAAATGTTTAGTGATTGAAAAGTGCAGCTCATTTAAGTGATGGTATGTATTTCTCCCCCCTGTCATATGAGACTCAGAGTTGGAAGAGCCCAAAATCCTTTGCTGTTTTCCTCCTTTATGTAAGATTATATTTCAATTGGCTGGATTTTCTTTTTCCATTCAAGGATAAATCATGTAAAGTATTTTCCTCTAGTTTATCTGCCATATAGACCTAAGAAACACATTCCATAAAATAATACATTAAAAATTAGCTGTTTTTTCACATGATATGATTATTTTAGAGCACTTTGGTTTGCCTTTATTGCAATAAAACATCATTTTTTTTAAATATTGCAATAAAACATCATTATTTTTTAAAATAAACAAGTTTCTTCTGTATGGCACAGAGAACTATATTCAATAGCTTGTGGTAACCTATAATGAAAAAGAATATGAAAACAAATATATGTATGTATATGTATGACTGAAACGTTATGCTGTATGCCAGAAATTGATACATTGTAAACTGACTATAGTTCAATTAAAAAACCATTAGTTTTCATTCCACAGTTTAAATTTTATGATTTTTCCAAAAGGGCCAATGCTGAAGTTAACCTTATGCTTTTACAATACCACCTTCATTTTTTAAAAATCTGCTTAACCTGCTTTTCTTCACAGATAAAATAATTAGTTTCATAAACATCCTTACAGGAAACACCATTTTATTGAATTTGATTAAACTGATCCATATTTCCCTGGTATCCTTTAACTAATGAGCAAAAATAAGCTTTATTCTTTAGCCTCAAAATGACAAGCAATTTGCTTTACAAAAATATTACCTTCTATTCATATATATATACATTTTCCAGAAAGAATTAAAAAATATACTTCATAGATTTTTCTAGAAGTCATTATTGCAAAATGTTAAAAAAAAAAAAAAAAAAAAGAGGTAAGAAAGAGCACCTAACCACACCCAGCAACACTGAAAACACCCATCGTTTTCCTTAGAAGCTCTTTTAGGTTTCTGGACCCAGTTCCAACAGGTGTGTGTGGAAACTGCTCCACACCAACAAGCCATGCTTGGGACCAGCAGGCTGTCTGAGAAGTCAGTTCCACTCCGACACTGTCTACCCGGAGAGAGCATCAGATTTCACAGGTAAAGGGCTTAGATCCACAAGACTGCCCTTCACTTTAGACGTCAGTCACAAACCCAGGGCATTACCAGAGCTTCTGACAGACTGGCTACAAACCGCAGGTTTTAATGATCCTCTCCAACTCAGGATGCTAATCACAAAATCAGATTGTCACTTGTATTTCTGACAGACTGGCTATAAATAGAGGCTTCCACAACCCCCTCCATGTGTTTGATTTGCTAAAATTGCTCACAGAACTCAGGAAACCCATTTACTCACAAAATTATCAATTTTTTAATAAAAGGATATAACTCAAGAACAGTCATATGGAAGAGATGCATAGGGCAAGGCATGTGGGAAGAAGCCTGGAGCTTCCATGCTTCTTCCCGGGGTGCCATTCTCCCTGCAACTCCACGTGTTCACCAACATGGCAGCTTTCCAAACCCTATTCTTTTGGGCTTTTATGGAGGCTTCCTCACGTAAGTATGATTGAGTAAGTCAGTGGCCATTGACCACTGGTGGTTGATTCAACTTTTAGCCCATCTCCCCTCATCCCTGGAGGTCAGGGGAATGGAACTGAAATTTTCAACCCTCTAATCACATGGCTGGTTCCTCTGGTGACCAGCCCCCTATCCTTCCATCATCCAGGGGCAGTCCAAAAGTCACCTCATTTACACAACAAAGACATCTTTATCACTCTTATCACAAAAAATTCCAAGGGTTTACTAGCTACGTGCCAGAAACTGGGCTGAAGGCCAAATATATATTTATTATTATAAATCACAATGTCACAAAAATTTTCTAATGCCTATCTCTTTTCCCCAATTTTGCTGAAGATTAGAATTCTGATCCTCTGATGAAACTCATTTCTCTTTCACCCAATTCATTTATTTATTTTCTACTATAAGAATTACATAATTAATGTGTGTATATTTCAAAGCATGTCACTTAAGCCCTGCAGTTATTTATAATTGTAAGAAACCAGAAGACATTTTCTAGAGGTTCTTCTGGGGTAGTAATCTTCCCTGGAAAAACAGGAGTAAAAGACAGCTGGGGACACCAGGCATCTGACAGTGTTTGATGGTTTGACTGATTCAACTTCCAGCCATTGCCCCTCCTGGGAGGTCTGGGCAATAGAACTAAGTGTACCAAGTACTCTTCTACACTTCCCCATTTTCATTTTCAACTTTAGCCATTCTTGGGCTTTCCTGGGCCCAGATGCCCTGACTTCTGCTCCCTGACCCTGGGGTGATGGCATCCCATTCTAGGTCTGATCCGCTTTAATGTTCAGGCCTGGAATATGTGTCTGCCCTTTAAAACTGTGGTCATTTGCTTTTGGTTTCCACTTAGCTTGATATCTGGTTTGAAAGTCTAATTATCTCTGGGTGATCTATCCAGTCTCAGGTCTATTCTACTGAACTCCAGAAATACCCATTTCTGAGTATAGACACCTGTTTTGAACTTGGGACCTGCTAAGACCAGAATTGACTTCCTATTTATTTCAATAATGTGAGGGAAATGCAAACATAATTTGTGGTCATCTATCAAGTTCTTTTATTTGGAAAATACTCAGAATGCATTAGACCATCTCTTAGGATTTATCCCGTATTTAAAAAGAGTAAAATATTTTATTCCAACACTTAAAACCAGATGACAGAATGTTATGAACTAAATTGTGCCCTCCTTCCCCCAAATTCATTTGTTGAAGCTCTAACCATCACTGTGACTACATTTGGTGGTGGGCCTATAAGCGGGTAATGAAGGTTAAATGAGGTCATAGTCCTAATCAGATGGGACTGAAGTTTTAGAGATCTCTCTCTCTCTCTCCACAGGGCACAGAGGAAAGACTATATGAGGAAATAGCAAGGAGATAGCTGTCTACAAGTCAGAAAGAGATGCTTTACCAGAAGCTAACATGATAGCACCTTGATTTTAGATTTCCAACCTTTACAACTGTACCAAAATATTTTGTTTGTTTGTTTAAGACATCCAGCCTGTGGTATTTTGTTATGGCAGCATGAGCAGACTAATACATGGAAGATAAGAGACACAAAAAATTATGATCAGAAGTAGTGTGAGCAATATGATGTAAGAAAAAGAGAGCCAAGACATAGTTTCTTTCTTTCCTGAAAAGAAAAATGTGTTATTTCTCTTCCCAAATTATTCTTCCCAATATATCAAAGGTTAAAGACTCTGAGAAACCAAGGTGAAAGGTATTTGTCCATCTGACTCTAAAATTAATGAAATTAATGAAAAATGTTTCCTTTTTTTTCTCTCTTGCTTTCCCTCCTCCTCAGCTTTTCATATATTTTTGCCATTGCTCTCTGAGTCCAATTATAGGCAAATAGTTTTTGACATATAAGGAAATAAACAATTCCTTCAAAAAAAAAAGCAGGTCTTGAAACCAGGAGAAACTGCCATCAAGTCCAATCTTGATCTACTATGTGTATTCTGAGCTTCTCTAAAAGGGATTTCTCCTTTAGAATGGAAATGCCCAATAACTGGATGAAATGGGTTTAATAAAACAAAAATTTAAAAAAATTGTAGTAGAATGGGGCTTCTCCATTTTTATAAAATTGAGCATTGTTTTGTTTACTGAATTTCCTTCACTTTTTCTCCATTTAGAATTTATTAACATCCCCTTAGAAATGGTGAGCCAGAGTCCTCTCACCAGTGTTTTGGCTGGAATCCTAAACAGAGGGTAGCATATTTCGGGGCGGGAGCTAGGAATATAGCAGTTGTGATCAAAGTGAGAACTAAACAAGGGAAGTATTAAGTATGATGCAGAGAAAAGATCTTGGATTTGGGGGGATCCAGATTTAAGACCTGAATTCAAATTTATTTGGTCCCCTCTGCTGTATGCATTTTGGACTTTTAACATCAGTGCTTTTTTCAAAAAAGTAATTCTCAGGGATAAACAAGAATAGCATTATTTTAAGATTTCAATGTTTGCTTCTTTTTGAATTCACAGTAGAAGGAAGTCATATTGTTTGTTACCTGTTTCTTTTGATTGGCCATTGAGAGCAGTGCCAGAGGATTTAAGAATAGTAAATAGTTTTTGATGAATATAATTAATTACAAGTTACTCCAAGATTCAAGACACTTGTAACTTAATCATTATAATTGATTGTTTCTTATTTTGATTCATTCCTTTTAAATTCAAAGACATTTCTGTTATTTTCAAAACAATGTTTTTGTCCTTAGAAAAAGCAGTTTCTAAACATTGTATGAGGATGGAATATAAACAGAACTTGTTAATCATAAAAATCATTGGACTGATTATATTTCAGTTGGTTAGTGACTCCAGGCCATATCTCACAATAATGGTTCTACGAGTGTTTCTAAGAAAGAAAAAATTCATTTTTATTGTATAATTTTTAGCAGAAAGACAAAGCAAATAAAGACTATGAAACTTTGATAAAGGAATCAAGAGTAAAAGAATTAATAACCACTTTTCTGATAAGCTTAATAAATCAAGTGGTCTCTATCATTTAAAATAAATACATATGTAATTTTAAATTATTTTTAAGTAATTTTTTTTAAATTTGAAAAAAAAATTTTATCTGCTCTGATAGAGTCTTTGCACTGATAATTTTAGTCATTTCTTTTGTTATTAGGAAAACTAATTTGATATTTGGAAGCACGCACTTAGGGGAGCACATTCCAAACTTTTCTCTTGGGGAACATGGTTTTGATAGTACAGGACAATTATAGAACAAATCAACTTTGCACTCTTCATTAAAAATGCCAAGTGACCATTTTTGATATTCTGGATAGCTGGCCACTGGATTTCTCCTAAGAATTCCATTTTCTCAATATTTCTTTCCTTTTCTTTCTTTCTTTCTTTCTTTCTTCCTTCCTTCCTTCCTTCCTTCCTTCCTTCCTTCCTTCCTTCCGTTCTTCCTTTCTTCCTTTCTTTCTTTTTTTTTTTGCAACATTTCTAGGAAATATTGATCATCCTTAGTAAAATAAGTTTCCCTGTGGTTACAAATGACTTGTGGACGTGGTGAAAGAAAGATCATTGACCTAAAATCCAATAATCCCATATGTGCAGACAAGAGCCTTTATGAATCCTATTTATTTATAGATTTCTATTAAGTGGCTCAGCTCATAGGACTCGAGGTATTGGTTTATTATTACAACGATGCCTTTGAAGCCAATAACAAAAATACCAACAGCAGATTATGAATAACATCAGTTTTACTTAGGCTTGTATTTATATAATAACACTATCCTATTAAAATAATTTGTTCCTTCAAATTTCAATGCAACCTTGCTTCTCTGGTGTTTTCATCCATGTGATGTCATTTTTTCCTAGAGCTTTGTTTTGCCACACTCTCCTTTACATTACAGCCTTTTCTTATTCAATATCCATTTTTCATTAAATACAGGACAAAACTGTGAATCTGTAAGATTCATAGAATCTTTAGAATCTGTAAGATCAACTGAAACCATTGGAAGGAGCAACACTGATTAGTAATAATGTCCTAATTGCACGTAAATTGATTAATTGAGGGAAGTAGTTTCTGTTCTAGGAAATTTAAACACATAAATGCCTTTAAAAAATTCACTTGCTTAGATAGTATCTTCTTCATAGTGTAACATTTTTGTGTTTGTGGTGGTTACCAAAATGCTGTTACCAAAAATATAGCCACCAAAAAGATTGACTAACCAGTAAGTTACCATTCCTCTAAAGATTCAGCTGAATGGCAATTTAGAGACATGGTCAGAAACTAAATGATCCCCATTGTGCCCTAATTGTCTATTAGCCATCTTGCCAATGAATTCCAGTTATAGTGGTCTTGAGGTGATTGAACATGACCCCTGGGGTATGTCTGCTATTACAAGGTAAAGGAAAAGTCTTACCCCAATAATTGATGGTCTAAGATCTCTCCCTACATTTTTTTCCTTCTTTTCTGCCCCGATCCTTTCAGATTTAACACCCAGGTTGAATGCTTTGTCTTAAAATTGAGGCTTTGCTTATTTCTCCATTGTCTTTCTTTTGCTGCTATAATTCTTCACCTGTGGTGAAATAAAGCTCACACATTCAGACCCCTGTGCCGCACTGACAGTGAGGTGAATGTAGTTCAAGTAAGGTCTATTTACATGCAAATCTCAGCTGAACCGCAAAGAGGGGCAACCTTGGAGCAAAGATGCAACACATTAAAAGCATTTCCTTTTTTAGAGGTGTGTGTTTATTTGAGTAATAAACATTTATATGCCAATATTGGAAAGTTAAGTTAATAGAAATATTGCATGCGAAATATCTCAAACACCATGTCAATGTACAGAACTTTTAAAAATGTTATTATAAATCCAGACAGCTCTGCTTAAATATACTCTCAAAATATGAAGAGGCAATACCATTAGATTAAAAAAAGTATAGATCACATATTATAAATATATAACATATCGTATCGAGCGTAAGCAGGATTTGAGGCATAAAGATTACTTATATCACAATTATTTTGACTTGAGTATCAGCTAACTAGTCTTTCAAGAAGATTTTGCTGCCAAGTGAAGTTTCCAGGCTGGTGTCAGCAAGTATTTGGCAGGATCAGTCCCTAGTTCTGAGCTAATGGCAGACATGGCTAATCAATCATGGTGCTCTTTCTTGCTGAGTCCAGATTTAGCCTTAGGTATCATCCCAAGTGCCAAGTCCATTATTTTTTATAATAGCTGCCTGAAGAATTGTGTTGCAAAAGATTGTATTTGCAATCCCAGTTTCGGGCAACTCTTTGGGGTTGCAACAGTTGAAGATCACTGATATAAAACAAAATGGTTCATAGTGTATAAAAATAATTCAATTTAAGTATCTTGACCATTTAAAGGGAATAATTCACACATGCTCACCAATCAGTAATATATTCTGAAGTTCCAACTATCGATAGTAACGAGATTAAAACTTTATAACTTTTCTCCCTTGTCATCACCTACTTACTTCACTTGCCTTTTTTTTCCCCTCAAACCTTCTAAATCAACTTTCTTATATTTATTATCAACACTTGCTCACCTCTAACCTCTTAATTTTCTCCCATTCGGCTTCCAACCCTACCAATCTACTGAGTCTTTCTCACTGAGATTAAAAATTACTTCTGTGTAATTAAATCCAATGGACAATTTTTAAATACTTACTTTATTTCCAGTCAGCCTCCAGTACGGCTCATCACTTCTGCATCTTCTCTCTCCTTAACGTCCGTCATTAGTGTCTCCGTAGTGTCACCCCACATGACTGAATTTCTCCTTCTCTTTTGGTTCTTCCCAGTCTCCTGCCACCTCTTAAGCCTGTAACCAAATTTTAACTGGTGTTTTTAGGGCTCTGTCAAAGTTCCTTTTTCTTTTTCCTTTGTATATTTTTTTCCCACATACAGATACACAAAGTCTTGAGTTACCTGCTGTATACCTAAATATCCAACTCTGCATTTGCAACACAAACATCTCTCCTGGGCTCCTGATTTATACTTCAAGTACCTACTTGGCATTCCTACTTGGTTTACAAGTACCTCAAACTAACTAAATCAAAACTGAATGCTCTGTCTTCCTTAGAGCTGAAGAACTCTTGCTACTTCTTCAGTGGTTCAAGTTCAACAATTGGCCCTGCTCTCCTTCCGGTTGCTCAGGCCAGAAATGGGAAACTCTCTTGACTTGTTTCTTCTCCTCACCTGCCACAATCCTTTTCATCTATTCTGCCCTTTGGACATCCTCAGTGTTTTTCAAATTGTTCTGTTCCTCTCCATTCCCATGACTGGTAGTTGAATTAGTCTTCCCATTTCTACTCTTGTCCATCCAAGTGTCTCCACTGACACTACTGCTGCCAAAGTGTTGTGAAATGTTTAATATACACCACCATGTAAAGCCCTATGATGATTCTCCCTTGTCATCTACATCAAATCCAAAACCCTCACAGGACTCTCCATGGCCTGGCTTCTCTCTTGGTCTTTGGCCGCATCATTCAGTCCATCTCTCTCCCACATCCATATCAAGCTTGTCTCTTTAGTAAAGGAGCTTCATTGTCTTGCCTGAAGACTTTCAGGCACATTTTATTTCTTTATCCTGGTACAGCCTTCACCCTTCCGTTATTTAGGGAACCCTTACTCCTCTTTCAGGATTCAGATTATATGTTCACTCTTTAGGGAAACCTTCTCTGATACCCAGGTTGAAGTAGATACTCCTGTTCTGTGTTTCTACAGCATTTTCTACTTGCCTTTTGGGAACACCTGCCACACTTCTTATTCATAGCTGCAAAAGGGTAGATTTTATATTTGTCTAGTTCTTGGCTGTATTTTCAGTATAGACCTCAGAAATACTTTGGAAATATTGGTATTCTGGGAATTTTGTAGAGAAATTTTAAAATACATTTTTTTGCTTCTTAAGAACACCACTTTTACTTTGGAGGAATTGTTACTTTTCCATGGGATGCAATCCAATGGGACTATAAGTCAAGGATCTTGCCCTCCCCCCAGGCCAAGGTTAGGGGTGAGATCAAATTTTCATTATTTGATGATCCCTCCCTTGAAATTGAATCTTGAGCAAAGTGGCAAAAATAGCAGAACATGAGAGTTAGTTTCTTTCCTATGGGGGTATTTTGAGTGTTCCTGACATTCCTGTGTCTTGGCTCCATGCCTTCCCATTCCCGAGATGGCTATCCCCACCCTGATGTTACTTCTCAGGACTCCATATTTGTAATACATTTTCTTTAAAAAAAAAATTATCCAAAGTTGTTTCATATATTATTTACAATAAATGAACCCTACTTGACAGTTTTTACTTTTTTTAACATGTCAAAAATATATCATGATTCACATGGGAGTCTTAGGGTCCTGAGCTATTCTGTAACTGGTATTTAAAACTGATAACGCTCAAACTATAACCTTAATTCCTCCTTGCCTAGATGTTATGTGTTTTTTTAAGTATCTTTATTTCAGTCAATCCTGTATTTATTCATTTATACATTTCTCCTACAAATATTTATTAGTACCCCTCATTATTGGAAAAGTTAACAAATAGAAACCTGAATTAAAATAAAGTTGGGAGGGAAAATGAGAAACTCCAGTAACAGCAGCCCCAATAAGAGGAAGAAAGACTTTCTTTTCTTATCAGGCAAGAGCTCAGCCAATGAGGGACTGTCACAACTCAGCCAATGAAAAGCCACTGTTCTTTGAATTCTCCCAATGAACTCTTTGTTTACTATAGTCCTCCCAACTTCCTTTTCTCTTTTATATAAGAGGCCTCCTCTCCTTGTTGCAGGTGGACTTGCATGTGGCTCATCATGGTTGCAGACCTCAAATTGCAATTCTTTCCTGATCCCAAATAAATCCATTTTTGCTGGAGAAACAACCAACAGTCTATTTGTTTAAGGTCAGCACTGTGTATCATATATTGGCTAGACACTGGAAATTCAAACATAAAAACACATCATGATGAGATATATTCATAAATTGTTTCAATATCTTGAGCTATGATAATCACTACAAGAAAGATTTCTTACAAAGTAAGTATTCTGTCATGGTTAATGGAGGACTAAAGTTCTGTAACAACCCAGAAGTATGATGAAGGGCTTGAGGAGGGACACATTGGGCCACTGAGCTATGAATAAGAATGGAAGGACATATGTCTGTGAGGACATATCATAGAGTAGTTAAGAGCACAGATTCTGGAGCCAGACTGGGTTCAAATCCTTGCATTGCACCTATGGCATAGTTTCCCAAGCCAAGCCATATCAAACAACACACACACACACACACAAGATCACATTAAGCCTCTAGATGTAACTACCAGTTTTACAGAAAATACAGGAGAAAAAACATATTAAATAACACCATAAAATGCAGTTAGCAAAATCTAGAATTTAGTAAACTCCACAGAACAAAATCTGCTTTTTATATTCAGTAAAGAGCCAGTGAAAATCAGGGGGCAGAGGGGATCTATAGATTAAAAGAAATTTGAGACTTAATCCTAAGGGACTGTTGGACTTTGGATCCTGATTTGAACACCCCAATAGAAAACTACATTTATGAGGCAGCCTTGAAACTTTAAATACTGACTGTATTTTGAGAAACAGATGTCAGTTTGTAGCTTGGGATATGGTATTATTGTTGTTATGTACAGGACAGATCCCTTTTATGTTGGAGATACATGCAGAGATATTTACAAATAACTAGTATGTCTGAGGTTTGTCTCAAAATAAGCCACTTGGGAAGGAAAGTGAAATGGGCTTACATAAAAACCAAGAGTGGACTTGAATTGTCGATGAATAAATATTGGATAGTTAAATGGGACTAAATTTATATTGAAACTTCAAAAAAATAAAAGTAAGTAAAAAGTCTGGATCTGCCATTTACCTGTAGAACAGCTGTGTGATCTTGAACTAATTATATAATATCTGTTTTAACCTAAATTTTCTCTATTTGTAAAGTAGAGGTAATAGTAAATTACCCCATTGGATTGTGAGGCGGATTAAATAAACTAGTTTATGTAATATGTTTAGAGTCATGCCTAGCTCAGAATTATGCTATATATGTTTGCTACTATCATTATTAATTGGTATAGCAAGATGATAAACAGAATGAGAAAGAAAGGCTGGAGAGGAAATTGAATTGATGAAAAATCTACAACAGGGATGAAAGTTAATAAGGTGAGAAATTAAGTTTTAAGAATTTATAATAATGTTCCTAAGGGACATTAAACACATTTGACCAATTCCTATATAATGTACCTATGATTCTAGGGCTTGAACTCAGTGCATAAGAGTAGAGAGAACAGAGAAAGAAATGATTTCATCCTTTTTGTTTATCATTTGTGCTAAACTTTAAGACCTCTGGAAACACACAGTTGATAATTGTACTTCATAATTAACATGGTTTTGTTCACTAAAAAATTATATAGACCATTTCCAAAGAGAGCCGGCTTCACTATGATAAAGTTTTCCAATGGTATTGCCTTCATGAGAACCACATTTCATAGTTCACTACCCATGATGTTTTTAATCTTCCAAGTTAATGGCTTTACCTAAATTCAGCCAGCCTTTATAAATCATAGAAAACACATATATTTTTCCATGTGAAGTATGATTTATTATTTTATTATTATTATTAATATTATTATTGTGACAATTACCTCAATGCATTCAGAGTCCATTTTCAGTATGGAATGTTTTTTGCCTGTTTGCTGTGTTGTAAGTGATGACTTCAATAACCACCTTAGTTACAACATCACTGATGAGTCTGCGTGTTCTTGAAATGATTTTCCAGAGGTAATGTGTTTCTGACCTAGCTTGTCTCATTGTTTTATTGACTATATGAAAAATATTAGAAATAGCAACAGTTTAAATTAACAAAATGATCATTTATGGTCACATGGGAATATTGAAGATTAAAAAGAAACAAAATGTGCCACGTGGCTAGCATAAATATATGGACTTTTTTGCATGCAGTATTGACCAATATACTGTTTATATAATGTTCCTAATGGAGACTCCAGAAGTGATTTATAATTGTTTTTAAAAGCACCATTAATTTTATTTTTAGGTTGATTCAGCATTTTTTTTTTTTGCTTTAAAGGACACCATATCTGATTTTTGATTTCCACTCTGAAAGATACTAAAAGTTAACTCTTCTATAACATAAAGTCCTTACAAATAAAAGTATTAAGTCACCTCATATATTTAGGTACATCACATAATATAAATATAAGTCAAATTAAAATTAAAGTCACCTATTTTATGTTATGAACAGCTCAAAAATATTACAAATATTACTAAATCTCAATACAGAAATAAGGACAAAGAGACATACACTAGATGTAATATTAATACTAATAATCACTGCTATAATTTACAAAGTGTTTATTTGGTAGTACATTATCTCAGTATTCGTCACTGCAATTCTATTAGCAGTGTGGTACCTTTCCCTTAAACAACAGCAAATAAGAAGAGTCTAAGTAAAAACAGTGTGCTTGCTTTAGAGCCTTAAGAAAATTCTCCATCCCCCTCTCCACTTGTCACGAGGGTGCTATAAAAACTCCTCTGATGTAGAACATCTCAGGCCACTCACTACTGCTTAGAATGTAGATCTTATCAGCATACCCACCTCACAGAGTGGAAGACCAATTCTGAGACGATTAACTTGTCCAAGGTCATACATCCACTGAATGTCAGAGGTGATGCCATGGGGTCATTTTCTCTACCTAGTCTTTTTTTTTTTTTTTTTTTATGATGTTCTTCTTCCTTCTTACCTGATGCAGAAATTCATTGTTGGCAAAAGTTTATTTTTAGTTGATTAAATATTTAGTTCATCCAGCTCTCCCCATTCTACAAAAGAGCTGCTCCTGTTGGTGCAATGTTGACAACTCAGGCTTCTCCCCCACCTCCCCCTCAGACCTATCAAAGTAGTTCGATCCATTCTAGCCCCTTGAATGCTTTCAAACTGGTATTTTTCAAGTATTTGTCCCATTCCTGAAAGCAAGTGACAAGAGACAGGTGAAGGTTTACTGCTGAGGCATTAAAACAGATCCCAGCAAATGTAGGAAGGTGCAGGATGGTAACGAGAAAAAATCCACTTCAAAAATTTTATTCCTTGAGTGAGTTGTGTGTGTGTATTTGCAGCTGAGATATTTGTTTCCTTTTCCTATATTTTATCTAAACGGATTGTGAGAGTGAACTGGACAGATTCTTGTGAATTATAAATGCTTTAAAAACAAACCCACTTCTTTTGGATGAGGGCTTACTAGCAGGGAATATTCTGTAATACTTTATAGATCTAAAACATAATTAGTTTAAATAGTCTTTCAGAATTATGAGATTATTCTAATTCATTTAGAGAATGTAATTCTTTTATTCCTTATCAATAATTGTTACAAAACAATATTAACTCTTCATTTTGAAAAGTGATTCATTTTTGCATGATCCGGTTACCTTAAAATCATAATAATAAATAAAATAAAAGAGAAGCATACTTAAAAATTGACCTTTTTCTCTGCTCCAAAACAAGATCATAATCTTTACATATTAATAATACAAGAAAATGATAAAGTAATATCTGTTGTATCAAGATTGTGTCAAGATTCCACAGGGGAAGTAGATCTGATGGGATGCATGTATATATGTGTGTATATATACATCTATGTATATATGCACACACATAATGTACATAGGCATGTATATGATTTATTACAAGGAATTGGTTTACATGATTATAGAGGTTGGCTAAATAAGTCCAAATATGTAGGACAGACCATTGGGAAGGGAAGATAATGAACAGAATGGTACTCTATAGGAACAGGCAGAAATTTGTCTCTCCCAGGAAAACTCAACGCTGATTTAAGGCCTTCCAACAGATTCAGTTAGATTCACCCAGACTGGTCATGAGCTTTAAATACATCTGAAAAATGTCTCCACTAGATTAGTGTTTGACTGAGGAACTCGGGGCTATAGTCTAGCCAAGTTGCCATCTCAGTGAAGCCATCACATCTGTAAATTTCCTACCCTCTTTAAGAGCTATCACCCTGTCAGATCGGAAGCTCTCTCTGAACTCCTGCCTGCTCCTGTTTCTCTGCTTTTGCTTAGAGAACCATCCTACTGAACCACCATATTGGTTTTTCAAAAATATTTTCTTGCTCTTCTCTTGTTTTTGAAATGTATTAAAAATGGTGACACTGTATCTTTTCCAGGTGTGCTTTTCCACTTCACATATTTGTAAGGTACATCCATTCTGGTGTGAGTGGCTGTTGTCATTCGTTTTTAATGCTATACATTTCTTGGATTATTTGAATGCACCAATAATTATTTATCCATGCTCCTATTTATGGTTATTTCATTTTTTATAGTGATACACTTTTCAGAATGTTGAAGCTTTTTGTACATACCTATTTGTTCACATTTTAAAGGGTTTCTCTGGTCAAGTTTGTAGGATTGGAATCCCTAGGTCTTATGTTGTAAATGCAGGTGGAACATACAGATATTTATACAGTGATGATATCATTTCACTTAGCCTCCCTCAGTATAAAAATGTAGATCTTTATCAATACATGGTTCTATCAGATTATATTAGTTTCCTATTGCTGCTGTAACAAATCACCACAATTTAATGGCTTAAACAACACAAATTTACTCTCTTAGGATTCTGGAGGCCATAATTACAGTTTTTCTGGGCTAAAGTCAAGGTGTCAGCAGGTCTGATTCTGTCTCTAGGCTCTGAGTTAAAAATCCAGTTCCTTGACTTTTCAGCTCCTAGTGGCTGCTTGTATTACCTGGATTGTGGCCCTTTCGTTCAATCGTCAAAGCACATTTCTAAATCACTACCCTGTCATCACATCATCTTCTCCTCTTTTGAAGTCAAGTCTCCCTCTGCCTCACTCTCATGACACTTGTGATTACAGTTAGGGCCCACCTAGCGTCCAATGCAGGATGATCTATCCATTTCAATATCTAATCTAATCACACTTGTCAAGTCTGCTTTGCTATATAAGGAAACATTTACAGATTCCAGGGATTAAGGTGTACATCTTTTGGGGCAGAGAGCATTATCTAACCTACCACACAAGTTTCTGTGACAACCCTGTAGACATAAAATGCAATCTCACTGTGGTTTTTATCTGGATTTCCCTTAATACTAATCAGTTTGAACATCTTCTTATACGCAAAAGACATTTGGTTTCTTTTTCTGTGAAATGAGTGTTTATATATTTGTTCTTTGATTTTGATTGACGTATTAGATATATATGCTGAATTAACATTATTGATTATGTGTATGGCAAATATATTCTCCTAGTTTATAATTTATCTTTTAATTTTTAATGTTATTTTTTGATGCATATGTTATTATTTAATGCAATCAAGTCTATTTCTTTTTGCTTAGAAACTTGTCTCATCTAAGAAATATTTTTCTAGCCTAAACTTAAAAATATAAACTTTCTTATTTTCGCCTAACATATTTAAAATTTTGTTTACTTACTTGTATGTAACTCACCTTGAATTGATTTTTGTTTATGATATAAGTAGAATCTAATTTTTCCCCCTTATGAATAACCAACTGTCCCAGCATCACTTACTTAATACTGCCACTTACCCCCTACTTTAAAATTCTACTTCCTTGTGAATCAAGTGTCCATATACGCTTAAGACTGCATCTAAATCTGATAATTTGTTCCACTGGTCTATCTACTTACCCCTTTACTAGCGCTCCATGGTGTTAATTACCATAGACTTATGACAGGTTTAAACTCTACCAGAGCACATAAACTACTTGGGTTTCTTTTAGGAGTGTCTTGTCGCTTCTCCTCCAGATAATTTTAGAAACATTTTTGCCAAGTTCTGGAAAACCCAGTTGGCTTTGCTTGGAATTGCGTGGAATCTATAGATTAATTTGAGGGGATTGACATCTTTATGATTTTTAATCTCACTTAACCATGAATATCTCTGCAGATATTCTTTAAATTATCTGTCAACAGGGTTGCACAATTTTCTTGATCAATATTTTACACATCTTTTGCTAGATTTATTGTTAGGTACTTTATATTGCTTTCTATGTGGCATTTTATAATTATTGTCTAATTTTTTTGCTATTATATAGAGATACAATTGAGTTTTACATATTGATCTTATATCCAGGTCTTTGCTAAGCTCCTGTAAATTCTAACAATTTAACTGTGGATTGTTTCGAACTTAACACATAGACAATGATATTACTCCTGAACAATTAGAATTTTATTTTTTTTAAATCCTTGTTTTCTTTATGTATTGTTAAGGCTGTCAGGACATTGCTAAATGAAATTGTTGACGATGGTCTGACTGTCTTGTCTTTGACTTAAAAGAGAATACTTTTGACTATTCACTATTGACAATGACGTGGTCTATAGATTCTGATAGATATTCCTATTAGTTTAAGAACATTCTTTTTTATTTATCATTTCTATATTTTTCTCAATAATGATGTTGAATTTTTTTGACTTTTTTCCTACATTTATTGACATAATCTTCATTTTCTATCTTTAATCTTTGGTGAATTATATAGGATTCCAATGTTTAGCGTTTTAATGTTAAACTAAATTACATCCTGGAATAAATACAATTTTGCTTTAATACAATGGTGAATTTGTTTACAAATACGTCATTTAGACTTTTTATATCATATTGGTCTATAACTTGCTGTCCTTAAAAATTTTACTAGCCCCATGGAGTGGATTGGGGGTGTGTTTCCTCTTTTTCTGGGAGAGTTTATATGGGAAAAAAATTGTGTATTTATTTGGCTGGTGATTTATTGAGTAGGATGATGTGTTTTAAAATTTCAGTTTACACAAAGTAAACAGAATAATACAATGTGCCCTCATCACTCAGCTTCAACTACTATCAACATTCTGCTATTACTTTTTCTTCTATACCTTTCTCATCCATGTCTCTCAATTTTTACTATTTTCAATTTTTATAACATTCATAAACATTGAATTGCACATATCTTGATTTTATGATTCTGACAAATTGATATATTTTATAATCTGTTAAGATATAAAATATGTTCATCATTCCAGAAAGTGCCCTTAAGTTTCTTCCCAGTTAATGTCATCCCCACCTAGAGAGAGCACTGTTCTGAACTTTTTCACCATAAATTAGTTTTGCCTGCCTTGAAACTTCATATGAATAGTATTACACAGTATGTACTCTACTGTGTTCATTTTCTTTGACATAGCATAATGTCTGTGAGAGTAATCCATGATTATTGCCTGTAGTTTATTCCTTATTATTGCTGAGTAGAATTCTGTGATGTAAATATACCACAATTTTGTCTAATCTTCTATTAATGGACATTTGAGTTGTTTCTACATTTTTGCCAATTATTAAAATGGCTGTAAACATTTTGTACAAGTCTTTGTATAGACATGTTTTCATTTTGGGAAGTAAATACTTAGAAGTGAAACTGATGGTTCAAAGGGTAGGTGTGTGTTTTTATTTGCAAGATACTGTCAAGCCTTTACCCAAAGTGCTTACAGTAGTGTATATTTCCACTAGCAATGGATGTGAATGAATTTAAAGTTGTTTAGCTACCAATCTAATGTTTTAACGTTTATAGGATATTTAAGCTTCTCTTTTTTTTGAGCTGGTTTTAATAAATTATATCTGTCTCAAAATTACTGTGTCACTGGTGTTAAGTTTTCATAATAATCTCTTTCTAAATGTTATTGTGAAAAGAACACAACATGATATCTATCCTCTTAACAAATTTTAAATGTACAACACATTATTGTTGACTAGAGTTACAATGTTTTACAGCAGATCTCTAGAGCTTATTATTTTACTTAACTGAAATGTTAGGCCTGTTGATTTAATAACTCCCCATTTCCTCCTTTCCCCAGATCCTGGTAACAACTATTCCAGTCTTTGATTTTATGGCTTTGACAATTTTAAATACCTCATATAAGTGGAATCATGTATTATTTATTTTCTGTGTCTAGCATGATGTCTTCAAGTTTCATCCATATGGCATATTGTGGAATTTTCCTCTTTTTAAGGCTGAATAATATTCCATTGTATGTATACACCCCAAGTTTTCTTTATTCATTCACCTGTCAATGGACATTTAGGTTGTTTCCACATCTTATCTATTATGAATAGTGCTGCATTTAAGATACTGATTTCAATTAGTTTGGATATATACCTGAAAGTAGAATTGGTCTATCATATGGTAGTTTTGTTTTTAATTTTTGGAAGAATCTCCATACTATTTTCCATAGCAGCTCCACCATTTTGCATTTTCATCAACAGTGTGCAAGGTTTCCAATCATCTTTGCCAATGCTTTTGTTTTCTTGATGATAGTTATCTTGATAGGTGTGAGGTGATATCTCATTATGGTTTTAACTTGTATTTCCTAGATTCCTTGATAATGAGCATTTTCCATATAACTACTGGCTATTTGTATGTCTTATTTGGAGAACTGCCTAATCAAGTCATTAGCCCATTTTTAAATTAGGCTATTAGTTCTTAGTCACTCAGCTGTATGAGTTCCTTAAATATTTTAGAGATTAACCCCTTATCAGATATACGGTCTGTAAATATTTTGTCCCATTTCATAGATTGCCTTTCTATTCTGTTGATTTTTTCCCTTTGCTGTTAAAGAGAATTCATACAAATGATTGATTAAATATTGTGTGATTGTATATATATATATAGTATTATATATAGTATTATTCTATTTAGATGAAATCCTAAAAGAAATAAAGCTCATCTGTAGTGGAAAAAAATCAGAAAAACAATTTTCACTAGATAGTTGGAAATGAATATTTACTAAGAAGGAATGTGAGACAAATTCTTGGATGATGGTAATGTTCAATATTTTGATAGAGGTTTGGGTTGCACAAGTTTATGTATTTGTCAAAATGCACTTAATGATACACTTAAGATTTGTACATAAAATTGTGAGCAAATTTTACCTCAAAAGAAAAAAGAATTATAAACAGGTACTGAACTTTAATTAATGATAATAATGGCATGTACACCAGTGAAGTATTTGGGAGGAAGCGCACTGATATTTGCAAAGTACTTTGAAATGTATACAAAAATTAAATCTACTGATGCATAAATAGAGGAAGAGGGATGGACAGATGAAATGTTCTATTATGGAGCAAGTGAGGTTAAATATTGATTATAGAATCTGAGTGATGAGTATAAGAATATAAGGGCTCGTTGAAATTTTTTCAACTTTTCTGTACCTTTGCAAACTTTTATAATAAAATATTAGAAAATATAGAATTAATATATTTCCACATAAAATACCTCCATAGACATTATCAATTTTTCAAAACTTTTGGGTGCTATATGATACAGCACTATGACATTACTGAAGGCTTAGAATTTTTAATTTTACTTCATTTTATAAGTAAACTATTTTACTTTTATATATTGCTTTCATTTGATTACTTTCATTTAGGCAAATTTGAATTTCAAAAATAAATATATTTTATCATGATTCTATGAAATACCTTAAAGTTATTTGACACATTTTTATTAAATGAAAGTAAAATATGGGTAATGACATTGTTGGTGTAGATATAAATGTCCACTTTTTTTTAATTAGTTGATTCATTTATAGCATGTTGAGTGCATTATTCTAAGTTTTAAGGTTAAAAATTAAACAGACAAACAACCAAAGAAGAATAACTAAAGCTTAGTGACTGCATACAGATATTGCTCAAGGGAAGAACATTTTATCATAACTCAAAGGAGACTTGTGTCAAATCCAGATGTCCATGAATAATTTTTGCAAATGGATAGCTCCATTGGAAAAGCCTATGACACTAATGTGCTTGACCCCTTCTTGTTTTGTTTGCTTCACGTATTGTCATTTGGAGACTGTGCAGAGCTGTTCATGTGTTGTCAGCTTATGAAACAATTTTCACAATGCTTTTACACAATATCTGTTGTTATAGTAAAGACTTCAGACTTTGCAACAGAGACAAAGGGGTTAATCTCATCTCTGTCATTTACTTGAAGCAAAATTGAGTAACTTTTGAACAATGTTTTATTTTGCTAATGAAGAATTGGCTTAAGGAAGAATGACTTTTTCTCTTAGAGCCATTGTATTCATGGTGTTCATATTATATTAAGCCAGAGTTAAACTAGTGAAAAATCAAGAGGAATATTAATATCGTTTGTGGGTTTATCATTTGGTTGTATTTAAATTCAGATTGTTAAAAACTAACTTTGAATAGTTTTAACACAAAGAATTAAAGAGACAAGAAAACAAAGCAACGCAAACCAATAATCAACAAATAAACACAAAAGCCTAAATTCTAAGTGAATTTACCACCTACTAGGATATAAAACATTTGCAAATTATGTGAGGAAATTTAAAACACATTCCCCTGAAATTTTGAGAGTGAAAATAGATTTTGATTCTGAAAGGATGTCTAGAAGTTTATATGTGTTGTTTTCACTCATTTTAGGAACTAAACAAGTTCCCATGTTTTCCTTTTTAAAGGTCAACTTGCTACAGAAAAATCACACCTTCCTTTAGTCACATACACCATCTCTAATTGTACTCAAGAAAGCAGAACCACTATTGTCAGGGTCAGAAATAATTAGCAGATTGCTGCATGTCTTTTCCTGATAAAGCCCCCAAATTCCACAGAAAGAGCATCTTAAAATCATTATAGAGAAACAGGACTGGAATTACTTAACACCATTAACTTATTATAACAGTCGAGTGTTTGGAAAATTAGCTCTTATCTCTAATGCAGAGATAAATGTTAGATTAAGCTTGCAGGTCTATGACCATTCCCTAGCTCTTTCATCTAGAATCCTATGTATCAAAATGTTTAAAAAATATAGGCCATAAATAATCCAACATATGTATTTTGTTCAGTATAATGTGGAGAACTGCAATTACATTGCTGCATTTTCTTACAGAAACCCTAAAGAGCTACTCATTTGTTTTTTAAATTAGTCCATTTTAGCTAGCCGGATGAGAAATATAGAGTTTAAATGTAGTAACAAGAAACAAAACAAAACTCACCTTTGCTCTCCAAGGATAACAAAACCAAACAGGTTAATAATCTAGAGAACCAAGCAAGATTTCTGCTTACTGACTGAGCCATTTAGTACCTATTCAGATTAGCTTTCTAGCTGTGTTAAGATTTTTAACAGCTATGAAGGTGAAATTTAATAGCAAACCTAACACTTGTTTTTCAATGAGGCCAGAATAAGACTTCTTGTTTGTTTATATATATATACGTGTGTGTGTGTGTGTGTGTGTGTGTATATATATATATATATTAATTTATACAAAGCTAATTAATGTAATCAAACTAGAGCAGCCTTTGTCAAGGATAATTCGACAACTTCTATCAAGAATCTTACGTAGGCTTAGACTCAACTGCTAAGTAATTTTTTCTAAAGAAACAATCAAGAGTTCACTAAAAGCTGCACATTTAGGGTTTTGATTGCTGTAATAGTCTAAATATAAGTAACCTAAATATATAGGAATAGTAGATTTATTAATTACAGTTTTTTCATATAATGCAACACTATGAAATGTATATCTAAAGATTATTTAGGGTCATGGAAATGTATTCACAATGTATTGGTGATAATTTTTTTTTCTAAAAGCTATGTATACAAGTTATAAAATCACTCACATTCATATATACACACAAAAACATAAGAAAAGACTGGAAGAAAATTCAACATAATCTTCAAAATACTTAGGTCTAAGTGGAAAAATTATACATAACAATTTCTTTAAAAATCTTTCTGCATCTTCCAAATACTTTATGACAAAAATGTGTGATAACTTTTATCAACAGGTTAAAAACATTAAGTTAAAATTTGTAAGTATAAAAAATACAGGTTCTCCAAGCATCAGTTTTGGAAATCCCTCCACATCATGCTGTCTAAGTGTAATGAAGGCCACAGGACAGGACTAAGGGAACTTAGGTGAGCAGTTTAATCTTTCTGTGACTTAGTTTGCTGATTTATTAAACATACCTCATTTTGCTCTCTCAGCAGAAAATGGCTAAATCTCAAACTTGGATGGGCACTAAATACCTTTTATCTTCCATATTTGAACTACTGTGTATGGCTAAACATTAAAATGTTAGAAAATAGAAAATTAGTAATACCCTGACCTAAGTTATGAAGAATTTTGAGACAGTAGAAATGTGGCATTTTTATTAAAATTTAAAGTATGCATACTCAACACCAAATAAATCAATGATAGGTTATTATAGCTTTCATAGCCTTAAGGCCAATGTTACCAACTATACAGAATTTGCTTTGATAGAGCAATAAAGTAGGAATTCAAATTATATCAAACTCCCCAATTAGCCAGTAAGATTTAGATATGAGCTTCTCTGGTTATAAAGATTCTACTGAGACTAAACTTTGACTAAGAAAAACCTTCAGAATGATGTTACAAATGTGAAAAAAAATCTTCCTCTGATGTTAAAGTTAATAAGTATGAAAGATGGCATTTCTCATTTCAACAAATAGGTTTACTTAAGAGGTTTAGAATTGAGGTGCTACTGAGATTAGGGTATTTCCAAATTCCAATAAAAAAAACTAGGTTTTCTCATAAATAAAGAATCTGTTTCTTTGCACATTATTTTATCTACTCCCTGAAACACATTTCTTTTGATAGTCAATCTACAAATGCCTACTCCCTCTTCAGGTTAGTTCAAATTTTTATTCTTTAGAAATCCTTTTCTAAGTCTCAGATGCTTTTTGTTTTTGCTTTTACTCTTGTGATTCTACTGTACCTTATGTTCTAATAACTACAGCAAATATCACTGGAAATTGGAAATGTTTGTGTGATTACCCTTCTGTTTCTTGCAATGCTCACTTTTTGAAAGCCAGGATTGGCAATTTTTGTCTTTGTCAATGCCTAGTACAGAAGGAAATACAAGTTTGTCGAATGACTCTAAAATGGTCATTCAAATTGCTCTGAAGCATAGCCAGTCTGACAGCCTGAGATCAGGCATAAACAACAACAAACAAACAAATAAAAAACCGAGACATTTTCAAATATGTCAAAATATATTCCATGTAACTTTAAGCAATAACAAAAGAAGGGAACTTACCTATACGACTTTGTAATTATTTTCATTTTTTAAAGAGAATCAAATAGCACAATATGCACATGTTTCTATAGATCAGAAAAGGGAGAGGGTGGCATGTTTTAAGAACTATTATCAGTTATTTGAGTGAAAACATCTTTCAAGCAGAAAAAATAAATTCATCAAGATAAGAGCCATATCTCGAAATAGCCCTAAAACATACGACTTTTTATTTAGTCCGGGGCACACAGATCAGCCTTCTGATCTATAATGTGGTTGCCCTGGGTTGATTTACCCATCAGGCGGGAGAATCAGGGAAATGACAGGTGCTGGTTATCCTGGCCCGTATCTCTGTCATTGTGAATGTATAAATTGCCATTCTGCTTTATCCGTCCCCTTCTTTGTGAGATTAGCCACTGTGAGTCAGTTCCTCAGAACATAATCACTTCTGGAAGGGCTGATACCACAGACTTCTCAGGCTGCATACCTAAAGGCCGGATATTAGATTATGGAAACATCACTGGTAAAGCCTTACCTGACACAGTGGGCCAGCCAGCCAGCCTCCACTCATAATAGCTCCTAGAAGCTGCTGTTGGCACTGAGTGTTCTAGCTTCCAATTAAACTGTATGCAACATAATTGTTCGTGGCAAAATCTTCCCTTCTTCTTACACCTACAGATGTTCATAAGGTGTCCTTAAATGCAATTTTTGACATTACAAAGAATTACCGCAATGAGTATCCTTTAACATGTTCTTAAATATATATATATGATATATATATATATATGAGTTAGAGCATACACCAAGAAGTAGAAGTTTTTGTTAATCATAAGGATGATATTGAGAAGTATTAATAGCCTGCATGACAGAGGCACTGTCAATCAGAGTAGCTGCCAGCCAAGCAGTTATAGGGAGCGTACAGCTTAAATTAAGAGGGATAAAGTATTTCCAGAATAATCAGTGATATGCAGGGACATTGAGATTATCTGAAGTTGAAATCATCCTTGCATACTTCCAGACATACGGTTGTTATAAACACAACAAAGTAGTGTCTTACTCAGATAATTAAAGTATAATAATTTCAAGCTGTATCACTGGGTCCACAGTAATATTTCATAGCTAACATCTTTCAAACCCCATGCTTCTCTGGAAAAAAAGAGAAACTTAAAGTTAGTCCACATTTTTCAGGTGGCAAAATTATTATTTATTTCCTCATAATAACATCTAAAGACGATAATCAGAAATGTCCTGAGATACATGGCAACATTCTGGGTTAAAATTCATTCGTCCAATTTTGGAGTCAAATATATGTTCTTTTATCTAAAAATATTATTTCTAAAGGCATAATGGGTTTAGGTATTCTTAAAATAATCTAGGACCTGAGGAACACAGCTAAATATTTATTAAGTTTATGCTGTTATTAGTTAGTGCTACTAGCATTCAAAAATGAGATTTTGATATAATCAAGAACTAGAAACAATTGCTTCTGTGAAAAAAACAACAGAATATCAGCATATCATTAGTACTACATTCAGGTGAGTGATCTCAACAAGTCCTTTGGGGAGGCCGTAAGGAAAAAGAAAAGGAAAAGACCAAAGGGAAAATAGGAGGCAAGCAATCCTTGTCAACAGTGCACGGATTCACGGTTACCAAGTTTGTAGGTCCCATTCCAGTCTTTGGTGCTGAAGTTCAGTGTGTAGCAAACTTAGTTTCCTTGAATTTATTATTAGTTTTTCTGAAAGTTCTCTTTTTTTTTACATTTTTTTTAAATTGAAGTACAATGTTGTGTTAATTTCTGATGTACAGCATAGTGATTCAGTTTATATATATATATATGTGTGTGTGTGTATGTATATATATATTCCTTTTCATATTCTTTTTTATTATAGGCTATTACAAGGTATTGAATATAGTTCCCTGTGCTACACAGTAGGACCTTGCTGTGTATCTATTTTATACATAGTAGTGAGTATCTGCAAATCCTGAAGGGGGAGATAGAGGGATAAATTGGGAGTTCAGGATCTCTAAAAGTTTTCTAAATGAGCTAGAGAGTCATCAATTGCTTTTCCTAATAAACAAGTTATTTAAAAACATACGTTGTTTTGGAGTGAGTACACTGAATACAGTTTTTCAAGTGGGACTCATATTTGAATGTTTCTCAAAACATTTGTTTAGCCTTTAATAGTGTAGCATTGGATGCTTCTTAAATAATTTTTATTTCTAAAATGTTAATTATATTAATTGACTACCAAAACACTTCTAAGTGAATAAAACCTTCATTTTACAGATGTAGAACATAATATTGGTAACACAAAATTAATCTTTCTTGCTATTAATATATTCCACAAAATAACTTCTATTTCCATTCCCTAAGTGCCTTGTATTACCTTTGGAAATGTTGCTAACATGCTTCTCAATTATGCCCCATGGCAATTTGCATGATTCCTCAAAGTAGTATATGACTTTTAATTTTTAAGAGTTATTTCACCATTTCTGAATTCAAAATTGACATCAGCCCTGGAAATACGTTGTGCCTATGTACTTCTGTACTTAGAAAACTACAGAAATTATTTTAATTTAACCTTAATTACACAGTTTAGGCAAGAATATTAGAAACAACTATTTTTGATAAAGTGTGGAATTAGGATTCAAAATATTATAATATGTCGAAAACATTGGTCAAGCTAGAAATAGAACTAAGCAATCAGTCATATTCTAAACATGTTCTTTTCTTTAAAATTGAAGTCACCTCAGGAAGTAGAATGTAGTCAGGAATTTTTAAAGAAGAACAATGGTAATGCATCATTGTTCTTTGCCCCCAATGAGTATATGTACACACACACACATACACACAAACACACATACTCACATACATACACACACACATCTTTCTTCTCCATTAACAATATTGTATTACATTATAAAGTCTAATTTTATGCCTATGAATAAGATAATTCACTTCACTAATGGTTAGTGAATGCTTATGCTGTGTTAGGCATAATTCTAGGCAATGAGGATATAGCACAGAATATTTATGATCAGAAATGAAATGCTCCAATATACTCAATGTTCAAAAATATTCAAATAATGATTTTATGTTTTATTGTGGCTTTTTTGGTTGAAAGTAATGTAAAACCTAACTTACAACAATTTTTAAAAGGAGGGGCATTTAGCTCATGCAATTGAAGAATCCAAAGATGGATTTGGATTAGGCCCTAGCTGGATCCAGGTTTTTAAACGTTGTGTTGGGGGGTCTTTTCTATCTCCAGAATGAATGTTTCTTCTCTATGTAAGTTTTCTTTCAGGGAAGGCCTTTTCTATGTAGCAGGAAAGATGGTAGCTGGCAGCCAACCCCAAGCCAACACTTCTATTGTTTTGTGAGCTAAAGAATGAGAGATATTTTCCCTTTTAGCATTATAAATCTTAGGAAAATTTCTGATCAGTCTTGCTGTGAATCATTCTTTAACCAATCACTTTGGAAAGTAGTATCTAATTGGCTGTGCCTGGATTACATGTCTACTGTTTCTGGGGGAGTGGAGGGGAAGAGGAGATTGTGAAACTCCCCCCTTCAAATGGTACAATGTAGATCTGCCATAGGAAAAATTATCCAGAAATTAGAATAAGTGAGGAATGTTTGCTGGGCATAAAGCAGTAGGCATTCTGTAAAGTAATTTTCAATACATTTGAGATCATTTGATCGTTTGCTTCTCTGTTACTCACTTAAGGTGTATACCTCATTGTCTTTTCATCAAAGGATATATAAGTGCTATTATAATTATGCACTTCCCAGGTTTGGCCATTGACTGGACTTCTTCAGAAGACCTAATTCAAATTGCTGCTGATATTGCTGATAAAAGCCATATATTATTTAATAGCTGTCAAATATATATTATTTATCAAAACTAACATAGAAATAACTGTAAACATAAATTTACCTCTGGACATGAAAAATAGAAGCAAAATGAGAAAAAGGTGGGGAAAAACCTAATATTTTAAGTCCAACTATTATGTTCTAGGTCCCGTTCTAGACAAGTGTTTTACATTATCTCACCAATTTTTGACAATTACCCCACAAGACATATACTATCACTTCAGTTTTCAAATGAAAAAAAGTAGACTTTGACAAAGGCAGACATCTAATGGCAGATAAATCTGATTTGAATTCCATGACTTTTTCCTCTACCCAAGAGAGAAAATTTAAAAGCACAAATATATTTGAGTGTGTATACCTGTGTGTGTGACCGAGATAGAGAAAGAGAGAGAGAGAGAGAGAGAGAGAAATATCTCAGCTTCAGAGCTTTCAGTAGGATCAGCTGAGTTCTCTGGTGACACTTCTTAACAGAGTTCAAATTAGTCTTCTGCCTAATTCTGCTTCTCTCACTGCTTTACAAGTGTTATTCCTAAAAAGCACTGGTCAATAAACCACTTGTGTGCAAACTCCATTTCAGACTCTGTTTCCAGGGAAACCTAACTTATGATAGTTGGTGCCAGGAGTAATCCTAGGATGAAGAGTCTAAGGATTTAGAAGTTGAAGCAGCTGCAGGCTGGCTGGCAGAGAGGACCCCGTTACTGGTGGTAGTGCTTTGCACACAGTGCAACTCTCACATCTTTTACTCGTGCTTGACTGGTATAATATAGCAGTGAAAGAAAAGGTACTGGAAGGTACAACATCTCAAACATTTGAGAGATCTAAGGGAAGGAATAATTATAAGAACTATGAAATTAGATGTCCCTTATCTGAGCAATGGATGCACTAGATAAAGACAATGGAAGGCTGAGGTTGACAAATCATTTCAAAGATAAATATAAAAAATGAGAAAGAATCATTGTGGTGGCATGCAAATAGATTATCATATATGGCATCCAGAAGGCCAAAAAAAAAAAAAAAAAAAAAAAAAAAAGCTCAGGATCAGGCCTAGAACAGACATATATAATCGTGGAGCTCCAGAGAAAGTAAAATCCTCAATCCCAGCAAGTCTGCTCTGCCAGGATCACATCTTGAAGAAGCACCCTGGTTGAGAAGGAGTATGACCCAGAGACATGAAATGGGGGCATCTGGGTTGATGCACTGAAACTTTTTGAATTCCCAGATTCTTTGAGTGTCTAGACCTGTGAAAGTGTTCTTCTCCTCCTGGTTAAAAGTATATGAATCCTCCTTCTTGCTTAGAGATAATGTAGGGGACTTTGCTTTGCTAGACAGAATAAGCCCCTTCAGGGTCTTTCTTCTCTTCTGGACACGAGATCAAAAACTAACATTAAGCTTAAACATAACCCAGTCAGGGAAGTGCTGCATCTTCTAAGAGAAGAAATGAACTCTACCATGAAGAATCTATAGACCTAGACAAAATAAACCAGGCTTCTTGAAGAAAAAATTGTATGAAATAATTTTCTTTATTTAATGAAAGTCAACTCTTTAATTTGTCAAGTTAACTCTACTTTGTTCTTACTTTCCTGGAAGAGGAAAAGCATTCAATAGTGTTTCCCAAAGGGGATCGATTTCAAAAGACCTACTAAAAGAGAGAATCTTCAAGAAACATATAGGAAAAGAACATCCTAGGTTGCTCTATCGTTCCTCCCTCCCATGGAAGTCACAGAGCTCATTAGTATTAATTCAACTTTGGTCTAGAACTAAACTCAAAGTTGAGCTAACTCAAAGACTTCTAGGGCCGATGGTTACCAAATGAGCTGTTTGTTCTCTGGCTTTCAGGCTTCATACGGGAAACTGGTTTTAGGCAGGCTAGCTGTGCAAAAACGGCACATACATGAATAAAAAACTCTAGTTTTAAAGGCCACACTTGATAACAATTTATAATACCTAAAGTACTCATAAATTTTAGAGCCTTCCAAGTAGTTTCAGATTTATAGACATAAGAGGTATTCAGTCATGTTCATAGTTTTAGAGCTTCTCATATGCCATTATTGTTGACTACATGATGACTTTAATATTGTCTTGGCTGGGAGGAGATCTCTGGAAGAGCATCATCATTTATAAATAATTGCATTCAGTTTTACAGACATGAAAATGAACACCTTGGTTCTGTGAGTTCCAGTAAGTACAGTACTATAAACTTTTCAGATCATCCATAGTAATCATATTTTAATTGTAACACAGGATGAATAGCTTTTATTCTAATAGGAAAAGCACTAGATGCTAATGAGCATTGTATAAGTATGCTTGATGAGCTCACGTTTTCTGAACAAAATTAAGTCTTTGGTTAATTCTTTCAATAACTTTCCTTTGTTGAAAGTTTGGGCAAGTTATAGAAATAGGGAAGGAACCTAAATTCATGATGACAGATAAGGAGAAGTAGTGATTTAAACTGATGCCCCTACGTGATGGTCTTCTTCCTACTTAAATGAATAAGGGGAAAGCATTTCTATGAGCAATTTTAATAATTAGTGAATTCTCATAGAATGTAGGACAATGCTGGTCTGTTGGGCTCATTTATAAAATACCACTCGAAAATAATAAGGAAAAAATGGAAGGTAATATGTATCATCTCATAAAGTAGATTAATCATTTCACAACTCATTAGACTTTTTCCTAAGGTGGAAGGTTTAATGGCTGTATTCATATTAAAATCATGATTAAGCTTGTTTTTGTCCTTCTTCCAAAAAGTTTCTACAGTCCTAAGCTTGCCTAAGTGAAATGCTTAATAGGTTTACGACTCTGAAATTCCCTGCTAACCATCTTCTTAGTGAATAATATTCAAGAAAAGTTTAGCTATCACCTTTAGTCACTGAATAAATGGAGTGTAAGAGTATTTTATCAGTATCTCCAGGGACCAGTGACCTTATCATTTTGGACTTTATCACTTTTCTTAGCCTCTCTGAAAATAATTTTGTTTTCCAAATTACATCACTAAAGTTTTAGGAACTTCTGTTATGGTTGGTTTCCAAGTAAAAAGTTTATGAAAGGAACTACAGTATGAAGATAGAAGCAGTACAATTCAATATCTTATGCCTTTTTCCCCCTAGAAATAAATTCTAAAAAAATGCAAAACAGAGAACAACAAGAATTCCAAAACATCACCAAGACTTCTACTAACTTGAAAACACTATTTTCCATGAAACTACAGTGTTGATAAGAGTATAAATTGATACATTTGTAGAGGAATTTGTCAATATGCACCAAAATTTTCTTCTGGGAATTTATCTTGCTATTACATATACACATATGAAATGATTTATGTATAAAGTTATTGATTTTAAGACTTATTTATACTAAAAACCTGGAAGCAATTCAAATGTTCATCAAAAAATTAAATTTATGATGAATCTCCCAAATCTCTGAGTGACAAAAACAAGGATGAGACAATATGTTTTCAGGTAAAATAAGGTGTTTACATGAAGAACTTCTAGAAGGACACTCAAAGAATTAATTCAGGTAATTTCCTGGGAAGTTGTACATTGGTAAGTAGGAGAAGCATGGTAAAACTACAGCAGTGTTTCTTAATCAGGAGTAATTTTCCCTTGGGGATATTTCACAATATCTGGAACAGTTTTATCACAAAAGGGGAAAGATATCCTAATTAAATGGAGGATCTGCACATAATGGTCAACTTTGTAGAAATTACTTTAGAAGATATGCCCTAAATATTGAATACTTGGAGTCTCATTTTGGATTTATTTAGGGATCCATCAAAAAACAAACACCACCACTGTGGAAAACAGTGTAGTTCCCCTAAAAAACTAAAAATAAAGTTACCATATGATCCAGCAATCCCAGTCCTGGACATATATCCAAGGAAGATGAAAACTCTAATTTGAAAAGATGCATGCACTCCAATGTTCACAGCAGTACTATTTACAATTACCAAGACATGGAAGCAAACTAAGTGTCCATTGACAGATGATGGGATAAAGAAGATTGGTTTATTTATACAATGGAATACTACTCGGCCATAAAAAATGAAATAATGCTATTTGGAGCAACACGGATGGACCTAGAGATTATCATACTGAATGAAATAAGTCAGACAGAGAAAAACAAATATCACGTGATATAACTCATATGTGGAATCTAAAAATATGATTCAAATCAACTTATTTACAAAGCAGAAATAGACTCACAGACATAGAAAAGAAACTTATGGTTACCAAAGGGGAAAGCAGGTGAAAGGGATAAATTAGGAGTTTGGGATTAACAGATACACACTACTGTACATAAAATAGATAAACAACAAGGACCTACTGGATAGCAGAGGGAATTATATTCAATATTTTCTAATAACCTATAATGGAAAATAATCTGAAAAAGAATATATATATATATATAACTGAATTACTTTGCTGTACATCTGAAACATTGTAAATCAACTATATTTCAATAAAAATTAAAAATTAAAAAAATTTAAAAATATAAACATCGTGTTATGGAAGTATTTTGTCAAAGAATTATGAGCAAAACATGTCTTTCAAAATTGGTCTTTATTATTGGTTCATTACTTTGTGTATGAGACTGATTTTATCCTAAATAAAGTTTGATCTCACTTTTATTCTAAACTATCACGAGAATCTAGTCTTAACCAAATTTTATATGGCTCTAATAGCAAGAATCTGGTGTTTGATATACATCTTGTCTAGCTTTTTGTCCCTTTAACAGCACTTGGATAAAAGAATATAATAAGAATGCTTATATTCTTTAACAGACAGCTCAGTGCATCCTAGGGTCTTCTCACAGATGTCAAAGCTGAATATATCACTGCCAGATCTTTACATATAGTATAGTATTCTGAACCAGCTTTCTGATATAATGTTTTGACATAACATTGCATACAAAGCATTATTTTATAAACAGGCATTGTGTGCAATAACAGATGTTTCTCATCAGGGATGAGCTGGAAATGAGGCATGTTACACATATAATCCACTAAATCCTGGCCTTAATAGAATTTGGACAAATATGAAGACTCTTATGCCTTAATATCCAAATTGGGACTGAGGCAGCCAAAGAGAAGACACAGGTGAGGTTGTATTATTGAAATGACCACATAGCAGAGTAATGAATTGTTTGATCCTATAGACCATTTCTCAGCAGTGTTATAGACTGCATCTCATGATAGTACTTCCTATAAGGGAGAGGGAGAAAGGGAGATGTATAGATCTACTGGCTCTTACAGCTTTTAGATGTAAGTTTAGTTCCTTTATCTTCCCTTCTCAGAATGTACTCATAGGTCCCAAATATAGATCTACTGATTCCCACAACTCAGCACAAAAGGTAACTTAGAGCAAGAGGCAGGAACTACTAAGACAAGGCATTGGAAGATAGAACCTGCATGAAGTTGGTTAAAGTTTTATTCAATAAAAAAATATAAAAGCAAAAGTAAACAATATGAAAGAATAACATTGTGCAAATTTGAAAACTAGACAAAATGCATAATTTCTTAGAAAAATATAACTTGTTGCTTAAAAGGAATTATCTGTGCAAAATAAGCTGATAACCATGTAAAGAAATGACATCTACAGTTTAAAATCTAGCCCCCAAAATCAGCTTTAACAAAGAGTAAGGAAAAAGATAATTCCAGTTTTATACAAACTCTTCCAGAGAGAAAAGAAAAAATAAATAAAATATTCCAAAAAAATTCACCCCCAAAAAGAAAAGAAAATATATATATATTCAAGTTTGGTTTAATTCAGGAATACAAGAATATATTAACATTATAATTGATTAATATAATCTACCAAGCTTAAAATTATATAAAACTACATGGTTATCTCAACAGATACATGAAAAGCATTAAAAAATTAACATCTAGGATTTAACTTGTGACTATGTCATTGTAATATATATTAAATTAATGCCTTTACCTAAATAACTAGAAAAGTTAGAGAACTTCTGAGGCAGCCAGGGTTTCTCAAAGATCAGTATCTCACAGGGAAGTGAATCTTGTTGAAGGGGGCCAAATATTTACTTAGACTTAACAGGTCTAGAGTAAAATGCAGAGAAGCTGGCATAGGTTTCACAAATCTCAGAGACTGAGAGTTAAAAATTAAATTTGGGACTGCCAAGGGAGCGAGCTAGCAAGGACCTGGGGACTCAAGACCCTGGAGAGAAGGCAGAGAATTGAACCTCACTCTCTGGGCTAGTTTTCTCCATGAAATGTGTGCTTATTCCTAAATTGTAGAAAAGCAGGAGAAGAAAGATTGGAAGGCACCACAGAGCATTTATCAGGCTTGTAGTTTGGGGGAAACAAAATTGAAGCTCAGGACTTTACAAGTAAAAAGGACACTTATAAACACCCAGGCATTCAACTGATACCCCAGGAGGACAATATTCTGGAAGTGAGAACGAATAAGACATAAAAGCTTAACCTTACAAAATCTGAAACTGAGATGAAAACAACTCATTCCCTAGTTGGATTAAAGTGAGTTATCCTTACATTAGTTGTCCAAGTCAGGCTTTCTCTTCTGAGAAAGATAAAACTATCCAGAAGTTTTACCATTTTTCTTATGCTGTATCTGGTATGTGATAAACAAATTTCAAGCACGCACACGCACACACATACACACAGCCTAGGTCAAAAATAGACAATTGAAACAGTCTCATATGTGATTCATATTTTGGAGTTATCAATAGTGATTTTTAAAAATAATTGTGATTAAAACACCCAAAAGCATAAATAATGTTAAGAATTTCACTAGAGAACTAGAGTTTATTTGAAAATTCAAATTCTAATTCTAAAATTGAAAATCACAAAATCTGAAATAGGAATGAAATAGATGGGTTTAACAACAGAATTGATACCACAAAGTTGAAAATAATCCAACACTGATGAATAACATAAGATTGCTAATTCAGAATAACTAAGAACCCCAAGCAGGGGGTAAAAAGGAAAGAAAAGAAATAAGTTATAATCAGGCAGATGAAAATAAATTACTAGGTATGCCACATTAAAACTGTTGAAACTAAAAGACAGAATATCTTAAAAGCAGCCAGAGGAAAGAACTTTATCTGAATAAACAGCAATAAGACTAATAGCTAATTTATCAACATAAACAATGGGTGCCAGAAACTACAAAATAACTTGTAAGTGTTTGGGGGGGGGGTTACACATACACATACACGCGCACACAAACACAAAACTGCTAATTTAGATGTCTCTACTCAGTAAAATTGTTCTTCAAAACTAAAGGCAAAATGCAGACATTTACAGAAACAATGAGATAATTTAATGCAGCAGACCAACAATAAATGCAATACAAAAAAGGATTTAATTCCCTTAGAAGGAAAAAAGATTTATATATAAAAATAGAAATGCAGGAAAGAATGAAGATCAGTAAAAAGAATACATTTATGGATAAATGTAAATAAACATTGGCCATAAAAACAAAATAATATTGTTTGGTGAGATTCAATTATAGGTAGATCTTAATGCATGACAAAAATTACAGTAAAGGAAGAAGAATGAAAAAAGATAAAAAGTCTTCTAAAAGTCTAGTATTATCTGGAAAATGGTAGATATACTGTTATATTTTATAACAAAAATATATGCTGTGATTTCTGGATTAATAAGTAAAGACTGAAAATATAAATCCAACAAGCTAATAAAAGGAACAATTGAGACAATTAAAAGTAATTGATTAATTCAAATGAAGGGTCCAAAGGAAAGCAAAAGGGGAATAGAACAAGTAGGACAAATAGAGAACAAAGTGAGATGATAGGTATAAATTTATATATCCATAATTATAATGGATGCATATAGTATAAATATTCCATTAAGACATTGAGATTTCAGGCTGAATTAAAAGAAATTTAGCTATATATCTGTTGCTTCCAAGAGACACTCCTTGCTATAAGAACAGAGGTCTTAAATTTAAAAGAGTAGAAAAGGAGGACTCTTACAAACACAAACCAAAATAATCTGTTTTGCTCTACTAAAACAAGAACAAGTTAATTTTAAGGCAAGATACACTTCTAAAAATTAAATTTGTATGTTCCATTTAATATAGCCTTAAAATATATAAAACAAAAATGACAGAACTAAAGTAACAAATTAGCAAATATACAACACAGTGCCTAATTTTAATACATACCCTTCTGTAATTGATGAGACAAATAGACATAAAAATCAGTAATAATATAAAGACATAAGCAACACCCATTTATGATAAAAACTCTTGCAAAGTGGGTATAGAGGGAATATATCTCAGCATAATAAAAGCTATTTATGACAGACCCACAGCTAGCATAATATTCAATGGTGAAAAGCTGAAAACCTTCCCACTAAAATCTGGGAAAGTCAAGGATGTCCACTCTGACCACTCTATTCAACATAGTATTGGAAGTTCTAGCCACAGCAATCAGGCAATAAAAATACATAAAAAGGATTCAAATGGAAGAGAAGCAGTAAAATTGTCACTATATGTGGATGATATGATATTATATATAGAAAACCCTAAAAGCTACACACATAAACTACTAGAGCTGATAAAAGAATTTGGCAAGGTAGCAGAATACAAGGTTAACAAACAGAAATCAATTGCATTTTTTACATTAACAATGAAATATCAGAAAAAGAGATTATAAGAACAATCCCTTTTAAAATTGCATCCAAAACAATAAAATACTTAGGAATAAATCTGACCAAGGAGGTGAAAGACATACATGGAGAACTACAAAACACGGATTAAGGAAATTAAAGATGACTTAAAGAAATGGAAAGATATCCCATGCTCTTAGATTGAACGAGTCAATATTGTTAAAATGGCCATACTGCCCAAGGCAATCTACAGATTTAATGTGATCCCTATCAAATTACCCAGGACATTTTTCACAGAAGTAGAATAAATAATCTTAAAATTTATATGGAATCACAAAAGACCCAGAATTGCCATAGCAATACTGAAGAAAAAGAATGAAGCTGGAGGAATAACACTCGTAGAGTTCAGACAATACTACAAGGCTACAGTAATCAAAACAGCATGATATTGACATAAAAACAGACATATGGATCAATGGAACAGAATAGAGAGCCCAGAAATAAACCCAAAGATCTATGGTCAATTAATCTTTGACAAAGGAGGCCAGAATATAAAATGGAGAAAAGACAATCTCTTCAGCAAGTGGTGTTGGGAAAACTGGATAGGAGGCAGCATGCATAACAATGAAGTTAGAACACTCCCTCACACCATACACAAAAATAAACTCAAAATGGCTTAAAGACTTAAACATAAGACAAGACACAAAACATTATCTGACATAAATCTTAGCAATGTTCTCCCAGGGCAGTCTACCCAGGCAATAGAAATAAAAGCAAAAATTAACAAATGGGACCTAATTAAACTCATAAGCTTTTGCAAAGCAAAGGAAACCATAAGCAAAACAAAATGACAACCTATGAAATGGGAGAAAATATTTGCAAAGGATGCAACTGACAAAGGCTTAACTTCCAGAATATATAAACAGCTCATACAAACAACCCAATCCAATAATGGGCAGAAGACCTAAATAAGCAATTCTCCAATGAAGACATACAAATGGCCAATAGGCACAAGAAAAATACTCAGTATCACTAATTATCAGAGAAATGCAAATCAAAACTACAATGAGGTATCACCTCACACCAGTCAGAATGGCCATCATTCAAAAGTCCACAAACGATAAATGCTGAAGAATGTGTGGAGAAAAGGGTATCCTCCTACACTGCTATATATAGGAGTAGTTTGGTGCAGCCACTATGAAAAACAGTATGGAGATTACTCTAAAAACTAAAAATAGACTTACTATATGATCTAGCAATCCCACTCCTGGGCGTATATCCAGAGGGAACTCCAATTCAAAAAGATACATGCACCCCAATGTTCATAGCAGCACTACATACAATAGCCAAGACATGGAAACAACCCAAATGTCTATCAATAGAGGACAGGATAAAGAAGATGTGGTGTACACACACACACACACACACACACACACACACACACACACACACAGTGGAATACTATTCAGCCATAAAAAGAATAAAATAATGCCATTTGCAGCAACATAGATGGACGTAGAGATTGTCATCTAAATGAAATAAGCTAGCAAGAGAAAAAAAAATACCATATAATATTATTCAAATGTGGAATCTAAAAAGAGAAAAAGGAGACACTAATGAACTCATCTCCAAAACAGAAACAGACTTGCAGACATGGTAAACAATCATGGCTACCAGGGGAAAGGAGGTGGGAAGGGATAAATTTGGGAGTTCGAGGTTTGCAAATGTTAACTACTATATATAAAAATAGATAAAAACAAATTTATCCTGTATAGCACAGGGAATTACATTCAATATCTTGTAATAACCTTTAATGAAAAAGAATATGAAAACATATATATATATGACTGGGACATTATGCTGTACACTAGAAATTGACACATTGTAACTGACTGTATATACTTCAATAAAAAAAAGACATAAGCAACATAATTTGACGTAATTGAAGAACCTAAAACACTATACCTAATAATATAGAAATACCCATTCTTTTCAAGTATACATGGAATATTTACCAGAATTGTCCATAAAAAATACCTAAACACATTTTTTATGACTGAAATTATTTAGAGTAATTCTCTAACCCTAGGCGAATTAAGCCAGAGATCAATTCTAAAACAGAAAACTAGAAAGTCTCAAATATTTATCAGTTAAGCAATATATTTCCAAACTTCTACATAGAACATGTGTCAAAAAGTAAAGCAAAACAGAAGATTGAAAATATTTTTTTAAAAATAATGAAAATGCAACATGCGATGATTTGTGTTATGGAGTTAAAGCTTTGTTTAAAGGGAAATTAGAGCTTTAAGTCGTTATTTTAGACAAGAGTATTTAATGAAATACTGTCCAAAAGACAGTAGCATCACTAAGGAAAAAGCAATCAATTCTGTCCATGGAGTGCAGTTCAGGAAATATTTTGTGGAGAAAGTATTCTTTGTCAAAGTTACATTGTCTAGTGCGACTGGCATGGGATAAGTGGCAAAAGCCATAGGGAAGGCGTCTGGAAATGGACAGTGAGGTAGTCTGAACATGATAAGTAGTTTGGAATTTTTCCTATTGAACAGGGATTTAATGGGAATTATCAGTGGTATTTAAGTAGGGAAAAGGTGATATAAACCATCTAAAATAAACGTAATTCTGACTGCAGAGTTAAGAATTTAGAATGCTCTTAAAATATCAGAACTAAGTCAGAAATAATGTGGAAAAAATTAATTTAGTAGTTGTAATGTAGAATGGGATATGGACTCAGGATATTTTTTTTTTTTGGATTGAATAGACAGTACTTGAGTTACTGGATCCTGGGGGAAGGAGTGGATAAAGAAAAGAAGAAGCAATTTTCTACGTGATTTACTAGATTAGTATTGATTCCATTTGCACGAAAGAGAATGAAAGAAGAAGAGAATTTGGGAATAAGACAATGGATCCTGTTATAGTGCATGAGTATAGGGGACCTGTGATAGAATCAGTTGGAAGTAGCTAACAAATAGTTTAAATTATTAGTTCAAAACTTGAAAGAGAGCATTGTGATACATTGGGGTGATACCAGTTGAAGTAGGAGGGTTAGATAAGACTGCCCAGAAAGAAGGCAAATTGGAAAAAAAAAAAGAGGACGGTGGAGAAAATTTCATTTCACATTGAAATTTAAGGTACAGGCTGATTGAGGAAATAGACCAGACACCACAGAAAACTGTCAGAGAGGAAATCTAGGGAAATGTGTGTGATGTACCAGCAGAACATTAAAATGGAAGGTTAGTCTACTTTATCAATACAGCAAGATTATTGTCCTGTCCTTCCACTTTTTCTTTAATACTAAACAAATGTTATATTCAGGAACCATGAATTCTTTCATCTGTTACTTATTTTTTTCACAGAACAAGATTTTGGAACAAGGTTTTTTTTCTCATAGAACAAGACATCAATTATGTGAAATGCTCTTTGATAATTTTATAACTGGTCCACACTGACCAGTATTGAAATGAAACAGCTAATACAGTTGTTAGTAGAATATTGCTAATTAATGTTAAAAAAAAAGGTGCCAGAAATATAAATCGAAAGTAATCAGTTGATGTTAATATTATTCAATCTTACTCAATCAGTTAAATATCAATGTCAAATCACCAAGCCTGTAAAATCACGTCCTCTTTATCACACATTCGCATCTTCAGTTCACACATTACCCTTATACATGGAGGCGTAGGTGAGTTATAAGTTGAGTGTGTCAACTGGATCTTAAAGTCCCAAGTGTATATCATTTCTCTTCTATTTTGAATTTGCTCTGATAAGGAACACCTCCTGGAATATTGTCAAAATCATTTCCATGGCAACTAGATATAATGATACCTATCTAGCTATATTATGCCAGGTGCTTGTGTAGAAATTATACATATGGGGAGAGAATAACAATAAAAATGTTCTTAATTCATTTACACACAAATTTGCCCTAGAGAACAAATAAAGCTTAAGTGAAAATGTCTGCAAATTTTCTTTACTAGAAATGTTCTGGAAAAATCTTTATCACGCTCTCCCTTTTTCCAATAAAAAAGGACTCTTTAAAGAGAAATAGTTCAGAGACACAGAAATAATTAGAAATTCAAGTATATTTGAAGGCTTGACAATACTTCTTTGTGGCAAACAATTTGATCTCTTGATATTGGGCGATTGAGTAATAATTAAAATACTGACTGTAATATACAATCAGTGTATTAAAAATCTTCTTCAGGGATTTATTTTTCCCCTCAGGACTTGAAGCGAACTTTCCACTCTTCATTGTTATTCAGGCTGCCAGGCCTTGGGGGATAATCAGTTCATCAGCTGGGCTTACAAAACGACCCTCATGTCACCTTGTTTGTTTGGTTTTGCAAAAGGTCACCATGCAAATGTGCATGCTTTGCACCCAGATAAGCTCAGAGAAACGGCCTGAAATCTGACATGTCTTGTGGCTCTCTGACAAGTTCTGACCCTTCTTTTTCAAAAAAAACCCCTGAACTTAGAGAATTACATGCTTCGAGGGTTCAAAAAATGTAAACAGGGCAAGTCAGGCTGTGCCGAAGAAACACACACAGTTATATGGAAATAACAGGGCTTTTTCTTTCCATATTAATAACAAGACATTGTAAATCACAATTTAATACAAGAAAATACACTTAAAATATCACTCTTTGCAGTTTTTTCATAAATATTCAAAACATGACCCATTTATCTTAGCCCACAGGACAAATTTAACTGAAGCAATCTCTCTGTCATCAGAAAACATAACCTATTATATGGCTTCTCAGCTGATGAGAGCAGATGAACAGATGAAAACAGTGAAACGAAAATAGAAACTGCTGCTCTTTCTGAACGAAGGATATCACTGTTCTGATCTCTAATGGCAAAGTGAAATAAAGCTATTGCAGCTAGAAAAATTCAGGCCCTTAAGCCTCAAATCACTACTTTCTTCCAAAAGTACCCAGATAGAGTAAAAATGGACACTTTTGTCTACCTTACTAGTATAACTCCACAATGTGTCTTTTAATTTTGCTTTATCAAAGTAAAGTAACTTTCTTGATATTTTAACAGCAGCAACAACAAAAAAATAGCACATTTACACAAGAATTGATCAAATGTTATCAGAAGTAGCTGAAAACATAAGGAAAGGAATTTGAAGTAAAAAAAAAAAGAGATTGGAGCAAAATTTTAAAAGTGATTTACCACATCCAGTTTTTTTTAACTCTAAAACATCCGGAAAATAAAATAGGGAAAAGGGGGATAAACCACTCTTCCCCTGCTATGCTTTTGTCGTCTCAAATTAGCCATTTTTACGTCCTGAGTTCATTACCAAATCGAAGCAGCTGTATTTATTTTTACTACTTTTCCCCCTCTGATCTTTCTCTTATAGTAGTGTTTAACAATCTGTTCTGATACAGAGTTGCCATGTTCTGAGTCTATCACCGTATTCAAAGTTTTGTGTGCTTTTTTTGCCTTTTGTTTTAAGCAGAAGAGCTCTTTCCAACATTTCTTGTAAGGCAGGTCTAGTGTTTACTCCCTCAGCTTTCTTTTGTTTGGGAAAGCCTTTATTTCTCCTCCATATTTGTATAACTTTGTTGGGTAGAGAATTCTTAATTGACAGCCTTTTATCTTTCTGTATTTTGAATACGTCATTCTACTCTCTCCTGGCCTTTGGAGTTTCTACCCGGAATTCTGCTGATAGCCTGGCGGGGCTTCTTTTGTGGGTTACTCTCTCTTTTCCCTGGATGCCTTTAAAATTCTTTGTCATTGACTTTTGACAGTTTTAATATAGTATGCCCTGGAGAAAGTCTTTTTTGTGTCAAGGTAATTACATGTTGTCTTAGCTTCGTGGACCTGTAAATCCAGTTCCTTCTCCAGGTTTGGGAAGTTCTCAGCTATTTTTCTTGAAATTAAATCTTTTCTCTCTTCTCCATCTCTTCTCCTGGGATACCCATATTCCTAATGTTTCCTTTCCTAATAAAGTTGGATAGCGCTAATAAAATTATTTCATTTTTCAAAAGGATCTTAATTCCCCCTCCTCTTCTATCTGTATCATTTCTAAGTTACTATCTTTGAGCTAATTTCTTCTTCCATAAAGTCTGCTCTATTTCCAGTGCAGTTCATCTCATTTATTGAGCTCTTCAGCTCCAGAATTTCTGTATTTTTGTTTGATTCTTTTTTTTTAAAGTGGCTCTTTTTTTAATTGCTATACAGTCAGTTTACAATGTGCCAATTTCAGGTATACAGCAAAAAGTTTCAGTCATATATATATATATATATATATACACACACACACACACACACGTATTTGTTTTCAGTCTTTTTTTATTAAAGGTTACTACAAGACACTGAATATAGTTCCCTGTGCCATACAATATAAACCTGTTGTTCATAGTATTATCTGCAAATCTTGATCTCCCAATTTATCCCTTCCTACCCCCTTTCCCCTCTGGTAACCACAAGTTTATTTTTTATGTCTGTGAGTCTATTTCTATTTTGTAAATAAGTTCATTTATGTCTTTATTTTTTTAGATTCCACATATGAGTGATATTTTTCTTTCTCTTTCTCGTTGACGTCACTTAGTATGATGATCTCCAGATCCATCCATGTTGCAGCAAATGGCATTATTTTATCTTTTTTATGACTGAATAGTATTCCATTATATAAATATACCACATCTTCTTTATCCAGTCATCTGTTGATGGACATTTAGGTTGCTTCCATGTCTTGGCTATTGTAAATAGTGCTGCTGTGAACATTTGGGTGCATGTATCTTTTCGAATTAGAGTTCCCTCCGGATAGATGCCCTGGAGTGGGATTGCTGGATCGTATGGCAAGTCTATTTTTAGTATTTTAAGGACTCTCTGTACTGTCTTCCATAATGTCTGCATGTTTATTCTTTTTTAAAATTTCAATCGCTTTGGTAAAGTATTATTTCTGTCCATTAATTTTATTCCTAAGGTCATTGACTGCTTTTCTGCGTTTTCCTGTAGCTCACTGGGTTTCTTCATAACAATTATTTTGAATCCTCTATCAGTAAGACTGCAATATTTGGTGACTTTAAGTTTGGTTTCCAGAGAATTGTCATTTTCTTTCTATGAGTCCATGTTAGGACGGTTCTTCATAGTGCTTGATGAGCTTTCTCTGCCAGCACACTTGAAGTAGTGAGTTCCTTTAAAGCTTGTTTTTCTTACTTCAGACTAATGCTTCAACAGGTTAGTAATTAGAAATCTGCATGTGGCTTTCCAGTAGGTGGCAATAGAGCACAAGTTTTTGTTTGTTTCTTACCTCTGGGCACCGCTTTCTGTCCTTCACCCCGTGTCAGAGGTGTCACAAGGTGCCCTCATTGTCACTGTTTGGGTCTCCAGGGTCTCTTGGTGTCTTGCTACTGCCGGGATCACTGGCGCCACCACCTGGAGAGCCAGGATGGCAGGTGCCTCTGTCTTGTCCAGGGTCTTCTGGGTCACAGGATGTGCCACAGCTGCGGGGAGGGGGTGGGGGAGCCAGGGCCATGAGTGTCTCCTCTGTGACGCGGGTTGTCTGGTTTGCGGATGCTGCTGGGAGGTGAGGGGTGGTTGGGGTGGGGGTGGGGGGTTGCAGATGCCTCCACAGCTGGGTGTACTGACTTGCAGGCCCCTCTACCTTTGCTGTATGTTTTCCTGTGGCCACACGCGCCACTGAGGCTGGGAGGTGGGTATCGTGTGTGCTGCCTCCTAATGCTACTGGGTTCTCTGGGGCTGCCAGCTCAGCTGCTGCTGCTTCCAGGGGGCTGGGATCACAGGCACCACCTGCACTGTTCCTCCAGTCCTTCCTCCTTTATGTGTTCCAGTCCACTCCCCGCATTACATGTCCAGATGTATGGAATCCTCTGGCATCCTGGTGTGGTGGGCAGAGGCACCTTTGTTTGTTGAGTTAGTGATGTTTTACAGGTTGTGGAGGGAAGAGGAGAGACAAAGGGAGCGTCTCACGCTCCTCTGATCCTGACGTCACATACTGGGTTTCGTTTTTGTTTTTGTTTTTTTAATGGAGGCACTGAGGATTGAACTCAATACCTCCCGCATCTTAAGCACTTGCTATGCCCACCCACACAAATACTGTGTTTTGCGTGAATGTCAGGTATTTTGCGGTCTAATTGGATAGATAAGATTTTTTTTTTCCTATTTTCTTTTAAAGAGAATAAATCCAAATCTAACAATCTAAAATGAACCCTAGTGACTTATACAAAGACAAATGAATCGCTGTCTTTATCTAGTAAAACACATTTACTATCTAAAGATAATTAAGAACTTATTTTATTGAGGAAAATCCAACAGGTTCTACTTTTCTGCCCTTAATATACAGTTCCAGTATAACCTCATCATGGGACCAAAGAGTATGGGCATGAAAGAGAGTGTGAGAAGAGTAGATGGCAGGATTACTTGCTCACTAGATGAATTAGTTAGATCAGATTACGTTATGTTGCTTAACAAAGAGCCTACAAATCTCTGTGTCTTAAAGCAGCAAAAATGTATTTCTCTGGGAAGTGTGCCTCGGGTCTGGGCAATTATCCAGGATAGCTGACCTGCATACGACAGCTCAGCTCTGTATCTCCATATCAAACTGTGCTTTCCCAGCCACTGCAGCAAGGCGAGAGGGATGGAGAACCACGTACCAGCTTATAAGTGCATCCGCTTGGAAATAATAATGTCTCAGTTCTGCTTATGCATCTGGGCCAAAGCAAATCACATGGCCACTTCTAAATGTCAGGGGTACAGTACGAACTCAGGCCTGGAGGGAGAGGAACTGGAAGTAGTGAGCGCAGTACTAGGGTGTCCATTGCCAGGCTTCCGCACCCTCACTACCAGTAAGGTCTTTAGACCAAATTAGAGCTCAGCCAAGACCCGGGGATAAACAAGGCTAAGCATTATGGAGCAGCTTACATTCCATTTTGAAGATCAAATACAAATGTCACCTATTGGTGATGTTTCTTTGACCCACCTCGGAAGATTTAGTTCTCTGTCCCTATAGCATATTGTAAAATAATACACCATTGTGCTAATCTAGTCCTTTCCCTCATATGACTATGTGAGAGAGAAAATGCCTTTTGCACTTTAGTGCATGAGACAATAGTTGACATATAGAAGCAGATAAAATAATGAAAGACTGAAGGAGATGAGTTGGTGGAAGAGAGGGGAGAAGGAAGCAAGAAAGGAAGGAAACAAGAGAGGAAGTATCTGCTTAAGATAGCGCTATTTTGCAATGTTAAAATTTTCATAGGCACGCTACTGTATCTTTGGGATCTCATCCACGTTGCAATTTTCACAGCACTCCACAGTAATGTAATAGTATATGGCAGAGGCTGTGGATTCGGTACCAATATCCCTTCTCCTCATCCTCCTTTAGTAATAGAAAGTTTAATGTAAGAAGAGCTTATGCTAATGACTATATTTCTTAGTCTTTCTTGTAGCGGGGTGTGGTCATATGATTAAGTTCTTTTTAATGGGAGGGGAGAGGAAGTGATGTAAGCAACTTCTTGGTCATACTTTTAAAATGAAATTTTTTGCCCTCCACTGTCTTTCTCTCCTTCCTGCTGATAATTCTAGAAGAGCCATTTAAACTACAAAACGGAAACTGTAGGTTAAGGATGGCAGAACAAGAGAGAAAGAAACTACATCCCCCAAATTGCAGCTACAAAAGCTGCCACACACAGCTTAAGTTTGGACAATTACTGAAGGCGAGATTCATTTCTGTTCTATACACTTGTTATTTGGTCTTTATCTTAGCAGTCAGCTAATCTTGCTTCCTTACCAAGACGTGGTTTAACATAAGTTTAAAACACACACACACACACACACACACACATACACACATACACATGCACAATCTTTTTTATCCTAGTGCTAAGGCGTCAATGATGCAATAGAGACACAGTCATAGGCAAGTTTAAGTGCAACTGCTAAAAATACAGATAAGCATTCAAGAAAGTGCAATAGAACAGAGAAATTAGTATTGATTTCATCTTTAATACCATGAAAGCTATGGAAATACAGAATGGTTTGCTAATTAAATCAGAGCCTCAGAGATAAGCATTTTAAAACCTTTGTGAAATACACTTAAAATTGAAGTTATCTGATGATAAGTATTCATAATTAATTCCAAATACAGATTAATAAAATGTTGTGGTTTTGTTTTTATCAACCTCTTTTATGGGAAACTGAATCAGTCCTATGGGATCATTCCAATCACTGACTTGGCCACGTAGACCATTAAGATGCATCATACTGCTTACAATTTTGCCTTTTCAGTTGCAGCTGTACGGTTTCATTGAGGACATTGCCACATTAATAGTCCCACGTGTGTCAAAATTTGCATGAAATAAGCAGTCATCAGCAATTATGATTTGCCAGGAAAAGACTCTTTACATCCTTCTCAAAGCCAATGACAGATGTGTGTTTCCTGAATTTAGGATCTAATTTACTCAAGTGTTGGGCAGCAACATAAAGAAAACATTGCATATCTTAAAAATCAGTTCACCTAGGCACACTAAGGAGAAGGCTTGCCAAGAGAATAAATGCAACAAATAAATCCAATATTCTTATTCAACACGTGTGAAAATGATAAACCTCTGTTGTTCTCTCCCAGGCTGAAAGAAGAATACATATTTATATTCTTATATATAGGTGTGTGTGTATATATAGATATACATATATATATGTATATATATATATCTCACCTAAATGTTTGAGTTCTTTATTCAATAAATAGTAAGACCCAGAGGGCAGCCTATAAAACCTAAATCATAAAGTATACCTGCCTTGTAACATCACCTACAAAATATTCCACATTTATCATAGCCAGCATGTCCAAACTGTATTCATTTTCAGATAAACATGAGCTTGGGGAGAGAAATGGCTTTGAAAGGCTAAGACCTAAATCTGTTCTTTTTCTTCAGCAGTGTGGAGAATGTCTTTGGGGACTGCCAGTATTGTTTGTTTGCTTTCATGGTTAAGAAAGTCCAAGTAATACTTTGTGATTATATGTCAGGAGTTAAAGTAGTACTATCGGATAGTACAATTTAAGAAGAAAAATACTAATAGGGAGATGTGGCTAAATAAAAAAAGATCCCCAGGTTTCCGGGCAGAATGTTAGTGGGCTAGTTTACACAGCATATTGTTGGTGCTGATTCTGCATGTTTTGCAAATAGCAAAATGTTAATTTTTTTTTTGATTCCTTCACTACATTATCTGAAAAGTGAAGATAATATAGAGTGGATATTCCTCACTGCATTTTTGAGGGGATTAGGTAATAATAAATAATTTTTTAGGGTTTCTTTACATTTAAAGATAAAAAAAGATGAGAAAAAAGGAATAATTTTCTGGTATCTATTGTAACTTATTGGCATGCATTTTACTTGGAAGCAATCTGTATAGCAAATTTCAACTAGGGGATATTTTAAACAAATCTTATTCCATAATCAACATGCTTTGACACCAATCTTTCACTTGTCAAGTACACATCACTGAAAACTGCTCATATAAAACATATTCTAACAGAGCAACCTATGTTTACCTTGGAGATGGGCAAAGAAGGTCGAAAGGTTTTATAGTAGCAAAAATAGCGTCTTTCTTTTGTCTGTTTATGTTAAGCCAAAAACTGAGCATATCATAGGGCTAAAGAAGGAGAGAATAAAATTCTAGTAGGATCTCAGTCTGGTCTATAGGCACTGACTTTAGTCTTATTTCACAGCTATGGTGGGGGCTGCAATGATTCGCAGATACTGGTGTGGCAGTCAGAACACTGACCCTCTTAACAGTTCCACATCTTAAACCTTGGAGCCTGTGGGTATGTTACCTTACACGGCCACAGGAGCTTTGTGATAATTTGTTACAGCAGCAATGGGATGCTAATATAGTCTACAAGAGAAAAGAGGGAAAACTCCATCCACTTTTTTCTTAAGAAGAAAATGTGTTTTTACTCTCCTGAGGGCCAAGAGTCATATAACACTTGCATGTTTCACAGACAACGCCTGGTTCTCTCCTCCTGCCCTAATGTAAGCCGTGACCCTGACACGGCTGACCGAATGCAGGAGACACGCCAAGCCACCTCCAAACCAGCCCCCACTGCTGCATCCAGAGAGCAAGCATAATTCCTACTACTTCTCTCTGTGAAACCCCTTGGTAACCCCCCCAGCAGCGTTCGGGTTGGGACGCACACAACTCAGCTTAATACATAGCATCCCTCCCGAAAACCCTCGCTAGCTTCTTCCCCTCCCCTCCTCACCAGCCCTCAACACACACACGTGTGCACGCAACACACCAACCTCTCTCCCGTTCTCGCGCCACTCTTGCTCTGTGTGCATGTATGTGTCAACTCTGACGTAGAATATAGAATTCATTCCTTGTGGAGTTACTTTCTTTCTGGGATTTTATTTTGTTATCTAGCTTACTTTTAATTCTTCAAAATCAAGGTAAGGGTCATTTTCTCAAGGAAGCTTCCTTCCCTGATGCCTTGATATTACTATTACAATGTAAATCCCCATTTTTTTCTCTTCCTCCTGGACTCTTTACATCATTACTTATAAGACTTATCATTGAGGCTGCAACAATTCATGATGTATTTCTTCCCCACTGGACAACTAACTCTAATAACCATGACTCAGTCTTTTTTCAATTTTCAATTTTGTGTTAAGCACCCCACATAGAGTTAATATTCTAGGTGGTCAATAAGTGTCGAAAAAAATGAATGAATGTGGTTTTGATGATGGGGAGGGTGCTGCTCTTTGAGAGTAGTAATTATTCTTAAAAGTTTTTTTTTCCCCAGAACAATAATGGTTACAACCATCCTTAATCTCTCCTTCAAGCCTCCCTGTGATTTAAAAAAACCACTTTCCAAGACAGTATTCTGGGGAAAAATTTAGATCATGACCACCCTCCAAATATTTTGTGTCTATACATCAACTATCCCACATTAACATGGCAGTCTTTACTCTGTCAGTATTAGTATCGTTCACTCACTTATTTGTAAGAGAGCAACGCAAAACTCTTAGGAAGAGCCCACCAAAAATATAAATGGTCAAATTTATTATGGCAAATGTTAATGACTAAAAAATACGGCACAAAGACAAACTATTAGAAAAGACTGGTGTTAATCGGGAAATAATTTTGGAAGAGATTAGTTCTCAGGGAATCATTAAAAATATATTGAACTAGTTTTATGAAAAAAATATGCAAAGAGGTTTGAGGAGTTGTATAAACAAACATCCTTGAGTTGCGAAGATCCTGGAAACTTATTAACCACATTTATAAAAATTGTAAAACTTTGTTGGGAGAAAGTAAGATGCATAAAATTGCAGTGTAAGATTGGAACTGGCTAGAATGGATGACTTGAGTAAAGAACCTGAAATAAATGGGCCAATTTCTTGCTTACTATGATACATTAAAACTTAACTGTATTTTGTGACTTTATTTTGTCCTAGATAGGAATGAAAATATTTTTTATTTGGTAATAAAAGATTGATTTGTATCTTCCTTAAGACAACAAACCAGCTCAGTAATACCATGAAACACCTCCATAAGGTATCACTTCCACATTTTTTATGTTAAAAATAAAGATACTCTTTTTTGTTTACATAAATAGACTATGGAAAGTAGTGTAATTAAAATCTTAGTTTTACTCTTTATGGGTAATCACAGCTTCTCTATTCGGAGGATATAATTCCCTTTGTCCAAATGTGCATTCATTCCATTTCAAATTTGTTTCAATACAAAGGAGACTGAGAAAATTCCCTGAATGTCTGCAGTGGGATAATTTCCATCAACCAGCAAACATGGTGAAACATCTCCCACCTGAATAGAAGTTCAGCCCAGTCACCATCCTCCTTCAGTTGTACATCACATTCATCTGCTCCACAAAAAAGCAAAAGTTCTCAAAAAAGTTTATTCTGATTGACTCTGCTTTCTTTTTACTCTTTTTCCCACTGAGTCACTTTACTTGGGTTTCCATTTAAATGACTCCACTGAAGGTTGAATGACAAAGTTGCCAACAACTTCCATCTTGCTTAATCCAGTGTTCATTTACTAATCTCCATCCAATAAAAATGATCACTCCTTCCTTTTAGCAATATTTTCCTTGGCTTCTAGAACATCACACACTGCTGGTTTTTCTCCAACTCCCCTGGCAGCTCTCTCTGTGTCTCATTTGCTAATTCTTTTTCATCTTCCCAACCTCCAAATCTTGGAATAATATAACAGGTTTCTGTCTTTGGCTCTTTTCTTTCCTTATGTGCAGTCATATTTTGTATGGTCTTATCTGTTCCTATGGCTTTAAATCCTACTTATACTTACGAATTCCATACTTATAAGCATTGTGTGCCTTTTTATTTGTATGACAATAATAATAAATCCCTACAATCTGCCAGAAATTATTCCTAGATTTTTATATGGATAACTAATTTAATCCTCACAACAACCTTAGGAAGTAAGCTTTCTTATTATAATTATATTTTGTAAAAGATGTAAGTAAGACATAAAAATATTAAGCCTCTTGCCAGCTAGTAAGTGGTAGAGCAGTCAAACTCTCAATCTCAGTCTTAAACATTACTCATAGGAGTCTCATGTTTAACATGTTTAAAACTGAACTATTGAAACTTTTCTCAAGACAGCCCCTCACTTGTCCTGTCCATTTCTTTAAAAAGATTCTAGTTGATAATTGACTTATCTGTCTCTTTCACATCTACAGTCAATCCATCAGTCAAGACTAGTCCACTCAATTTTTTTTTTTTAATTTCCTTATTGGCCCTTTTAAATCACCTACACTGTTACCACTCTATTTTAAGCCATCAAAATCTCTTTCGTGGACAATATTTTTCTCCCACTCTTAACTTATCTCTTTATTCTACTCCCCCTTCCTTTTATTTTCCACCCACTGTCAGAATACCATTTAAAAATATCATAAAATTACATGGGCCAGATTATGTCACTCTTTTTCTCAAGAACTCCAGTAGTTCGTAAGACAATTTCATAGCCTACAAAGTACTGCTTAATTGTGGTGCTGATCATCTTGCTAAGCCCCTTTTGTCCCAGCTATACTAGCCTTCTTGATGTTTCTCAAACATAGTTTTCAGGTTAGTATTGACTGTCTTTCTACTTGCTGATTCCTTTAACTAAAAAACTTGCTCCCCTACATGTTATTATGATTAGTCTATGGGGGAGGAGGCAATTTGTCGTAGACTTAAATTCCCTAGGAAAATATAGTTGGTAAAAGTTATTTGAGTCATTCATTCTTTCATTCATTCATTCATTCAACAAAGAATTAAAGCCTACTATATTCCAAGAATTGTAAGAGTTACTTAAGGGCTGCAAAGTTAAAGTCCTGCATTCCAGGACTATACCTTCTATGAGCAACAATTATTTACAACTCACCTTTACCTAACACTGTTGCTCAATCCTGGGTGGTGATTTTTCTTGAATAACTAAATTGACATTGATTTTGTACTTTTTGGTTCAACTTAGGAAGAATATTAGAACAGGACTCAAGGTAATACTAGGGAAATTTTACATTTCAGAGATCCAAGTGGCACCCATGAAAATGGAGAGGATGTCAATGCATTGCTGTAGACTAGTGGAGAGAAGTCCACTTTCAGCTAACAGTCAAGACTACAGGTAGTTTAAAAGGAACAGAAAAAAAGAGGATATGCTAAGAGAAGCTTCCCCCAAAGCACCAGGAAGTAGAGGACAGTAGTGTCTGTATGACAGTATTTTTATTATTATTATTCAATGACTTCACTTCATCTCCCAATACACACACATAAAAGTTACTGGCTGTAATGTTCATTTTTAGGAGCATTTTTGTTTTGTTATCTTCTCTTTTTTTTTGTAGAAAAAGATAACAGTGCTAAGGAATGACTGCATAAGAGAATATTTTGATTACAACAAATGCTATGTTATTCATATGGTAACTTATAATCTTCCACATTTAGCCTATGAATTTATTAAGCAGGATCCTCTTGGCAAAAAGAAAGAATAAATCCAGGATTTAAATTCCCCCCCCCATTTTTTTCAAAGCCCTTGAGTTCAGCAGTCCTTTCTCATCTCACTCATATATATCTGTATCTATATTTATGTCTATATCTATATCTATGTTGGGTGAAAAGAAATAGCATATGGGAGACACAGTAAAATGTGAGATCAGATGGTAGTAAAGAATGGTTGAAAACGGGGAGTATAAAAAGAGAATTTTTTATTTGCAAAAAACACAGCCATCTAAAGCATTGATCCCCTGGGCACACTTAGACACTCCCAGAGCTCCCCAGGGGATACAACACACAGCTGAAGAATTACTGATATGATTAACATGTGGTCTTTAAGGTCAATAGCAGCCGCAGAGGCAGCAGCAGTCACAGTAAGCATTTATTGACTGTTCCTATGCACTAGACATTGTGTTAGGTTCTTGGGAGATACAAATAAACATAAGATATGGTCAATAATATCCCAATATATCCATAGATTGCACAATTTGTTAGGATACTTACAGCCAGGGAGATCCATGATTTGTAGTGTTATTGTAAGTTTATGTAGATTAGGTGATGCTATGGAAAAGTATATAAAGCGTTTCCTTTTATGAAGAGAGTTGGACCCAGACAAAGCAAGAGAAATGGCTTTGCTCATTTGGAAACCATACATAGTTAGTGACGATAATAATAAATCTTGGCTCCTGCTATGGACTAGGTACTGTAATATCCTTCCATTCAACTAGTGAGGCTGCTAACTGAGATGCAAGACCAAAACCAGGGGATCTGCCTAGCACCAACCTGCAGACTCATGAAATTTTGGAGAGGTTTGCTGTCCAGTAAAAGCTAGTTTACACATGAAGTAGAGCTCAGAAGACACTTGTGACCTTCCATATTCAGATGATAGAGTCAAGAGCGCCACTGAGATACTAGAGAAAGAAAAGAAGGTGAACACACAAGAACAAAATCTTGGGATAGACTCATATCTTAAACAAGTGAAAAGAAGAAGGAAAACTGGCAAAATACATGGCCTCTTCAGATACATTCTGATTTTACTTAGCATGCTATATGCAGTGGTCCAGATCAATTACCCCTCTTCTGATAAATCTACTACAACATTTACCTGAGAAACCATCCTTTCCCTGCTATAATCCTTTTGCCTCAGTTTCTGAGAGTTGCAAGCATGCCTAGCCAGTGGAGAATCACACTGCCCTGAACACTGTGATTAATTAAGGTATGATCAACTGGCCCAATCATAGCCAATGGGACATAAACAGAGAGGCCCTCTTTCTTTCATTCTTTCTTCTTCTTCTTCTTTTTTTTTTTTTTTTTATTGCACTTGAACCTGACAAACATTAGATCTAGTGTTGCTGGCAGCCACTTAGTGGAAACTAAGAACGAAGACAACATGGAGATGAATATAGCCAAGTAATAATGAAAGAACTGGGCTGGGTGACATTATTTAAACCCCTGCCACAGTTCAGAACTGAAGCTAGTACTTACCTTAAACTTTTCAGTTTGATGTAATAAAGGTAATAAAGTCCTCTTTTGTTTAAGTCCTTTAAGTGGGATTTTTCTGTCTTTTGCAAGCAAAATAATCTTAACATTTAAGACTTAAAAAATAAATTTTGTAACTTTCCTGTAACATTTTTACACAAATAAGAAAAAGCCCCACCAGATTTAAAGAAAATTTGGACCATGTGTTTTCTGCATCTCTGATAAACACAAAAATAAATTTTAATCAGGTTTTTCTTTATACTTTCTACAATCATTATCACTGGTGTCTGTAGTAACTGTAACAACCACCTCCATGCACTAGGTACTCCGACATGCACTTTATGTATATTGATATGTAAAAATTTCATTTAATCTTTAAAACTGACCTGCAAGTTAGCTGTTATATTAATTTTAAAGATGAGGAAAATGAGATATAGACATGGAAGACCTGTTATCTATTAATAAATCAAATCTAATAACTGATTTTTCTGTGTATACAGAGAAAATGTCAGAATTTAGGAAACTGTATTTTAAATAGAAGTCATGTTTATCCTTCAATGATGAAAATATAGAAACATATTATGAAATTACAGTATCATGGTAGTTTCAATATATAATAAGGGGTTTTGAATTCTTAGGTCTGAGAAATAAAAATATCATATACTCAGAATCAGCTGAATTAACCGAAGTTACAGGACCTCATACGATGAACATGGACATTAACGATTTCTCAGATGTGAAAATATGGATGCGATTCACATACTTACAAGACATTACATTTTAGTCAATGAAACATGTTTTTACTGACTCAGTAACCACCTAAATGTAAGCTCTCTAATCTTATTCCTGTTGAAAGTGATTAAGATGCTTTGATAACTCGAAAATCTAGGATGATGATTATTTCCATCTGTAACACTATTGGATCCTATTGACCAGTCATGGTTTATCACAGAACATTCATCTGACACATACTTCAGGAGTACAGCATTTATATTGTAAGCATTGCCTAACCAGTAAACCATTTAGAAATAGGTTGGGGTGTTCAAAAACTTAGTAAAACTTTGCAGAATATTGCACTGAATCAACTATCATATATGTACATGTATACTACAGATTCAGTTACCAGGAAAAAGATTACTTCCTTGAATCCTTGGAAAATTAAAGCATGACGTAATTTGTATTTTTTGACAGTCAAGGCAATTGCTTATGAACTCCTTGTTCCTAAATCAATGTCCTTCTCTTCCCACACAAAAGAATTTAAAAAATCTGAAAGTGTGTTATCCTTTTAGTTAACTATTATTTTCAAAGAAAATGTTTTGGGAAATTTTAAAGAGACCATATATAATTGGGGGAGGTTGTGAATCGAAAAGAAGTGCAGCCCCATTTGATAAAACTATCCACAATTATCAAGTGACCCAAGCTCAGTAAAATTTGAATCACTCTAAATCTTTTCCCCGGATGTAGCTCAAGCATTCTTCAAGTATAAAGTTTGCCTTTTGTCTTATTGTGTTATTCTGTCCCCTATTTTAATAAATGCTGGATCATTTTCTGGTCTAAAGGTTACAGTAATTTGTTACAAAATTCCTGTAAGGATCACCCTGTCACAGACTTGTGACTTGAAAGTGGGTATTTCTGTCATCACACCAAAGTACTAACTCTCTCTGGGTGTGCCTGTGCTCTTGTGAGGCTGGTTTTGTTGGGATCAGCATGGAGACCTATGCCGCTCACCAACCTTGCAACAGGAACCATCGACCTACTGTTTCTGGCCTTAAGTTAATGCTTTCAGGAAATAAACGTTCATATTTACAAAATGCAATGTTGTACATTATTTTTCCTAAGGCTGGGCGTAATCTTCAACCTACTGACATTGCTATATACAATTGTTAAAATAAATCAAGTTATGAACATGTTATCCATAATAGGAATATTCTTTTGGTCATGAAGAGCCAATCCAAATATGATTTATAATCAGGAAGCTATCCTTTAAAAAATGTTGAGGGTTTTTAAGTCTTTTCCCCAATATTTTTGCAGGGATTTATACTCTAGGGAATTTAAATCTCTACTCCATAGCCCCCACCTTAAAAGATAAATTGAAAAATAAAGTGTATTAAATGAAGGTGTATCCTTGAACTTGTCTAATAGAACAGTTTCCACAAACTGAATCCTTCAAATTGTAGACACAAGCGGGATGAAGTTCATGTTTAAGGCAACCAAGGATAATTAAAAAGGGATCAAGAATAAGTGAGGCAAAAATAATACTCTTTTTGCTTCCCAGCTGGCAAGACTTGAAGGGAATAAAGCCATAAGAGTCTAATGATAGAGAAAGAAAAGGAAGAAGCCAAGTCATTCAGGAAAAACTGCCATATGGCTGGAGCTGAGAACACGTGAGTGCGTCTCCCACATTATGTAGTTATGCAGAAGGGGTGCCGTCAATAACTGCGCTCGCTGCGCTGAGATCTGTAGATTCCTGTCCAAATTCTTCCGCTTTTTATTATTTCAAGAAGTATTTATTACCATCTCGGAACAGATCTAATGACAGTCAAAAGAAGTTATTTACATGTAAACAACCAAAATTGGCATCACATACTTTTATATTGTATGCAGCCAAGTACACATTTTTAACAGCTGTATTTTACCATTTTTGAATCAGCCCATACTATTAAAGGAACACAAGTATTCTAGGAGTACAGAAGCTAATCTACTTTGACAAAGTCCCCAAACTTAAGCAAATTTGAAGATAACCAATAGCTCCATAATTAATTATATTAATTAAATGATCAAATAAATTAAAATCTCTTTTGAATCAGTTACCTGAGATTTGAAATCCAAACCTTGATAATTCATAAACAGAAATATTTAAATTATCATTTGTGATGAAATATTTTATTTTAGATATATATTTTATGTGTAACACTGGTTTTCCCCAAAATGAAAGATAGTGATATAAGGAAATGAGTTTCTAATATAATAAAATTCATAAACCTTTTCATTTTTCTTTTTAAAATAATTGCTTAACTTTAAAAAAGTGTTAATAAATGTTTCTATAGGTGATATAGGTATATATGTATATACATAGAAAGAGTGAGTCAGAGAGGGAGGGAGAGGGAGAGAGAAAGTTAGAACGTGATTTTTGTTGCTTATAAGAGTGGTTAAAATTTTTCTTAAATCATGAAGGAAATATTAGTTTTGGTTTCCTGGGAAAGCTCCCAAACAGAATAAACTCTCCTGTGGTTTATTTGTGGAGGCTAAAGTTGGACAATCTCTTGAAGTTCCTGCCATCTCTAATAGAATATTTTTGACACATTTTCCCTAAAACAAGTGTTACCTGAGAAGGAAGAACACACTTTTTTATAGTGTAATGGATCAAAATAAAATGACAGCATAATAGTGATACTGACGATGCTTGTAGTGGTGGCTGACATTTATGAGTACTTACTATGTGCCAGGTACTTTTCCAAACATGTTTCATGAAAAACTCATTTAGTCCTCACAAAAATCCTATAAGATGGATACTATTATTATGATGATGTTATACTATACATGAGGAAACTGAGGCAAAAAGAAGGTAAATAAACTTGACGAGGTTAGGTGGCTAGTAAGCTTCCAAACCTGGAACCCAACACCCATTCCCTTAAGCACTGACAACACTGCTTTCTTTACAGTGATACCAGAAATGTGCTGATTAAACAAGGCTAGGATAGTCTTTCCAGTCTTAACATAGCTCAAGTCTAGAGTAAAATAAACATGCTTGACACTTATCATCTATTCAGTTTTTAAAATAACTTTTACTTCAAGTCCACACAGTTATGACTCAGCTTTAGAAAATACAAAGAAACATACAAAGGGGTGAATTTACAGTTTCAAGTACCATTTTCCAATCTTCTTAAAGAGAGCAAGTGGACAAGAACACTGCATCCCTTTGAAATACACACACTTAGATTTTTAAAAATCTTCTTGTATTTTGGGGAAAGAATGTGAACCAAGAAGATCATAGTCCAGTCTACTGGGCAAAGTATGTTTTCTTTATTGGTACTGCACACAAAAGCAAATTTTCACACACAAAAAAGCGACTCTTTAGAAAATCCTCCAAAAAGCCATTGAACTTCTGCCAAGAAATATCCCTAAACACTCTGGAATAAACAAGAGCATCTGGCACTGCTCCGTGTGAGCTGTCACCTTTACTCTGCCTGTTCATAGACTTTCTGGAAAAGAAGGTGATGCTTCCATCTGGTCACAGCAGCAAAGAAAGCAGAACGCATCGAAGTGCTTCTGCTGAAAATCTGAGACTAAATCCTGCAAGACTTTGTAACCTGATACAAAATAGAGCCCTGGATTCTTCTCATAATGAATGGTCCCAGTACTCTAAACAGAGAGCACTGAGGAATAAAGAGGGTTACTAAGGATTTGCTCACTTTTATGTAGGTTTCGCTTATACATGTTCACAAATTGTTAACCATTTGTGATTTTCTTGTTAGTAACATGAAGACTTTTGGGATGTTCTGAGGTCCTCCGGGTAAACAGGAGTTTTATTGGCTTTATTTGGGTAACTGAAGCTTTAGAGTTCCTTTTCTAAAACAAATGCATTAAAATAAATTATAAATAAATAAATAGATTGATACACAAAGAAATAAAATTGACAATAAAGGAAGGTTGGTAGAGAATAAGATTAAGGTCACTAGAGAAAAAAGTGATTTTAACCTTAAGACTGAACTCAACTTTGAGAGGAATATTTAAGATTTGAGATCACTGGTGATCATTTCTGGGAATGACATAATGAAAGAGTTCACTTCATTTGAGAGAGTGTAACTCCCATCTGGAGTTAGGTGCCTGCTGACACAGGAACTTAACCACATTTCCTAGAAGAACAGCCATATGTTAGGGGCTACTTTTTCTCTTCCATTTCCATCTACTGCCTTTAGACCAAGCATTCTTAACTTTAGGCCTTTGGGCTTCCTGAAATTCTATTTAAAAATTTGCATGTGTGAGTGTGTGGGTTGTGTGTGTGTGTTTGTGTATGTATGTGTGTGTGTGTGTTGATTTTCTTTGGCAGGGGTCCAGAGCATTACGAGACACCAAAAGCTTTTTTAAAAATACTACTTTTGGATTCTCTCCAATGACTTGGCCACTTGACTTGAAACAGAGAATTTCTTTCTTTGCACCACACTTAGAAAAAACCTCTGTAGCCTCTGATAAAGGCTTAATGAAAAAAAATGATGATAGCGAAGAGGATGGCAATGTGGTCATAATTGCCTTAACAGGCTCACCAAATATATTCACTTAAGGTAATTTCAAAGTGTGTGTGTGATTGAAGATACTAGATTTCAGCTAATTTTTTAATAATAATAAGTTGAATTTTACAAAGGTAATAGGCCTGAGAGAAATAAGCTAGATGCCCTGATAAGACCTTTGCTCTGTATGCTCAACGTGTCTATAATATTCTCTTCACAAAGGCATAGAAATAGCCGGAAAAAAGAGAAATAGGGAACTATTCTCTGTCTGTTTAATATTCAGGAGTTATTCCTGTTGTGCTTTACATCTCTCAATGTCAAAGAATTAAGAAAAGAATGTGCTAGACTGGGAGTCAGGGGACTTGTTTTATGTTAGGACAAGGATTGTCACTGACTGGCTATCTGGTCTAGGACACGTCGCTTGGCCTTACTCTAGTTCTCGCAGAAAAAGATAAATGCATATTAAAAGTTTTTCCTAGTTATCTCATTTTATGCTTTAATAACAACAGACATGCTTTCTTAATCATATTTTACAGTTTTCAAAATCCTCTGTGTTCATTAGTGACCTTGATACTCATAGCCACTTTTGTAAAAAGGGCAAAAGAGTTATATTTTTATTTTAAATATATAGATATGATGTTTAAAGGAATTTTGCCAAGAGCACCAAGAAGCGAAAAGCAAGATTAAAACCTAAGTCTTAACATTTCCTGCTTCAGAGCTCATTCCTTTCCACCGTCTTGACTCTGACTTTCTGACCCTTTGATTTAGACTTTATTATAATAAATAGTTACACATCTACTGCTTGCTCGCATTTATACATACATGTCTACATTTGTTTTTCACTGTTCCTTCTTGCATGTCAAATATTTCTTTAGGGGTCATTCTCATTCATAAAGTATGTCCTTTAGAATTCATTAAGTGAAGGTCTAGTGTTTGTAAACTCTGTTTTCGTTTATCTGAAATGTCTTTATTTCACCTTTGCTCTTTCTGAAATCTCTATTGCACATCTCAATGAATTTTAAAACATTTTTACACAACCCAGATCAAGACATAGAATGTTTCTACCTTCCCAGAAAACTCACACCTGTGCTCCCTTGAGTCCTCCAAGGGTAAGTAGCCTTCATTCCATCTTCTAGTACTATAATTTTGATCATTTTTAAAACTTATAAAAATGTGATTGTACAGTCAGTACACTTTTGTCTTTGATTTCTTTCACTGCACAGTGTGTCTGTGGAATTAATCTCTGTGTTTCATTGTATAGTCATTTACTCGTTGATTCCATGTAGTAATCTATTGTATAAATATACCACAATTTTTATCAATGCTCCTGTTGAGATTATTTGGGTAGTTTTCAGTTTTGGATAAATTACAAATAAACATGTCTTTTTCTTAACATAGGCACTTACTTATTTTGGGTATACGCCCAGAAGTGGAATTGTTGGGTCACAGGTTGTATGTAAGGAATGTGTTAGTTGGTTCTACCAAAATATTTTCTAAAGTATTTCTACCCATCTTGCAATTCCACAGGAAAGGTTAGGACAGCTTTACTGAAATATTTTTGTGATCAGCCTTTTAAATTTTAGCCATTCTAGTGGGTGAGCAGTGGTATTTCCTTGTGGATTTAGTTGGGCTTTCTCTGATGACTGTTTTTCATGTGCTAATTATCTATCAAGTTTTCTTCTTTTTGAAGTGCCTGTTCAATGTTTTGTCCAGTTAAAAATTAGATTGTTGATATTTTTTATTGATTTATAAGGATTCCTTACATATTATGGGTATCAGTCTTTTACCATATGTAAGTATTGCGAATAGTTCTGCCTAACATGACTTTGCTACCGTCTTCTTAATAGTGTCTTTGGATCATCTAGATATTTAGTTTCCACTTCACTAGTTCTCTCATAGCAATCTCTAATATTCTGTTTAAATTTGCAATTAAAAATTTTTGGTAAATTATATATTTTTTTTAATTCTAGATTTTTTTTTCTTTTTTTAAAATGCATCTTGTTTCTTAGTCTGTTCAGGTTGCCATAATGAAGTGTTATAGATCGAGTGGCTTAAACAACAGAAATTAATTTTCTCACAGTTCTGGAGGCTAGAAAGTCGAACATCAAGGTTATGGCTGAGTTCAGCTTCTGGTAGAAGTTCTTTTACTGAATGGCAAATTGCCACCTTCTGTCTGTGTCCTCACAAAACTTTTCCTTGGGGCAGGAGAGAGAGAGAGAGAGAGAGAGAGAGAGAGAGAGAGAGAGAGAGAGATCTCTTCCTCTTCTCATAAGACCACCAATACTAGGGAATCAGTACCTCACCCTTATGACCTCATTTAATCTTAATTTACTCCCAACAGCCCTGTCTCCAAATATAATCACACTGAGGGTTAGGACTTTTTTCTAGGACTTTCAATAACTGGAGATGTTTTCTTGTGTGTTTGGTGATCTTTGATTGTTTATATTTGAATATTTCTATGGGAGCCTGATTTGGGAGAATTTTTCTCTAGATAGGATCTTTATTTGTTTTCACCAGCATCCAAGAGCTTCGCTTATCTAAGACAGTTTCAGCTCACTTTTAGTTTCCTAACTTTGTGGAGGCATGTCAAGGTCAGTACCACAACCTGCTACTGATGCTAGGTAGTTATGTGATAACCCAAAGTGGTTTTGTATGTTGCAAAAATACTATCTCACCTCCAGAGGAAGGTTTGGCACTACGGTAATAACCTTAGCTTATAACTCCTGTTGCTGTAGTAGGCTTTTTTGTTTTAAGGAATATTTGGTATTTACAGCATAATTAATGTTGAATTGCTGCTGCATAGTATTTCTGTATTAAACACAGAAAAGATAATTTAATATATAAAGCAAAAATCATATTGATTTTTAAGAAAAGGACTTAGAAGTTGCAGAATGGGTTTTCCTCTGAAACTTTGAGAAAATCAATATGTTGACTTAGGAATCTTGGTTGAATACTTAGACTCATCCTAGAAAAATCTGTTAGAACCAAACCCTGTTCAAACTTACATTTTAAAGCATGAGCTTCCTGTCTCCCTGTGTGGACCCACGTTGGGCAAATTTCCTTCACCACAACTTGGTGTCGGTAAACTGACTTCACTGTGTATTGGGCAAATGGACCCAAGTTTAGTCCAGTAACATAATCACATGACAATCAAAGTATAGAACACTTTTATTGCCTCCAAAAATTTATTTGTACCCTTCTCTGTCATCTTCTCCCCCTTTCATGGCCGTTGGCAACTATTAATCTGCTTTCTGTCACTGTAAGTTAGTATGGCCTATTTTAGAATTTTTTAAAACTGGAATTATAGTATGTAATATTTTATGTTGGTTTCCTTCACATAACGTGGTAATACTGAGATCCATTCATGTTGCTGTACTATCACTAATTCATTGATTTTTAATGCTGAGTAGTATTACATTGTATGACATAATTTGTTTATTCTTACACCTGTTGGTAGACATGTGGCTTATTTCTAGATTTGAGATTTACAAATAAAGCTTCTAGCTTCTACAAACACCATTACAAATCTTTGTATGGACATGTATTTCTCTTTATTTTAAGCATATACCTAGGAGTAGAATGGCCAGATCATATGGTAGTTCTAAATTTAACATTTTAAGAAATTGCCAAGCTGTTTTCCAAAGTGTTGTAAAGTTTTACATGCTCATCATAAATGAATGAAAGTTTCATTCACTTCATAACCTAGTCAACACTTTGCATTATTATTGATTTTTTTCCATTGGCCATTCTAATTGATTTCTGTCAGTAATTTATTGAGATTTTAATTTACATTCCCTTAATGACTAACAATGTTGAGCATCTTTTCATGTGCTTATTGGCCAATCCTATATCTACTTCTGTGAAGTGTCTGATCAAATACTTTGCTCATTTTTTGGGCTTTTTTTTTTTTTTAATTGAGCTTTAGAAGTACTTGATGTATTCTGGATGCAAATGCTTTGTCAGGTATATAATTTGAAAATATATTCTCTCAATTTTTAAAAAATTTTCTTTAAAGTTTATTTTGAAGAGCAAAAGTTTTTAATTTTCAAGAAGTTGAATTAATTATATTTTTCCTTTTTTGGATTCCATTTGTGTCCTGATTCCATTTATGTCCTAAAAATCTTTGCCCAAAGTAACAGGTATTTTCTCCTATTTTTTCTTTTAGTTGGTTTTCCTGGAAACATATCCAAGAAATTCCTTTATTTGTCTATTTATTCACTAGTACCACATGATTTTAAGGACATTTATAGTACTTTTAAACCCCTGGTAGAAGTAGTCTCCTCTTACAGTTCTTTCTTTTCAGTTTTCCTATCTATTCTTGCCTGCTTATTTGTCCATATAAATTTTATTATAAGCTTGCTTAGTTCCATTGACATTTTTATTGGGATTGCATTAAATTTATAAATTGACTTAGAGAAAACTGACATCTTGATGATCTTGGAATATTCCAACCAAGAACAAGGGAGATGTGTCCATTTGTTCAAGTCAGTTTTTTTTTGTGACTTTCATGAGTATTTTATAGCTTTTTATGTGTAAATTTTGAATATTTCATTCTAGGTTTATTCTTCAGTTTTTGTTTATTTATTATTTGTTTATTGACGTTTTGAATGCGGTTTTTGTTATCTTTATATCATCTAAGTGGTTTTTACTTGAGTATACGTATGCTATTGATTTTTACATGATAATTTTAACTCCTGTTACTTTGCTGAATACTGTTTGAACAATTTTATCTCCGGTTCTCTACCATTTTACAGGCATACCATCATGTCACCTGAAAACAAACAAAATTTTATTTCTTTATTTCCAATTCTTGTCTCATTTTTCCCTCTTTTAAAATTACATTAGCTATTATTTCTATTAGAAAAATGTTTAGTAATAGTGGATATGGTTGTTATCTTTGACTTTTTCCTGACCACAGTGACAAATGTCTGTAGTTTCTTATTTTGTAGTGTAGGCTATCCACTTGATCATGCTAAGGAAAAAATCTATCCATTCTCACTTTCTCAAATTTTTTTTGATAAAAAATAAGTGTTGAATTTTGTTATAGGCCTTTTCAGCATCTATGATGAGAACCATATAATTTTTCTTCTGAAACCTACTAATATAGTGAATTTATGTTAATAGATTTTTCTAATATTGAGTCACCCTTGCTTTATCTGTATAAAAATCTACTAAATCATGGTTTATTATTTTCTTTCTAAGGTTTGGTAGTCTATTCACTAACATTTTGTTTAGAATGTTTGTACCAATAGTCATAAGTGATACCAGCTTGTAATTTTTTATTCTATCTTTTTCAAGATTACCTATGTGTTATGCTTGTTTCACAGAAAGAATTTTGAAGTGTCCTTTATTCTTAATACTCTGAAATGATTTATTTAGTCATGAGACTATTTACCAAGGCCTGGTCCTGAGCTCAGGAATTTAGTACTTAGAGTCTGATGTTCTCTGGGATGGATTTTGTCTCGGCATTAAGTCATCCACTTCATTCTCCTATTTCGCATGGAGTAGCTAAGTCTCTCCAAGTCTCCTCATTCCTGACGGCTAAACCCATGGTCTTGTAGTAGTAGCCAGACCTTTCAGTGGTAGCTGTGTTGGAATCTGTGGTGTATTCTCTACTTCCATGTACTTTGAACTGCTTGATGTTCTCTGGCTCCTAGTAATGATGACGGGTCAGGTGTGGTTTTATTTGCATTTCTGTTCATTCAAGATTTTTTTATATTGTAAAGATTCAAATTCAGATAACCACCATTATCCTCCAGACATTTTTTAAAGTTTATAAATAACTTCATAAAGACATTCAAAGGGACAGTCTTTTTAATAATCATAAAATCTGCTTGGAATGCAGTATATATTCACTGTAACTGTTTAATTCTTGTTTAAAGTTCGCTACCCATGATAAATGTAATGGGAAAAAAAAGGGAAAATTTGAGATAAATATTTCAAGGTGACCAAAAAAAAAAAAATATATTATCCTGTATTCCATTTTTTATTTAAGGAGATACTCGTGTATCATTTTCAGATTTCAGTTTGATGGTCACATTCATAAATGTTAAAATGTTACCGTGTCAATAGTTTTTCATCACTGTAATTAAACACTTGGAAAAAAAAAACCTGTTGTCTTCAAGTTTGATTTTAAAAGACCCTGAATATTTATTCTGATCCTATATATTTAAGAATTGACTGGGCATTTTTCAAGCCAATTAAAATATGAATAATTATTTTGTGGGTTTAGAATTTAACTTTCAGCAATAAAATAATATTGAAGTTATCTTCTGCCTTTTGGAGAAAATATAGTTTTTATAAACATATTTTATTAGTATTCAACTGAATTTCTAATATTATGTTATATATAACATTGCTGATACTGTGATAGAATAAAAATGACTAAAATGTATTGAAATCTCCTCTGTTGAATCACGGAATATATTTCTTTGCTTCTTAAATTTGGACTGACTTAAATGGAACAATATATTAAGACAAAAGTGAAGTTATGTGATTCCTGAGCAAGACCTCAAGAATCCTTGCAGTTTTTACTTTTTCTCTCTAAAATGCTGCTATCCTCATGGGAAGAGTCCATTCCAGTTGCTTCCAGCCATCTCTGCTGATGTCTTAGACAAGTGAATGAGGCCACTCAAGATGACCCTTCAGCCCTCAGCTGTCTGACAACTGTATAGGTGACCCAAGAGTGTTCGGCCTAAGAACCACCTAGCTAGGCTCAGCCCCCATTTTTTTTTTTTTTTTTTGGAAGAGTGATTTATTTATTTATTTAGGTTTTAGGGGGCGTGGGTAGGCAATTAGGTTTATTTCTTTATTTTTGGAGGAGGTACTGGGGATTGAACCCAGGACCTCATGTGTGCTAAGCATGTGCTCTACCACTTGAGTTATATCCACCCACCCTCTAATTTTTTTATTAAGGAGGTGCAAATAAAAGGCTTTTTCAACCACTAAGTTTTGGGTTTTTTTTTTTAAATACAGCAATAGAAAACTCATCATTAATATGGCTTTGGAAAGAAAATAATCATTATTTGTTGATTTTTATTTAAAAGTGGGTTTTTAGCAATTCTCTAAAAATACCTGAAAAATAACAATGGGAAATTTTTATGTGCACCAGAAGGAACATGTCAGGGTTGAAGATGATTCTTTGCATTAATATGGAATTTTAAAAATATCTGTTAATACAAATAAAAGTAATGAGTTTAAAATCAGAAAAGGTAAATCTTTTTCAATTAAAAAATAATATTATATAAATGCATAGGTGTTCTTTTGATGTATTTAATCTCTGAACCTTGATGATGGTATGGGTATTTTAATTTGGGTGTCACATTTCAGTACGCTTGTGTGAATTGAAAATAGATTTGACAGACACTTCTAGAAACTGAATTCGCATCGAGAAGTGAAAATTTAAGCTATTCCAAATAAAAATGGTAAACATCAAAGATAAGAAGGCTACCACAATTCTACAAGAAAAAAAATGTACAGAGATTCATACTGTTCATGTAGAGATAGTTGCTAGACTATTGGTAGCCCACATACCAAATCATGGGGTTTAATTTCCTTAATCTCACAAAATGGCACATTGATGACACAGTCAGACATTATACGTAACACTGGATAACCTTGTCCATATGCATTTTTAAATTAAAAAAGAATAAAAGAAAGAAAGAAAGCAAAACAGAGGTATTCATTTTACTTCTAAATGTAAAGAGAGGAACCCACTCAAGGGCTGCTTCTCTCTCTTCTTGAATCCTCATTTCATGCGACCTGAGATTCCATCTGCCATTGTGCTGATTTCTCATCGACGAAGGCCAAGAACGTCTACTTCATAAAAAGAACTTTAAATGCACTTCTGTTCTGGAGACAAAAGAAGTTCACTGGGTTTAAAACACGCTGTAATGCTGAGTGGATGTGGTGTTGGTTACTGAGGTGGCAGGAGCCCAAGGACAGGACGACCACCTCTGAAGAGCTATAGCTCGATGTTCAAGGTCAACTTCAACAGAAGGACAAGGGTGATAGCTCTCTTTTCTAATTGAACAAGACAGATAATTGATCATCAGAGCTGTTAGAGATGCTGCTACAATGAAAATGCATATCTATATCTGGAAGGGAAGTTTACGCTCAATAGCAGCACTGAAGGGGACATTTTGTTATCTCCACCATGACTCTTACATACACCAAGATAACCAAAGTGGTATTTTCATGTTTTCAACTTCGTGATAGCAAACATATTGGTGAGCTCACTTGAACTTACAACCATTCGAGCTCACACTCAACACGTTATCATCTGCAAAGCAAACGACCTAGGTGCAGGCCATGAAATTTGCTTGTACATAGAAGCTTTTTCTTAAATCTATTCTTTCTGTAACTTCTTTCCCACATTACCCTGATTAAAGAAGACAATGTATACAACATAACTTTGCCACTTATACAACTCTCTGCTTGTCTGACTTCCAAGATGCTGAATATTCCATCTCAGGTAACATGACTTATCACTGCTGAACTTTCTATAATTTTATTTAAAGTGTTTGTCTTACTTTTCCTAGACATATTTAACTTATCACTTTTAGATCATACAACTTGGGTGTATCATTATATTTCTCACTGAGAAAAGTAGGATTCATATGAGATGAATAAACAGTAATTAACACAATTTTTTTCCCTATGTAGCCATATCTTGGTTGCTTCCATCAACTATCAATTCTCTCAAAAGACCACCCAAATAACTTGTAGATAAAGCAAGATAAAATAACTAACTCATAGATAAGATTATTACTGGCCAAACTAAGGGAGAGCATTTCACCCCGGTAGAGTCTTAATTGTGTTTGGAATGGGAGGGAACAAAGATGAAATATTTATGAGGTTTTGGGGTCTGATTCAAAGTAGGTCTTTTATTGTGAAGGCATGTTTGGGATCGGGCAAAATTTCTAATATAATCATAGAGGATTGTGGACACAGTGAGCCCAAGTTTCCAAATGAGAAGCAAACAATCATTTGATGATCCTGGTTGAGCCAGTTGCTGTCCTGAGTCCTTCCATAAGGGTTGGCTAAATTTTCTTATGTTCAGATGGATGGATTTTCAAAAAAGTCTTGAAACAATAAATAAAGTTATTTGCACTTTCATCTTCCTGTGCAAGAGAATTCTGGAATAGTCAAGTTATGTTACTGTGGATAGTGAGCTGACAGAATGCATATAATTTCTCTTCTCATTTCCAGATCAGAGGGAATTAATTTTCAAACGTGAAAGAGAAGTTGAAAATCAGCAAAAGCCTGCCTGAGAGGTATTACATCAAAGTGTATTTCCTCGGAAGGTTTTGGACAAGCTCAGGGAACGGCTTAAATTTAACCTAGTACCCAAAACAAAACAAACACAGTATCAAAAGTAAAGGGAAAGAGACCACTAAGCTATCAAAACTCTTCAAGGGCCTGGATCATTTGTTCACTGAGCACTCAAGGCTACATAGCATTATCCGTTACTGACTCTGCAGACAAGGAAAATAGAACACGGTGTTTCCCGAGGAGGCTGCTTGTTGCAAGGTGAGACTGAGTTTAGTAACCAACATTGTTCTTGGCCCTAATGTCAGAAGCTTTTGTGTTCCTCTTCACTGTAATTGAACTAGTACTGAGACACAGAGGGATAAGAAGAAGCTTTGGAAACAAACACACATTTTGGCTTGAGTAAAATTTAGCTTAAAAGAAAAAGAAAACTCGTGAAAAATCACAGTTCATTGCAGGGAAGCCTCACTATAAATATGACCAGTGATAACACAGAATTCACTTGAGCACAGCTTCTCTTTCCTTAAAGATTTAATTATGGAGACTATTCCAAGTACTTTATAGTAATAAAGTCTTAATTGCAGTAGAGTCATATGAAATAATTAATCCTAAGTATAACATTATAGTAAGTTTTCCATGCTTCCATTCATACTATTAAGACCACTCAAGGGGCATATTTAAGAAACAAGTGTCCACATTCTGCTAAACTAGTATGTTTTTCTTTTGTTAAATGGGTGTTTTAACTAAAGAGAAATGATGCAATGAAAAATAGAATTTTAGATTGCCTAGAAAGAAGAAAAGAATGAGAGATACTCTGGCTAAGATTATGAATTTTGAGGGGGTGAGGATGGCAGGGGTAGAGAAGAGAAAGGTGAAACAGGTTGTTGCAGGCAGCCTGTAAGGTGGTCCCCAGGGCCCTCAGTCTCCTAATACTCACACCCTTTTATAATCTCCTCCCCAGTGTGGGCTGTTTTGGAGACTCACTTCTAACAGACAGTGTATAGTAGAGCAGTGGAATGTCACTTTCAAAACAAGATTATGAAAAGACTGTGGCTTCCATTTTGAGTGGTGCCTCTCTCTCTCTCTGCCTCTCTCTCTCTCTCTTTCTCTCTCTCTCTCTCCTTGGTCTTAGGGAAGCCAGATGCCATGTTTTGAATAGCCCTAAGGAAATATGTATATGGAATAGAACTGATGCTTCTGGACATAGTTGCTGAGAACCTGCCAACACTCATGTGAGTGACTTGGAAGTGGATCCTTTCCCAGTTCAGCCTTGTGATGACTATAACCCTAGCCGATACCTTGATTGCAGCCTTGTGAGAGACTCTGAGACAGAGACACCCAACTAAACCATGTCCAGATTCGTGGCCCACGGAATTGATGAGAAAGCAAAGTTTATCTTTTAGTCTAATAGGGTTTTGGAGTATTTTGTTACATTTCGATAGATAACTAATTCTTAAGCATTTGATTAAGTTTTTGCTACAGAGTATTTGATGTGAATCCACTTTCCCACTTCTCATAACTCTCCAATTTTAAGTAAAAGATTCATCTCTCATCAATTGATTTTGGGGGTGCAGTGAACAACTGAGTAATTCCTCCAGATGACCATGACTTTCAAGAGAGGCTAATTGCATCTAGGGTACACATTTCTAACTGGTTGTTATAAATCCCAAAGAGATGTTTCAGGGACACAAAGAAGGACAAGGTAGGTAGCAATGTCATTTTTGAATGAGTTGGCAGTGAGACATAGTCTTATCTTGCATAAATCTACATCTGACCTTTTACATTCTAAAGTTTAATCAATGCTTTATAGAGGAGCAATTACACTTACTAAATAAGATAAGTCACTGGAGCAGCTTTTCTTTTTTAAAGCTTGTAAGCAATGGTTTTAGAATATCACAAACCAAAGGGGAAAGATGACCGCCAGCATTTTGCATTTTCAAAATACAGTAACTGACTTGTTATATTAGATAAAGAAGTTAAAAGTATGTGTGGTGAAGAGAAGTAGAATAAGGTTTGCTCTCATTCTGAAAATAATTTACAAACTTAAAGATCAAATCTATGGGTTCTGTTGGGGAAAAAAATCCATAATATAAAATTATTTACTAGAAGGTAAATAAAAATCCATAGTATAAAATAAATCCATAGTATAAATTATAAAAAGCCAGCCACCCACTCCCCTGAGGTAACCAGCAGGGAGTGAAGACGGTATATTAGACACATCCCATGCCAAGACCAGACAGTGGCATAAAGAAGGCACTCCATAAATATTTATTAAATGAGCACAAAATACATCTGCTAGATTTTAATCAACAGGCTTTTTAAAATTGAAGTATAGCTGATTTAGGATATTGTTTTAGTTTCTACTGCACAGCAAAGAGATTCAGTTATACATACACAAACCTATATAAATATATTCTTTTTCACATTCTTTTCCATTATGGTTTATTACAGGAGATTGAATAGCTCCCTGTGCTACACAGTAGCACTTTGTTGTTTATCTATTTTGCATATAGTAGTTTGTATCCGCTAATCTCAAACTCCTAATTTATCCCTTACCCCTTTGGCAACCGTAAGTTTGTCTCCTATTTTAACTGACAGTTTTTATTTGAATGTGAATATTATTTGAAGCTCAAAACTCACAGCACCAGAAATTTACATTCTGAAGAGAACCCTCCACCCTTTTTAGGAAGGGCTGTGCCACTGCCCCTCTTATGCCCTGGGGAGGGGAGGGAGATGCTTTCCCCTACCCATCACCTCATCTTCTGTCTCCTCAACCCTCAACCTCACCTCAAGCTTCAAGAAAACCAATAATGGAAACTGGAGTTTTCAGCCAAAGGAGAAATTTACACTTGCTGAGCCTTGTGGCTGGATGCCAGCCAAGCTTCAGGCCATGGGCCCAGAGTGGGAGGCGTTTACCGAGTTCTTGGTCAAGCTTGAACTGTTCTTCCGGCAGTTTGGGGGGGCTGCAAAAGAAGATTTCTCATGCCTGTCACCTCACACGATTCTTTAAATGAAAAAGCCTGGTTGGAACTGCTTTAACAGCAAGAAGACACCGAGAAGGTTGCTGCCATAGGGCCCCAGGTGTTGAGGTCGTGGCTCACAACATGGGACGGAGCTGGGTTGAAGGCATCGTAGAGCGCTGCCCCGTTTTGATGTCCGTGTGACGTGTTTACATTCCTTAGTTTAAGCTTTAAGTTTAGGGCTGATTTTTTCTGTCTGGGAAGGGCGTCTTCACGCAGCCTGTACAGAACGGGTCTGTCCAAGGGGACCTACTGTTACAGGAGCATGCACCTCGGGCAGGTCAAGTCTCCGAGGTCATGGAGCCGGGGTGCTTTGCAGAAGACGCTCTGAAATTGAGCGTTGAACGAGGCGTCGCTGGTGCTCTCAGCTCCTTCCGCTCCTGCGCCCTGGCTGCAGGGTGAGCACCTGCTGTCACGTCGGCGACTGTGGGTGCAGCTCGAGGTGGATGCTGCTGATCTCAGGTCTGGGATGAGCTCCCGGTGCTGGCAGGACTGCAGCAGGAGATCCGATCCCCGGGGTCCCGGCTCCGGGGTCTCCCCAGGAGAGCCATTCCATCAGGATCGAGATGTCAAACAGGTTTCTCAGCCTAGTGATCTGGCCCTTTGCCAGGCAGGTGATGCCTCCCACCAGGGTGAGCTCTTCTCTTTGAGTTTCCTGGAAGGTTTGTGCTGGTGGGTGGAGAATCTGGGCTTGTGCACCTAGGTGATGACCGAGTGGACGAATTGTGCCACTCGGGCCCGCTACGTGCCCTTGTCCACGAAGGAAAATAGACTGCGGGTGTTGAGGGAGGGCTGTTTCCCATAGGCCACCAGGCGGCTCAGGAAGGCAAGTTACGTGTCATTTCCGAATGCCCTTCACGCACTGTTCTAGTCCCTTCAAAGCACGAGTCTGCACTCCAGGGGCGCCTATTACAAGCCTTTAGCTGTGCTACAAGGCTTTACCTGTGCCCATATCAACACCAGACACTTTGATGACGAAGAGCAGAAATGGCTTTTCATTGGTAAAATTTACAGCATCTTAAATAACATAAGGATGTTTAAATGGATTCTCATAGGTGAAATCAGACTACCCAAGCTATGCCGATTGGCTAAAATACTTTAGAAACAGCCTTAGTAATCAGATAATCAGATGAAACACCTTTCTCATTTGTTCTAGGGATGGCTCTTAAGGCTTTATCCTTAGCTAGTGCTGTTCCCATTCATTAGTTTGGGGAGATTTTTGGTTGTCTTATATCCACTAGAAGGTAAATAAAAACCTACTTCTTGAATGTTGTCTTGTCTGCCATGAATAAACCTTTCATGCAAGATGCTTTTAGGAACACTTAAAAGTTCAGAGAGCTGGACCATCATCCAGCTTTCAGAGAACCTTGTGAGAACTGTTCAGTCTTGCTTCTGACTATTTGTTTAAGAAACATCTGAGAGTAGCCGAATGCATCTAAGATCTATTGTCAGTCAAACTTGGCAGAAGGATATAGCGAAGTAGCTAATTCTCAGATTTCTTCAAGAGGCTTTCATTGTTTAAGAAAAGTAAGTTAAATATTGTGTATGACTGCACTGGCCTGTGTCCACTTTCAATGTTCCTTAAGACAATTTCCTGACAGGGAGAGGCCAGATAAAAGAGAGAAGCTATAGGGGAGGTTCTGTCAGAGCAGGGGCTGAAGTGGAGGGTCCAGAGGCCAACTATGAGGGTTCCCTTATCCCAGAGGACAGTAATATTCAAGATCCACAACGGGGAAGACTTTAGAGAAGCCAGGAAAGCATTTCTTGGGAAAAAGAGCTGGCAAGCCAGCAATTGGACGTAGACCAGCATGTAGAACACTGATTCCAAATTACCACAGAATCAGCCAGGAGAACTTCGTTCACTTTTTCCATCTCATGCCCATTCTGGAGGAACAGAAGCAGCAACTCGCTGTGGGGCAGAGACGGGAGAAAAACAGAAAAGGCAGACCATGCCTTCTTGAGCAGCTAAGCGCTAAGGAAGGAGAGATACTTTTCATGAGATGTGAGATGAAAGTTCTGGCTTGGATGGTACTGAATATTTTAACCCTTGAAACTAAGACTATTCTAATACCTCAGTAGTGTAACAGTATTGACCAAAATAATTTTTCACAGTTGCACCCTGTCAAGTTCATCTAGTTAAAACATGTGTTGATACACAATAAAGAAACTGCATTATAAATGGTATACTGCCATGAGCTTTGTTCATCAAAAATATATTGCTGATCTTTCAATATCAAAAAGTATAGGATTCACCTGGTCTCTCCAACAGCTCTGTAATAATATAGCTGCACCATACTCTGCAAATCATATGCTACTTATTTTAATATGCTTTTCAAACAATCCTTAACTTAATAGTCAAGTTTTTCCAATGCTTTATTATTACAAATAATGCTGCAATGAACTCTGTGTATTTATTCAACAAATTACTGAATTCAATTATAGGAAATGTAAGGAAAGTTCTATCTCTTGCAAACTTGACTTTGTCACGTGATATGCATATCATCGTATACACATACTCATTTCATTATGCTGGATTGATTTAAAGAAACTTGCTCTCTCCAGTTTCTTTCTCATTCTTTTTGAAACCACTCCAATCAGGTTTTTATCCAAACTACTCCCACTAACATATTCTTATAATGAATATCTTTCATATCTGTAGGTCTAACAGCCAATTTCTCTTCTTTCTTGGCTTATCAGAAGCATTTGACACAGTTAATCACTCTCTCTCTCCCTTCAAACGTCTTCTTTTGGGGATGCTGCACTTACCTGGATTTCTTCCTATCTTTCTGGCCCTTCCTTATCCATCCCTCTTTATGTCTCCAGCCTTTCTGTGCTTCATGCTCCAGGGCTCAGTACTTGGATCTTCTGACTTTTCTACCTTTACTCATTCACTGAGTAATGTCATCCTGTCTTGTAGCTTTAGGTACCTGCTACGTGGTTATCACTTCTAAATTTGTAACTCCAGCATAGACCTTCACCTTGAAACTTGACCTTTGCTCTTGCCATATTTTGTTTCTCCCTTCCCAATAACATTGTCCCTTTAACTTCTAACTCTTATAGACTTTAGTCTCCTCAGCCTTCTTATGCCCACAACTGAACATCTGATTTTCATTCACAAACATACTCTTCCTATATTGTTCCTACATGCTTCAACATGTTAAGTTCCATATAAATATTAACTGTTAACTGCTATGTTTATTATTTTTTTTTTCTAGCTTAATGAGAGGAAGATTTTTGCCTGTGCTGGTTACTGTTTCATTTGAATATCTAATGCAATGTCCAGCATGTTAACTCAGATATTTTTTGAACAAATTAAAGTCATTCATTTGTTGCTTGCATATGCAAAGTGCAAGGTTAATTTGTGATATATTAACAGAAGTGGTTCTGACTTAGGATAATGTTAATATCTTTTATTTTATTTTTTGAGAATAATCTTAGTTATGGTTATAAATTGTATTCTGGTATGTGTATGAGATACTTGGAACTGAAAAAAAAATGACTATTCATTCTTGGCACCTTGGTTGTCTGTATTAAAGACATAGATGTTACAAACAAATGTAAGAAGAAGAGAAATAAAACATGACAACCTGGGGCCTGAAACAAAAAGAAATTCAACTTTGATGAAGAAACAAACGGAAGAGAACCTTGTAGTGTGAAGTACAGTAGATCTGCACCTTACATTGATGACAGTTCTTTTACACCAAACGTCTAATATACTTACTCAAAGTTCATTCAATCCTGCATCTCAGCAAAAGGATGGAAGGTGTGTCTGTTGTTTTCACCGTAAGTGTCCTTTGCCTTAGACATCTTTGCCACAAACATTTTCACTGCATAACCAATTGGCTCCATTGTGTCATAAAAGATAAAATAACTGGTTGACAATTTGGTTTGACAGTTTGCTTTCAACTGGTTGACAGATTCATTTCATTTCTCCTTGAGGCAGTACTGTCATTTTTGTCTTACATAAATCTCAGCGCTCATAGTGGTCTATACAGTGAAGAGTAACACGGCAGCCTTAAAACTGTGGATGATAACAATGACGTATATCAACATGATAGAAAATACGGTGACAAAACTTACTAGAAGTGTGAAATAAGAGAGGGTAAACCCACATTGCATATTATACTAGAAAGTGATAATATATCAGTTCGCAAATCCTTCACTGATTTGAAGGCACATTGTTGAACCCACATTTCCCGTAGAACTTCAGAATGTCTATCAATAGACATGAAGTAACACGCTCAAAACAAACAAGTGTGTTTAAGTCTTTCACAATGCAAAGCTCAGCTTGCAGATAAGCATCCTAGTATTTGGAAACTGATACCTCTCTTAATGAAGGAAGAAATTTTAGTGAAACAGAAAAAGTGGGATGCTAAATTAGGAGACAAATCAACAACTAAAAAAAATACATAAATACTATGAACTAAAGGCTTGGAAGACAAGCACTTAGTTACAACCCACAAAATAAAACCAGTTACGTGTGCAGTTTTGCGATGAATTTACCTGCATTTTAAATATTCAATATTCAAATATTTTGTATTTTGCAATTAACTGTTTTTGATGTTGTTATTCATGTCTCATGTTTCTTTGTGTCTTTTTTATTGTCCCTCTTTTATTTTGTGTTATTTTCTTTTTTGGCAAAATTCTCTTATGGCCAATTAGTTATGGCATTGAGCATGCTTGTGGCAACATGTTTGTGTCAAAGATGTCTGTGGCAAAGATCGGATGGAAGGATGCTACTGTGTATTACCACAGACTGGCTGTCTTTGTTATGAATTGTATTTGAGGTTATCCTGAATAATGTTTTTTTTAATTTGGGCCAAATATGTGAGTGTGGTGAATGTCAGGAAACTTCTGACTTTCAGAATGTTGATACGACAAAAAGCTGATGATTATACTATTTCACAATGGTTGGGATTGATAATCTGCCTCTTACACTTAAAAAGTTTGCAGAAGACAGGGAAGTATTTGATGTTGAACTGCTCCAATTCTTTTCCCACCTCTTTGTATTACCCAGAAAGAACACACATCTAGGGGAATTTCTTTGCCCTAAAGAATAACTTAAAAAATCATCAGTCTAGACTTGCACTATCCAATATGGTAGCCCATAGCCACATAAGATTACTTGAATTTAAATAATTTAAAATTAATCAAAATCAAAAATTCAGTTATTCAGTTGTCCTGGCCGTATTTTAAGTGCTCAGTAGCCACATGTGGCTCATGGCTACTCTATTCAGCAATGTAGATATAGAACATTTTCATCATCACAGAAAGTTCTACTGGACAATGTTGATCTAGACTATGATCAAGTATTCCCAGTTTTTGAAGAGTGTAATGTTGAAAAATGCAGATTTGGGATCCAGAGCTTGAATTCTTCAGTTTGAATTCCAAATTCACTACTTTATCAGCCTTGTGACCATGGGGCAAGTAAAAATTTTTTTTTCTCTGCCTCAGTTTTCCTGCCTGTAAGATGGGGATGGTAACAATAACCTACTTCATAAGATAGCTTTGGAAATTAAATGTGAGATATATATATAGTGTTTACAACTGCATCTAGCACATAGGAGGCACTTTTAATTGTGAAATTAACATAAATAAAATTATTTTAATGTGTACAATTCAGTGGCTTTTAGTGCATTCTCACTTATTTGTTTAGGTAAGCCATCAATAAAACCCCTTAACAGTATGAATGACCAGAAGGACCAATGTCTGCAGTCTCTCAGATTTCTAAAAACTGTTCAAAAATATCCTACCTTGAATAGAATAAAACTAACTTTTTCCATCTATTACAGAGACATTTCATCTAGAGCACTGGCTTCGTAAGATCAGAGGTACCTGAATTAAAATCCTAGCTCTGATTTTAAAGTTTGACAATAGAGAATTCACTTAACCACAGTAAGCATAAGTTTTCTCATATATAAAAGAAGTTATCCTTTAAATTTTTTCTTGGCAAACAATAGCAATTGATTCTAGTGAAATGTTAAGCAGAAAATAATTTTTTGGATGGATGTTGAATAGAGTAGGGACTCAAAGGAAAGGCTAGTGATTGAGGCTTAAAATAGGCAGGAATCAGTATGTATCTACTAATCTAGTAAATATGAGAATCTTGTCAGAGTATTGTTGCTATCGAATTACTCCAATCAACAGTCAGGGTTCTGAGAGGAGTTCAAGTGACTTAATTTGAGTCATGAGCCCACCATTTATTTCTGTGAGGACAGTCCCTTAATTAACAGCTCCTTCAAGCCTGAACACACTACTTCTACATGCCTGATTTTAGGTCTTATCTATTGGTTGTCAAGGAAAAGAATTTGGTCAGTTGTAAGGCAGGAACTTTCCCTTAAGATACTTTGCTTCTTTCAAGTGTTACTCTCTTCTCTAGCAAATCTGAAGATGAGTATTTTAACCCTTAACTTCTCCTGGCAAAATACATTATTTCTGCTTGGATGTTTGATATGTTAACTTTGGCTCATTTGTTACGAAGTCAGCCACCTCTGGGGACCTGAATACTGGGATTGGTGATGGGTATGTCAGAATCCTATCTGCAGCTGTTGTATGATGATCAGTTAAGTTGCTATTGGCCCCAAGGACAAGTGCAATAACATAAATGGAAAACTTGTTACCAAACTTACCTATAAACAGAAACTAGAGGTGAGGAATTGTAGCAAGTGTGAAAAACCCGAGTCCACATTGACATTTTCATCCTAGGTAATATCATCACAGATTGGTATTTAGCCCAACTGGTGTTTATTGCTACCTCTAGGAAAGATATTTTGGATATTATAGAAAGCAATCACTTCTGCTTATTTTTATTCTTGCATTAACTGCCCTGGAATCCATTAGTACTCATTACTAGACTGGGAAGGTTAGTTGCTAAGAAGGGTAAGGTGGCCTGAGGGTTTTAAAAATTCAATTAGATAATTTATACTCGAAAAGAATATCTTAAACTTTCACGTAGTTGCCTCAAGAGAGATATTTCTTGTGAGTTATGGGCTCTATATCATTCAAAGCCCAGCCATGAAAGCAGAAAACGTCAGGTATTTGTAAGAGATGATTTGACACAAGGAATTGGTTATACAAGATGTTTGAAAGTTGAAAGAGTGAAAAGGATGCTCAGGTAACCTCAATATTATTAACTGCAGGAAGCAGTTTCTACTCCTGTAATTGGAAGAACAAGAGGGAAGAGATGGAGTTACCCATGTCCTGGAACTTAAAGGAGGGGCTCCCCTGAAGCTGGGGCTGGAAACGCTGAGGAAGGAAACACATAGCTATGGCTTGTGTCAAAAGAAGGTGGAGGCTGTAGCAGCTCCTTACTGTTGGAGGGGAGCTGACAGAACTTGGAAACAGAAATAGAGTCCCTTTGCCCTTTACCCAGGTTTTCAGTATCCTGGGAGTTCCTCTTATTGGCAGAACCTAAAACAAAGCCACCCAGCAAGAAAGTCTAATGGATATATTTTGGAGACTAATTCCTAGCATCTCAGAAAAGAGTGTTTAAAGATAGACTTAGGGGCTAAGAAACTACGTATATATCTAGCACTAATTCTTAGCAATTTCATTTATGGATAATGTCATACTTGTATACATTAAAAATTTTTTTATTGTTCTCTAATTATTGTGTTCCTGCCTTATTAAAATTTTACTTATATTTATTTTCCTATTAAATTTCACCTTTTTGTTGTTGTTGTAAATCAAGAAGTTGTATATGTGTGGGTTCTTCTGTGGACTCTCTTCAGTTTCTTTCAAATAGTTGTCTAATTTTACTTAAATATGACCCTGTTTCCATTATTATAGCTTTAGGATTGGCCTTGGCCTCTCTGTGTCTTTAAATTTTCATATAAATCTTGGAATTGGCTTGTGCACACCTACAAAAATTCTGCTGGGATTTTGACCGAGATTATATTAATTCTATTTAGGTAGAATGTACATCTAGTAGTTTAGAGACTTTAAATTCATAAACATGAAATATCTTTCTATTTATTTATATCTTGAATATTTAAGCAATGCTTTGTCTATAGTTTTCAGGAAGTCTTGCATGTAGTCTTAACATTATTCTTAGATACTTTGTTTGTAAAATTATACATGCTATTAGAGATTTTTTTTTTTATTGTCCAGGTGTCTGTTGCTAGTTTATACAAATATAATTGACCATGTATCCTGGGAACTTGTTAAATTTACTTGTTTGTCCTTGTAGCTTGCAGATTTATTTGCATTTTCTAAATTCACAATCATGTTGTCTGTGTGTGATGACAGTTACACTTCTTGCTTTTCACTTCAGATTTCTCTCCGTCTCTCTCTCAGACTCTGCATCATTCTCTTTTCTTTCTTTCTTTCTTCCTTTTACTTTATTCTATGAGCTAGGACTTCTAAGACAATGTCAAATAAAAATGGTGATCGTGTACATCTTTTTTTTCCTTCCACCTTAAGGGGAAAATGTTCAATATTTCAGGGTTAAGTCTGACATTACCTGTAGGCTTCTGGTACATATTCTCTATCAGATTGGAGAGGTTTCCTTCTATTTCTAGTTTGCTGAGAAAGTCATTCTACGAAAGTCGTTAAATTTTATTAATACTTCCTATACATCTAAGAAAATCAATGATTTTCTTCCTTTATTATGTCACTGAGGTGAATTACATTAATTACTTTTCTAACGTTAAACCAACCTTGTAATTCTGAAATAAACTCTACTTGGTCATGAAAATGAATGCTTTTAATGTACCACTAAATTCTAATTGCTAGTATTTTGATAATATTTTGCATCTATGTTCATATGTGGCATGGACCTCAAATTCTCTTTTCATGTAATTTTCTTTGCAAGTCTTGGCATTAATAACCTACTGGACATATAAAAAGAGTTGGAGACTATTCCTTTTCTTTTTATTCTGAGTTTGTGATAAGAATGGTAGTTTTTTCCCCTTAAATATTTGGTAGAATTTACCAGTGAATTCATCTAGGTCTAGAGATTTGTTTGTTTGTTTGTTTGTTTTGAAAGGGGAATGTTTTTTTTGAACTACTGATGAAATACATAAATATATTTAGGAGATATAAAATTATTCAGATTTTTCTTGCGAGGGTTTTTGTATGTTGCATTTTGCAAGGAATCTGAGCATCTCAAATTAATATTTTACTTATTTATTGACAGAATTTATTCATAGCATCATCTTATTATTATCCTTTTACAGCTCTGGGATCTACAGTGAGATTTTGTTTTTCATGTCTGATATTGCTATTTTTCACACTTTTATCTTGATGCCCTCTAATAAGGTTTTATCATTTTTTATAAATCTTTACAAAGAAAGGATTTTGGCTTTTTTGCTACTCTATATTAAATGTCTCTTTTCTTTTTCATTTATTTCTGTTCTTATGTTTATTATTTCTGCCTTTAGTTTATTTGGATATCTTTGGTTTTTTTGTTTTTTTTTTTTAGCTTATTGATATTAAGGCTTAAATAATTGATTTTGAAACTGCTTTTCTTCTTCTAACATATGTAATTAAAGTTAAAAAAGAATCCCCCACTAAGTGTAGCTTTAGCTGCAGTCTACCAACGTTGATATGTGTGTTTTTCTCATTTCATTCAAAATATTTTCTATTTCCACTGTGATTTCGTCTTTCAAAAATAGATTATCTAAACATGTATTACCTAATTTTCAAGCATGTGGGCATTTTTCTAATCATCTTGCTTGTGATTTCTCCCTTCATTCTTGGTATTTGGGGAACATACTGTGTATAAGATCAATCATTTAAAATTTACTGAGATTTGTTTCGTGACCCAGCATCCTGCCTATTCTGGGGAATGTTTTATAGGTATGTAAAAGCAATTCATATATTGTAGCTGCTCTATATATTATAAATGTGAATTTGGTCAATAGGATTTTTCAAATGTTCTATTACTTCCCAATATTTTTGTCTGTTTATTCATTTAACTTCTAAGAATAATGTGTTAGAATACCCAAATATGACTGTAGACATCTATGTATCACTTTAGTTCTACCATGTAGCCCTATAAACTTTAAAGCTATGTGATCAGCTGTGTACACATTTAAGATGAGCTTTTCCCTTTGAACTGATCCTTTTATCACTATATAAAGCTACCCTCTATAATTGGCAGTTAAATCACCTTGAATTAAAGTAAACTTTGTCTGATACTGACATAGCCACACCAGCTTCCTTTTTGGCGTGGTGCCTCTCCGTATTTTACTTGATCAATATTCTTATATGTATGTAAGATTCTTTATTCTAAACACGTGTTGTTTTTAATGTAGACGGAACATTTCTACCTTGTACTTGGTGTGTTTGTTTTCTTTCGCTCCTGTAACAAACTACCACCTTACTTTTCTACGATTCTGTAGGTGAGAAATCCTACACAGGTCTCACTGAGCTAACACCAAGATGTCAGCCGATTCTTGTTCTTTTCAGGAGACTCCAAGGGAGAAGCTATTTCCTTGTCTTTTCTAGATTCTAGAATCCACCTACATTCCTTGCATCACAGTCTCATTTCTCGATTCTTAAATTTAGCAAGATAGCATCTCTATGACCCCAATTCCATCATCTCATCTTTTTTTTTCTTTTTCCAACCCCAGCTTAAAAGGGTTCTCCACGTTTAAAGTCCCATGTGATTATATTGATCCCATTCAAAGAATCTAAAACAATTTTCACATCTCAAGGTTCATAATCTTAAAACCACATTTGTGGAATCCCTTTCGCTAAGTGAGGTAACATATACACAAGTTGCAGAGATTAGACGTGGACATCTGTGTGACTCTAATTCTGCCTGCTATGCAGTATTGATTTACCTTTTATCTAATCATTGATATGGTTGAGTTTGTCAATTATTTTGACAAGTTTCTCTCTTCAGTTTCTGTCTTAGTTTGTGCTGCTGTATCAAATAAACCATAAACTGAGTGGCTTAAACAACAAACATTTATTTCTCACGGTTCTAGAGGCTGGGATGACCAAGATCAGAGGGTCGGCACGGTTGTGTTCTGATGAGAACCCTGCTCCTGGTGTGCTGATGGCAATCTTCTTGTTAAATTCTCACATGGCAGAGAGCGGAGAAAGCGAGATCATCTTTCTAGCATCTTTTGACAAAGTCATTAATCCTATTCTTGAGGGGTCCGTTCTTATGACCTAATTACTGCCTAAAGACTCCACCTGCATAACACCGTAGCGATTTAGGCTTCAACATACAAATTCTGAGAGGACACCGACATTCAGTCCATAGCAATTCCCTCATGATTGTTCTGTTTATATTTCCCTAGGGTTGGATTTGGAAAATTATATTTTTAAAAAATAATTATCTTAATCAAGATTTTTATAGCTCAATTTTTATGTAGGTGAGTCACACAAACTCTCAAATGTCTTCTAACTTTCTCTGTATCTTAAATGTATATTTGTCCATTTTTAAGAATTAATGAATTTGTTTGAGGTTTCTCACAATGTCGTTGCTTTGGTTAGATACCAGGTTGTATAAATAAGTGTGTATTCATTCCAAAGAGGAGGCTATTTAACTGACTTCTTACTTTTTCCACCTCTTTTCCCATAAGGCATCACTTTTAACGCTGTCTTTATTCCTTTATTTAAAATCATCTAATACATCCTTAAGGATAATTTTGTCTCTTCCCAGTGCGTGCCTCTCCCTTACTCCAAGCAGAAAAACAGTTTCTTTCTATTTATGCCTTCTGTCTTGGGTTCCTCCAATTTAACAACAGCCAGATTAACCATCTGTTCCACAGCCAACACAGACAGGCTGCCCAGCAGATAACTGCTAGAGAGTGTAACCTGAAACTCATTTCTCAGCAATACTTGAGGAAAACAATAGTTTTGGTGGAATTCTTGGATGTCAGTCACCTACCCATGCAGCTAAATACTGTGAGATCTCTCCGTGGATGAAACAACAGATCTACAGAGAGTTGCACACCTGGGTCATATCATTCTCGTCCCCCATGGAACTACTTTCAGTGAATTTCAGGTTGGCATGGTGCTGCTGACGTATATTGAGGAACATTTTTAAAAACAATCTGTGAACCCTACCGTAGTGTTTCCTCCAGAGGTGCGTTTGTAGACACTATTTCCTGCACTTTGTACAGTTCCCACATGAGGACATAAGAAATCTTTTTTTTTTTTTCTTTTTATCCTCTGGACTCTGTGAAGTATAATTTTCCTTCTGAGCAAGTGATCAGTTTTTATTGGAGGACTTTTCAGATACATGCAACTGACAATGTTTTCTTCTTGCTTAGACCTCCAGAAAACTCTTAGTCAATGTTGAGACACATTGTTAGTAAATTTATGGCATAAACGTTGTATAGTAACATATCTCCATCTTATCGTTTTTAATCCTGTTTTTATCTTTCATTTTTTTCCAAGATTTTCATACACACTGGGATTTTTGTGCAACTGAAAGCACTCCTGATTATTAAACACACTATACATTAAATACCAGACAATCACCTAATTCAAAGTGACTTACTTTCCAGTTTTCTCATTAATTTTTATATTTATACTCACAGTTAATAGAGACATTATTACATTAATTGGACTCCTTAGTTGCAAACTATAGAAATTTAATCTGACTAAGTTCAAAAATAAAAAAAATAAATACAGTAGCAGTTTATACTCACATAACCTAAGGAAAGTTTGTTATTCAGAAACTGACAGAAACTGAAGCTATGATGAAACAGGGACTACAGAAATAATTTTTATAGCAGAACAGTCTGTAATTCAATTGCATCATCTCCAAATTGTCCCTGTGACTTTATGCTTTGCTCAAAATTCAAAGCTCTAGAGGAAAGCATTTGGCCAAGCGTGAGTCACATGTCCATACCCTCAGATGTACTAGGGGGCGATCAGGAATCCTGCTACTTCAGCCTCCATAGTAGGAGGCAAACGCCTGGTTCCCACATTCCACTAAGACTACACACAGCAAGAAAGGGGAAATCTTCTGAAAAGAAATTAATGTGCTGGTTGGAAGAAATTGATGCAGGAAAACTGGACCAAAAAATGTTATCCACAATAAAATAAGATACAATTTGATTTGCAACTTTTGTTTATTACCACTGGTGACAAAGAAATGAGAAAAACACCCTAGAGAGGAAAGGTAGAGTCTTTATATGTGAAGGATTTCCTCCTTCCCAACTTGAGAATCAGCCACGGAGGCTGAAAGGACATGAAGGGGACAGAAAACGGTGCTATAGTCTCCTTTCTGCAAAACAGACAGGACTTTATTTGTTGGAAAACCCTATTTATGGAGGCAGAGAGCTGAAGTAGGAAAACCACACAGTTTGGAGTCAGAAGCTATACATTTAAATTCTGGGTCTGCCTTTTACAAACTGTGTGACTTTGGGTTAATTTTTTACCTTTCTGTCTCTCAACTCCAACGTGTACAGAATAGGAACAATACTCACCTCACTGGTTTGTTGTGAGCATTTAATGCAATTATGTCATCAATTGTTTGACATATATAAGCTGCTTTCATCCCCCAAAGCATACCTGACCTTTGCTTGAGATGGAAATTCATATATGTACATACAAATTGTCTTCTGCTCATGAACTTTGAACTGACCGACTCTCACAAATGAATTCCAGTATAAAAACCTGTGTGATCTGCCCACCACCGGCACCGGACGGCATTAGTAGATACACGTGTTGATTTCATTGTTCACTCTCTTTAGCATATTGTTGTATTTAGTCTTTATTTTTGAGGGCTTTTACAAAGAGTATTAGTTCCATCATGTTCAATGAGTACAAAAGCAGTGTTGGTGCCTGGAGCACTAGAAGAAGAAGCCATAATGGTGGAAATAAAATTAGAAATATTTTCCACAAAATCGGTAAGAGAAAGTCCCATGCTGTTGCACATAGTCTCGTGAAACTTGGGAAGAAGGGATGAAACTAACTGCACAATCAGAAAACAAGATGTAAAAGCTACCGAAGTTTCAGAGGAAAGCTTGAAACACATAATGAAAGACAGAAACTGGCCCAGGCCCTTGTGAAGAGCAAATTGTTGAAACCTGTAGAACATGAGAGGAATGTGCACCTCAGTCTCTCCTGGTTTAAGTCTCAAAACTCATGTGTAAATAATGTTTAGACACTACTTATACTCTAGCTTTCTGCCTGAAGGTGAAGGGCTTTTTCCTTAAAATTTTGGGCCTAAGACTGAGTGTCATTACCTCAGGGACTGGATACGTGCTAGATTCTCTATGGTCAACTTGGCCTCATCACCAGCTGCATCTACGATTCGTTTGCATCACAGAGGAGAAGCTGGGAAATACATTTAACAGAATCCCTTTCTCCATCTGGTTTCAATTTATGAGTCAGCTGATGAGAGACATTTGCAGGAAATCTGGAACGTGAAAGACGAGTTTAGACCTTTCATCTCCAGAGACAGTTATGGACAGACAGGTGGGTGGGTGTCAGAAGTAACACATGAAGCAAACTTCAGGTTAACTTTTTAAGAACTGGTTTCTTAGGTGCTGGCAACAGCTTCTTTAACCTTTGTTCCCTTGACACATAGTAGTTGGGGAATTCTTTGTGTTTTTCTAATTTTTACATCCAAATATAAACCTGTACAATCGGAGTACTTAGAGTGGCTTCTTTTTCCTTGATAGATCCCTGACTGTAAACCAAACTTCCCTTTCAGTACAACGAAGGATCTGATTGCTGATCTGACTTTGCTGTGTAATTTCAGCAGCACTAGACAAAAACAAACAAATAAAAAATTGCAGCAAAATGTAATCATATTCACTTCTACTCAGATTCTATTCCTGATGTCATCAGGGTGGGTGTGACCCAGGGGTATGTATGTATTTTAGTCATTTCCCTAGGATGATTCTGATACACATGACCTAAGATTACAATTTAAGAAAAAACAGTGTAAAGCTTTGGGGTCTATTAAAATTCAACTCCTCCAAAATGCTTTATGCCTTTTCATTCACTTATTCCTTCATGTGAATGAAGTGAGTCAAGAATCTTAGAAGAAGCTGACAGAAGACAGTAATGGGAGGGCATGAATGCCCTTGGATCTTAGTAGGAAAATAAATAGAAAAGAAGCTCAGAATTCCAAACATAGACTTGATTTTTTTAAGCTGTTTTTCCCTCTGGTAAAGTGGGGGGAAAATAAGTTGGACAACTAGTAGCAAGAGAAGTAAAAAAAGAAAAGAAAAGAAAAGAAAATGTAAGTAACGGCATATTTCCCATGGGAACTTCTAGAAATTTGGAACTAATCTCAAGGAAAGAAGTAGATGTCTCAGTCCACTATCATTTGTTAGCACCACTCGTTCACTGGAGCTGAGAAAGCAAGGAAGGTTCTAATTTAGAAACACCCCTATGTAAGTTATCTCTTGTCACAATAACACTACATGATCAACAGCCACAAAACCTCAGTGGCATGCAGCAGTGAACATTTATTTCAGCTCATGGGTCTACGGGTCAGCTGGGAGGTCTTACTGATTCAGACCAGACTCAACTGATCATGACCAGCCAGATTTATTATACATCTGGGCCAGCTGGTAGGTGGGATCAGGGCCAGTGAGTCTGGGGTGATCTCAGCTCTAAGGGTTTTGCTCCACATGGTTTCTCATCTTTCAGTAGATGAGCTGAGGTTCATTTTCTTGGGGGAGGTAGCTGTCTGAGAGAGAATGAGCGTTCACAAGGCCTTTGGAGGTCTACGTTCAGAACTGGAACACCATCACTTCCATTACTTTTTTTTTTTTGCCAAATCAAGCTGAAAGGCCATTTCAAATTCAGGGGCAAAGAAATAGTCCTTTAGATGAGGGAGGCTGTAAAGATGTTGTAAAAGGGACAAATACAGGGGAAAAGAATTGGGACCACATAGGGTTACACTGTAGCAGGAGGAAGAATTCTCTGTGGATGTTAGAGCCCTTCTCTGCGGATGTTAGAGCCCTTCTCTGCTCTTTGCATCACAATTCGCTACCAGGATTCCAGAAAAATGATTTTGGCCATATGTGTGGCCATAATTCAGTATGATTATTTTCTTGTTCCACTAATTAAGACATGAGAGAGAACTGAATATCAGTGCTCCAATTCCTTTGACTATTTAGGGAAAGGAAAAGCATCACAGTTCTCACGCAGGCTTCTGTGTCAAGTTGACAACAGCTGCAAATACCATTCTCTGCCAATAGGTCATGTTTGGGTCTTGATGTCTGCAGAGTTCCTTATCAGTAGCTAAGGGAGAAGAGAATGAGTTTGTTTGTTTTTGTTTGTTTGTTTGTTTTTCTCCCTATGTTTCAAGTTAAAAGAAGGGGCAAACCTTATTGTCCCATACAAAATACAAAGGTAAAATATGAGAGGAGAAAAAGGTAAAAAATAGAGTAAGAGTGGGCACTTCCCTATAGTCACGGAAGGGAAACTTGTAATTTCACCCAAGATTGTGATGCTTTCATTTATATGGCAGGTTGGCCTTTAGTATCATTTGCAGGTTTTTAGGAGCCAGGTCAATAAAAGAAAAGTCAGTGATTTAGTAAAGATAGTTGAGCAAGGCCATCTTAATTCACTAAACTAAATGTATTAAGGAAGACACTGACTAGTGTGTAATGAAGCTGGTAATGGAAATGATGCCCCTAGTTCCTCTTTTTGTACCACTTCTTTTTGTCTCCAGATTCCCCCCACCCCAAGCCCCAAAGTTCTCAGTCTATTTTCCTTCCTGCCATTATGTCATGACCCCTAACTGCCAGGTGACAATTAGACCCCTGAGCTATGTTAAATGTTACAAACAAGTTTAGTAAAACAGGCTTGCCTTCTAAAGAATCAAGGAAGTTCTTAGAAGACTTGGTTTATATAAAACAGCCAAGGGTTACTAACCCATTGTAGCATGTAGCTCTCTCAGCTTTAGTTCAGCAGCTTTTTTTGTTTTTTTACAATATAAATTCAGTCTATATTTATATTTTCTAAGGAATTTTCTAGAGTGAAATTACCTCTCCTGAACTACAGCATCATTTAGTGGTGGGATGCCTACTAAACTAACACAGGCTAATTTTTTTAAAAAGTGGTAATATTTATTGTGAGGTTTTGTGTATCCAATATCCACAGCAGAGTAATATTTATAAATATGAGTCTCTGCTACTGCCCGTGGCAAATCCTCCCCCTTACACATTTTTCTTCTTCTTTCTAGTATTTACGATGTCCTCCTTTGTACCACACATAGTGTTGTTGACTTGTTCTTTTAACTTGCTAAATTGAACATATTAAGGAAGACTTTGACTAGCGTGTAATGAAGTGGGTAATGGGAATGATGTCTCCAGGTCCCCTTTTTTGAACCACCTCTTTCTGTCCCGAGACTCCTCCCTCCCACCCCAAAGTGCTCAGTCTACTCTTCATTCTGCCATTATCACTTTCCATAAGATCTTAAAAGAAGAAGAAGAAGAAAAAGCCTTCGCACAAAGTAGCACACAATTGAGACTTAATAAATCACATCTATACTTGGCCAGTATAGGTGTACAGGTGTTTACATGCCAGAAGTGCTGAAAGTCTTATCACGAAAATGGTAAAATTCCTGGCATCCCCAGAGGTCTCCCTAGGCTGTTGCCTACCTTCAAATGATGCTGTTTTTTTAAAATATGGAATATATTTACATTGCCCCTCACTCCACATCCTAGTCACTCTCAACGCTTGCTTTCAGTGTTTGGCAGAACATAAACAGGGAGAGGAAGAGTAACCTGATGTGTCCCTGCTCCTGTCCTCAGCCATCCCTGCCTTCGGAACAGAACAGGAAGAGAGGACATGGTCTGGTTCAGCTTCCATTTACCGTCATAATGTCTCAAACCAATACATACCATAATTCATCTATCCATAGCAGTACATAAAATAAAAGTGGATGTTGTAACTAACGGCATGCTAGATTCTATAAAATATAGTACTAAATCTATCGTTTCCTGTTCTTTCCTCTCTCTACCAGTATGCTTCCAGTGACATTAACTGTGAAACAAGATGGCCTCACATTAGACTGAGGGGCTCTGTAGGGGGGCAGAACACTAATTTAAGGAAGATGCACAGTGAAAAAGAAATAATACAGTGACATTTAAATTATATGCTATAAATAAGTAAGTTGGCTTTTATTTAAATAGTAAACGCAATTGGAATCTAACATGTGTTTCTTTATAAAGACTGAATTTGTTGACAGAGTTTTGGAATGTTTCTTCAGGTTATGTATTTCTAAGGGTTTCTGGAATGTTAATTCAGCCTCTGCCTCCTGGACAGTGGCATTGCCTTTATATTTGGAGGACTTGAAGGTAAACGGTGAGTTTTTCTAGGTAGTTCCATAAACACAAGTGGAAAAGATGAACATAAGCAGTGAGTAGCTGGATTTGGGGTCGATATAAGATGGTACTTTCTAGCTAGCTAGACTCCTCTGTCTAGAGAGATCTTGTGAAACTGTGGTTCTTATCTCCGCAGGCATTTGAAGCAGAAGCTGTCTGTGCTTCTGTCAGGGATTATGATGAGCTGATTCCTGTTTGGGTGATGGATGTAGGACTAGAGGAACTATCCCCTCCAACCTCAGATTCAAAGCTTCTATGGCATCACAATGTATTAAAAAGTCATACATTCTATATTTAGAAAGCAAGGCCTTCCTACAAAAGCCACATATTTTCCATTTCATGAGGAAAAACAAGAAAACACAATCAATATTTTTTTTTAACTATGATATTGCTCTGTTTTATATTCAAATGTGGCCTCATTTTTTCCCCCTCCTTTAACCCATGCTTAGAGCTAAAGTGTTAAAAAGTACACTATTGAAGATGAGTCTTTAAAAATAGCTTCAGGTTATTCTGCAGAAACTGCTGAGTTCTCTAAAATAAAAATAAAAGTAAAAACTAACTCCTGAAATAGTAGCAACTATTGTTCAGAAGACTGCCTTGATGTGGTTGGGGAAAAATTTAAAGTGTGTATTACTTTGAAAAGGACCTAGTTATATCAAAATATGGAAGAGTGTAACTCTAGCGGGTAATAAAATTCTTCCAAATCCTGACACGCATTTACAGCCTCATTCACAGTTTTCCTGTTTCATTTCCTACAATATAGCACATGATTTGAGCTCTCGTAAACCACACCTTTCTGGCTTCTCTCCTTTACAGTCTTTCCCCACCTCCATACCTGTAGTTCCGAGTTCCCTATGTTACCAACCGTACAGCCCTGCAAATGTCTGCCAAGAGGTTTGCTCTCAGAGACTGTCTTGCTGAACACTGATTGTTACACACTCAGATTTTAACCTGCCGTACTCAAGCGGAGCCCTGAGCCTGCTCAGTGTGGGAGGAAACTCCCTGGACTGAAGACAGCTGACCACGCCCACGGCCGGAAGCGCCTTCCCCAGAAGACTGGCGCTGTCGGGATCTCTGGGTCTGAATAGGGGAACTGAGTCGCCTGACCCACCCCGGGCAAGACGAGCGCACACACGCCACCGTGACTGTCTGTTTACAATGTCACGCATAGTTGTAACCTACATCCCTGCTCACAGGTTAAACATTCTACTCTGTCCCCTGTAGAAGTCCAGAGAGGAAAAATACCTCCTAGGAGAGGTTTTTGCTTGCTTACCTGTTGATTTTTCTTGATAGGATCTATTTTAAACGTCTCTAAGAAATGTGTAACACATGTCAACAGTCCATTTGATAAATCTCTAGACCCATTTTTCTTTCTTTTTTCTCCAGATGTTTTACCATTTTTCCAACATTCTGTATTGAATCTGATCAATTATATGGTTCTTTCTAGGGTATCTAAGTCTAAATGTCCCTGATTTTGCTGAAAGAACCAGCACAGCCCACCTACAAAGAGATGCAAATAGCTAAATTCTCTCTACTGCATCCCAACCAATGGTTCATCCAAAACCTGGCTTCTCCAACTCCAGAACAAGGTCCGTAGCCCCTAAAATGATTAACATCGAAGTCCCTGCCAACCTGCTGACATGTTGACCCCAACGTCAGATACAATTTACCTTAAAAAAATTAAATGTGACATTTATTGAAATAGTAGTGTTGAAAAATAAGATGTATGTCCATTATGTTTCTAATACTTTGAAGTTGAGAAATCTTACAAAAGTCTTAACCATGTGGAAGAGAGTGTTACTCTCTTGATTTTGAATTGAAATTTCTTGAGTCCTAAACAAGTCGCTGTGGTAGCTGTTTTAGGAAAGAGTTCAACCGACCATGGCCTTCAGGCCAAATCCAGCCCACTATCTTGTTAGACTTTGTTAAATTAACATTTGTAGAGCACAGAGTGCGGATGGTGAGTCTCCGTTCAACAGAAGACCACAAGAGAAAGTGAAATAGAGAAGTTTATTACCCACAGGTCCTGGAGGAAGTACACAGAATGGCTTGAGGGGCCCATGGGGAGGTTGAGGCAGGGTGCAGACAGAAAGAGAACAAGGACCCAGGGCACATGTCTTTACTAGGGTCCACAGGTGGAGTGTTTTGGGATTCCTGAACTAAGGCTGGACTGGTCAATTCAAGTCAAAAAGAGCTGGATTTTGGTAAGCCCCATGGGGTCTTATACAAATGGCATACAAGGGGAAGAACCAAGGAGGTGGGGGAGACTTGATCAAAAGGGCTTTGGGAGGGCCACACCAGGAACTCACATTTGCTTGTGACTCTGCAGGCTATTCTCTAGAACATGGCCTTCCATCGGGGGGCTTATGTCAGTTTCAGGCCCCACAGATGGCTTGGCCAAACCAGATGGATGCCGAGGCAACAATGCCATGGAGTAGCTTCAACTCCTGAGACAACTGTTTCTGTAAATACAGCTTTATTGTAACACAGCCTTGCTCACTGGTTTACAGATTCCCTATGGATGCTATCGTGCTGTAAAGCAGTCAGTTGAGTAGTTGTGACAGTACAGTGTGGCCCACTAAGCCCGAAATATTTACTATGAGGCTCTTCCCCCAAAAATGTCTACCAACTCCTGTTGTGCAAGTAGGGCGCTGCACTCATTCCAGCTAGCACTGAAATCCAACAAGAGAAGCCAGTCTGCCTGTCTGGATCCTGTACCTGGTCGCCCTCCTGTCCATTTATCCCCCTCGATCTGCTATGCTCTGTATTGCAGGATTGTATATTTCCTTCTGCTGGCTTCTATGTCAGCTGGTTTCTGCCAGAGTTGGGACAATAAAAAGGTATTATGGGGAGACTGGAAAGAGAGAAAGAAGCCTGGGTGTTGCTCTACTTCCACTCAGCTTCTGGCATCTTCTTGAGTAGAGAGATTGTATCTCTTCTATGAATCCTGTTCCTAACTGATCCCCTTTCTGTGGTTGTAGTTTGCACCTCTTGGCTTCTGGTCGTATCACTTCTTTCTTGTCCCTTCAGTTTAGGGGTAAACTGACTTCTTGCTGTTGCTAATCTTAGAGTTGCTCATGGTCCCCTGTTTGGATCCTCAGCTCTTATATCACTTAAGTAACTACTTCCCTGCATTAAATTCCCTCTGTTGGAAGTAATTGAAGTGATTTCTACTTTTCTAGCAAACAAGGGTCAGATGAGACGAAGCAAAGCAGCTCTGCTTACGTGGCCTCTCTGTGGTGCTATGTGGGATGCTGGCAGCTTCAGAGGTCCAGCTCAGCTCCCAGGGAAAACGAGCAGTAACCAGGCTTAGTTTAGGATGCATTTAAGTCACATCTCGAGGATTCTCAGAAACACTTATGGAGTAATTAAATTCCTGTGAGCAGGTGGGCCCTTGGTATCAGTGAGACTCAGGCACAAATATTAATGTGACTTCAATTATGTTCATGGACTGGGGAAAGCTGGGATATTTAGGTTACAAAAAGGATTCCATTTTGAACTATAGTGCTATTGATTTGTCATTATTTGTCATTGTACAAATGCCATTCAACATTATCCTTACAAAGTAATTAACAGAGTTACAATTTCTTCTATGGGAAACAAAGGCGGAAACTGAAGAAATTTCAATCTGATGATGTTTCCATTATCATTGTTAAAGATACACATAAACTTTCAGGTTTCAATGCCCATTCCCAGTTCTAGTTTGCTGAAATCTGGAGGAATTTGAGGCCACTATAATTTAAACTCATAGTTTGATAGGAACAGTCAGCCCTAGTTAAATGCCATCAATAGCTAATGCAGTTTAGACAGTTTAATTATATACTTGTCTGAACACTTGTCACACTACTGGTGACTTCAAAGCAGTATAGTTGTCTTTGTCACTAAAATTTGCAAAATGTTTTATAATCATTTTTATTAGTGCTTCTTCACATTAGATCACCAGACAAAAAATAAGACATGAAGAGGTTAAGTAACTTAACCAAGACTAGACTGAAGTGACAAGGAAAAATCGAGACTGATACAATTAGCTAAATGGTTCAAGTAAAATTAAAGCACATCTTTTATTTTGGGGAGGAAGGGATGGGAGGGAGGGATTAAAATTACTAAGCTAATTATATAATAATCACTTAATTCTCTGATTTAAGATTAAAATCTATGGTCCCCAGATCAGTGTCAAAATACTTAATGTATTTCTTAACGCTATGTTTTTATTGAAATCATGCTCCCTTTGCGTTATATTCTAACGCCTTGTTTTTGAAGTTACATATTTATATCGCCACCTAGTGGACTCATTTGTAGCTGAAGGCAGGCATATGGGTTGGGGAAGAAAAGGAGGGAACAGATGCTCCTGGGGCTATTCATCTCTCATGAACACTTTCTCTCTCAGTTGCTTCACCTCTAATGCTGAACCTGAAAATTTCATTCTGAATACCAGCTCCCAGAGAAAGAAACTCAGAACCACATTATTAACAAACATGTCTTGCCTCCTCAAGGAGAAGCAGATGAATGAAGTTCCCAGTGGCCAGGAAAACATGAACATATGTTAAAGTCATTAATGGCTGTGTTGCTTCTGTTCAGCAGCAAGGTATAATGGCACAACTGATTTGCCTTTTCCTCATTACGGAGTATTAACAAGGAGAGTAATTATGACAGAAAAGATGGGGATGGCAATATTCTTTAAATTAGAAGTAAAGGGGAAACCGAACACACAATGAATTTCTTCTGCCAAAAACAATTTACATTTCATAGAAAATCTATTTGGTAGTTCCATTATGAGATATACCCATTAGGTCATGGAGATTAATTGGGACTCTGTTTTAGTGTATTCTTCCTCATGGTCCTGTAACCACTTTAGGACAGAACTATCTTTAAACAAGTGGCTTGGATTGGTCTGTTTCCATGTTAGACAATTCTTCAGGCTCATTTCTGTAGGGTTATTTTTGAGTGTAATATTCTTCATATGTCCAATGTACTAAAAGTTCATGCCTTTGTCTTGAGGGACAAGTGTCCTTGTAATTGACAATCAACATTTAAACGAAACACACTTCTTTCTGTTGAATCAACCTCTCTACATCTGTATGCACCACTTCTGTAGGTTGGTGACAAGAAGGGTTAGCAGAAAGAATAACTACAGACATCCTCTGTAGCATCTAAACTTTTCTAGCAACTATGAGATCTAATAAAGTAGCTAAATCCTCAACATCCACTTTGCAATTGTTGTAATCTTCTGATTATTATGCAGTTGTGTCTTAAAAACAAAAGATATTTTATTCCATTAAAGTACCATCTTGCATAAAATTTTCTCATACGTTTCCTATTCCTTTTCTAATTATTATGAGTTGGTTAATCATGTTAAAAAAAATCCAACCAAGAAGCACCTGGTGTTTGGAAGTCATATAAAATATTGAAAATTTAAAATAAGTTTAGACATCAGGCAAACATTTCACACCCAGCATTTTTCTTCATTGCATCAGCATGAAATAAATACAAAAAGTGCCCATTTGCATTTAGAACTATTGGGTAGGTGAATGACTTTTAAAAACTCTTGAGATCTGACAATGTGTCTACTCGTAAACACCAAAGGAGATACATATATTATTAATTTTGATCTTATTCATAATGACATATCTTGGATAATCTCATTTATTATTCAGAGTGAAAGCAGTTCTTTGGGCAATATATTAGAAAAAAAGAATGTATCTTTTTCACACAGGATTCCACAGGATATGGGATATTTAAAAGAAACTTGGAATACATAAAAAATACATTAATCCCTTTGGGCTTTCCAATAGACCTTGGAATACATACGTGTGTGTGCCTGTGTGTGCATGTGTGTGTGTGAATATATATAGTCAATGCTTAAGGAGTTATAGATACAATAAATATGTATTTTAGGTCAGTGTCTGATACCATTAATTGGCATCCTATTAAGTTGCACTCTGGTTATATGACTTGTTTCCTCTTTCTGTTTCTCCTTCTAAAATTTTCAACTTTAGCTTTAATTTTAAAAAAATTATAGATGGGCATAATGTAAAAGGTCAGAGGTTTTTCTGAAAACTTTGAAAGGTTTTTTTTTAACCAAAAAATAACAGTCCCTACCTGCTCAGTTGTATTTCCAGTTCCTCAGAAAACATCCACTTTGATGTCTTATAGATGATATTTTGGTAGCTACATCTGTATCTTCAAATAATGTGGAATTGATACCCCACTATGGAAGTGAGGAATCTGGCCTTTCCTCCCCTCATTTAAGCCCTCAGACTGAACTTCCTTTCCATACTCCACCCTCATACTCATAATATCCCAACATTGTCATATTATGTTATGTTAATTAAAATCACAACTGAGTAATGTGGTAAGATATTACTTTTTCCCTCCTGAAAAAATTTTTGATCCCTCTTCAGAGAGAGATTAGCAATTATTTTTTATCAGCTTTGCTATTTTTTTTTCAATAATTCCACTTCAAAGTCTTTAGCCAATTGCCATATTCTTTCAAAAACATCCAATGTGTCAGGTAATCTACTAAGTGCATCTTCGTAAAGAACTCTCTCCCGGACTCTCTGAACCTGCCTCAGTTCGACCTGGTTGTCCCCTGTGCCTGGTGTGTAGCAGCAACCTGAAATTTCGCCAACTTCCTTGGTTGGGATGTTGTGTTTTCTTTAACTCTTGACTTCTTTCTTCTTGAATTACTCCACTATTAAGTGGAGCATGTCTTGAGAAAGAATACAAGGAACGTAAAATTTTGAGACTGAAACCAAGCAGGACCCTGTGGGGCCTTCTGGGGGACAGATCCCTGTGTCCCCTGCCCCTTGTTTGTAGAAAAGCTTTAGCCTTCTAGACCTTTCCCAGGTTCCAAACAGCAAATTTAATCAGAGAAGTGAGAAAATGCAGAAACAAAGGAAAGCAAGCAAGACAAGTAATGCTAGTTTAGACGTAAAACAAAGTCAAGGACCTTTAGTTCTTCCTCAAGGGCTATGGATAATCTCCTGGCCATATCCTTGAGTTGTTCTGCTGATACTAAAGCCGCCACCAGGTGAAAGGAGGTAACTGCTGACCACCAGCATGTAGATCTTAGACAGCTGGAACCAGCAGGTTGATGATGTTGACTCCCCAAATACTGCAGGGTTACCTCACCACCAACCAAGCAAAAGAATGCCCAAGAGATTATCACACACCCCGTGACCCTCTCCCTCACACTGTCTTTAAAAAAACCTTTCTCCAAAAGCCACCAGGCAGTTCTGGTCTTTTGAGCATGAGCTGCTCATTCTCCTTACTTGGCCCCATGTTGGGCACCTTTTAATAAACAATGTAATTTCCTTCGCCAAAACCTGGTGTCTGTAGATTGGCTTTGCTTGGGCATTGGGCAAGTGGACCCAAGTTTGGTTTGGTAACAAGATTATATCTGCTAAATTACCTTATTGTGCTTTCATGCTTGACTGATAGTTTGGCTATGTGTACAATTCAAGTTTGGAAATAATTTTTCCTCAGAATATTGAATGCATTCTTCCACTGCCTTCTGGCTTCCACTGTTCATGTTAAGGAGTCCAAAGGTATTATGAATTTTGATCTTTTGCATAAACTGGTAGGAACTTCTTGTTCAATACTCTGGATTTATATGATATAGGCTTTGTTGCATGTCAGTTTTAATCTACTGGGTGGACATCCATCAGCTCTTTCAAGCTGAAAAGTTACTTCCTCCTTTTCTAGGAGAATTTTCTTAAATTAGGTCATTAATTTCCCTTCCCTTTTTCTTCTTCCTAAATTCCTATGTTTCAATGTTAGACTTCCTGCATTGATAGTCTAAATTCCTTATATTTCCTCTCTTCTATCTTTGTCCTTTTGTTTTATTTCAAGGTGATTTATTCAACATTTATTTCCCAAATCTTTTACGTTCTCAGAATATATCTTTACTATATTATCCTTTTCTTATGGCTGCAAAGTCTGTTCTCATCACACTGAGATTATTAGGGACAACTTTTTTTCCACTTTTTTTTCCTCTGCGTGGTCTCCATTTTCTCCAATTTTCTTTTTTCTATTTTTTAACGTTAGAGGATTTCCTCAAACATCCAGTAATCATTGTTTGCCTGTTTACATATATAATACTGGGACACTAATGATTGGTTAGAAGGTCACGAATTGAGCTTGCTTTGGTATAGGATGCTTTGGCTGAGGCTTTTAGCTGAGGAACTTTGATGTCAACCTTGGGCTGGTCAGATTCCCTAGAAAAGAATCTTTGGATCTCTTGCAGAGAGGATAAAGATTGGCACCCTGTGTTCTGGAAGTTAAGGGGGAAATTAGGTCTGGGGAGCTCAGCATCCAGTGTACACACACCTGTTTAATCCCGTTTCCCTCTCACGCTTCTGTTCTCAATGGTCTCCTGTGTCTCCTGGACAAGGGAATAGCTGTAGTATATTCTTTCCCAAGAATAAACGTCTAGCCTTTTGACCTAACAAGGGAGGGGCAATATCCTACTTTAGGGAATATTGGGAAGGTATCTGCTTTCATAAACTGATCTTTCTTTTAATGCAAGCCCCTCACTTCCGCTTCCTAAGGCGCTTGATAGGACAGCCCTCTTGCTGAGAGAAGCTCCCCTTGAATCTGAGTGGACTTGTGACTGGTTCCTCCAAGAGAGCATGGCAGACCTGAGGCTGTGTGATTTCCAGGGCTAGGTCACAAAGAGCTGCGCTCTGCTGTCTTGGTGTACTCCCTTTTCTAGCCCTGAATCGTCATCTAAAAAGTCCAGTTGCCTTGAGACCACTCAAGAGGTCATACGTAGGCATTCCCGTCAATACTCCAAGTCGCACCTGTTCTCCGTCTACCAGCCCACTCATTAGGCTGTCAGTGAAGAAGCCATATTGAAAGGGATTCTCCTGCCATTCAAGTCATCCCCATTTTGGCCCCAGATATCATGGAGCAGAAAACAGCCGTGCATGTTCCTAGACCCCCTGTAGGCCGTATTTGAGACAATGCCTGCATTTGAATGGGTATGCATGTGTCATGGTTACCAAGCCAAACTTGGGTCTGTTCGCCTGCAGTGGTGCCAATCCGCTGACACCAGGTTGTGGTGAAGGGAAGTGCAGCATTTACTGCAGGATGACAAGCAGGAAGTTCAGGACACTTAGGGCTCAAAAAGCCTGAACTTCCTGGCAGGTTTCAGGAAAGCATTCTTAAAGGCCAGGTTGTGGGGGGTGGGGGGGGTCTTGAGGTATCTAATCAGTTGGTGCACAATTCTCTGCTGGGTTGATGGGTAACAGGGTGGTGTCACAGGGGTCAACATTATCAATCCCAAGTCTCCAGTAGGCCTGGGGGCTCTGTGCTCATGGCCATCCAGTAGTTAACATCTTCCATTTGGTGGGGGTTTTAGCATCTGTAAAACAACCCCAGAAATGTGCTTCGATAATTATCTAGGTCCTTCAGAAAGGAGATAAAGCAGAGGCTATGCGGGAGGGGTCTGTCCCGGGAAGGCCCCATACGGTCCTGCTCGGTTACATCATGCTATGTATTTATCATGTGGCCTTAGAATTGTTTCCTAAATGCATCATATTAGTATTATATTCCCAAATTAAATATGATCAACTTAAGGTTAGAGATATCATATCATGTACTACATTTCATCCTTTTCCCAAATCCAACTAGTTTCAGAAGGGCAACAAGCAGTTTCCAAATGCATGCAGAATGTATCTGGCAAAACATTTTTTTTTGGCAAAATGCCAAGCAGAGAATTGGAGGTGGAAACAACAGTTTATCTTACAGTTACAACATTTACGACTCAGTTTTACACCAATCAGTACTTTTTCAATTTTCATTCATTCAATTTTTCCAACCTTCCTACTAAAATACATTTTCTACTAAATATGTTCAAGTTTATATTCAAATATTTACTCCTGCTCCAAGTTTTATATTCAAAGATTTTATATTCAATTGGCTCATAGTTGCCTGGAACATTTGCTTGTTTATTTCAAAATAACATTTAACACAACTACCTGATTCCGCCCACATTTGTTCCACTAAACCTGATGTTGAGCATTGGCATTGGTCTGTAAATTTAAAACAAAATGGTAGCTGTCAGAAGTTTGCAAATAAACCACAGAATACCAGATAAAGGAAGACGTGATCTTATGTCTCAAAATGGTTAACATCTGGCTTTATCAGCCTATTTGTATAAATTATATAGATTTAAAGTGAGCTATGGTGAATAATTCATCTACCCAAGTTAGATTTTACAAGCTGGAGATTTTCCTTGGAGCTGATTCACAGAGTAAGAATTGATAGGAAGTGCTTCCATAATATTTATTTATAAAGGGGGAAAAAAAAAACTCTACACGTCTAAATAATCACAGATTCTTAATAATGATGCCCATCAGTTCACCTTCTGGGTAGCCAGCCCTAAAATCGTTTTCCTCTTACAAAATATATTCCATAATTTTCTCCCAGATGGGAATGTTTCAGCCTCAAAACAAAGGCTGTCTGAGAAGACATCTCCAATAATTCTGTCCTATGAATAACCCAGTCGACCTGTAGTGGAAGAATCTATTTTTAGTATTCACAGACCTTTTTGGCAAGAGGTGATATGCAAAAGCAGAGAGCACGAACTACACAGCTTAGACCCACTATTATTGCCCAACTACAACACTCGGTTTCCTTGCGCAAGCCTCTAGGCTTAAGTGGATTAGAATACAAAAATCTAATTCAATTAAAAGTGCATCTGCAGAGCCAGGCAGACTTACGCTTAGTGTTGCTGACTTGTTATGCAGCCTTCAATATTTCCTGTCACGTACTATTCAGGACCCTCTCTGTATTCCCTCAATAGTTTTCTGATGTCTCTCACTCCAGTCATTCAATTTACATTTTTAGCCAAAGTGTTTATTTCCTGTCTGTAACATTGAATGTGAGGAACACCAACTACCTTGTTACACAGATTAGACATGACCTTTTTCTAGAAAAATCCTTTTGTGAGATTGATATCTAGTTAATGGATAGTATATATATTTGTTTCTATCAATATTTAACAGCAACGAATTTGACTTTGCAATTCTATTCCCCGATAATTAACACCCACATCGATATTGTAGATAAAAGGATTTTGTATTCATTTTGTTGACAGAATGATTTGAGACCAAGTAGGAAATGCCAGTTGACAACCCCTGCATATTCTTCATTCTGGGGAGAAATGCATTCTGCTAGCTGTCCAATCAATTATGTAGACAAATGAATTTCATCATAATTCTGTCAACAGAATGCTAACTTGGTTAAATTACTCTCTCTACAAAATGAATTAACTTAAAAATCCTTTTGTCCACAAAATACATTTAAGCATTCAGTGAAGCCTGGTATATACAACATCGTCTGTTAGTTTAGTATTTGTAATGCAAATGTGTGGATTGGTTATGTCAGCATTTCTAGTTCTTCAGAGGTTATGGACCTGTCTGTTGTAGCTTCCTTTCTCATCTAAGGTCAAGTGGAGAGCAAAGTCAATTATCCAGAGAATAGCATATGGTAGATAAATGTAGCACTGTCCAAAACTACTGCAACATAGTTCCATATGAGTGTCATGCACTTTTACGAAGTATAATTTAACAAGCTTGCCAACTAATTAAGTCTTTAATTAGGGCTTCAAATGCAACAAGTCGTTTCAGGGATAATTCTTTGTAAAGAAAAGAAATTGATGTTTCAACTTCTTGACAAGTTGCTCCTAAAGGAAATAAACATTTAAAATATATTACAATATAGTAAAAAATTATCCAGTATCACCTTCTATGATACTGTTCTCCTCTTTGGGCATAGAAGTGTCTTAAAATAAATGCTTTGAAAAACACATGAGATGTAGAGGTGCAATTTTTTAAACAAAAAATATTTTAGTTGGACCCAGTTTACATTACCTGATAGCAAAATTTTTAAAGAATTGTTCATCAATGTGATGTCTAGAAACCTAAAGTCTGATGCACATTTATTTGAAAGTATTTACTTGTTTATGAAAATATGGAATAGCAGTTTAAGAATGGTTTTCCTTTCAACTGCTGTGTTTAGTCAATTTTACAATTGGCATTTCTCAGCAAATTTAAATGCAGTAGGAATAGAGAATTTTAGAACTATTAGATACAGTTTTTATTTCTATAAATAAATATTTTTTTGGCTTTGAGAGACATTATTAGCTTCTCTTATTCCAGGAATTGTCAAATTATTTAATTTGAAAGATGGTTACAATTCATATCACATCTTTACATGATTCTTCTTTTGTTTGATTGAAATAGAATAGACTAGGCTGAAAAAGAGAGTTAATAGGAAAATTAATAAGATAGTTTCTTGCCCTAAATATTGCTCATGATTAAGAAGACTAAGGTTTAGGGGAGTTTCAACTGATGACAATACGGAAAGGAAGTGATTTTACCAATCAATGCTTGCCTAAAAATGAATAAAGTCATGGTGTTTTTAAAAACAAAATACGACGTGACAATTCTATACTACTTAAAAAAATAATTTCTTCAATGGTTTCACTGTCAGAGGAAAAATAAACATATCACTAATAAATGCTGTAGGAATGAGTAAATTTCTTTTCTGACTAAATAAAATAGGTGATAGACCATTTAAGCAGAAGGATAACCTAAATTTTCCTACTGGGTTTAGATTCGGAGCAAAATGAAAATCAGTAAGGGAGGTGTTTTGTACAACTCCACTGCTGAATCCCCAGAGTGAGAAGATGGACTGGCACTTGGTAGATGCTCAATAAATATTTGTTGAATAATTGAATGAACTACCCCAAATTTACCTTCTCTCTAAGTATGCCAGATTTTATATAATTTAACCAAAATGTACAATGTTTGGTTTTCCCTCTAAAAAATGTTCATCTTTTGTCATCAACAGCATTAATGCATGAGGAAAAATTAGCATGGAAAAAATATATTGCTGGACTTGTCTCTTTTTGACAGGAGTGGAAAAGTCTTTATTTGCAGAAGTAGAAGACATAATGTGACGTGTTCCTATTTGAATCAAACATGCGCATCGGAATCGGGTTCTCATCCTTTTTCAGTGAACTCATACTCCTATCCACGTCAATCAGTCATTGGGGATGAGGCTCCCAGGGTAGGGGCAAGGTGGCTCTCTGAATCTGAAGTCATCCCTGCGAGGGTTGCCTGCTGCCAGAAACCCCAGCAGCTGGGGAAACAAGACCATCATCAACCGGGGACCTGGAAGAAGCAACACAAAATCCACAATGGACCTACTCCAATCAACTTTATTCTTCAGCTCCAATAACTTGGAGAACTAAGTTTTCCAAACATTGAGTGGCTTAGTCTAAAATGACATAAACATGTGAAGAATTGTGGCCAGCAGGAGGTAGGATACTGAGGTTGTTATACATACATTCTTGAACAAGCTTGGGCACTTCAAGACCTCTTATTGTCTGAAGTCTCCCCACTAAGTCTGAGGTGGAAAATTTTCTCTTCATTTTTTCCTGGTCTTCTCGGTTGTAGCTATTGGATCAATGACGCATTCACAGACACTTTTTTCAAACACTAATGCATAGAGATGGTAAAGTCCACATCCATACTGAGGAAGGGAAATAGATTCCCTAATTATAATATCAGCAACACCAAAATCCACCACAAGTAATAAAGGGTTGGTTCCATAATTCATTCTTCCCCTTTCACACTGTCTTACACCTGATACATCATAAATGATCTCTTCCCACATTTATTTGGCTAGAAAAATTATATTTCTCTTTCAGGACCCAGCCGAGGTGCTATGTTCTCCAGTGAGATTTCCCTAAGTCTCAGCATGAATTAAAACTCTCTCCTTTACGTTCACATAGTATTCAATAAGTAACACAAATCATTTACTTCACCATGCTATGATGAGCTGTTCGGATTTCTTATCCACTGAAATGAAAGAAAATCCCCTGAATGTAGGGGCTGGATATTACATATTTTTTGACTGAACAGTGACCAGACCACTAGTCACAAAGTAGGCAATAGGTACTGTTACTGAGGGAGAGGATGACAACTGCATTACCTCATTCCTGGATAAAGAGTATGCTCCCAAACAGATGATCTGGGGGGAAAGTGAATTGATGAATATCCAGTTTCCATTCATTGAAAGTCTATTAGCATATGCTGGGTCTGGAAAGAGACAGTGTTCTGTTATCACTTCACATCCACAGGTAAACTGAGCCTTAAAGAGGTTAATAAAAACCCAAATCTGTTGAAAGTAATACTGCTAATAAAGGGCTGATCATAGAGCCAAATGATCTGACAGGGTTCTTTTCATTCCATGAGGCAAGACTTCAAAGAAGTTGCCAGACAGCCAAGGTTGGTGAAATGCAGTGTTGATTTCTTTTTTAGCCAATGTCAGGGTCAAATGAAATATTGTATGCAAAAGTGGTGGACAAGTGAAAATTCAGAGTTCTTTAAACTCCCAGTTGTCATAATTATTTTTGTTGTTATCGTTATTCTGTGAAGCTTTGCACTTAAGCCTTTTATTAATAAAATCGCTTACATAACTAATGTCCTGTTCTGTAGGGAAGGCGCATCTTGTTTAGAAAAACTATTCCAATTATACTTTCTGTCTTCACCAGAAAAACAAGCAAAACAGTGTTTCTATACCCTTGTTTTCTATTTTGTATTATAATGACATCCATTCCAGCAACTGTATCTCTGAAAGGAATAATAGAAAAGAAGCATGCTATGATAAGCAAGGAAGAGTATTGGTGACAGCTTCACATGAATAGTGTCCGTCTTTTGAGTTGCCAGTGTTGCACAATAAACTAAAAGGATATTTTAGAGCTAAAGCAATGACTTGAGATTGGCTATATTGTATCACTAAACACCATTTCTCTTTGACATCCTTTCTTGTATAAGCTGAGAAGTTAATGTTTTGCAGAAGTGAAAGTGAACCATAACAGTAGCAAAATGTTGCATTAATACTTAATGTAATGCTTTTTGAGGGAATAAAGGGAATAAAATCATTCAAATGCAAATGAAATCTGCCAGGATGCTTTCCATTTAAGTGTTTTGCTAGGAATATCTTTATTTTGCCTGAGTTTTGCTTGTGAGAAACAAGAACACTATAAATAATTGTAAGCTTGGCTTCTGTATTTCAAATGAGTCTACAATGGTCCTCTCACTTTCCCTATGGTTCCTAGATTTTCAGATTTCACATATCAGTTGTAAGTTTGCAAACTTTTTATTTTAACAACAACCACCAAAAAAATTTTGTTCAAAAGATACTGTATCAATGCCAATCATAATTTTATTTAATAAAAGTCTTAACCCAATAACTAAAAAAGCCCTATATTGAATAAATTTTATTTCATGAAACACTATTTAAATAATCCTCTTTCTTCCCTTCTTATTAAAGAAGGACACAATACTTAGGTTTGGCATATAGAATAGCTCTCATTTTTATCTCAATGGAAAAGATGCACAGATTGATCATGGATTTGAAATGGTGTGTTTCTTTCACCTAATTCATTTCCAGTAATACTTATGTTATTATGAGACTTTAATTAAAAGGTTAAGTACCTGAGCAACTGACTCTGCTTGCTGTTCCCCAGATTTCACTAAGTCAGAATATAGACTACACCTCAACTTCCTTGATTGCATATTTCAAAAAGTAGACTTATTGAAATGCTAGATTTCAATAAGCAACCAATGCTCTGAAAAAGAAATCAACTGAACATTTTATAACTCGGGAAAATTAACTATTCTTTTAAGAGATTTGGACCAGAGGGTGCTTTTTAATGGTAAAATCATTTTATCTTTTTCTTGTTATTTACAGAACAGAATAAAAAAGGCTGCCTGATTGCTCAAGCTATTATATCACAACATCTGAATTTACGCATATGTTCAAAATGGCTTCACAAGCTTTCAGAGAAGGACATTAATGTCAGTGGGGAGTATGATTCACTACTTTAATATGTTCTCTTTATGGATTTCAAGGCAAAGAAAACATATTCGATTTCCAGTAAGCAACTGGGTAAATAACATTTGAAATAAATTGGTTAAGAGAGAAATTCACCCTACTCTCCATGACTCTGATATACTCATTGCTGAAAACTATGTTCATTCTGGAGAAAATAAGGGACAAATGAGAAAAAAGATTGAGGCATATGCCCAAACAATAATTAAGGATTTCGAAAAGAAAAATAAATAGGTGAGGTAAGACTGAAATACTTGGCTAAATAGTAACCAAGCAAAGGCATACGTTAACAATGATGACTTCTTGACAGTCATAAACGCCAAAGTGGCAAACAAATTATTGAGCAGATTGCATAGAATTATAGATGGAAATAGCAAGTATCAAATGGTTTTCTAAAGAAATTTTGGAAGATGAATTCTCCCTGAGAGACTTTAGAAGAAGATGGTGCTGGACACTGACCCTTGCACTGTTAAGTTCCAGGAGTCTATGATTTGTCATCATCCGCAAAACTCCAGCCAGACAGAATCAAAGAACAGGGGCTTGAGCTCTTCCTATGCAGAGCTCTGAGCTTAGTATTCATACATTTACCCATAGGTTGCAAGCATGGCAGCTCTGGTGAGGAGCTGGGTGTCCAGGAGCCCCTCAGGGAAGCACCTAGCCCTGCTGTCTTTTGAGAATAACTTCAGGACTAGCTCATGATCATTAAGTGTTGCCAGCAGCAGAACTAACCTTTCCAGGAATGACTGGGATCCAGAGAGCAGACAACGGAAGGAAAAGTTCAGAAGTAACACATGTAGGTGGATAACAGGATGTCAAGTGATAAGGAAAGGAAATGGTAGAGTCAAGGTGCAGGGCCATGCATGTTTGAGATGAGAAGTGAATAATGGTAGAGTGTGAGCTGAGCAGAGTATGGGATTATGAGTTTTCAGTCCAAGGGCAAGGAGACCCGGTGTCAGTAAAAATGAGATTCCTGTAAGGACACCTGGTCTTGTAAGAGTATAAGGAAGACTCGGGAACCAGAGGCACTGAGATAGTTATTAGGGGATCAAAGCAGTGAACTGAGCACACAAGTATAGACTGGAGCCCCACTGCTGGGGAAATAAGAAAGAAGGTGTTATTCACAGGACAACTAATGTTACCACAGATGCAACAGTGGCAGAAAGAGGCCAGGCTGATCCATAAACTATTAAGGTATTTCTCTGAGTTTTCTTACTTGATACACTTCCTCTGACCTGAATCGAGCCCAGATCTGTGACAAAGATGAACCACAAACTGGAACTTAATTGGCTCGGTGTTTGAAAATTCTAATCTTTATATCAGGAGCCTGTACGATCTGTAACATTCCTCATAAGTCCAGAGCAAGCCTTTCTCTCAGCTTTCAAGTTACCAGCAAACAAAGTAACTTAGACGTTATGTAATTATTACCAAAGACCTACTAGGGGAGGGTAAGCTGTGCATAGGTATCTTCGGTAGTACTAATATAAAATGTACAAAGGTAATGGTATTAGTTTCTAAAGCTTCTGTACTAGCATGAATTAATATATTGCCAAAATTTACCTGGCGAGTGCTACTATTTATATTGGAAGTTTTCTGACCCTGGAGGAAAGTGTTAAAGAGAGCTGAAATCAATTTAACTCATTTTGTTCAATTTACAATTATTTATTTGGTTATTAGCACATGGCAAGCATTGCACTACAGCTTGGAAATACAGAGATGAATAAAACAAAATCATAAATCTCAATAAGCTTGAGTCTAGTAAAGAAATACACATTAACATATATTCCAAAGCAAATGTTTATGATTCAGTTATAAGTGCAAAAATTGGATTATGCATGTAGTAATAAATCACTAAAAAACACAAAAGTGCAGAATGGAAGTGATTAACTACTTGACTGTTGAAGGGTCAACAACGAACTTTATCATTTGACATTAAAAATCTCCTAATTTCTTCAAAAAGTAAAATTGAGCAGAGTCAAAACATCATGGGTTGTGTTACTAATTTTTTAATGGGGGGGGGTGTTGAAAAGAATAGGTTGAGTTATTTTGTTAAATTTTAAAAGTTAATAATAATTCACTGGCATTTCCATACTATTATTTTCTTATTCCCTTTTCCCATCCACTTTGGTGCCATAAATCATAATACTATTTTATCCAGAGCAAATGCACAAAAATCTCATAGTTCATTTGTAGTGTCTGAGGGATAGAAAGATTCAGGAACTGAAAGAGATATTTCATGAACAGAGAGTGCAAAGCAGGAGAGGGAATCCTGAAATCCCTCAATTCTTGAGCCATAAAAGAATTAGTTTAAAAACTGTTAACTAAAATTCTATTTTTCATTTTTTTAATAAGTGCAATGAAGAACTGAATAAATAAATACTATTTAATTTTGTAAGAATTTTTAAATAATAAAGATATGTAAATTTGACTAGAGTCAAGTATACTGGTATATAATATCTTTTAGTAAATATCCTTTGAATAAATTAACAAATGAGTGAGTTGGAGAAAGAATTATAGTGGATAACAGGAAAAATTGAGCTTAAAAGGGTTATTTTAATATTCCTAACCCATTCTAATGGGATTATTTTTGACCTCAGGAAGGCCATCAGAGTGGTGTGTGACTACAGCATTTTTAGTGCAAAAGAGATAACCTCATCTAATTCAGGGAAGCAGGAGAGCTGATGATGCTGATCAAACTGTACAGGTGAAGAGTACTGAATTATGCTCTCAGACCTGCTGCTACACTGCTTTGTGCCCTTGTGCAGATCACTTATCCTGGCTTCCTCACTAGGGAAGGTGCATGGAATTGATAGGTAGCTTAACATCTGGGCAGTTTTACACTTCAGTGTCTCATGTCAGAAGAAAAACAAAAAACAAAAACCGAAAAAACGTCATTAGGGTTTAGGAGACTGATGAAAAGGTGATAATTATGGCTTGCTATTTTTAACTCATTATCATTTTTTAGTTGCAAATGTGGAATTTGTTTATAAATTCAGTATGAATGTGAAGCACTCCCAAACAACAGAACTGGTATTAGCGTTTTGAAATTTTCCTCCACAAAACTTCAGAGGGTCTGTCATTTTAGGTTTTTGCAGAAGTGGTCTACTTCAACTCAAGAATACTGATTTTTGAGGGGATTCTGATTAAACTCTGGAGTGAAAAAGAAGCAAAATGAAGTCACTGATTATGCACTGACATTAAAAGGTTATTTGCAGTTTCTGTAAGTGGACAGTCATAAGGCAAAGCATGTGCTCCACTGAAGCTGCAGCGTTCAGTGACTGAGTACTGCAGTTCTAATATCCCACTCTGCCGTTGATTGCTGTTCTTTGTGTTATGGCTACAAAGTCCCAGAATAGCAGTTACAGGATGAAGATGCCATCAGAGATTATAAAAAGGAATTTGATTTTATATAGCATCCTTCATGTGCCCTGTGTTTTAAAAATGGAAAAAAGAACTTGCGAAAGATATTTTGAGTGACAGAACCACAAATGAACAACAACACTGTCTGTAGAATGGATACAGTCCACGCCAGTGGCAACGGACACTTCTTCTACCAGGATCAGTGAAGTACTGTCTACCCTCCAGGCACATATAGGCATTGAAGGATGGCTTCTGTCTCTATAAAGAGCCTTTGGCTACAACCTAAAAACTATTAATACGAATGCTGAACTTCTGTTTTACTTTTATGTGGGCAGAGTTCCATAGAATTGTTTATAAAAACATTGTCTTCTTGACTTCCTCACTTTCATTCAGTAGATGAAAATAGTCTGAAAGCTAATTTTTTCTAGGATTCACAGCATGAGAAGAGGGAAAGTAAGGCAGGATTCAGTCTCACTAATTTCAATGACATTCTTTAGGAGTTAAAGTTTAATTACTCATCACTGAGTCAGTTTCACTAATACTTTGTAATGTATTATACAACCATAATATATTTAATTCTACAGCAAGCTAAAGAGGGCGTTGGAGGGTCCTATGTAAAGTGGTTTCTCTTGTCCTAGTCTTGTAACTAAGCACTTGTTATTTAACCTATCCTAGAAGGTATTTTGAGAACAAAAACATAATTAGATGGCAAAATGGCCCACGTTAAAAACTGTGGGATGATATTGACTTATAAGTATATTCTTCAGGAAAGCCTTCCCTAACCACCACCATCCTTCCAATGAGATCAGGATGCTTGCTATATAATCTCACAAAACCATATCTCCTTCTCCTTGAAATGATTGTACTACTACATCTGATTAGAGCCTGTCTTGCTACTAGACCATAACCACCAGGTTTTGCTTGCTATTGTGTCTCCAATAATTAGTACAGAGACAAGCAGCCTTATCTCTTAAAACCCACAATTGTCATCTGGCTGCTATTCTTATAAATATATCCATTTCAACAAGAAATTATCTTTATTTTAGATTCTAGAATTGAACCTAGTTAATTAGAGCAAACTCAGTGGACAAAGGATCTAAGTTTTTAAAAGGCAGGATTCCTTTAAGATCTTCCCTGGCAGTTTCTTCATACCCAACTCAGAAAGGTCAAGTGCCCTTAATCCAGCTGCTTCCCAAAGGGAGACACTTTGTTTCACTGAGAGACCATATTCAGCTCATTTAAAACACTTCTAGACAGAAAGAGAAGAAGCAGGGTAGCCAGGGGGATTCACCTACAAAAAGATTTCTCTGTAAGTAACAAAAATTTTAGGACAGAACTGTGGTAATAATATTTTAAAGATGCAATTATATGGTGCTTTTCTGCCTAGGGGTTCAAGACATTATTATATTTGTCCTCCCAGGTAGCTTTTTTAAAATTACAAATGGCTTATCACACAAAAGCTAAAGACAAATGAACAATATTAGCACTCAGAGGCCATTTTCTTGATTCATGCAGATTATTTATCCACCCATTAAAGCTTCATCATCCAAAAGATACCAATTGAAAAACCGTAATTATCCCTACTGTTTCTTAAATAAAAATAATCAGAACCCATAGCTCATTTATCCCAATAGTGACTTTCCATCATTTTCTTTATTTTTAGTCTCAGATTTTCTGCAAAAAAAAAAAAAAAGACACCAAAATCATCTAGGGATTTAAGTATATATTATGTTTTATTTTCACTAATAGATATGAAGAGATTGAGAGAGGGGTAGAGAGAGAGATAGAAAGAAAAAAAGAAAGAAAGGAAGGAAGAAAGAAAGAAATCTCAGGATTTAACTTTAAGAAACCTTCATCTGTAATAAGGATTAGTTAGAGCAGTGCAAAAAGGATCTCTATATTTTTTCTTATTTTTTATCAAAGTGTAGTTGATTTACAATGTTAGTTTCAGGTGTACAGCAAGGCAATTCAATTATACACATACACACATATATATTTTTCAGATTCTTTTCCATTATAGCTCATTAAAAAACTGAATATAGTTCCCTATGCTATACAGTAGGTCCCTGTTGTTTATCTATTTTATATGTAGTAGTGGATCTCATTTTATTATGGTCCTCCATGGCATGGACACTGAGGAAAGATTACAGAGAGATCAGAAAGTTTCCATCTGCAAATGAAAAATTAATTAAGAATTTGAACTTCTCTTGTATCATTCACATTCAGCCTTTTACTTAAGTGAGGCCACCCAGTCCAGTTTGTTATTTAAGTCCTGAATCTTCATAATTTCCTAAAGGCATCAGTGTTCTCTGATTGTATCAAAATAGTTCTCAAGGGATCTTCTATTTCTGCAACTTATCCTATTGTTCCACTCTTCCATTTCTGCAGCTCTTATATACTTTATTCAAACAGTCAAAATGTTTCAGAAAATTCTATTCACATGACCATTTGGAATAGAAATAGGAGGGGCATTGGTTAGGCCATACCTAGGAATATTTTGACTTACTACTCTCCATTGAAAAATATTCAGTTCCTTACTACCATCATAATAAGAGCACTTTGCCAAGATTTGAAAATGAATATATTGGCTTCTGACATCACTTTTCTTCCATAAACTTCAATCCTCATTCAGTTTTTCTCTTACCATAATCATCAATCCCCAAAGAATCTTGCCCTTCCACAAATGAAGAAGCAAGCAAATATGACCAAACTTGAAGAGTAAACAATGTTAATCTCTGTTTCAAGATATGCATATTCAACTGCCTCTTTATATTTTTTGGGACCCTGACCAAATATTCCTTATTACATCCTTCTTGTGATCCTAACATTTTCTTTGCCATCAAAATACAGAAGTAGACAAAACCCATCATCACCCTTTGATTAAAATGTTGTCAAACATATTTGAAAGATTAATATTTAATTGTGGGATGAAAGCAAGAAGATAATCAAGAATGAGGTAAAATAAGATATCTGATTCAACATTGATGAAAATGAGCAATGCCGTTTTAAGTCATAGCCACTGTGTTATGAACTTGACATCCATGATTATATTGAATACTTATAATAACCATGTGCAGTAGCTCTGATTATGATTATCTGTATTTTGCAGATGAGAAACTGAAGTCCAGGAAGGGTAAGTAAATTTCCTAAGATTACAAATCTAGAAAATGGTAGCAAATGGTAGAGTATGATGGAAACTTTGTGTCGTGATTCCAAAGCCTTTACTTTTTTTGAGTGCTTTACAATAGATAATTCAGAGAAAGCAGGACTCTTTGTTAACTATGTAGATGCTACATTTTCAGTCAAAAAAGTAAGCTCTTCAGAATATATAGCTCAGAACTACATTGGTATAGGAGAACTGATGCCCGAGGTCAGAGAAGGAACCCAAGAAGAGACGGCTGCCTGAAATGGGCTTGTCTTCTAGGTGCAGACTATTTTTACATTGTTAGGAGACCACTAAACTCCAATCAAGATCACTGAATTAGTTTTTATGGTAGTAAATAGTTTAGGACACTGAGAAAGGCTAAAAAAGACTGGTGATAGAAGAGCAGCTTTCATATTTCAGAAAAGGACTTTTCACAAACTATAGTCTAATGAACTTGACTTTGATACTAGGCAAGATTATCTAAACTAATAAAAGGATTGTTTGTGAAGAACAACATGAGTAATCAGTAATTATAAGAATGCAACAGAGGTCAAATTCATGTCTACTCTTTTTTAAAACACTTAAATTGTTAAACCTGATAAAATATGGTGGGAAATGTATATTTGGAGCCCTGCTGGACACTTGATAAAATATATATCTTTGCAGCCAATATGGAGTAACATGAGGTCTTTGAAGGGAAAATTCGTTAGAGAAGTACTTGGATGAAATAGTGATTGTCAGTTGGAAGAGTGTCCTATGGCTTGTCATATGGGCACTGCCATAATAAGAAATAGCGTAGTTTTCACTGTGATGGCTGAAGCTATATACATCAAATTTAGAGATGAAGTAATGCTGAGATGGTTTGAAAATAGATTGAATGAGAGAAAATTCTTACGGACTGGACTGATGAAAGAAATCCGGTAAAATGAGAATTACAAAAATAAAACTGGGTCCAAATATTGAACTCTACAAGCGTAGAATTATGGAGATATGGCTTAGCAATAGGACATGGAGGAAAAAAATAGAAAGTCAGGAATTTTTGTCTGTACTAAGTTCAGCAGGAGCAAATAATAAATGAGGGCTGCAAAAATTGATAAAGTAATTACTAGATGCCTTAAAAGAACTCAAATACCTAGAATGATCAAGGTGATCAAGAATGATCTGTGTGATTCCAGCCTCACCTGAAATATTTGGGTTAATTCAGGGTCCTACATTTTAGTAGGATTTAGGTAAACTAGAAATCTTAAGAGACAAAAGTAGAATGATGAGAATAGAATAAAATTATTTTAAAAATTGAATGAATAGATTGCTTCATTGAGAGTAAAGAAGATCTAAACAGAAATATTCAGCTATCTTTGAATGACTTGATAATATAAGTGGGAAAGGAAAACTCTGTACTCTCCATCCAGTATTTGTAACCAGAATATTTATTGAGATATTAAATTTGTACCTGATTATGAACATTTAAAAATACTGCCCTTTGTGTTTCTGAGTTTTGCTCGTCCTTCCTTTCTTTCTTCCCTCTTCCCCCTTCCCCACTTTTCTTCCTTCCTTCCTTCTTGCCTTTGGATATTAATCAAGAACCTGATTGTAAAGTCACTGTCCTTGGTGCTGGAGACACAGTATTGAACAAAACATAGGGAAAATACAAGCTGCCTGAAGGAATATGCATTCTAGTTGGCTGTGAGATAATACATCTCCTCATACCTGCACACCACCAATGCTGAAACGTTTGCTTTGAAAGGTTAAGCCTACCAAAACATTAATCTGGCTACCCTGGAGGAAAAAAGTTGAAAGCTATGTAAGATGTTGATCTGAGAGAATGTGATTGGATTCAGGAGACTGAGAGTCAGTACCAGGTTCTCTTGGGTGGCAGGGATTGGGGTGTGATTCAATTCTGAATCTCTGAAAAGACTGCGGGCATGACAATGAGCATGCGGAGGCAGCATCCTAACTCTAGGGCTTCTAGAGCTGCAGGGCTGCCTTGGGTTCAACACAGAGGTGACTAGTGCTGTCAGGGAGACACCTATTTTCAAATCTAACATGCAAGTCTGAACCAAGTGGAAGTGCCTCGGGAAGTTGCTTAATGGCTGAAGACCAGAAGACCTGCTCAGTTCCTTGAACTATGTAGGCCCTGAATGTCTTTATTTCCCCAAGGAAGTGAGGAGAGGCCTGCCAAATGAGTGATATTGGACTTCCCATTAATCATCATGGATGGAAATTAAGACATACTTAATTTTGATTGAAAAATATTATTCTCTTGCATCGGATTCTCTTGAAGAAATTGACTATACTTTTAAAATATGATTTTAAGCATGCCTTGTTTCCCATTAAATAAATTCCATGTATCAGGTCAAACAAGCTAAAGAGGTATTGAGGGAATAAAAAAAAAATACTTTCCTTGCCTTATCTTATAATACTTAAGTCTAGGCCTGAAAGTTAACTTTCCTTAACCAATTTGGAGGTCTGAGATGGAGCTGATAAGAGCACAAAGGATATGCAAAATGTCCCCGTTTTCTCACTGAATGTGTGTGTGGTGGGGGGAGGAGTAAAGATTCAATCTATAATTTGATTATCTTCCTTAAAGATTTTACATAAAAATATAAATATGTATGTATTCAAGATACTTCTCCCATAAGTTGAAAAAGGATCAAATCCATATAAATATTCAGAGACAATCATATTAGAAATTCTGAACTTAATGATCACTATGGTTAAATACTAAATTTAGCTCTGAGCTCCCTGGCAGTGAAGGTAAGAAGACAAGAGAAACAAAGATGCCAGTTCAACAAATAAACATTTTTGGTGTTGTTCTTCCCTGAAATTATTGATTGGAACCAGATTATTGAGATATTAAATTTTGTACTTTAAATTTGTAGGTGATTATGTAAAGAAGAGAGGGCAGTATGATAAAAACATACCCAAAAACAAGTAAATATATGGATATGTTTTATAGGGAATTTCCCAAATCAGCCTTCAAACAAATTATCCTACATAAGATACCAAAACAGTATAGTCATATGTAGATATTATTTTTACATTGTATCTTTCCCTTGAAAACCTACAGTGATGTCCTGTCATTTATTTAAATTTCTCAAGTTAGAATAGAAACATGTCTCCCATACTGGAGTCCCAATTCTGGCCATGCACATCTTTATTATTCTTTAGTTTAATGTCTGTACCATAGTGGATATATCTTATTTACTTCCTATGACTTTTATTATTGGATAGCACTCACTATTAAGTATCTTATGAATAGCTAGTGATCAATTCTTTTTTCTTTTCTCTCTAAAATGATTTTATATTTCCTCTTCCTCTGCCATGTTTAATTTGAATAGCCATATCCCCTATATAAATCTACGACACCTCTTTCAAGACTGGATTCAAAGTTGTCTCTTCATGTAAGCTTCCTTGATTTGCCACAGATCTTGTAAATTTACAACTGTTTAGCTCTTATATATGTATTCTCCATTTAAACGGCTTTTCATGTTTTATAAACATGTAAATTTGTTTGTTCACAAATGGGGCCCTGTAGCTAGAGGGCAAGGAGAGACCAAATAGAGAGGCAGGTGATTCCAAATTGGTAGGTGGCAGGTTTAACAAGCAAGGAAACTTACATAGGAGGCTCGTCTTGGGCAGCCTCAAGACTGAGAGGTCTCTACACCTATCCACCATAATTTTAGAAGTTTACGTAGACATCTTACACCAAATGAGTGGTGTACCTGTTCAGTCACATATGCCACTCCAATGATCTCAACAACACATTGTTCTATCAAAGCTGTGTCCTTGGAAAAGGCAATCACCATGGAACAGCGGGCAGAACACACATTCCAAGGATGGGGAGGATGTAAAGAGCCTCAGATGGCCTGGGTCCAACTGGAGGGTCCACTGGTGGTCACATCTTCTCCGTGACCTTCTTCAACAAGGTTCCTAAATGCAAAAGTTATATATGCATCTCCTGTGAACCCTGTTTCCCCAGTTTTTTCACATGGAAGACATCCAACATATGTCTATTGATTAAAATTTACATCAAGCAATTTTAATACGTGCTCTGCAGTGCTAGACCTGATTTTTATTAGCTGGCCAAAGCCTTTTAGTTGTGAGTCTCCCTTCACGACTCCTGTTCAGTGATAGCGTGGTGGTTGGTGAAAATCAGTCATGCTGGGAGGATTTACAGCACACATATGGGTAACTCAGACAAATCTGGGTTTCTTTCATTGGAAATGGTGATTGTTAAACATTTGTCATCATAACACTGTTTCTTAGGTACTTTTCCTTTGGATTCGTCAGGGGAGAAGGCACGTTTAGTGGATAAATGTAAAACCAGCCCCTTGCATATTGTAATTCCAATTCTGTTGTTTTCCTTAGCATTCTGTAATATTTGATCATCGTCAAACAAGTTGGAGGCTGCATTGTAAACATAAATGAGGAAAGGGGCAATGGAGATGAAGCCCGTGATAACCAATATGAGAGGAATGAAGAAAAATGTTCCTGTAGCACATTCATCCTGGCGTACCATCCGTGAACCTCACTGCTGGCAGGATTAAATAAGCCCTTAGGCGAGCAACAGATAGTCCTTTCCTCATATGCCTTTTCCCCCACCAGCTGTCAGTGTCTGCTGTTTGCTTCAGGGTACAGAGGGAAAAGAGCACATATGAAAAAGAGATAGGCATCTTCCTTCTGCTCCTCGGAGCACTTGGTCATGAGAACGCAGGCAGCCACTACCGCTGTTCACACACTCTTCCTGGCTCCACACCGTTCCGTCTCACGTTCAGCATGCGTTTCCCTGTCCCTTCGTGATTAGGAGAAAGCAAGGCGTCCCTGTTGTGACTCGCTCTGGCCAGTGAGCTATGAAAAGCAGGGACATGTTGTACTTCCGTGTTAACCACAGAATTATTAATATGGTGATACCCCCTGGAGACTGCTGCCCCTCTGACAGCGTTCTAGATGGTGGACACTCCATTACCCTGTACCCCTCAGAGGCTACGGTGGGTGGAGACCTCTGCTGGCCTGCAGGGGACATGGAGTATGAGTGAGAAGTAAAACTGTTGTGTTACTGATATTTCCTGCTAGTTTGTTACTGTCCCATAATCTAGTTTATTTTGATCTGTGCTCTTGCCTGGAGATATGCCGCACATGCAAAGATGCCCAGTTCAAGCCTTGCTCCCTCTGAGTAGTTCTGTTCGAGAGGAAAATGCTCAGTCCATGAAGAAACAAGCAATTAGTGATGATGACCTTGTGACAGCTATAATTATGACTCCCACTCACTTATGCGTGAAAGTTTAAAATAACCTGTTGTAGGAACTTGGTATTCTGCTGTGAAAAGTCTCTCTTTCCAGTATTTAAAAAGTTACCCCAAAAGTCTAATATTTTTTACAGTTAAAATGGAATGTGTTATTTGACTTAAAAAATTTAAAGATACAGAAATAATTTCGAGATAAGTAACTAGAGCAAACAGTATCCCTCACTCCCCCCAAATAAAACGATAGAGTGAATTTTAGTTTCATTTTCACTCCCAGCGCTTTGACCATTTCATTTCATAAAAGTAAGTATGAAATACCATAAAATAAGTGGCAGTTATAAGGAAATTAATGGTTATACTCATAATAGAAAAGGGAGTGGAAGGAAACGTTTCTTCATCCTAGTAGATAAATGATCATTATATATTTATTGATTTCATGGTAACATATATTTTCTCTGTTGATTTGGTAATAGACAGGCTCCAAATTGGGAAATGTCTTGGTAAAACACTGAACTTTAAAAAAAAATAGCCTCAGTAGGTGAATGACAATTTCAATTTTGTATAAAAATATCTAGACTTGACATATTTTCCAAAAGTCAAAATATTTGGTCTTCCGCAGCTCCACTGGAAACACAAATGAACAAGACTGTTCTGATTGTGTTTAACGGAAATGAGGGCTTAGAGATTTCAGCAAGTGTAGTACATGTTAAAAAATGGAATTATTTTCCAAGTGCTTTATAAAAACTCAAAACCTGTTCAGTTGTCTTAAATTATGCAGTTTATAGCTGATTCTGAGATATCACATAAGCTTTTATTCCCAAAAGCTGTATTGTCAGCCTCTAAAAACATAGCTTAAAAAAAAAAATCACAGGTTAATAGCTAACAACCCTGAGAGTAAAAAAGAAATACAAAGTACATATATGGGTAAAAATAGTTTAAGTACCCTTGGCTATAATTCTCAGGTTTGAGAAAAACTTAATTAAGAAAATGACAAAATCATTAAATAATAATAGTTTCTGCTTCTTCTAGGCCCCTGACTTTAGGGAGTTCCCAAATTTGACATATTTTTTAGTTTAAAAAAACTACTGTGAATGATACTAAGGGCAACAACTCTTTTGTTTCATGTAAAGAAAATCACGTATTTGATAGAATGAGGTGCGTGTGTGTCTGTGTGTATAAATGAATTGATTACGATGTACTAAATTGTTTTGATGGCTGTTAGGATTGTGTTCAAGCTTACATATGAGAAAGGCCTGAGCAGTAAATAGCCCTCCAGGTAGCATGGACCATGCATGCAAGGTATTTGGATACCTGGAATTGGTGAAGCATATGGAACACCCTAGGAAGCAACAGAAAGCCTGTGAGACTAGAGAGTGAAATTCTGCAGGGGACAGGGTTGCAAAGAGGAGCAGGGAAGTTTAGGCAGATGACAGATTACTCAGAGCCTTGGAGACCAGGGTCACAAATTTAGATCTTTTTCTAGGGGCAATGGGAAACCATTCAAGAGTTTGAGCAGTAACATAATACAACCTCCTATAAAAATTTTAAACCATAGATATAGCTTGAGTGTGGAAAATGGATGGCGGGAGGCCAGAGTGAAAGAAGAAGCACTAGTTAAGAAACTATTCTTTTCTAGAGTTCCCTCCAGATATATGCTAGGAGTGGGATTGCTGATTATATGGTAAGTCTATTTTTAGTTTTTTGAGGAATCTCCAGACTATTTTCCTTAATGGCTGCACCAAATTACATTCGGATACATGCACCCCAGCACAATATACAATAACCAAGACGTGGAAACAACCTAAATGACCATCAACAGAGGACGGGATAGAAAAGTTGTGGTATATTTATACAATGGAATACTACTCAGCCATAAAAAGAATAAAATAATGCCATTTGCGGCAACATGGACAGACCTAGAGATGGTCACTCTAAGTGAAGTAAGCCAGAAAGAAAAAGAAAAATAACATATGATATCACCCATATATGGAATCAAAAAAGAAAAAGAAGACACTAATGAACTCATCTACAAAACAGAAACAGACTCACAGACATAGTAAACAATCTTATGATTACTGTGGGAAAAGAGATAAATTTGGGAGTTCAAGATTTGCAAATATTAACTACTATATAAAAACAGATAAAAAACAAATTTATTCTGTACAGCACAGGGAACCATATGCAGTATCTTGTAACAACCTTTAATGAAAAAGAATATGAAAACAAATATATGTATGTATATATATGACTTGAACATTATGCTGTACACCAGAGACTGACACATTGTAACTGACTATACTTCAATAGAAAAAAAAAAGGTGAAGAAACCATTCTTGTGACCCAAGCAACAGATGATGGTTGGACTCGAGTGGTGGCAGTGGAGACATGGACAGATTGGGCATATATGTTTTGAAGGCACTGCTGGTGTAGATAAATTAAATAAGAAGGCCAGGAAAGGGAAAGGTCAAGAATTATTTCCAGATTTCTAACATTAGAAATGGGTGGCAATGGTGACATTTATTTGAAATATGGAAACTGTGGGAATAATTAGACTGGGTAGAGTGTGAATGAAATGGATGTGTCTTGTTTTCAGTGTGCAGATTTGGAATTTCCTCTGACACATTCAAATAGGCAAGTTAGAGATATAAATTTAGAGCTCAGAGAAAAGTCTGGATAGGAAATATAAATCTGTGAGTCACCAGCCTATAAATGATGTTGAAAGTCATAGAAATGAATGAGATCACTTCGCCAGAGGTATAGTAGGAGAAGAAAAGGCAGCCCAGGACTGAGCTTAGAGGAACTTTACCATGAATAGTCAGTAGAGAAAACAGCATAGGAAACAGAAAAAGCAAGGTGGTAAGAAAGGGAAATAAGAGAGCAGGCTGTTCCTAAGGCAGACAGAGGGAAGTGTTTCAAGGATGAAATGGTCATCTGTGTGGATCAGTGCTGAAAATCTGGCGAAGTGATGTCAGAAAAACAATATTAGGTTTGTAGGTCATCAGTTACCTTAACAAGAATGATAGCTGAAATACGGATTTGGAAGCCAATATTAAAGTAGGCTAAGAGAAATGAGAAATAAAAAAAAAGTGCAAGTGTCTATGTGTGTGTGTGATTTCAAAGAAAGAGTCTAGAAGAGGTATTGCACTTGGAGGGGCTGAAGGGACATGGGGGCAGGGCAGGATTCTTTTGTAGCCAGGAAATGTATTAGAGCATGCACTGATGATGACAGGAATAGTACAGAGTGAGAAAGGGCAGGGACTGATTTGCAGAAAAGTGGGAGGATATCTGGGGAGGTAAAGTCTTTTAGGAAGTGAGAGAGAATGGCATCAAAATAGGATGCCCATACATCCTGGATTCCCTGGAATCGTTCCAGTTTCCACTTGCTGAGCTGGTGTTGTCATTAATGACTCCTCCCCCAACTCCCATAATGCAACTGGAGAAATCAGGCTCCTCTGTTATACAGGAGAAAAGGGATGCAGAAGCAGGTCAGAACACGGACTTCACAGTGGGAAGATGAGGCTAGCCCAATCATGAGATATATAATAAAAGCCAAATTTGAAATCTGATGGCTAAATAACTCTGCTCCACAACTTTCCACCCTGTGCAAATCTGTGCACTCTACAGATTCAGTTTGAAAGCCAGTGTAAGCATGCATAGTCCACTAAATTCCCTGATTATGGTGACCAAAGAAAACTTGTCACTGTCTGTACTCTGTGGCCCTGGTGATGTTTCTGAATTGTGGTAGAAAAAGTTAAATGCTTCTAGAAGAATAAATAATCCAATGATTCTGCTGTTTTGTAGTCTCCCAGGAGTAAAGTCTTCAGTGCTGATCAAATCTATATCCTGGAGCTTGAATAGGTCTTCCCACAGACTGTTTCACAGTAGTTCTTCCTAGTGAGTCATCATAGGTCCTCGACTCTGCAGTCAGCAAACACGTGGCCCACCTAACCTCTTGTCAGTATGTCGCTATTAATGTATGGACAGTGTGGAGGATACTTTTCCTGTATCAGCTCCCCCTTGGCAAGGCTTCCTTGCATATAATATAACTATTTTAACTTTTGTAATATGCAGTGATATTGGTGCGGTAAGTAGAGCCCTTTCTAATCCATTATAAATAATAATGGTGCTTTACGAGGTGTATTTTTGGGCCACTTCATGAGGAATTCTGTCCACAAAGCAGTCTCTCAACATGTACCATCCTTTTAGATCTCCAAATATGATGCTGAGACATTATGATTCAGCTCTACAGTATAAGAAGCATTGTCTTTTTCCAGCTGTTGTTTCTGTTTATGAAATCTCTAAACCACAACTGAGGACTTGGAAAAGGGAGAATTTCAAAATTGTCAAAAGTCTAAAAGTTGTCTTAGGGTGGAAAGGAAAGTTAAAACAAATTATTAGAACATCTTGAGAATATATGTTCCAGTTATCAATTGCTGTGTAACAAAGCCACCCCAGAATACAGTTGGTAAAGTGACAATTTACTATCCTCTCTTGTAGTTCTGGGGGTTGACTCAGGTGGTTCCCACGTTTGGTTTCTGATGCAGTAGCTGTGACATAGCAGCCAGATCTGGAGCTGACTCAAGTCTTGAGTGGGCAGTGTGTCCAAAACTGCTCAGTCTCACAGTATACCAGCTATCAATCTATTAACTCAGTTCCAAATTCTGTCTTTTTGCCCGCTCTGTGAAATTGGATCTGGGCCCTTTAAATTTTGTTGTTGTTGTTGTTTGCCAGCTGGCATGGAAGCTTTGTCAATAGAAGTCACTGGAGAGACATCGCAGGAGGCAAAAGTTTTGCTTCCAGGTTCTGTGTGCTTATTTAATAGGCTTCTGCAGAGTGTGCAGCTGCTCCAGCCCCTGGCTCCTCCCGTGCTTGGTGGTCAGCCGCACCCAGCAGAAGCAGCTTCACCCAGCACGCCTCCTGGGTAACTGTATAGTAGAGAACTTCCAGCAAGACACCATCCTGTGATCAGTTTCTCCTGACTCCCTAGAGGCCAGTTTTCTGGCAATTTCCAGAAATTGTCTGTCATTCAATAGTGTGCCTTCTCCAACAAGGTCTGGATCTCAGCCCAGGCCAGGGGCAGGAAGTGGGGAAGGGGGACCCAGCTCTTTTTCAATATACCAACCCTAGTGGGAAGGATTATTATATACAACACCATAAACCTACTATTGCATTGTATGTTGTATCTGCTGTCGCCCTGTAGTCTTCATGTTTTCTTTGCTTCAGACCAGTCAATCCCTCATTACCCCATTTTGTTATAGTTAATAATTCTTTATATTAAAATTTCCCTGTTCAAATAATTGTATATTTTTTTTCTCTTCTGATTGAACCCACCCTGATACACATGGCAAGAAACTGATGCTGTTTTTTCGTTTATTTGCTTATTTGTTTTGCTGGGGGTTCATCTGGGGATACCCAAGACAGCCAACTCCTGGTATCTCCATAGGTTTGGGCTTCTCATGGCATAGGGACTAGGCTCCAAAAGAGAGTGTTTCAGGAGAACCAGGCAGGATATATAAGGTATCTTATGAGTCAGCCTTAGAAGCTCAAGAATATTATTTCAGCATTCTATTAGTCAAGCAAATCACTCAGATGAGTGTTTCATCACATATAGTTTCAAAGGTAGGAGGTAGCAAAGAATTTGTAGTTACCTTATTTGTATCTGCCATTCCATATGAGATTATACATGGTAGCTATTTTTTAATGAAAGCATCCGGTTAATAAAATAGGTGATTCATTTGTTATTTTTCTTTCATTTATTTTTCTTCTGATTCATTCATTTATTCAATAATCTTTATCAAGAATCTACTCTGGGCCCTGAACTGGAGAGATCCTTCCTGAAGTATAAATGCATTCAAAGACCTGATCTACACTCCGTGAGCTTTCAATATTATTGGGCAGCTAGAATTTCTGCATAATTAGAAATAAAAACAATAACATGTACCAGAAAGTGTTAAATTGAATGCAATAAAGTGCCAAATGCATAAAATTGCAGTGAGACCAAGAACAGATCCCTGGAGTCCCGACTGGCTGCCCAGTGCTTGATTTACCAAACACAAAACAAAGATACAGTGTCTAATTGAAAATAAAAGATCTGGTCACCGAAATATTTCAGAAGGGGCATCCATCATTTTTGCATGTCACAATCATGTCAAGAACTCCTAAGAGAATTTATTTCGGTGAAAACATTGATTTTCTTTCCTTTGTTAAAAATTGTGCTACCATTCAATCAACAAATAAAAGAACTATTGTGATTAGAAGCTTCTCTTGCATACAACTGGCATCCAAACCATGTCCATTTTTTGTCAACACCATATTTTATTGACTTTACCACTGTCAACTCAAAATCCTGAAGGGACTAAGAATCATTATTCTGGACAACATCAATTTTAGAGATGTAGGAAATGCTAACAGCCAAGTGTACCCCAAGACAGAATTCCAAACATCAACAGGTGTTTTTTGGGGGGGGGCGGTTTGGGTTTTTTTAGTAACAAGACTGGAAGTAAAACTGACAAAGAAGCTATTTAGCTTTGCAAAGGCCATCATTTTCTTTACATACATTCTAGAGAGTAATTAAATTCTAAACAGCATTAGAGCTCTTTCTCATATCACTGATAAAAAAGACTGGGGGAAAAAAATCCTATCATATGATCTGCTTCTAAGTGAGGAGATAAAAGTAAACTGTAAAATGAGAGCCTCACCTGAGACTCTTGCTGGAAATAAGGCTTCTCTGAATGAAGATCAGGAAATCATCTTCTACTACGGAAGCGACCTGAATCCCACTCAGGGAATTCGCTCTAGGAAACAGTTGTAAGGAAGACGCATTAGTATTTAAAGAAGCCCTTTTGAGTCAGAATGCCGAACGTCACCAAAGAAAGATTAAATTCTCCTGCTACATGCTCCTGTGAACCTGGGTGATGAAGAAAATAATTTCCCAGTAAACTAGGGTAGCACACTGAGCTCCCCAAATGTGTCCTGAAACATCAGCCAAGCTTGCGATGCGACAAAGAATCTGCATTCTTTCCGTCTCTCTGCTTTCATCACTACCCACTTCTTCCCTCCTGAATGTCTCAAAGTACCAAATTCATTCTGAAACATCACAACAGTCCCTTATTATGTATTTTCCTTCATCATTAAGGATGGGACTATTTTCAGAAATAAAGCCTGAATGTTGGCTTCAAATAAGCATTCATTCAAATTCTAATTAAATTACTTTGCTGAAACCTATTTGAAACAATTAGTTATTGGAGCCATTAGTAATCAGAGATTACATACACTGAATTTTCATGCAGCCCAGAATATTGAATAGGCTGTACAATATAATAAAGAGGGCTACTTAGGCAGCATTACAAAAAAAGAGATTTGTTTCTCCTTTAAGCCGGTGTTAATAGTGAATGCAACTTCAAATGTGTCCAAATCCCGTCTACGTGGGGTGGGAGTGTCTGCGTGGAAGAGGTTTAGGCAGAAAATGAAAAGAACAAATAGATAAGCTCTGTGAGATGCTTATATGATGTGAATGGAAGAGGCATGGTAAATTGAAAGTAAGAATGCGATGGTGATATCGTGACACTTTTCCGGAGGGAGGACCTGGAGGGGAAGTATGTCCCTGTTACCATCACGATTTAACCAGGCAGCCCACTCAGTATTTTGGAGTCATCCGTGTTCCCAATCATATGGGAAAGAATTGAATTGATGGTTCAGTTTTATTTTGATAATGATGATGAAACAGTTCGTCAGTTTTTTGCTTTCCTCATCCTTTGGGCTCTCCAATACTCGTCCAGCCCAGTTATTTTAGCCATGTCAGTTAATCCAGGACAAACTGGCTATATAAATACTGAGGGAATGAGAAGCCAATCTCTTAATAAGAATTTAAATATGCAACTCTTCCTAGCCAGAATGAGTTCTGAACTATATAATTGAAAGTGTTGAGGAGCACAGATAAAAATTTAAGAGGACATTTTCAGGAAGGACACTAAAAATGAGTGAAGATGCAAAACACAGGTCTTTTGCCAAACTATTACGATGTAATTAGCTCTTTCATTAAAGATTTTATGGTTTTATTTTTGAATGTCTCCTCTTCTAAATCTAAACTCTTTGTTAGTAGAACACCCACACCGAGTCGGCTTACATCTCTAATGTCTGGAATGCTTAATAACCACATTTAAAAATTGTCCACCTAGCACAGGGAACTATATTCAATATCTTGTGGTAACCTATAATGATAAAGAATATGAAAATGAATACATGTATGTATGTGTATGATTGAAACATTATGCTGTACAACAGAAATCGACACATTGTAACTGACTAATTTCAATTAAAAAAAAATATAGTCTGCCTTCCTGCTCTTGCTTATAGCCTCTGTACTTGTCTCCCATTGGATCATGACCTATAGCACTGTAAGCCCCTGAAGTTATCCAGAAGGATGCAAATTTAATTGGGAAAAATTCAGGGTCACTTATTATCATCTTAATGATATCCCATTATGATCAGGTATCATGACATTTTGTTATCATGGAATTTTTCTCCACTATTTGTAACATTTTATAAAAATCCTGTAGGATGGCTTGCTACTTCTCTGTTACATGTATCTTTCTCTCAAGAGAGAGATGGAGAAAGAGAAGGAGGGAGGGAGGAAAGGAGAGAGAGAGAGAATCACTCTCTTACATACATACATTTATTCTTTAAGATACTTTCTATGTATTTCTATACAGCTTCCTCCATGCTTGCTGTTACCTGTGTAATATTCTGAGTATCTTACCAAGTGGTCAAGTACCCCCTTGTTCTAATAAGTTCTTTCCTTTAAGTAAACTCCACTAACATTCTGAATATAAATACAGCGCCTGCAATGCATTTTGAGATTTTTCTACTTCATTTCTCTGAATTATTCTTTGGTTGCAGACATTCTTGGACTTTCTGAGAACGGCACTTCCTAAAAGGGGCAACTATAAACTAAAGGGTCCAATTGAAACGTCTGCCTACAATGTGAATCAAATACAAACTAAATAATTTGAAAAGGTCAAAGGTTGTGAGAAATTACTGCTCCAAAATTCACAGAGATTGTGCAGTTAGAGAGCTTTCTGGGAACCCCTCACATATGCAAATGTCTGGAGTCCATAAAATGAAGGAGACAGTGCTTTGGGGGATATTGAGACCCCTGATACCCACAATTTCACTCATAAGCCTATGAACAAGCTTCGCTATTTCGTCTCCTCACTAACTGGTTGTGTCTTTTCCTTCCTTTAGGCTCACAAGCTGCAAGGGAATCCAATTCAAAAGTCAGACTGTTCAATGCTCAGCATCCCGGAAATGCACTGAGTCAGCAATTAGTAAACTGACTGTAAATACAAATCCTGAACCAAGATCTGACATTTAAGTACTAAACATTTACCTACCCTCAGGCTCTTCAATTAATTGCAGCCAACTGAAAGGTAGACTGCTAAATCATTTGGTTTCAGAGTGTATAATGGGATTATCCAGAGGATATATTAATTTGTCCATGAAACATTTGTGTCACTGTCATGTAGCCAGGCAGGGGAGAAAAAAAAAAAAGGAAAAGGGAAAAGCCTTCCATTCAAGCACTAAAACCAGAGGCTCCCTGTAGACACAGCATGAAAGCAGTGTGCTTTTTAAAGGCAATTTAAAGGTGACCTCTTCTTAAAACACTGCACATTTCACACAGATTTCAACTTCCGCCACCTCAGGAGTTACTTTTTCTGGGGTTAGAGTATTCAGCTGTGACTCTGTGTCATCGAGAGCATGCAAATCTCTTCCCTTGAAACTATTTCGGGCCATGGATAATTATAAATCATCCGCCAGGAGCCTGCATCATAGAGGAAAAAAGACATAGTTTTACACCAGTAAGAGTGCCCCCTATTTTCTTTTTTTGAAACCCTAGAATAGTCTGTATTAATGATGGAAAACATATTCCTTAGCTACAGAGGGAAGGCCAATTTCTTAACAAATGATGATTTATCATTTTAGAACAGAAAGCTGCATTAGCATACCAATGAACATGGCTAAAAGTGTAACCACTTTGCCTGGCAATTATACATATGACAGATTCATTTATCTACCTGCATAGAGCCTTAATTTACACCAGCACTTAACAGTTAATTGTTGAAGTGCACTTTTCTGCAATAGGAGTGGGAGTTTTTTTTTAGTGCATCCTGAAACAGAAAACAGTTTTAAATAAACACCTATGTCATTAATTATCTGATCAAAACAACACTGAAAAATGCCAGAGAAAAGAGATAACGAATAAAAAGGTAAAATACCATTTATACGAAGAAATTAAAATGTCAGTTATTGAATGATTAAATGATGTCATCATGTTATTTCTGGACCAATGGAAGATGAAATTTACAAATAGTGGAAATGTCTTAAAAATATCTTCATAACAACGATGTTATTTTCACTTGTTTATACTCATTTAGAATTAAAACTTTACTGAAAATCATTAAATACAACCCAAACCTTACCAGTATTTGCTATAAACTATCGTCTTCTCTTCCTCAGTTTTCTATCATATGTATGTTTATTGCCATCCCTTTCTATATATTTTGTGTTTTCTTTAAACTGTTACTTAATGAAACTCTTTTATGTAAATGGATTAGTGATAAGAAGGGTATTTGGTCAATATTAGCAGTTTTTATACTGCTTGCCTACTGCACATAAAATGTGGGGCACAGATTTAATAAATTCTAAAATTGTTTATATATCAAGTCAGTAAATATAATCAGAAGAATTTGAGTAAGATGAGTATTGAGAAGTTTCTCATCATATTTTGAAGTTTCATTATGCGTTTCAAATGGCATATTTCCTGGGAATTTAGTGAGTATGTCGAAGAAAGGAAAGGGACTCTCAAGGTGATAAAAGGATGGTCTGGTAAACCTGGGGCCACCAACCTGAAACATGAACACTTACTTCAACTTACTTTTTGCATAGCGGTAGACAAATAAACCCTTCAAGCTTCAATTTTCTAAGCTTTAAAAAGACGATGATAATACTTTTCTTACAGGTTGTGTTTGTCTATGTGTATGTGTAACAGAGAAAAAGAGAGACAGAGATGACAAATAAGCTGTGATACTACAAACCACCAATTACAGTTCCTGATCTCCAGCTATCCTTGGTACAGATGATTACCGTGGCTTCCCTCTACCTTTATGTACATCCTTCAGATTCTCATTTTAAAGATTGTCATGAATTCCAACAGACAGACAGTGGCTCTTAGGAGCCAGGAGTCTGTAAAATCTTACAAAGTTTAATAAACCACCATCTTTGTAGACAAAAGACCTTTAAATTGTTTGCCTCTCTGCCCGTCTGCCTTCTTTCCCCTCATCCTTCCTGCCACTTCAGAATGTGTTTTCCTAGATCTTTCTAAAAACTGCCAATTATCACCTACGGTTTTGCTTGTCAGTGAGTGAGAAGCGGCGTCTCTGCTTCCTCAAATATTCCAGGACCTCTTCTCTTGATCCTTTACAAGCACAGTCTCAACTCTCCCATTCAGTTGTTGCCCTTTGTGAATCACGCTTAACTCTGATCCCTCCTTCTCTCGGGGCAGATGGATGTACCAGGTGCCCCAAGGATCACAGATGCATTTTTCTTGCCCAGAGCCATTGTATCAAAGGCAGAATCCAAAGTCATATCCAAGGAAGAGAGAGAGGGAGGCTCTGAATGGCCCACTCGGGGATTTAAAAGAGCACTCAGTTTTCCTGCTGTTGAATGTACCTCTTTCCCCTAAAGCAAGCTTTTCATATGGGACCTAAGACAGCGATAGATTTGTGTATCCACACAGACTAAACTCTCTCACGGATTTTATTCTACCACATCTTGATCTGTGACAATACTTACTAAGTTGTGCTTTCTTTTTTAAACCAGGATACTCAAAGTGGATAGAACTTTGTATGTCATCTGGAATCAGTACTTACTTTACCGTTTTAATTTGACTATGAAGAAACTGAGCTAAAAGAGACAAGAGAGAAAGAAACTAATATTTCTTAAGTATCTGACTTGCACAAGGCATCAGAAGTCTGGCCTGTAGCAATCTTCATCTCACAGATGAGGAAATAGGGTCACAGTGCTACTGAGACATCTCTAAGGTCGTACAACTTAACAAGCTGGTAATTGGAAGAACTGAAATTTGAACAATGTTGCACAAAAGTATTTTTGACATCACTTGTTGATGTAGGAGAAATTTGCCAGAGAAGCTGATACAGGAAAAAATAGGGCACCAGAGGATGGCCATGTCCCAGGTCTCGGACAAGTCCCTGGAACGCATCCTGCCAAGTGAGGGTCTTTGACTTTGCACAGGAAGGAATTCAAAAGCAAGCAATAGCTGAGTAAAAGTAGGTTTATTCAGAGAGATACACACTCCAGAGACAGAGTGTGGGCCATCTCAAAAGGCAAGAGGAAAAGGCAAGAGAAAAACCATGAGGTGCGAGGTTGTTGGTTTTTACGAGCTTGGTAACTTCAAATGCTAACAAGTGGGAAAATTATTCCAAATACTTTGGGGAAGGGCCTGGGATTCCCAGGAATGGGGCCATCACCCACCCTTTGACTTTTTATGGTCAGCCTTGAAACTGTCATGGCACCTGTGGGAGCGCCATTTGGCAGCTATTGTATTACAGTGAGCATGTATTGAAGCTCAAGGTCTACTGGGAGTTGAATCTTCCACCACCTTCTTGCTTACTGTTGTGTCATTCTTTTGATGGCTATGCTCTGCCCCTTCCCTCCTGTCGCAAAGTCATATGACTTGCTCTCATGTATTTACACATTTTACACGTGTCAGTTCAGTCTGCTGTTCCTCATTCCAGTGCTTATTCCATCATGCCAAAATGCCTGAGACAATTCAAAAGCCACAATCACCATGCAATAAATCTCTTGATTTTTCACTTTGGAGGATTTTCTTTACTTGATTTCTTTGATGTACGTTGTAGAGAGCATACTTTTTCAACTTGAATGTGTTATTAGGATTTGTGAAGTGGATTGCTTTAAGAATACAGTTATAATTAATTTTTATTAGAGCTTAAGTTTTTGACTTGGAGGAAGCCACACAGTATTTCATTAGAGATAGGTGGTCATTGCGTATTTTTTGTTAAGGCTAGGGACATACTACAACTGTATAGACAAAAATGATTATTAATAAGATACTCACATGCATTCCACTATCTTACATGTTTTAATTTAAATAGCTATAAGTAACAAAAGTCTTTTAAAAATTCATTCTACTGCAATGGAGAATTTTGATGAATTTTCTGTTCTTGTTTGGTGTCTTATAGACTTACTTGAGGAGTAAAAGAATGTGTAAAGCTTTTAGCACAGTAGCATGTGTATGTGCTCAGATAAAGTTTAGATTCATTCATTGGCTTACATAATATATTTCCAGGATATTTAAATCTCTAATTTTAATAGCACAGTTTATTAAAACTGAAACAAATGTCAAAAATCAAATCCACATACAAAAGAAAGAAGTTAGACCATTACTTCACATCATTTATAAAAATTAAGTTAAAATGGGTCAAATGCCTAAATATAAGAGCAAAACTATAAAACTCTTAGAATAAAACACAGGATCTTCATGATTTTGGATCTGGCAATATCATCATTAAGTACAAGCAACAAAAAAACAAATAGATAAATGAGACTTCATCAGAATTAAAACCTGTGTGCATCAAAAGGTTAAAAAAAAATACAGAATGAGAGAAAATCATTTCTAATCAAATATCTGAGAAAATGATTTACAAATCACATATCTGATAAAAGCATAGCATCTAGAATATAAAGAACCCTTATAAGTCAACAACAAAAATACAAGGAAGCCAATTTTAAAATGGGCATAGAACTTGAATACGTATTTCTCTAAAATAGATATGCAAATAGCCGAAAAGCACATGAAAAGATATTTAGTCATTAGTCATAAGGGAAATGCAACTCAAAATCACAATGAGATCACACTCACTAAGATGACTGACTGCAAACAAGCCAACACACACACACACACACACACGCACGCACACACACACACACACAAAATCGGAAAATGACAAGTGCCAGCAAGAATCTGGAGAAATTAGAATCTACCTCAATGCTGGTAGGAATGTGAAATGGCGTAGTCACTGTGGAAATTTGACAGTTCCTCAATAAGTAAAGCCCAGAATTCCCATATGACCCACCAATTCCACTCCTAGGCATATATCCTTAAGAACAGAAAACCAGTCTTGAAGCAAAAATTTTTGCAGAAATATCTACAACAAAACTATTCATAATAGCCAAAAGTTGGAAACAGCCTAACTGTACAAAATCTGGTATATATGTACAATTAGAACATTACTCAACCATCAAAAATATGTACAGTGTGGATGAACCTTGAAAATATCTAAGTGAAAGAAGTCAGGCACAAAAAGCCACATACTATATAATTCCATTTATATGAAACATCCAGAATAAATAAATGCAGAGAGACAAAAGAAGATTAGTGTTTGGCAGGGGCTGAGGGAGACAGGAATGAGGAGTAACTGCTTAATGAGTACAGGGTTTCCTTTTGTGCTGATGAAAATATTCTGGAAATAGATAGTGGTGATGACTGCATACCACGGTGGGTATACTAAATGCCAGTAAGTTGTACTCTCTAAAAGAGTTAAAATTATCAATTGTATGTTTTATATACCACAATTTTAAAACACACAAACACACAGACACATACTTTTATGTACGTGATATATATAAGGTATATATTATGTATATTATCTATGTGTGTGTACACATATGATAATATAAATGCAGTCTCCATGACAGTCACTGATAATTTCATAAGACTATTTTATTATAATCAGAGTTCCATCCATTTAATTGGTGACATGCTGTGATTACTGACCTTTCCAGTATAGCTAATCTTAGGATTCAGTTACAATTTATAAAATGTCATATTAATATGCTTATTTACATTTAAATACAGGATTCACAACAAGCATCAGAGACAACAGCAGAGTTTTGAGAATTTTCCATATTTTAAGTGATTAATTATCCCTGACTCTTTGTTGTTAGGGGCATATAATATATGATAGAATATTGATCAATTGAAAACCCACAAATAAAACCTTGCTTTCATCTACTCATGGTCTGACATTTTTTTCCTCTGATATTTTTAGTAATAACTATTGTCTGCTAAGATTCTGTTAGGAATCGAAAATATGAACATACTACCCTGCTTTAAAATATCTGAGTATATTTTATACCATAAAAGCACAGCTCACAACTACAGTTTTATTAATTCAATCTTTAAAAAGTATGTATGGAAAATCTGTTAGCATGTTGTTTCTGACATTTACCCAACTAGATAGTTTTATACTGGATTAAGAAAAAACTAAAGTGCTATATGCTTGAAAAATATTTTAAATGCAAAAGTGTATGTAGTAAAAAGTGAAATGTACTTCCATAAATATGTACCCACCCACATGTAATATTTTTAAACAATCATCTCAGTAACAATGAATATACGTCATTAATTTATCATGTGCCAAACACTATTCTAAGAACTTAATATAACTTTATTTGATTTAATCTTTATGATAATTCTATGAAGTATTTACGATTATTATTATCACTTTACAGGTGAGTGGAGACAAAGAAAACTCATGATATAAATAAGCTTCTGAAAATTGCTTTTTAACCCAATTAAATTTTAAAATAATCCTTCCAAGTGTATACCGAAAACTATTTTATTTAGTCTTTTTGACACAGACTGTTAGGTTTTTTTTTTTCTTAACCAGCATCAGTAATCCCTTTAAAGTAAAACACTTTTTAGTTGGTCAAATGACCAACAAGAATATCCATCTTGTTGTTAAGCTTGACCACGTGACTATGTTCAGATTAGTAAAATGTCAACAGACACATTTTCCTGCGTCTTTTCCATCTTTCCTTAAGAAATGGCAAGCCCCTGCTCCTTACCCTTTTACCTCTTCACACATTACTCCATTTTACACCTTGAATGTGGTTGTTTTCAAGCTGGACTATGGGGATGAGGAGTCCCCCCACATGGATGATGGGCAGTGAAGTCCCCCCACATGGATGATGGATAGAGTTTGGACCTTCAAGGGCTTCACAAAATAGTGATGCCATGTAATCTCTACATTCCTCTGAGAGAGAAATCAATTTCTAATTTGTACCATCTATTTTACTTTTGTTTTATTTTGTGTTTTTGCTTTTTTTGGTGTCCTGTTGCTTGCAGCTGAAGAAACAATACAGACGTAACAAACTTCAGCCGAACATTTTCCTATTCCCCTGGATGTATTATCTTAAGTCTTTATTTTCCTTTCTGCTGGAAAACAGGTAGCAGTGAATTTTCTCACTTTTATACTAGTAAAACACCATTCTAGCAGTCTGCTATTACCATCATTTAGCCTCCTGAAATAGGTTCTTAGAAGTGGAAATACTATGGTAAACAGTACATAACTTTTAAAACTGAATAGTTCTCTTCTTCTAAAGGTGGTACCAGTTCCAATAGTGTATGAGATAAACCTCCTTCCCACAGACTGATACTGCATGTATCTTTTTAAAATTTGTTTTTATTCTTTGACTCTGACAGATAAAAATGTATCTCATTTATTTCCTTAAAATACTAATGACAAATTAGAAATATTCTAATTACTTATAAAATTGAATCCCATTCCTATGTTATAGATTTTTTTCCTTAGTCTGCTAATTGCCTATTCACCTCTTTGACTATTTCTATATGGCATTGATGGTAAGAGATTTTATGAAATAAAGCTATTAACGCTTTATTTTCTTACTTATGTGAGAAACTTTTATCTGTTTTTAAGCTTTGTTTATGTATCTTTTATCATATTAATAACTTGAATTTGTATTTAATTTTTTCCTTTATAGCTTTCTGTTTAGCTTAGTAGGAAGAGAGTTACAAATAATGTTCTCCTATATTATTTCTCAGTTAATTAAATTTATTTTCAAAGTTAGACTTTCTTGACTTTAGTCTTTGTGTGTGTGAGTGTAAAGGGAAAGGCAATGGTCTAATTTTTTCCTTGACTAGATAGACACTTGCTCCAGCAAAATTTATTGACAAGTACATCTTTCCCTACAGATTAAAAAAAATCTCACCTTTATCACCTCCATGATGGAACAATGATTCCTTATGCTGAACAATGCCATGTTTATGAAGCTTTGTAATACATTTAGGTATCTAATGAAAAAAGTCCCTTTTGCATGAGTTTCCTTCAATTTTTTCTTGGCTATTTTTGAATAATAATAAAATTCAAATATATTAATTCTACTCCATGATCATCTGTATGTCTCACTTTTTTATGTAAAAAAGCACATGAAAAATATCTAATTACAATCTATTAACTTTTACATATAGGACATCAAAAAATGAAGCAGATAACTGACACAGTCATTGGTGCATGTTAGTTGTTTCATAAAAAGCAAAGTGAAATTAGGCATCCTTGGATCGACTACCAGAAAGTCTCTTAAAAAGTGACTGAATTCACAGTACAGCCCAAGTTCAGGGCTTACTCCTCAGTTTTAAACTGTTGATCTTGTTGGTTCCCATCACTTGTGTGTATTTGCCTTAGATCTGCCAAAATATATGTAAGGGAAGCTTTGTAATTTGATCTGACCATGGTAGTTTTTACAAGAGGGACCACACATTTAATAAAGAAGCATTTGATCAGGGCTTCTTCTCTGCTCTGGCCTCTTTTCTCAGTTTCCAGCTCCACTACCCTTATAGAGAGACTTCGGGAGGGACAAGAACACTGGACAATTTCTCTGAGAAAAGTTCCAGCTTTCTGTGGTCACTCCATTTCAGCAGTGTGTACCAGCACAGTACGCGAGTGCTTCCCACCACTCGGTAATAGGACAGGTAGTTTTGCTGCACTGGAAAGAATAATATGTATCTGGGTTTGTTTCCAGTTCTGTTGTTTGCTAGTTGAGTGGACTTGGAAATAATTATGACTCCTTAGAACTTTAGTTCACGCATCTATAACATGAGGATGATAATAACACTTCATTAGGCTGTTGACAGTGTTAAATAAAACAATACACGTAAGTGCTTACTATAGTTCCTGAAGTACACATCACACTCTTAACATACAGTACACACTGATATTATGCTCCTCTGCTTATCTTCCCTATAATATGTATCATACTGTAACTTCGGACAGAGAATCCCAGCACTAATCTGCAGAAAATACATTGAAGCGTTCTATCATCACAATAAATAAAATATACATATAATGTGTATATGGTATAAGCAAAAATTTGAACCTTCAGTAAGTATAACTTTGAGTCCAAATTTTGTTAATTTCTAAAGACTCTAAGCTCTCAGTTTTTACAAAAATTTAAACATTTTAAATTCAATATATAGTATTAAAGAATAAAAATTATTTACTCGTATAGCTGATGATACTGGTATTGTACCAAATTTAGCAGAAAAAGAAGCAGAATATATGTATTTTTTATTTTGTTGACAGAGTGTAGATTTGCCAGAAAGTGGTATTGATTTGGAAACAGCTTGAGATCCTAAATTGAAAAATTTAGCTTCAAATAAAAATGTACAGGTTAGAAAATTTGGAGCAGCTGAACCTTTGAGTGATTCAAAAAGGTGCACTTAAATGATTTATTTTTTATCATACAAAATGACCCTCAAGAATTTAAGAAGAAGGAATTTGGGGTTTCTTATCAAGTATATGTGTATACATGATTAAGTAGTTATTTCAATGCTCTTGTGATATTGGATAGAGAATGCACACCGAAGATATTATAATATTAAAAACAAGTTTACAGAAACTAAATCAAGGACCTGATGAAGCATCTCCAATATTTCTTAAGAAGAATAAACTTTGGTGGTGCACCTGGAAAATGGTATCCTATTCAATGCTGAAAAGAAATGAACTATCAAACCACAAAAAGACAGGGAGGAAGCAAATGCATATTGTTAAGTGAAAGAAGCCAATCTGAAAAGGACACATAATGTATAATTCTAACTGTTTAACATCCTGGAAAGCAAAACTAGGAGAAAATAAAAAGATCACTGGTTGCCAGGGGTCGGGGGCATGGGAGATGAATAGGCAGAGCACAGAGGATTTGAGGTACAGTGAAAATACTCCATATGATATTATAATTACAGACACATGTCATTATAGATTGGATCAAATTCATAGAACATATGGAACCAAGAGTGAACCCTCAGGTAAACTATGGACTTTGGGTGATTATGATGTGTCAGTGTAGGTTCAACTTTGGTAAAAAATGCACCATTCTGGTGAGTGATGTTGATGACGGGGAAAAAAGTCTGTGCATCCACGGGGGCAGGGGTAATACAGGAAAGTTCTATATCTTCTCTCAATTTAGCAAACCTAAAACTGGTCTAAAAAATAAAGTACTAAAAAAAAAAAAAAAGAACATGGGAAAATGCTATAGGAATAGGAGAGAAAGGGGAAAATCATATTTATTTCTTAAATATATTAGTGGAAGCTTTTTTTGTAGGTGGGAGGTACAAACAACTCTGGTTTTCAGATTTTCATGGAAAAAGAAAAAATATCCACAAACAAAACAACCTTGAGAAACAAGCATCAAAGCTTGTATTTTTCTCTTAGATATGGCATAATGTAAATAATTAGTGTATTCCTGAGAAAATGAGATTTTGTTTCTTCCTGTTTGTTTTGTTCAATTTCTGTAGTTGAACAAAAAGCCTTCAAAAATCTTTTCATTTTAACTACCCACAAAAATAATAATCAGGTATAATTTTGTCCCTGTTCTCTATAATAAGGGTAAGTTCAGTCAAACTAGTTACATAAGCAAAACCATTATTTCATTGTTCAGCTTTCGCCCATAAAATTGACCTGTGTAAATCCCTTTGTAATGCGTGTCAGAAGAAAAAAACTAACATACTGTTGATAGCATGATGACGTTTGTACTATCCAAGAGCAAATTTTTTAGCAAGCATCTTCATTTTGCTTTACCAAACCTTACATTTAGAGTATTTCTATTTAGAAGAAGAAGAATCCTATTAACATTTTCTTATTTGATCCTAAAACTCCCTTGAATATTCTCCATCTTTCCCCCGTTCACATTTGCGTTGGCCATTTTTCAGACTGTGCAATGAACACGAATGAGGGCTTGTTACCTGAGATACTGCCTGTTCCTTTCCTTTTCCAGCTTCCCTCCTATTGCTGCCAGGTGATCTTTCTAAAATCTATTTCAAACCTTCTCGTTAGAGCGAAAACTTTTGATTCCTCTGCATCCCCATAACGAGCTCACGTGCGCGAGTGCACACACACGATGCCTGAAAGATGGAGTAAAAAATTCTCAGCGTGGCAGAAAGTGCACTTGCAGCGACATCTCCCATAACTGCCTCCGAGGCAAATCTCTGCTCCAATCACGTCGATTTGCTCATTTTCCCCCAAACACAGCTGGTGTTTTCATATCACTGCGCCTTTCTACCTGTTGTTCCTATTTCCTGGAAGTTTCCTTTTTCCTTATGAATATCACCTTTTCTATGAAAATATTACAGACTGCAGCCGCAGTACTTTGTGCCCTTTGCTATCTTCTCTAACTGCACTTACTCATCTGTCATTTTATTTACCGTACACCAAGGCGGTTTTATATCCAACCGCCTCTCCCTGATGACGTGGTTCCTGAGGGACTCTATTTTAGTGTTGGCAGATCTGCTTTACCCAGTGTTATGAGAGAGGTACCGGCACTTTCCACTTCTAAAGCAGAGCTGTGACAGAAGGCAGTAACTTTCTCTAGTTCTCAATTTCCCCATCAGCAATATGGGACAAATAATGGAAGATAATACCGCTAACCTGCTTAACATAGTTTTCAGAACACAGTTGCTTAAAAGCTGTTAAAATATCAATAATTGAATAATAATCATTCCCCAAGTGTTCTAGAAAAAAAAAAAGGACAAATTCAGCCAATAAACAGAATAATAATTATTCATGACCATTCTTCATTTTTAATGCAAATGATGTGTCTCTAATAGGTTTTAGTTAGGGTATCTCATCAGCCATTATGGGAATTATGGAAACTCTAAATGGGCAGAAGGGATAGTGGACTGGGTCTCTAGTGATTCTGCAAATAGCAGCATAAAAAAAATCAGATATCCTCTAGCACTGTACTCTAGTATTGCCCAGATGAGGATATCCGTGATGAGTCATCCCTGAGTAACAATACAAGCTAGTATTTACCTTTAACATCAATGATCTTTGTTCACCAAGGCCAACATTTAGATAAGGTAGAAAACTAAAACCAATCCCAATTGATCAGCTCTCAGATCTACTGCTCAAGGTAATTTTCAGCTTCAGGATGCGGCAGAACATTCACACGATGACATGCTATTCAACAGTTCCCATAGAGCAGGCATCACCTACTCTTCCTTGAGTCAAAGAATGATAGAAGGAGGTAAAAACAGACTTGTTCTGGTTCTATGATGAAATCCATCTTCTGACCCAAGGTCATCCTTGGCAAGAACAATCACTGGCCAGAAAACAATAAAGCCAACTTATGAAAAATGTTCTTGAGTTCCAGCATACACTGTACTGTAAATCACCATTTATGAGGTATCCAATTTCCACTGGTATTCTATATGATCATCATAGTCAATAACAAATAAAATAGTTTAAGAAACTAATTTAAGTTTTTATCACTATGAGATGTCATTCCTATTTTTAATGGAAGAGTCACTGACAGAGTTTATATACGTTATTAATCTACAAGATGGATGGATATACATATTTTTGTTTTGTTACATGATAAATGGAAATTTATTTCATGCCTTCAAATGAGTGTTCAGAACCAGCTGGAATATGGATTGAAAGATTAGTTTTGGTTATCTTTGGTTTCCTCCAAATGGAAAGGGAGTGCTTATTGGTTATAGTAATACATGTACTGAAAAATCTATTAATCTATACTCCAAATTCAGTAGGGCATAATGAAATCACAAAAATATTCCTCTTTCTATTCTTCCTTCTTAGAGAATCAATAAACAGCATTTTATTTATGTACATTTTTATCTTAACAGTATCTTATTGTATGTGTTTACAGGTTCTTTGTCTGCCAGGGGTATGGGTAGTCCAGCAAATCAAAAAAAAAAAAAAATGGCTTTCTCTCTCTGTTCCTCTCACGCTCTCATTTTAAAGACATGAATGGAAAACTTAGGCTGTCTGAGCAGAATAATTTAGGAATACATGAGGCTGTGGTAGTTGCGGCTGTGATAAGAAACCTTGTTAATGATACTACTCTGAATTTGGGTCTGAGAATGCCACTGGAATAAAATTACCCTGGACAAGATAACGCTCATGAAGTCATTAGCATTCACTCTCTGCCCTCTTGTGGTAGGTGTTGCCACTTGACTAATGTGGGATTAAGATTTGAATCAATGAGCAACATTGATAGTATATATAATGTTTGTAACAGTGCTTATTAAAATGAATGTGCATTTGGATTAAAATAATGTCTTTTATTTTCTTTTAGTGATACTTTAACATATTTTTACACATAACTACTTTAATTTTGCAATTGTACTTTTCCAGCCACTAGCATAAAAATGCCTGATTGGAAATAAACCAGGAGAGCTAATTACAACCCCCAGATGCTGAAACACTCTTCCACTTTTCTGTTCACTGTAATCAGACGGCTTTGTTGTGCTTATCTAGCAATACAAAGAATTTGAGAAAATCAGTGTGTTACATAATTGCTGCATTTATCTACATTTATTGGTTATATTTTGGACTACGTTAAAGCTGGGCAATTCTGCTTTGAGGGATAGATTTATTTTTCAGACACTGCATTTGTTCAAACATTAATTGAATGTCTACATTTCTTTGCATACCACACGTATAATTAGTAGCACTCTGCCACCCTCCCTTAAGGAAGGCCTCCGATGAGAGTATTATGGTGCTGCTTATGTGATATGATTATAGGAGACATGAACACTATATGTTATAAGCTTCTGTCATAAAACATCTTTCCTACCAGCTTGCTGATGAGTGAAATGCCGCAATTGTGCATTAATTTTCCTGATGTACCTCCGACATTTAAGTGCTGTATTTGGGGAGTAGCTGGGCCGGATGTGGGGGAAATCATACACACTCTCTCTTGCCCTCTCTCTTCTCTCGTGTGCTCTTGTTCTCATCCTCCTTTTGCTTGTTCCTCATGAACAGTGTATGGTTTGATTTGTACACACAATCTGGGTATGAAATGACTCCTCTTTACAACAGTCGGGACAGGCTGATGGCTGTAAATGTTGTTGTCTGTGGCCCTCCCAGTAGCAAGGGGAGTAGGGAAGAGAAGTGTCCCTCTTCTTAAAGGGGGACAAATGGATAATGCTGCTTGCACTTGACCAATATGAATAAATTAAAATCAGTCACAATTTAAGAAAAGGTTTGTTAACTTAGATCAAGTCTGAGACTTGGTTCTTTCTTCTTCTTTGTCCTTTTTCTTGGCCATCCCATGTCATTTCTCTTCACTTGGTTTCATTCAGGAGCAACCAGGATTGAATGAGTCATGCTGTGCTAACAAACACCTCCAAAATCTCAGCTGAAAACAGTGAGGACTTATTTCTCTCTCATAGCACATGCGCATTGGGTGTTCTCTAATCACAGCTACCCAGGCTGATGGAGCAGCCTTCTTTACTCTCGCACCAGTGCCAGCATGAGAAAGAGGGTAGTGGAGGCCCCTGCCCCGGCCATTAATTGCTCTGGCCTCAAAGCAACAGGTATAACTTCTGCTCACAACTCAGGAGCCAAAAATACAAGGGACCTTGGGAAATACAGTCTTATCATGGGCCCGGGAGTAGAACAACCTAGAAATAGTGACTAATAGTAGGAACTACCTCAATACGCTTTTACCAGAAGTACCTCCCGGTTCTGGAAGACAACTGCTGTGGTCTGTTGCACTTTCTAGAATCTCTTAGCACATGGTACTTCCCTGCAGCCTACCATTTTTTTCGTTCTTCTCCTTTTCCTAATTAACCACTGAGTTCACGTTCTCTCTTCTGTTTCCTTGCACTTCTGTTACTCCCTGCTGTCCAGGAGCTGACATTCTGGAGGAGGATGTGGACGTGTAAGGACAGGGATTTCAGTGTGGTGAGTGGACACATGTAGGTTCTCTATCTCAGAGTGGTGAAGTTAAGAAAACTTCCAAAAGGGTAATATTTGAATTAAAGTGCAGAGATGAGAGATTATTCCACTTACAGTAAAACCATGTTCAAATGCAAGGAGGCATGTTGAATGCAGGGACATGCTAACTTTTTAGCAGAGTCATCTAAAATTTGAATTATTAGGAAGAATCTGATTGGATCTATCTTGGGTCATGTGCCCACTACTTGGCTAAAGAACGTCTTGATTGAAAATAACATATTTGGAATTAAGAGAAAAGACTGTTACCAGAGAGATGAGAAAGAGAGAAAATGACTATTGGTCAGGGGAAAAAAATTATGTATATACTTATCCACTCTAGTAAAGCACTAACAAAAATGACTAAGGCTTTGTACGTCACATCACAGAGTCTGGATTTCATTCTCAAGGTGATGTAGGGCCAAATAAAGTCATCTAAGAACTGAGTGATAAGTTCAAACTATAGTTTAGAAAAAAATCTCTTTTTCTCCCACACTATCGCAAAGGATGGGTTCAGTGGGACTTGAAGCAGAAAGACCTATAAGAGGGTTAATGCTGTAATTTAGCCAAGATATAAGGAAACCATAAAGGAAAGTAGTACTAGAAGTAAAGGCAAGGAGGACAAAGATCCGAGTTATGGAGAGAATGGACACTTAGCATTTAGGGATCAGTGTCTAATCGTTGTCAGTACAAAGGAGAAACGCAAGATGGCAAGGTTTCCTGTCTTTGGCACATGGGTGATGCCAGTGACTACAATTAGCAGAGCAAAAGAGAACGGGTTTCCACGAGATGGTGGGGTTGTAAGTGAGCCCAGTCCCTCACAGCCAGCCCTCCCTCCACTATCTTTGCATCCTGAAGGGAAATACCTCAAACAGCAAGATCATTTTATTAGGAGTCACCAATCAGGCCCTCATCATTCTTAGGGGTGAGTTAATCACACATATTCAATCTGCGTTGGATTACTTTGAAAGAATAGACTATAAAATTTAGAGGAAACTTTTCAAAGACCTAAACTTTGGAAACAGCTTCAAATCACCAAATGACTGAGCACTGATATATAAAACTAATTGATAAGGAAGAAGCATAATTTTCGAAAGGAAAAAAAAAATCCTTTCATCTGCATCCCTGCCTTGAAAGGTAGAGCAAAGGTTCATAACCATCACAGTAGTCACTAAGAGTACCTGCAGGCACCTCCAGTTTCAAACGTTTTTATTCTTCCTCTTACCTAAATTCATAAATTAGCATAAACCCAAGTCAGGTAGGCTTCCTAGATTTCATAATTAATGTCCACCTTGCTATTCTGTAGCCATGCTTGGCCACAATGTTATAAAGCTGGATTGAAATCTCGTTTGTGCTGAGAGACAGTGAATGAGTACCTTACAATTTTTCTATATGTCACGGCCATATACCTAATCCTCACAGCCACTTTAAATCCATTTTAAGGCACTGTAGGGTATTCAGAAATAATCATTTTAACAAGCTCAAGCAAAATGTAATTAAACTTCATCTCGGATTTAACTTTCAATGGTGCTGATTTGAGCTGAAGTTAGAAAAATATTCATCATTCATTCATTTAGTCAGGCATGCACCAGTTCAGAAAACATGGAGCCCCGTTTATGTGTAAGACACCAGGTGATGAAAATATGAATCAGAAAGTGAAAGACAAAGTATACACTTGAGTAGCAGAAAAATATGACATAAAATGTATACTTACAACAATTTGGATAAAAATACGTAATGAATTCCCTTACAACCATTACTCCCCACAAAGAGCAAGTCACTCTTTCAACTTCCTCTCTAAGAGGTATCATGCAATAAAATCTGGTTTTGATTTCAGAGAGAAATTGAAAGTGAGGGGGAAAAGAGGAATTAATACAATTGTGGTGAGGCTGTGGAGGAAAATAAATGTAAAACCTTAACACATGGTTTACATGAAAATGGGTATTGCTAGATTTTTAAAAATTTTAATTAATTAACCTAGAATTTTGAATACCAATTTTGCATATAGAAGAATGTTTTAAATTGAAGTCTAAGATTAAAATTTTGAGGAAATATCCAGTGATTCCTGCCATTAGAACCAGCTTTTCATTAATTCACCTCATTAATTAGCAGTATTCCTTCTACATGACCCTATTTTATAGACCACAGCACACTCTCACCAGCGCCGTACTTCAGTTAGAAACTGATCAAGTTATCTTAGTTAGCTCAGGTGCTGTAACAAAATACCATCGACTGGGCGACAACAACAGACATTTATTTCTCACAGATCTTGGAGCTGGGAAATCCAAGATCAAGAAGCTAGCCACTTCCGTTCTCGGTGAGAATCCTCCTCCTGCAGTGTGGACGGCTGCCTTCTCACTGTGTGCTCACGGGGGCTTTCTTAGCGGTGTGCACAGGGAGAAAGAACGAGCTGCGGTGTCCTCCTGTTTAAAGAGAACTAATCCCATCCTGGAGAATTGAGCCTCATGATCTCATCCGAATCTAATTACTTCCCAAAGGCCCTGCTTCCAAATACCATCTTCATACCTTTGGAGATTAGGACTTCAACATTTAGTTCTCTCTAAATTTAAAGGAGGCACAAACATTCAGTCTATATCCCAAGTCAACATAAATCCTCAAGAGAAAAGAATAAAAATGCAAAAGATGATTTAAGTATTTCCATCTAGTCTTAATATGGAATCATCAAAAGTCAGGGAGTCAAGGGAGCTATGGTCAAGGGAGGTTAAATTTATCCTATAACTCCATCTATACACCACAAAACAGTTTTAATAAATTCTCATTTTGATGTAATTTCAGACTTAAGAAAAATGGCAAGAATAATACAAGAACTTCCATGCCCATACCACTCAGATTCACCGATTGTTTAGCTGTTGTCCTATTGCTATGAGTCTCTCTCCCTCCTTCTCTTTCTCTTTTTCTCCCTCTCTCTTGATCTTTTAATTTCTCTATTTATATACAGGTAGAGACATATAGATGCATGTATTCGTCTTTTCTAATCCATTTGGAAAAGTTGGAAATATTGTGCCCTTTTATTCTTAAGCACTTTGTATGTATTTTTAAAAACTAGATATTCTTTTACCTCACTAGAATACAATTATCAAAATCAGAATATTTGAGATTGATGCACAAGATCTAAATCCACATTCCACATTTCTTTTTAAATTGTTCTACTAATGTCTTTTTCTATTTTAATTTCTAGTCAATACTCCAACTTGATGCACTGAATTTACTTGTTTTGTTTCTTCAGGTTTTTTTTTTTGTTTTTTTTTTTTTACTGGAAACATTTCCTCAGTTTTTTTTTTTTTTTTGGCTATCTTGACCTTGACAGTTTTGAAGTGTATAGTGCAGTTATTCTGGAGATTGGCAAGCATGCACTAGAAGTAATGCTGTCTTTCTCAGTCCATTGTATCATGAGTATATGATATTAATTTATCTTATTATTAATAATAACTCTGATCACTTGATTAAAGAACTATCTGCCAGATTTCATCCCAACCTATTTTATACATTATTAATATTTATTAAATATATTTCTAATAAGTTATAGAAGATAGTTTCTTATTTTCAACTATTTAAGGAGATATTAAATTAAAAAAAATAGGCACACTCTACTGTGTGACCCTAAACCACATCCTAACAATTAGACAAAGCAGTCAAAAATAGACCACTTAATGGCTCAATTCAATTAGACAAATGTTTATTGAGTGCCACTCTGATGGAGGCATTACAGTACTTAACAGATACTTTAAATAGATTATAATTTTAATGGAGCAAAACAGTTTCATAAATATACACTCTGCCTCATGTGACTACTAGGCACCTCAAGAGGTACACAGGTAAACATTATAATGTCAAAAATATTTTAAAGAGATTAGGACAAAATCAGGTCATGAAAAATATGGGGTGGAGGAGGAAAGCATTTCCAATGGAGTAAAACACAAAAGCAAGAAAAAAAAATAGATATATGGATAAATAGCTAGAAAATAGATAGATATATAAAACAAGGTCTTGAAAATATTTTAGAAAGAGGTAATCCAGTCTGAGAAACATACATGTTATATGTAAATCTGAAAAGTTTGGGTGAGTAGAGACAGGTAGAGAACTTTGGCTAATAAAAATAGCAATCTGCACTTTTTTATTAGGTAATGGAGAATCATTGAGAGCTTTTGATCAGAACAGAACTGTGATTGATGTTGTGTTTAGAAATAGAAATGGGTTTAAAAGAAATCAATCAGTGGATTATGACACAAGCTCAAGTGATATGTGATAGTGGTCATTACTATGGTGGTAGCAGTGGGAATGATAAATATCACACCCATCTACCCATCACAGAGCTAAGATATGTGTATGTAGATGTAGTAGGCACTGTGGTGTTTACCTACATCCCTTTCACCTATCCATCAGCTGCTATGTATATTAAGTCCCAAAGACTCAAAGCTGCCTCATGTCTCAGAAGGCTTGCCTTCCACAAAATGGGCGTGAACTTGCATAGGAAGTTACCCATCCCATCTCTGGAGATGCCTATAGTCCTCCTCCAGAAGCTAATGGAATATAAAAGCCAGCTCTTTTGCTCAAGAGAAAACAATTCTATAGTTTGGTTTATGCTCCAGAGTCTTGCCCCCTGCTCACTCCCCGCACCCTTACCTAAGACTTCATTTTTGCTACACTCCCTCCCCTTCTCTATCCTGCTTCTCTGACTTCTTTACCGGTATTTCCTGAAGAGCTCTCCTTCAAAAAATCATAGCATGAAATCCCATTCTCAGGCTCTGCTTCTCAAGAGCCCAGTCCAATTTGGTGGATGTGTGTTGTCTCTGGGTGTAGAGAGATGGAAATGCTGAGCATGAGACACCAGAATAATATTGCTGCTTTTAATAGAAGTAGAAATGTAAGGAAAATAACCTAATTTTAAAGGAAAAATAATTTTTAAAAAGTGAATCAGGCATTTTGAGATCTAAAAAAAAAAAAATTTGGAAATGATGACCTAGATCTTGTCATAGGTTAGATACAGACAGACAGTAAAAACAAACAAGCAAATAAGTAAGTAAATAAATAAATAAGAGAAGAAAGGATCTCCAGAGAGAGAGAGAGACTACTGAGAAAAAAAGAAAGAAAGTAGTCCTTGAACAGAACCTTGGGGATAAACTACAGTTTGGAGAAGTCAGTTGAAAAAGGATCTCATGGAGGTAATTTGGAAGAATGAGTCTCCAAAGGAAATGCGATTTTCAGAAAAGAACAGCATAATATTTCATTGTTAAATGATTATAAATCAAGAACAGCATAATATTTCTAAAGAGGAGTCAAAAAGGATAAAACCCAAGAAAAGGTGACTCCTTTGGGTAATGAAGAGGCATTGAGGTGGTCAGTAGAGTGACTTATGTATGTTATTGGAGAAAGAAACAAAGGCTGCAAGGGATTGCGTGCATTTTAAAGATATAAGACAATCATGGTGATTGTTTTTTGCCAAACATTTACTGGGATGCACAGTTCAGAAAACTCTGCTGGGTCTTCGTGGCACCCCCAAAGATAAATTGAAGTTAAGCAGTAAATGGGTTCTTTATAGAGGTGTTAGAAGGATCATAGTGATTTCTTCTCCGGGGCTTCAGAAAGAACATTTTAAAAAGTCTTCCAGTCCTGAAGGCTTGCTTTTCCGATTTGTTTGTATCATCTTGATTCCCATTGTACACTCTTAGTTTTTTCTTGTCTTTGAACAGAATCAACAGGAGATACCACAGAATCTTACCCTGATAGAGTCATTTCCTATACCTTTCATTTATTAGAAATTCAAATGCTCTCACTTTTTCTTCAAACTCCCTATAATACTCCGTAATTTACAAACCAAAAATAGACTCATGGACATAGAAAACAAACCATGCTTACCAAAGGGGAAAGGGCAGGGGAGAGATAAATTAGGAGCTTGGGATTAACAGATTCACTTTACTATATATAAAATAAACAAGGACCTACTGTATAGCACAGGGAACTGCATTCAATTTCTTGTAATAACATATATTGGAAAAGAATCTGAAAAAAAATATATATATATAAATATCTGTGTTTATATGTGATAACTAAATCGTTTTGCTGTACACCTGAATCTAACACTGTAAATCAATTACATTTCAAAAAAAATTTTTTTAAAGAATGAACAAAAAAAGTTCATTTTAAAGCAGCCTATAACATGAACTTGAAACATTAAAATAGAATCTCTTTAAAACATTAGTCCACCTTTTAACCAGCATAATTTCGAAAAGGTCAGAGCAGTGAAAGTAAACTGCTCAGTTTTACCAGCAACACAAAGACATTCTCAGATGACCACTTCCAAAAACTATCCCAAACATCTGCATATGGTACAGAACTAAATTAATCTGCCTAATTTTTTTTTAAATGCACACTACACTTTGTCTCTTCTCTAACATTAATAGCTCTGTTTCTGTCACCTGGTACTTTCGTGTGTCAATTTCTGGTGTACAGCATAATGTTCCAGTCATACATGTACAGACATATATTTGTTTTCATATTCTTTTTCATTATAGGTTACTACCATTCTCATTTTTTGAGAATATATGGTGAATTACCAGAGTGCACTGGAGTGGCAGCTCTCATAACAGAACTTTACCTAGAACAACGTTTTGCTCAGTGTTTCCACCAAGAAGGCTTGATGGGGAGAAAGTACAACATGAGTCTGAAGCCATGGATTTGTTTACCTTTAAAGACTGATAGTTATAGATATAAAATATATATTTCTCTTTCACTCTGCCAACAAGAGCACTGTTAGTTTTATTCCCCCAGGATCAATACTAATCATGCTGTATAACCAACCCAGAGCACTTGGTAATAAGCAGGAGATAGTGGATTCAATTCCATCTTTGTGAGAGAGCCGCAAGTCAACATGTTCTGAAGACAAATACAAAAATCTAATTTTTAAGCAGGGCTATATGGGAACACATTTATAATACATCACTTTCGATATACAAAGACATTGCACAGGTCTAGTTAATGTTAAAATGTCATACTCATCACTGTGAAATGAAACTTCTCTCTCACTCTTGAGAATTATCACTCTATCTGGCATATTATTTCAAAATACATTTTCCATTGCCTTCAGATGTGTAGGAGGGATATTTGAGTTTAGAAAGGTTAAAGGGCTGCAAGATCTCTGAGTAGAAACAGCGAGGTCACATGTAGTTTGGAAAATACAGTAGAGAGAACAATAGTGGAGGTGGAAGGAAATCAAATGCAACTTAGTGAGACAAACCCAGCGGAGGAGGGCAGAGGGGGAAAGCCAAGTTGATTTTACAAAGGAGCGTAGGTCTGCTCCCAACACACACTTGTGGTTATCAGTGGATTCAGTGTTTATTGCTTTCCTTTCCATGTGGAATGTAGGAAGACACACTCATTAAACTGTATGAGCTTTTAGGAGAATTTCAGTCACACAATCCCAGCCAGCAAAAAACATTGTATGACTTGATGCAGAATTAATTTCCATTCTGTTTGATGTTCAGTTTGTATATTTAAATTTTTTGTCTTTCTTCTTAAATACAAACTGTGCTTAAACTTATCACATTGACCTAATGAATCTCTCTTCTCCAAGTCCATAAATAAAAACTAAGAATAAATCGTCTCCCGGCTCCATTTGCCTCCAGGGAAGCAATGCATCACAAATCTCAATTTGTCTTCTAGGACTTTAACAGTCCACGTCCCTTCTTAGTCCTAATCTCCTTTGGAACCACCATTTGGTCATTTAAAGCTTCTCACCTTCTATTTTGCTTCACTAGATTTAACTGGTTTCAACTCTCTTCTAAGTATCTCCTCTGTGAGCCTCTCTTAAATCATTGAAACTGACTTTTGGTTTGTTTTACATTCAAAGACTCCAGTGGATGGTTGGAAAAAAAAAAAAAGAAAATACTATCCGTTTTACTATTTCCTGGTGGGTTTCAGACACTGATTCAGGATTTTCTTTAGGAGGTGATCATACGCTTGGTGTACAGATGTGGTGAGGGATGAGGAAGGGATTCGATTGGTCTCGAGGGACTGATTGAGCCGTCGGCAGCAATCAAGCAAAGGGTTCTCCATGGCTCTCAGAACAGATCACAACATTCATCTGGATGAAGGTATCTCACCATCCACACCACCTTTAAGGTTTGCCTGAAGTTGAGCCCCTGTAACTTGTCTGGAAATAGCAGTATAACATTTAGAACCAGAGCAAATATAAAGACAACCTTCAAGCAGAAACTTCTCTTAAACTCATAAAGCATGAAGGAGAACAAAAGAGAAATTGCTTGTGAAAAGAAAGGTATTGCTTAGTGTTTTTTAGAGGTTGGCATCGTTTGGGAATATTGTGAAAAATATGCCAATCTGATTTGCTTTAGAAAATAAGGTCATTTTTGTGTGTGTATTAAGAACTCTTTTCTTCTGTGATCCAGAGCTTTAAAGAAATAGAAAATTATCTTTAACACACATTGCATAAAAACAAAAACAGCCACAGCACAACTCAGCAGATCAATTTTCTGAAACTTTGACCTTACTCTGTTTTTCTAAATAAACTCCCAAAATTAGGGTTATCAGATCTATTCAATCTGAATGATAATCTAAGTAGAATTCACATCTCACTCAAGTTTCTACCGCACATGTGTACCTTATTCTATCAAAGAGAAAGTAAAGATAAATTATGTTCATTCTCCTCCATTCACAAGAATGTAGATAGATGCATTTTATGAAGCTTGCCAACAATAAAGGATGAAATAAAAGAGGCTTCCGATTTAACCAGAAAATAAACTTAATCGGAACACCTGTTTCACATGCAATCTAGTTAATTGATGTTTCACCACCATTACCTGCGATTTCAGGAGCTGCTTAGTAGGCATCAGAACTACTGAAGACAAATGCTTCTAAAAGCAAGCTTACAGATTATACACTTGTTTTCAAAGAGAAGTATAAAAATGAATTAGTTCATCTTTGAATTTTTCAATATTGTGCCTTTGTTAGACAATAAAGCTTTTACTCACTTGTAAACCTATAGATCGTTTACAAAAATTGACTGAAACTTCCTTGCAGAAATCACCAATGACCAATAATCACGCCTTCACAAACTGGTTGGTGTCTCCTCTTATATTCCTCTGTTTTCTAGATGACACTGCTAACTATCCTATCCTTAAAATCATATTCTGTAACAATACATTAACCTAACATTTCCTGGGTAAGTGCAGCTGGTGCACTTTCAGGCTCGGTATTTTTTGTGCATTCAGACGGCGCCGAATTTTCTCACTGCCACTCTCACCATCTCAGTTCAAGGCTTAATTGTTTACTCCTGGATTACCCAAAAAAGCCTTCTGTTTATCCTTTCTTTTTATTCTTTCTCCAACTCGAGTTCATCCTGCAGTGGGTTTGCATTGTGACTTCCTCCGGCCAAATGAACGTTGGCAGAAGTGACAGTTTACTAATTCTTAGGCCTAGATGTCACGTATTTCTTCTGGTTCCTTGAAGAGCTTCTGTCCACTATGAGAAGAAAGTGCCTTGAGTAGTTGATGCCCTTCAAGACTGCACCCCAGAATGAGAGACACGAAGCAGTCCCGAGCGTAAGTCATAGCCGACAAAGAACTGCCCCAGGCGACCTGCAGACTTAACGAGTGAGAAATGCATGCTTACTGTTGTAAGCCATTGTGATTTTTGGATTGTTTTTTAAATTTTGTTATTGCAATGAAGCCCTGGCTAACGCAGTGTTATTCCCATTGCACAAAGGAAGAAAGACTCACAGAAAGTAAGTCACTTTGGCAAGGTAAACCCAGAGACTCAAACTTAAGTCTCTCTGACTCAAAATTCTGTGGTCATTTCACAATCCAATCTCAAATATTTGTCTGTTGAAATTTCAGACTAAAATTTATAATCATATACTTTTTCCTACTTCTATTTATTAAACATTCATTGATTTATTACCATGTTCTTCACACAATGATGGGAGCTACTTGTACACAATTTCACTGTGTACAAACTAATGATCTCCAGGCTCCTACATAGCGTCTCCAGATAGAATCAGAGCTGAAGAAGCCCCGTCCATAGCAGAAATTACAAACATTTCAATGTCTCCTAGTCTGACCAGAATAAGTTCTGTCCAGTGGCCTATAAAGCCTTATGTGATCCAGCCCTTGTTTACCTCTTGAATCATATCTCCCGCTCCTTCCTCTCTCTCTGCTGCAGCCACGCCAGCCTTCAGGTGTTTTCCGCACACACCAGGGATGCTCTTGTCCTAGGTCTTTGTCTCCGTTGCTGGAGGTTTGTCAACATTATTAGTATTTTCAAAGAAAAAATTCTTAATTTTGACAATCCTTATTATTAATTGCTGTATATTAATTTATTCACCTTCATATGTCTTCTTTTGTTTGAGTCTACACAATTATTACTGTTCTAACTTCTTGTGTTGGATGCTTAGCTCACTTCCTTTTTTTTAATCCCCCTAATTTATGGATTTAAGGCTATAAATTCCTCCTGAGAACTATAGAAGGTCCCAACTCACAATAGTTTGACTTATGATTTTTCGATTTTACAATGGTGCAAAAGCAACAGGCATTCAGTAGAAATTGTACTTTGAATTTTTAATGTTGATCTTTTCCCAGGCAAGTGATGGACAGTAGGATACTCTCTGGTGATGCTGTGCAGAAGCAGCAAACCGCAGCTCCCACTCAACCACGCAGTCATGTCTGCAAACCGTACACACACATCATTCTGTACCTATGCAAGCATTGTTTTCACTTTCAGTATATTATTCAATAAATCACATGAGTTAGTCAACACCTTATTATAAAATAGGCTTTGTGTTAGGTGATTTTGCCCAATTGTGGGCTATTACAAATGTTCTGAGCATGTTTAAGGTAGACTAGGCTAAATTCAAATGTATTAAATGCATTTTTGACCTACAGTATTTTCCACTTAGGACGGGTTTATCAGGACATAACCCCATCCTAAGTAGAGGAATCTGTATTTTTTGCATTTGATAATTTAGCTAAGAAGTCGCCTCATTATCATTTAATTCTAAGTATGATTTCCATTGAGATTTTTTTCCTTTGATCTGTTGTATATTTAGAAGTATTTTAATATAAAAATATAATTTAAAAAATATTTTGGTGTTGATTTCTAACTTAATGTCATTGTGCTCAGAGAATGTGGCTTGCATTATACACATCTCGGAAAATGTTTGTGAAATTTGGTTTATGCCTAGAATATGATCACATTTTATAAGTATTCCTTAAGTGCTTGAAAAGGTTTTGGGTTGCAAGTTTCTTTAGATTGTCCTATTTGACTAAGCTTGTTAATTGCATTGTTCAAATCTATAGTTTCATTGATTTTTTTTGTCTGTTTGATCTATTAATAAGTAAGAGAGGCACGTTAAAATCAATTTTTTTCAGTTTCTCCTTTTAATTCCTTCAATTTCACTTGATACCTTGTAAAACTGTATTATTAGGTCCATAGAACATTAGAATTGGAATATCATCTTGATATATTGACTATTTATCAAAACAGAATGGACCTCTTTATCTAAATTAGTACTATTTTGCCCAAAAATCTATTTAGCATGATATTAAAATAGAAGTATTGGATTTGTTTAGTTCTCACTTACCTATCAATGTTTGCCATACACATTTGCCTATCATATATGTTTGTTGGTTTATTTCAAATCTTCTATCTTTATCTATGTTTATGCCTCATTTAAGAAACATATGACTAATTTTTAAAAGCCCCTATCCTTTTTTTTTCACTAGGACACTTTTTACCATTTAACTGCACTATTTATTTTATTTACATTATTCCATTAGAGCATAAGCTCCATGGAATCATGGGGTTTTGTTGCTTTGTTTATTGGGGTCCCCCAGTGCCTAGAATAGTACCTTGAACAGAGTAAGTATTCAATACATATTTGTTAAATGAATGAGTGAATGAATGGTTACAGTTCACTTGGATTTATTTCTACCCTGCCTAGTTTTTATAGAGAGGAATGTTCTAGTGATTAAGAGCAAGCCTTGAAGTCAAGATTGCATGGGTCCAAGTCCAAGCTTTGGTACTTACCAATTCTACAACTTTGAGTCTCTCTGTGCCTCAGTTACTTTATCTGATAATAGGAATGACAACAGCATCGTCTTCTTAAGGTTGTGTTTAGGATTAAACAATTTAAACCACATAAATCATTTAGAACAGTTTTTGCACATAGTAAATGTCCTATAAGTGCTATGATCCCCTCTCCCTTAACTAAATTGGAAGTTACATAATTTGCACGGTTTAAAAATTTTAACTTGCCTATTTAACCATACAAAGTCTAAAGTTAATTGTGAAAGGATTATGAAACATTTGAACCCTGATTATCATCTTTCAATATAATCTGCAATTTTAGTTCAAGATTGTGTCTACCTTAATTTTTAGCCCTTTCATTTACACATAATTGCTAGCAATTTATACTGTCAATGCTTACTTATATATGAGCTTATTTTTATTAAATTTTAAAGCAATCATTCTCTTTCTCTTCTCTCTCTCTTTCCCTCTGACATCTTTGAAAATCTTCTCAATCATTCCATGCTTTGAATTTTTATTTGATGTATCTGCGTATGAATTTGTTTTAAATTTTTTACACTTGGCATCCATTGTGCTTCCTATAAGTGAAGACTCATGTATTTCTTCTGTTCTGGAAAATTTTAAGTCATTTTCTCTTGAATATTGCCCTTCCTCCTCTCTTTATTCCCTTCTTCTAGGACTCTCATTAAACGTATATTTTATATTTTCATTTAATTTTCCAACTTCCTTTATCCCATCTTTAATATTTGCCTCTTCTAGTCTGTCTGTGCAACTTTCTTAGATCTTTTTTCATATTCATTAGCTATGTTCAACATTGAAAAATTTAATTTTGATTTATATATTTTTTATTTCTATGAATTCTATTTTATTTTTAAATGCATGTATTTGTTTAGATTTACATCTGCTTCTTATTGCTTCTTAACACTTGTAGAATTATTTTTACTTCTGTAATAAATTAAGCAAGATGTCTTCACATCCCCCACAGCAGGATAGCGTTTACCCCCTTTCCCTAGTTTATTCAATACTCATATTACCTGCTAGTATTTGGGGTGTCTCTGATTTGGCTCCCCAGTAGCTCCCAAGGTTCCTTTCCTGTCTCTTCTGCAGATACTCATTCAAATCTCGGCTCTAGGTATTGGCAGCTGCCCTCAAGGAAATGCCAGTTTCACAGCTTGCTTACTGCTCTGAATCTGGCTTTGTTTACAAAAAGAATTTTAACATATGTTTATTTTTAATTTTAGGTTCTGTATCCTGGAAATAGTCTCCCTAGACATTTGCTCACTTGTTTCCAGAAATAGATATTATATCCAGTCTGTCTTCTTTGGCTCTTGGTTTCACACTCTATGCCCTTGACTCTGTTGCCCTTCACAGTGCTTGTGACAGTAGCAACCCAACTGCCATCTGGCTTAGGGATCTGCTGGCCTCCACCCCTGAATCCAAGGTTCAAGCCTCTGCCCCTGGGCCCGTGGCCCTGGCCTCTGCATGCAAGGCTCTGCCTCAGAGTCTTTTCTTTTTGTTTCTTGAAGGCTAACGTATGCTTTCTGCTGCTGAGCTGTATCAGCCTGTTCCCTGCCCATACAATTCCCCAAATCTGACAATCTTCTTACATTTCATCCAGATTCTGCCCATTTCAGTCCAAGCTGGCAATATTTCTGCTGGTAGAACATTTTTAAAAACTCTGTAAGCCTTCCATGTATGTCATGGGAATCCACATGGTTAACAAAAGGATCTCTACAGATTTTTCTTGGATAATCCTATCTCTATTCCTGGCTTCTGCTCAGACAGATAATTGGATCCATTAGTCACCTCATCTCTTCGGCAAAGGCTTATCCAGCCACAACCTTGGTGTTCTCTCTAAGGTAAACTTTTCCAATGGTGATTTCCTAATTTTAGCATCCTTTGCAATCTGGATAGATTGAGAATCTTCCAAATCATCGAATGATGGTTCATCTTTGCTTAACAGTTTTTTCTTCAATTTATCTCATTCCTCTCTCATTTCACTATAAGCAGCAACTTCTTGCTGCACCTTCAATACTTTGCTTGGAAAGTGCCTCAGCTAAATATCCAAATTTATTATTTACAAGGTCAGCTTCCCTCCAATAGTAGAATACAATTCAGCCAAGTTTCTGCACTATTTAACCAGGACTGCCTTTCCTCCAGTTTCCAATAACATGTTCTTCATTTTGGTCTAAGACCTCACCGCATGCATATTTGATGTACATATTTCTACCAACATTCTTTTCATGACTCTCTCCCTGTCTCTCCAATGACAGAAGCTTTTCCATCATGCCCTTCCCATCCTTCTGAGTCCATACCAGAATACTCTTTAATGTTCATATTTCTACCAGCAGTCACTTCAGGATTATCTAGGCTTTTTCTATCTCATGCCTCAAATTTTTCCATTACTTGATTTCCAAGCCATTTTCATATTTTTAGGTATTGTTACAGCATCATCCCACTTCCAGTAACAAAATCTGTATTAGTTTCACAGGGATGATGTAACAAATAACCCCACTGTGGTGGCTAAAAACAACAGAAATTTATTCTCTCAAAGTTCTGGAGCCAGAAGTCTGAAATCAAGGTGGTAGCAGGGACTTCTCCCTCTGAAAGCTCTAGAAGAGAACGTTTTCCTTTCCTCTTCCTTTCCGCTGGTGTCTCCAGATGCTACTTGGCTTGTGACAGCATGGCTCTAGTCTCTTTCTCCATCTTCACAATGCCTTCTCTTGGTGTCTCTGTATTCTCCTTTTTCGGTCTTTTCTAAAATGATTCATCATTGGATTTAGAACCCACCCTAATCCAAGATGATCTCATCTTGAGATCCTTGCCTTAATTTTATCTACAAAGATCACATTCTGAGGTTCTGGATAGACGTATCTTTGGGAGGATACCAAGTAATCTACTGTAGATATTTTCAAATAATACATTTCTAAAAGTACATTTTAGGTAGGTATAAGCTTACTGTTGTTGAAAATGTCTAAGCCAAACACTTACTGCTACTTTTTCCTTTTAACATTACAACAGAAAGATCAAGGATTAAAATTTAATAACAACCAATATATGAAAATTCAGGTCCAAACATTGAAGGTAAATAAAACAAAAGACGAGTAGCCTGTATGATTTTTGTTTTCTTTTGAATGTTGCAATAACATGTTTAATTACATTCCTTGGGTCATGGGTGGAAAAATATTCTAACAACATGACAAGGCACAGTAAACACAAATGATTAAGGTCTAACAGTGTGACCGCTTGAGGATACTGAAAACAACAAACTCTTTGTCACTTACCCATACTGAGTACAACCTCCCTGAAAATAACCTTTTTTTTTTTTTTTTTTTTAAATGAGCTGCTACTGCTTCAAGGTATTCAAAGGATTTCATAGCCAGGATTAAAAAAAATGTTTTGGTTGTCTTTTCCCTGAGATAATGAAAAGTTAAATGGAACTCCTTTTTAGTCTCACTTCAGTGCCTGTTATGTGAATGTAAAATGGCTCTCACAATGTCCTTCAAGATTATGAACTCTTACAGCTTTACTTGGCATGTGTCTGTTAAATTCTTGCATTGTTGATAGACAGGGAATCCCTAATGGGAATTAACTATGTTGTGGTTGATTCAAGCAGAGCACAGAAAGTTAAGAGGGCAAAAGAACTTGTCCATAAATTGACTGTTTTCTTCCTCATTAGTAGCTCTAAAACACAGCCAGTGAATCACATGGAAAATAAATTATGACAGATATTTCTCAATGGTAAGAGCTGTCAGTTATAGTGAGCGAAAGGCACACATCTGATTTTGACCACAGCAAAGTAGGGAATGCCACAGTCAGAGTCAGTCCTAGGGAAACGAGGGGTTTGTCTTTGATACTCTACATTTGGTGAAGGCCTCCCTTCCCCAGCATATGTCTATTTTATAGAAACCATCAGCCTAACCCAATCTTTTCATGAGATTCCTCACAGTCCATGGCTACTAGTACAAGATATATTCAAATAAATATTCTTCATATTTGATTCCTATCACTCTTCTTGCCTCTCTTTGGAGATTTCTCTTATTTCTCTTTGAACAAGAGAAACTTCATGTCAACTCTCAGTGCAATGATGAATTGACCTATACATAAGTAGATCCTTGCTAATTGGAGAATTTTGTAGTCAAAGCAGTGGTTTTTCTATCCTAGAGACAGACAGGAGAAAAGGATTGCCATGGGGCACAAGAAGCCTTTTGGGGGATGGTAAATTTATCCGTTACCTTGATTGTGATAATGGTTTCACTTATGTAGCACACAATCAAACTTACCAAATTGCACACATTAAGTATGGAAAGTTTATTGTATATCATTTATAGCCCAATAAAAGAAACAAGTATATTAATTAAAATGATGAAAATATAGTCAAATTTGATTGCTCAGTCACACCAGCCATATTTCAAGTGCTCAAATATATGACTAGGAGCTACTATGTGGTGCAACACAAAGAAAAACATCATCGTCATTGCAGAAAGTTCTTTTGGACCACACTGGTTGATGCAGGACATGAGCCCCCAGATAATGTACCAAGCTTAACAGGGAACTGTCAGACAGAAAATATGGAAAATAATCTATGGATATAAAGAGATGAATGAGGCCTGAGGATGGTCAGAAGACCCAGTTAGAAGAAAAGTCTAAAGGGAGACAGGTAAAGAGAAGATGGTATTACAAAGAGAACTCAAACCACCCTTAGGTTCACTTCCTTTCCTTTGAATGCTCTGAGATCTGAGTGCATTTGGCTGTAGTAAACACTGAAAAAATGTTTTTTATTACATCGCTATGAGTGCTGCTTGAGTGTCTAGTTGATCACCATGCCCATCAACACTATTTGGTTTGTCAATTTACCTTTTTTGGTAGATACGCTGTAGTAACACTGGCATTGCAGCTTGGATTTCCCTGATGACAAATCACGTTGAGTCTATCCTCATATATTTTTTGGCCATTTGGCTATGCTGTTTTGTGAAGTTCCTTTCAAGTATTCCACCCATTTTTAAATGGGTTTTTTGTCATTTTGTTATTGATTTACAAATTCTCTGTAACATGAGTCTTTTGTTGGTTATATGTGCTGCTAATATTTTCTAAGAAATTCACTCCTGATAGAAACATTTGATGAACAGAAATTTGAAATTTTAATAGAGCCATTTATTATTTTTTTAATTTGTGGTAATACTTTTTGCATTATATTTAAAAATCTTTGTCTATTTGAAGTCTACTGGAAACTGTTGTCTCCAGTTAGAATTTTCACATTTAGATACATCTGGCGTTAACTGTTGTGAGTTGTGTGAAGAAGGGGTCAGGATTCATTTTTTTTTTCATGCAAATATACAATTTACCCAGAACCATTTATTGAGAGGACCTTGCTTATCAGTATCCCTTTTTCCTAAATTAAGTGTTTGCACAGTGTAGGTTTCCTTGTGAAATATCTATTTACTTCATGAGGTCTCTTGTCTATACCTACAATAATACAACTCTAATTAAAATAACTCTGTATTATGTTTTGATATATGATAACATAGTGTTCCATTTTTGTTCTTCTCCAAGTTTACCTTAGCTATTCTTGGGTATTGTCATTTCCATAAACATTTTAGAATAATCTTGACTTTCTGCAAAACTTTTGGCATTTTCGGTAAGATTGCTTGTATCTGTAGATCAGTTTGGAGAGAGTTCTTTTTTCAGTGCTGAAATTTCCTGTTCATGGGTATATTATATCCTTCCACTTAATTAGGTGCCCTCTAATTTTTGTCAATAATGTTTTATAGTTTTCTATCTTGCAGTCTTAGATAAATTTTCTTAGATTTATTCTCAGGTCTTTTTGCTTTTTGATAATCTTTAAGCTATGCCATTTAAGTTATATTTTCTATCTTTTTATGAGAATATAATTAATTTTCATATTAATTTCGTATCCAGAGATCTTGATAAATTTATTAATTATAATAGTTTTCTATGTATTCTTGTGAGATTTCTCTAGCTTTCTTTAGGCTAGTTTTGTGTGGTATACATTTTTCCATCTTGTTTATTTAAACTATTTTTTTATTAAAGTGTATCACTTACAAATTGTATCCATATATTTGATTTAATGATGATTATTTTAGCTGAACAGTCGTTTTCACATCCTGGTTCATAGTTCTTATATTCATAGGAATGATCCCAGAATGAGGTGTGGGAAAGGGAAGAAATTATTCCAATAATAGTATTTTTTGAGACTAGTTTCCTGAAAAATTCTTGTATGAGGGCATTGACAAACATGTTCTTTAAATTTTGTAATTTTAAGAAATACGTTTAAAATATTTTAGTATAAAATATTAAATGTACTTTTAAACGCCCCTGAAGGAGATGTTCCTTGATACGAAGAATATTTCAACCTTAGTATCAAATCAGAAGAATTTCTCTAGTGGCTAAAACTTTCAACTCAGAATGGATAATGACAAACTAGTTAATAACATATTTTTGTTTGCCATGATTTTCTCTAAAATTCTTACTCTCACATATAACCATGTTATGAAGTCAGATGTCCACATCAACACAGGGAGTCAGCTTCAGTCACATTTCAGAGCAGCAACTATAGTTATATTTACAGTTCAGTGATCAGACATTTTTTGAAGGAGAGTCACAAGTGAATTATAGTATAAATGAGAGCAAATGTACCACAACAGTCCAAGCAATTTACTTGTCCCCATCTTTGATAGCTAATTGGGAATGCAGAGAGGAACAACATGGCTCTTTTAAAAGGAGGAAGTTTTTTCTTTGTTGGTTTGTTTTTCTGGGTTTATAGATCTATCTTAGAAGAAGCTTTCAAATGTCAAATTCGTAACAAATTCTATATTTGAGACTTGCTGCCTGCCTTCATAATCATTTTATACAAAGTTTACCCAAACTTCTAACAATCTACTTGAAAAAAAGAGCTTAAAAGATAGATTGGGGCAATGCTGAAAGCTCAAATAATAGAATTTTTAGTTAAGAACTGTAACATGATTTGGACTGTATGAAAAATTGGTTTAGCAATAGAGTAGGATGAATAGAAATGAGTTTAGACCAATGATGGGAAGCCAGCTGAGAAGTTACTACCAATATCCAGGTGAGATGTGACAACATGTGAACTATAATGATATGTATGTAAGTGGGACAGAAGGGACAGAAAAAAAGACACATGGAAATAAAACCTGTGTGACTTATAAGATTTGGCAACAGACAATTTGGGGGAAAAGGAAAAGTCAAAAGCGGTTATTGGAAAGAGTTTTGAGTTCATGGAAAGCTAGTGGTTACAGATGCAATACAGAGAAGAAAGAGAATGGAAACAAATATAAATTTTTTAGAACTTCTATCATTAGGGTGGAAGAGAAGAAGAAGAACCAGCAAAGGAAACAATGATAGGAAAGGGTCAGGTCAAATTAAAACGTTTTGTTTAGCTAAGGTAGGACTGAGTGTTTTTGTAAGCATGAAAGAAATAGAATCTTTTCAACAAATTGTGCTGGAACAATGGAACATCCATGTACGAAAAAAAAAAAAAAAGGAATCTAAACACAGACCTTACATTTTTCAAAAAACATTAACTCAAAATAGATTATAGGCCTAAATGGTTACATGTAAAATTATAAAACCTTTAGAAAATAACATAGGAGAAACTCTAGATGACCTTGAATTTGGTGATGACTTTTTAGATACAACACCAAGGGAACAATTCAAAAGAAATAATAAATAAATAGGACTTCATTAAAATAACAAAAACTTCTGTTTCATATGTCATTAAGGAATTATGAATTAAAACAATAATAACATACCACCACACATCTATTAAAGTGGCCAAAATCTGGAATACTGACAACATCAAATGCTGTCAAAGATGTATAACAATGGAAACTCATTGCTGGTGGGAATGCAAAATGTTAAAACCACTTTGGAAGACAGTTTGGAAGTTTCCAACAAAACTGAATATACTCTTACCATACGATCTAACAATCATGCTCCTTGGTATTTACCCAAAGGAGTTGGAAACATGTCCACACAAACACCCACACATAGATGCTCATAGCAGCTTTTTTCATAATTGCCAAAATTTGGAAACAACTAAGATGACTTTCAGCGAGTGAATGGATAAATAAACTGGTATATCCAGACAATGGAATATTATTAGCACAAAAAAAAGAAAGAGCTATCAAGCCATGAACAGGCATGGAGATATATTAAATACATATTACTAAGTAAAAGAAGCCAATCTGAAATGTTTACATACCATATGATTCCAACTGTATAACATGCTGGAAAGGGCCCAGTCAGGATCTGTGGCTGACAGAGGTTGAGAGGGGGAGCAGGATGAAGAGACAGAGCACAGAAGATTTTTAGGGCAGTTAAATTACTCTCTATAATAGTATAATGATGGATACATATCATTATGCATTTGTCAAAACCCATATAGTGTACAACAATGAAAGTGAACCCTAATGTAAACCATGGACTTCAGGTGATAATGATGTGTCAACACAGGGACATGGGTGGATTGTAAAAAATGTATACTGTGCTGTGTGATGTTGATAGTTGGGGAGGCTATGCATGTGTGGGGATGAGATATCTAGGAACTTTGTCCTCTCTACTCAATTCTGGGAATGTAAAACTGTTCTAAAGACTATTTTTAAAAAGAAATAGGAAAAGAAGAATACAGAGACAGGGCAGTGGGAAAATGCAAGGAAGAAACTGAGTAATTGATGGAACAAGAGATAAAGTGTATGTATGAAAACAACTAGAATAAGATTTGGCACCTGGTAGATGCCAAATGTAACACTGAAAATCTAATATCAATATACTGAGTGTGGCTATAAATAAAATATTCAGCTACTTTTAGAGAAGCTTGTAAAAAAATAGGTATAACACAGTTCATCCTAAATTTAGGAAGAAGTATCTGAAAATTTCTATAACAATATGTGTATTAATGAATTATTGTAGGATATATACATGTTTTGTCATAAGACAGAAAAGATTACAAAATCAAATATATGGTTAATAAATACTGCAAAATTTTAAAACACAGGAATTTTTTGACATCGATCCCAAGTAGGTAACTTTTTATCCCCCTCCAGCACATTTCCTGGTACTCTTTAATGTGTGAGACAAAGAAAAGTTAATCAAAGCTTGACTCTTAGGTAGGGGTATTGTATTTCACTGTCACAAAACCTTTTTACAATAAATAAACATGGAAGTCACCTGATTTTCTAGATGGATCAAGTAGACTGAAATATATTACCTTATAAAAAATAAACCCAAATTCAAATATTAAACGTATAATGGAAAAGATTCGTGAAGCTGACAGAACAATTTCAGAAAAAATTGAAATAGTATTAATTCTTTTTTGCGAAAGGTTTTAGAAATTCTTATCATAGGATTTAGACATTAAGGATTAAAACTCAGAGCTGTTCTAGTGGGTATGCAATATGCACTGGGATCAAATGTGTCAAGTTTAAAATCAGTGAGCTAATCAGATTCTACCAGGATCATCCCCAAGTTAGTTTGAAACCATTCAACTGGGATTCAGTAGTCACTGAACTATAATTGCAACTATGTCCAAAATGTGGGTAACTATGGTCAAAATAATAACAACTTAGATTTGCATAAAAATTATAATCTACAAATTGCTTTCACATATGCTTTGTTATATTCTTACAATCTTAATTAAAAAATTACCTCTTGACTAGTCCATTTTCCTGTCTTCTGCTTTCAACCTCTTCCCCTAACCCCTACTCTCTCTCTTCCTCTCTCTCTCTTTCACATACACACTCTTATACAGACAAATATATTGAACACACATGCACACAGGGACAATTGTCTTCATAGCTATGGTTCTAAACTAGCCTCCTCATGTGTGATTTTTCTCTTTGGATGTTTTTGAGAACAACTGCATGATTTATAATTGTGATATATTTATTTAGACAGGGTAAGCAGGAGAACTAGTTTTCTTTCTGGAGGACCTCAGTTTAAAAATAGGAACAAATCATCCGTTCTTAGAAACAATAATTAGTACACATATGTAAACTAAAAAAAAGTGCAATATACTGTATATATGTATTTACATGCAATACAGTGTGTATGTGCAGTCGAATTGTAATAATTCTACATAATAAAACTGAAAAAGGAAAAAATAGGAACAAATATGTTTTTGTTTTATTTATTTCCATGTAAATAATTCAACTAGACTCTACTCAGTGCATAGAGTGACCCTAGCACTCTTCTTTTGAGGGAAGGAAAAAACGTGATGGACTTTGACCTCAAAAATTTCATAATATAAATCCATAAAAGCATAAGTATTGCTATACTGAACCAAAGTGTACCCTTATTCAGTAATATGCTTCTGACAGGTCACCAACTACTTGTCCAGTGGAAACTAAAAGTGTTTGTGAAACATTCTCATAGAACTACAAAACATCATATGCATTAACATTTTTTTTGCATAAACATTTTGAAGTATTATAACTCTCTTTAAATTAAGATAAAACACTCACCATAGTAGCAACTTGATGAGAAGCTTCATAAATTTTTTTTTTTTTTTGGAAATGAACTGAACCAATTGGTTACAAGTGAATGTAGTTAATGGATATAAAGTGGGCATTTAAGTAACAATGGAAACAACAGCAGTAAAGCAACAAAAACAATGAATAATTCATGAAATGAATTAGGTGTTAGATAAGCACAGTGCGTATGTTACCTCATTATATAAAAGGCAATGAACTAAGTTACCTTTAACAATTTTGCTTTCAATTTTTTGTGATTTGTTGGCAAATCATATTACATATAAACAACTGAGGCTCTCAAAAAATAGAGATGATTGATAGATGACACATGATGGATATAGATTGATTGATATACACATATGGATAAAGAGATAATAATAATTTGTAAAAGTAGTTCTGGGAGGAAAAACCCTCATAAAGAATGACGTGAATGTTTTGAAACCAACATATATTGGATAAACTTTTTACATTAGTCAATTCTTGACTTAAATTTACATCGTATGAGTTCAGCTTGCAGGCATAATGAAATAACAGGGAACATACTTACTTTCAGCCTTAAAGAACTAAAAAATGAGATAAAATTTATAAAACAACAGCTTTTAGATATGATGCAACAAGGAGCGAGAGGCAGTGTGACCTCAGAGAAAACTCAAGAATCATATAACTTAACCAGTTTACTACATGCAGAGAATTTTCAGGACACATGAAAGAGTGGGAACTCAAACAGATCCCAGCAGTTACTGTTGAAAATTTGAAGAAGTAAACACAGCTAGAATTCACAAGATAGAGTACTGGAGTAAAGAGAGTTTTAAATGTAAAGAGCTCTTAAGATATTCAGAGGTTTCCCCCTAAAACGTCAACTCATAAAGTCAAGCATAAAAATAACCTTACCAAGGTCTGGGAAACGTAAACAAAGGCGCGTGCAGGACAGTCTCTTCATCTCACACAGGACTGGGAATGGTTTGTGTTTTCAATGGTCAGAGAGGAGAAGCTTAGTAATAGAGCTTTTGCTTAAAGACTCAAGGGGTATATCCTCAGTGATAGGATTAAATTTACCCTAAAATAAATCTGTTCTTCCATTTAAAAAAGCTTAAAAATGACTCTCTGAAGGACAAAACTGTTTTCAGGATAATTTACTGTTTCTGAGAACAGAGCTAAAAAAAATATTCAAAGGAATATGAAAAAATCCAGTGACACAAAATTTGTCCCAGATCCATTCAAAAATTAACAGGTATGCAACAAATAGAAAAATATGATTAGTAATATATAGAAAAGCAATCAGTGGGAAAAGGTCCAGAAATGGCAGAAATATAAAACTATTAGAAAAAGACATTATTAAGCTATTATAAAAATACTCTATATTTCAACAATATAGAGAAAATTATGACTTTACTAAGGAGACATGGGACATATAAAAAATGCAAAAATTGAACTTTTAGAAATGAAAACATATAATGTCTGAGGTGAAAAAAATACAGGATAGGATTGACAACAGATTAGATCCTGTAGAAGAAAAGATTATTCAATTTAAAGATCTAACAATCAACAGTATCTGAAATGAAACAGGGAAAAAACTGGTAAGTATAAACTGATGATCAGTTAGCTATAAGAGAACTTTGTGTGGCTCCATATAAAAATATTTGGAGTTACAAAGAGTGGCACATGGGAAAAGAAAAAATGATGAAGAAGTAATTATGGAAAATTTTCAAACTTGATGAACGTTATCCTCACAGAAACAAATGAGCATAGTGAACTCCAACTGGGGTAAAAGTGTGCATCATAATTAGATTGCAAAACTAGTGATAAAGAGAAACTACTCTAAGCAATCAGAGAATAAGGTCTCAGTGCACAGGTCCATGATGATACAAATGAATGGACTTCTAACAGGAAACAATGCCAAGAAGAAAGTAGAGTATCATCTTTAAAACTCTAACAGGGAACAATAGTCAATATAGAATTCTATTCCCAGTGAAAATATCTCTCAAAAATAAAGGTGAATTAAAGATTTTTCCAGATACTTTAAAGTACTAGAAATTTTCAGTATCAGTAGATCAGAACTACATGAAATGTTAAAGGAAATTCTTTAGGCAGAAGGAAAATTATGAGGAGGAAGTTTGGATTCAATCAAAGAAATAAAAATAAATTGGGGAACTAAACTAAAAACTTGCTTTTTGAGAGATCAATATATTGATTAACCTCTACCCAGGCTAATCAGGAAAAAAAGGAGAGAAAACACAAATTAACCAATATCAGGAATGAGAGAGGAGATGATATGACAGATCTTAAAGATAATAAGAGTATGTTATGAACAGCTTCATGCCAGTAAATTTGAAAATGTTTGGAATTTACAAAATTTTTAAAATCTCACCGAAAAAATAAATAACTTAAATGGCTCTATATCTTTTAAAGAAATTAAATTTATTGTTAAAAACTTTCCCAGACAATTAATGCTAGGAGCAAATGGCTTCACTGGCGGTTTCAACAGAATATTTAAAGAATAAGTAACACTTTAATAAAGTCTTTTAGGAAATAGAAGAGGAATGAAAACTTTCCAGTTAATTCTGTAGGCTAGTATTACTCTGATAGAAAATCAGACAAAGACGTTATAAAAAAAAGAAAACTATAGACCAGTATAATTCATGAACACCCATGTAATAGCAAATTGAATTCAACAAGATATAAAAAGGACAATACATCATGAATTTCCAGGTCTATAGTCTCTTTCTTAGTCTGGAAAACTGACCTTGGGGAAAAAAAGGGAACATACTGGCCACCATAGTGTTCTTGCTGAGAAATTTTTTGGTAAAAATATTTCAAATTTTTTGTATATACTTAAGGCCTTAACGTGTGAACTGCTGTTTAATTTTTTTCATTATTCCATTAGGGAAAAAAATATGTGAACGTGTACAAAAAATCTTCTGGATTTTCTGTGTGGAGGAATGTAAGTTGATATAAACTGAACACATTAAAATTGTTGGAACTGTACATGTTATTTTTTCTCAACTACAAAAGATTGTTCCACCAAGTAACCACATTATACAAGTCTGATTTTGTAATTAATAGTCCACTTTGGGCCAGAAAGGGAAATCTGGGGGAAAAAAAAAGATGGCAAAATCCTCAGTGGGTCTTGTGTCTGTTGAGAGATAAAAGAAGGCAACCGAATAATTTTTTCCTTTCTTTCTTCTTCTCTTCCATTCCTTCTGGTTTTATGGAGATAGTATTGACATACAACATTTAAGTTTCAGGTGTACAACAAGATGATTTGATGCACATATATTCTATAAACTGAATACCACTATTAGATTACTTCTCTTCCATTTTTAAATAACAGCAATGAATTGTGCCAGAGTTGTTGAGAGGAAAGAAGTTCGTTGGCCTAACTGCCTTTTCTGTACTCCTACTCACTGATAAATTTCTGAACAGACTGAACCAGAACAGTGGGTATCAGTTAACACTTTCTCATGGGTCCAGTCCTGCGTGGGCTCCAGTACCAGACTAGACCCATTCCTCTTAGTGCCAGTAACCACTGCCAACAACTTCAAAAAGATCCTATCCTTGCCTGTTCTGCACTAAACTGCCCCACATTTTGACACTTTAGAAAGGATCTCTATTTTCAGAAAGTGACAAATACACATTAGGCTCAGTACTCCAGTTAACTGACATTTTGGCATTTAAGGATTTCCTTAAAAATCTGAGATGTAGCAAAAACATGTTTTCTGTCCTTAATAAGTGTCAAATTCAAATAATTTTGTGATTTAAAAAAATATATTCTTCTAATATGTTGAAATTTTTTTTTTAAAAAATCAAAATGAAGTTTGTATAAGAGAGAAAGAAAGTAATGGAATCAAAAGAAGTATGGCAAAAATTTATGTGAATTCCAATTCTTTTTTCTTTGGATCAGTAATATAACAGCCTGTGTTCACTAAGTACTTACTGCATTACAAGCACTGGATTCTATACATATTGTATGTTGTATTTTACTTAATCCTTTGACTATAACCCATTGAAGAAATTATTATTCTCATTTTGCTTGTAAGAAATCTGAGCTTCGGTGCAGTTAAGTTACTTGTCTATGATTGCACAGCAAATAAGTGATAGAGCCGAGATGCAAATCTAGTCTGGCTCCAAAGGCATGAATCTTAACCACTAGACTGTACTGCCTCTTAAGAAGAAACCTAACCCAAGTACATCAAGCATTAAAATTACAAATAATAAGTACAAAAACAGATCAGCATTCCTGAGAACACACAAGACTACAAATGATTGCAATTAAAATGATCTCGACCAGTGAACAACTTATATTTTTTCCTATCACACATAGATTAATCATTAATCAGCTTCCCATAAGTTGTATATAATTAATTTATAAGAGTATTATAAAAATATTGGTGTTATGTTTTTTATTGCTTTTGCACTATTCACTTTTCACTATCTGATTTCTTTTCTATAGACATTTCAATTACATTTTGTAAAATATTACTTAATTTATTCATCTTAAAGCTTAACATCACTTCAGAATTTATCAAACTTTGCACATAATTTTAATAGAAATTTTCTTTGAGCCTCACCCTACAATTTTCTGCAATAAAATGTAACTGTCTTGTTTCCCAGGTTTTTTGTTGCCTTGATTCTCATTTTTAAGTACTTGTGTGTGTATGTGTTTGTGCGTGTGTGTGTTTTAGAGATTCTACTTTTAAAACAAACAACTTAGTAATGAACATTTTTTAAAACTCTATTCCATTCTGAAGATATGTACAAATGATTTATTTTACTTCAACATTATTGGATATGAAAGAAACACTATCGTAACTAATAGGATTTCTGCTTGGGTGCACCTAAAAGAGTTCTAAGGAATGTAAACAAGTAGGTATTTATTTATCTCAGGGAGTAAGAAGCTCATGGGTTTAGGCAATGATGCTCAACAATGCCACTGAGAAAACGGCTTCTTCTAGCTTCCTGCTCTGGTATCCCTAGCACTGGATTCTGCATCTCAAAGTACTGCATTTGTTCTAAGCAAAAAGAAGTAAGCTGAAGAAGCAATATCAAATGCTTCCATCTCATCTAGCAAGATGATGTACTATAGCCATGGACACACCCAGCTGCAATAAGACTGAAATACATAGTTTAGATTTTGTTTTACTTAGCTTGCCAATTTTAAGTAGAGGAAAGCAAGCAAGAAAGAAGGAATGGATGCTGAATGAACAAATCTACATAATTTGCTTTTTTTTTTAATCGAAGTGTAGTCAGTTTACAACATTGTGTCAATTTCTGGTGTACAGCATAATAGCTCGGTCATGCATATACATATACATATTTGTTTTCATATTCTTTTTCATTATAGGTTACTGCAAGATATTGAGTATACTTCCCTGTGCTATACGGAAGAAACTTGTTTATCTACAGCACTACAATTGCAGACATCCCAGCTGGGTGAGAAGCCTGCCTATTCAAGTTCTTCTGACAGTAGCTGTTATGCTTGGATTTCTAGTTTCTGTCAAAGTCTCTTCATAAAATTAGTTAAAGTGTAAACATCAAATACAAATAAGTTATTCTTGGTGTTATTCTGCACTCTGATTAACTTAAGACAAAAGTGTCAATTACTTCATCACTCACATGATTCACACCTTAACTATATATATTATCTTCATTGTGTGCTTTTTGAAATATTTAAAATAATCCTAAGACCTTTCAAAGATCCAGTCTAGACTGCACAAATTTTCCAAAGGAATATTTTAAAATATCTTTAAAATGCCATTACTCATTTGTGATCCTTTTAACAGAACTAAAATTCTATTTTCTGTGTTTATTTTGAATACAACATATTCCTAAAACCTTACACAGTAACTGGAATAGGATGAATTATAAACATATCTTAATTTAGCAATTGAAGTACAGCATTTAATCTCTTTTATGAGCTCTTCCCTAGCTCATTATTTCCCTCCAATGTCCATGTTAGTTTTGATTATAGGTCATGAAAAAAAGAAGAGGTCTGAAGACTGAGTCTTGGGGCACTTCAATTTTAGAGATCTTAAAATAAAGAAACATGAAAGGAAAATGTAGAAAAATGACCCGAAGACGACCACAGAAATTAGCTGTCTGGAAGTCAAGTGACAAAAGTGTTCCAAAAGGAAGGGTGATCAAACTACATCAAATGCAACTGACAGATCAAGTAAGATAATGACTGAAAATTGACCGCCGGATTCAGCATTACGGACACCGTTGACGGCTTTGATAAGAGCATTTCCGGTAAAGTCGCTGGGATAGAAAGCCTCTGTGCTGCAGAAAGTAAATGGAAAAGAATTAGAGTGGGCGAGTCAGTGAGCTTTCCTGTAACAGATTAGAAAACTGGGATTGTGCCTAGAGAGAAACGTGGCCTCAAGTAGACTCACCAACCACCCCCTTTACGTGGGTCGGATGGGGTTCCTGGACATGGGACTTTCAATGTGGTCGACAGCTGGCCACACTAGGATAGGTATTGTTTAATATATTTGCTTCATGAGATTGGATACATTACAGATTGTTCGCACTTTGATGGGAAATAGGCAGGGGGGAGGGAGAAATTGTTGCTGCTTGGGTGATAACCGTGAGATGGGGAAGGAGATGAAATGTGGCACATGGTGACCGTCGGAGAGAATGAAAGCAGGACGGAAGGCAATTCAATCATGGCTCCAGATGCAGACATGCCCGTGCAGATGCGGAGAATCCCTTCTGATGGCTTTCATATTCACAATGGCGTGAAAAGCAGAGCAACAGAGTAAGGGAAGGGTAAGGCTGTTGGAGACTGAAGAGAAAGGAGAAAAAATGAAATAGTAGTTTAAGAGAAAGGGAGAGTAAATGTTAAAGGCAAATGTAGTGTGATCGTGGCTAGGCATTAACAGCCTATTAAGAGACGTCATGATTTTAAAGCGAGGCTACTTCATTTGTTCATTTGTTTGTTGTCCATCTTCTCCCCTCAAGTGTAGATAAGAAGAGACTTCTATGGGTGTGTTTAAAGCTTGTTGCCTAAAAGAATAGGTGGCAGAGTATAAACTCAATAAATATTTGTGATATATTTTCTGACTAACATAAGTAATTTTTCATTATTATTTTAACTTAAAAGTAATCCATCTTCTTGTATAATATTCTCATGACATATTTATTAAACATTATAAAATTTAAAGTATACAGGCATCTGATAAACTAAAATTCTTACATATCATTACATTATCTCACATATGTGTCCTGATACTGGGGAGTCTTGGGGACATTGGGGATTTGTTCTTATTGTTTTATTGAGTCCAATTATTCTGGAAAGAAATTTTGTAATCTTTCTCCAGGTGACTAATTTTATTGGAGGTCGTCTTAGTATATTTATTAATCCTAAACAATTTTTATTTAATTGACATTTTGGTACATGTAATGAGTTTGACTAGAAAAGGGGCATCTTTTGAGGTGGAGCAGTGATATAGTAGGTCTCAACTTTTGCTCCAATTAGAATTGACTAGGATTCTTTAAAGGGATACGAATTCAAAGACCTTACCTCATACCAATTGAATCAGACTTTCTAGGGCTGGGGTCCAGATATCAGTATTTTAAAAACACTTTAATGTGCAGCTAGAGCTAAGAATTTTCATAATTACTGTTGTTATATTTCCTGATTCAAATGCAAATGATGCAGTTTATATATTCAACTGCTTGTGGAAGATAGAATTTAAAATGGAAAATTAATTTACCACCTCCATAGACCCAGGTGAATCACCTGCCCTAAGAGATAAGTCAACTTTTAATATTAACATCAATGTCTTAATATGTGCCTCTTTACTCTGGGAAATCTAGTGATGGGGCTGTGACCAAGCAGGCGTCCAGGACTGTTATTTTGCCTGAAGAGCTATCACTGGTGAGGTTCACCCTTTCCCTAATCTAAAAGACCAACAGGAATTTGGGGGCCCAAACTGCCAGGACACAGGTGTCTCAAATTTCTCCACCTCTTTGTGCTGGCATCCTGCCTATAAGAGTATGTGGCGTTGTGTTGTGTTAAACTCCTTCACCCTGTCTTTGAGGGGCTAAGCCCTCCAGTGTGTGCTGACAACCAAAATATACATGGTTAAATTTCTGTCTATTTGGCATGGATAATTGCCTTGCAATGCTGCATTCTGTAGGACAGAATGCTCTGGTTTGATAAAAAGTGGAGACTAATCTTCATCCTCATTTCCTATGGGAGAATTTAAAACAACATGCTTTGCTTACTAGATTTTTACAGGATTAGTCCTCCCTGGTAAAACTGGAAGATCCTCACACAAGTCTTCAGCTTCTTTAGTGCCATCTATTCCCCCAACTCCTAGTACAAATGAGCAAACACGTGAGAACTTGATCATGTATGAAAGTGTGGGTTAAATATAATCTGATAGAATTTATATTGTTAACAACTTCTGTAAGTATGGGCCCCCCCCGACAAAAATCATCTCAGATTAACAGCTAGCATTAGACAAAATTCTAGACCAGTAACAACCATCTGTCTGTAAGTCCATGGCATGAAATATTAATTGGACACGGAACTGTTTGTGTTCAACCCGTTTTCTCAGAACTGAATTTCAGATAACCAGTCACTACTGTTTGTTTGAAGTTAGCACATGAGATTAAACATATCTGCTATATTGATATCAGAGAGATTTACAGAAATAATCAGATACAAAAAAAGATACCCATAATTGTCATAAGCAGTTAATATTCTTCTAGCATGCTGGTTGACTCAATACATGGCATAAGGAAAAGAGGTATAAATATTGGAAAGAAAAGTGTAAACTGTTTCTGGAATAAGATTTTTTTCTCAAACAGAAGAGAATCAAATTAAAAATTTTAGTGTATACAAGCAAGTTTTTTAAAGTTATCAGATATAATTATATATATTTTAATTCTAGCAGTAATTTAGAATCAGAAAGAGCTAGGGAGAAAATGTAACCCAAAATGACACCATTCCATAAAATCAATACAAATATAAGTATTCTAAAATTAAATTTAATAATAAGTGTAGAGACACTATGTAAACAATATAATTCTTCCAAGAAAGACAAAGTAACACTTGAGTAAGGACAGAAAACTAGCATGACCTTCATGGAAATAAATAGTATTACATGACTACATCCCTAAAACGTATCTAATAGATCTAATTCAATTTCAAACAAAATTCTGATAATATACTGAGTTGAATTAATATAACATAAAAGTATTTCCAAATATTATCTGGGAAAAATGCACAAAACCGGGCAAACATTTTTTTTCAAAGACTAATGAAGGGAAACCTGTCTGGCTAAACAAAATAACATCATAAATCATTTACTACTGAACTGTAAAGTATAGGGGTAGACATCAGAGCAGTAGGGCAGAATACAGCGTGAGAGATGGAACCAAGCATATATATTTGCAATATTCAAAGTGATCCTTTAAAAACCTAACCAGAACATATCACTACTCCACTCAGAACTTCTAATGCCTTCTTAAACTACTTTGAGTAGCTGCAAAAGTCTTCATAATGTCCTCATGGTCCCACACGACCTGGCCCCTTTCCTGCCACACTGCGCTGCCCTCAATATTCCAGCGGAGCATGCTTCTGCCTCTGCACTGATTGTTGTTCTACTAAGAATGCTCTTCACCCAGAACACCACTTGCCCATCTCCCTAGCTTATTCTTTGCTCAAAAGTCCCAACATATGTTTTCCTAACCAACTCTTACAGTGTCCTATATCCATCTCCTTTAAGCTGTTCTATTTTTCATTGGCACTTATCATTGTAGGAAATATATATTTACTTATAAATTGTCTCTGCTCACTAGAATGTAAACTCCATGAGGCAGGAATTTTGCCCTTTTTTCTCACTGCTCTATGCCAGCACGTAGAATAGTGCCTGGAGGATAATAGTGACTTAATTCTTATTTGTGGAATAAGTGAATAAATGAATAAATGAATGGACTGCAACAGCTGACCTAGAGCAAAAGCAATTAGCTCCCTACCTTACAACTTAATACAAATTAAGTTTCAGACGAATGAGAATTTTAAATTAAAAAAAAGAAATGAAAATACTGAAAGAAAGTAATTAATATACATACAATATTGGATGTGACAAAATATTTTAAGGAAGAGATCAAAAGCAAAAACAATAACGAAAAACACTTATAAATTGGTTATTCAAAATTTTGACCCAATCCTCCAAACGTTCTAAGCAAAATATAAAGACAAATCAGGATATATGCCCAGGAGTGGGATTGCTGGATCATATGGTAAGACTGTTTTTTGAGTTTTTTGGGGGGAATTTCCACACTATTTTCCGTAATGACTGCACCAAACTACATTCCCACCAACAGTGTAGGAGCATTCCCTTTTATCTCCAGCATTTATTGTTTGTGTACTTTTGAATGATGACCATTCTGACTGGTGTGAGGTGATAATTCACTGTAGTTTTGATTTGCATTTCTCTGATAATTAGCTATATTGATCATTTTTCATGTGCCTATTGGCCAATTACATATCTTCATTGGAGAAATGTTTGTTTAGGTCTTTGGCTCAGTTTTTGATTGAGGTGTTTGTTTTTTTGTTATTGAGTTGTATAAGCTGTTTGTATATTCTGGAAATTAAGCCCTTATCAGTTGCATTGTTTGCAAATATTTTCTCCCATTCTGTAGGTTGTCTTTTGTTTTGTTTATAGTTTCCTTTGCTGTGCAAAAGCATATAAGTTTAATCAAGTCCCACTTGTTTATTTTTCCTTTTATTTCTATTGCCTGGGTAGATTGCCCTAGTAGAACATTGCTAAGATATATGTCAGAGAATATTTTGCCTATGTTTTCTCCTAGGGGGTTTATAGTGTCTTGTCTTACGTTTAAGCCTTTAATTCATTTTGAAGTCAAATAATAAACCTATGAAGAATTAAAAAGTTAACTGTTGTATTAACATTCTTAATTGTTTAAAAAGTCATTAAAATTTATAATAAATAAATACCAAAATAGAAATCTTGCATAAAGGGCATTAACAGACAATTGATGAGAGAAGAAAAATGTCAATAAATAAATTACAAAGTTTATCTCCAGGAATAATGAAAAAATTGTTGATTAAAAGAGAGAAATGCCATTTCTAGCTACTAGACATTTCAAAAAAATCAGAAAACATAGAATTAAGAAGCCAGAAAACAAATACTCCACTGGTGGGAGTATAAAGTGACCCGACATTCTTAGATGTCAGTTTATCAAAAAGTATTAAAATATCTCTATACCTTTAATCCAGCAACACCACCTCTGGATGAGTGTTGGATGAGGGTCATGGCCCTACCAACCAGTCTCCTAGTGGCCCTGAGGGATTCTAGGTTAGCCCCAGTGCCAGCAGCAGGAAGAAGTCAGCTGTTCCATAAATACAGAGTTTTGTTGTGGTCATGTCTTATGGCCGACTCAGAATTCATAAAAAGTAATCCCCCAAATTGTTAAAGAGCTACACACTTCCATCAGGGGTTAACTGTGATTTCTGCGTGCACCCATCTGAGATTTGTATCTCTAACTATTAAAAGTGATCCTCCCAGGGTAAAGGTATTAAAGGTGATTTTTATTTGTTTTCGTCTTATTTCTATTTTTTCTACATCAAATGTGTATTTGACTTATAATAAGACTAAAGTTAGAGCTATAAATTCAAAAATAGTACAAGAATACGATATTGGAATCAAAGGAAGTATATTTCAATATGAATCTCCTCATCACAAAGACCTCCCTTACTTTACATTATCTAGAGAGGAAGAACAGAACAGAGGTGATAAAATTAGTTTAGGGATGGCACCAGTAGGGTTGGTACTGTGACATTAGGGACTAGAAAAGATGAGAGAGTTTCATTTAGAAAACATAACAAAACCATTTCTTTCACTGATTGAGTATATCCTTGGCTGCTTGCAACAAGGGTCTTTACAGACAGAGTTATTTTGATTATCTGTTTCTCATTTTTTTTCCTTTTGTCTTCTGCTAGAATGATTGATTCTGCAGTCATATATTTTTTTTTGTAACAAATGACTCAATAATGTCAATATCATGTGTGTCCCCCCACCTCACTTTTCTTTATAGTGGAAAACAGGGATTCAGTGTGAAGAGGAGTATTAATGGAAATTTTCTTTATACATCAGAAAGAACCAGAAGACTAGACCAAAGATGAACAGGACCAACAGGGAAAACTTCACATTTGGAAAGAGTGGTCCAAATCACAGTTAAAAATATACCTTTGCTCAAGTGGTAGAGTGCATGCAAGATTCTGGATTCAATCCCCAGTACCTCCTCTAAAAATAAATAAATGAATAAACCTAGTTACGTGCCCCCTTAAAAATATAAATAAAAATAAAATTTAAAAAAATACCTCTAAAGTGAGAAGGAAATGATATGACAAACCAGTGAATAATTCAATCTTCAGGACTATGATTATCAGAAAATGAATACTTTAACTGTGTTGATCTCAGTTGACTTTAGAAACTCCGTATTGTATGAAATACCATTAGAAAATGTCATAAAAATTGTGTGCTTGTGACACAGAACTGAGCGGGGAGCACCGGTCGGCACATATTCAGCTATGGAGCTGAGCTAGTTTCCCTATGTTCCTGTATTCCAGTAGAACCTCTGCTTTGTGTCATCTCTTCTTCCATGGCCACCAGAATAGAGATCATGTTTTCAAGTCTAGAGAAGGAGACGTTAGGTCTAGCAACTCAAGGAGGAATCCTAAATGGATTTCTAAGTAATATGTTTTTCTCATCATGAAATTAACACATTTTCATACTGGAGTACAGGGGAATCAATAATGAAGGAAAATATACTTGTAATCTCAATATCCACAGAAAAACGCTGTTAATATTCTAGTACAACTTCTATTTTCCTTTCCTACAAGGTCAGATACAAACTATACAATTGAGATATGATCACCATAGTGTTGTTTATCTAACAATTTCCACCTAATATTTTTATAGTAACATTTTGATCAAATGTCTGATTTACATCATGTCAAATTTTGCTATGACTCCCTTTTTGGGTGGATCTTAGTTTAATTTTTTCTTTCATTGTCAAATAAAAGTAAAAGGAAAATTGTAGGAGACCAAAAGACAGAGACCAGTCAAAAGTTTAACTTTCCCTTGAATATATCTGACTCTGGCCAAGATGGAATTCTTAGCTAACCCAAATCCTCCAACACTAGAACTGTAGGAATTTGTCTTTAGTCCAAGGACAAGATCCTACAAGGACAGCCAGGCCCGGGGTCTTCCTTACAGAAGAGACTGTGTGTCATGTGACATTCAATCACAACTTACCTTCAAGTTGTTGGGATAAAAAATAGTTTTAATCCAATTTAAATATAAAAATATATAAATGAAAAGAATAAGCAACGAAGACTTCTAATCAAAGAACCATCAAGCAGGTGTTGCAAATTCTCTGTCATCTCCATATGCATCCTATTTTTATTGAAGGGTGTAAAGAAATTTAACACTTATGGCTTAAGAAGAATAAAAAAGCTATAGATTATTAATTAATTCACCTTCTCATAAAAAGGAAAACAAATGATTGTATGGTTTTTCCAGGGATATCTCATTACAAATTCCCTAAAAAATATAGATTGCCCATGAATATGTAATATCCTGTGATTTGATGGCTGTAACTTGTTTTCCCATTCTTCTGTTTAGTTAGGTTCCAATTTCCTGTTACAGTTATGCAATAATAATAGTAATAACTAGAATTTATTTTGTGCGTACTATGTCTTAGGCACTGTAACAAGCACTTTATATCTTAATATTTACATATATTACCTCACTGAGCTCTCAACAACAATCCTATATGGTAAGATCTACTATTTATCCTCATGTTATAAACGAGAACACTGAAGCACAGAGTAACTTGCTCCAGGTCACATGATAGTAGCAAGGCATGGAGCCAGGGCTTGGATATACAAATGGTTTTGGAAAAAGTTAAAAGTTTTAATTGTATTACCTTCAAATAGCTGGAGTTTTATGAGCTAGTTATTTTAAATATTTATGCAAGCATAGGCCCATTTTACATACTTTGCCCCCAAATATTGAATAAATATGTAAGAAAATATAATTCTATTTTGCAAAGTGACTATAATTATATTTCCAAATTCTGAAAAAAAGAAAGGAAAACTATGATTCAATATTCCTTAATATAAACATATAGGCAAAAATACTAAATATAAGCAAATTGAATTCAACCCCTTAACTGAGAAGTGTTTATCTGCCAATTTACAAGGATGACTTGAGTTGCTCTTTAAAAAAACTGGTAGGTCATATGCAGATTGCATAATTGATTTGGACAGGGTAACACATGTGAGATTATCCTCCCATGACAGAAGCCATGTCCAGGTTTGTCTGGTCTACACTTTCGTTTACAAATATTTCCTTAGAGGAAAATAATTGAAAGTGCCCCATTTTTCTTTCCCTCCTTATAACATGTTTACTCTGGGAGTTGTCTCTGATAGATATAGAGAAAGAAAAAGAAAGGTGCCAAATTGAAGATCTTAGACAGGTCTTGAGATGTGGCCCCAACCCTACTCTAGTAAGCTCAGAATAGGGTTCTTATGGAAGTAATTGATGAGTACGATTTTGTTGTTGTTGTTGGGATTGTTTTTCTTACCTTCTATTTAACATAACAATAAAACTGGGATACAAGTAACTTCTATAACTTTCACTAGCCCCTTTAGGTGGTTTCCTAGCATCAGAGCCCCTCTGAAAAAGAACCTAAAACAAGGTGTTTGTGAAGCTAGTGAATTTGGTGACTTTCAGACAGCAGTACTGGGAAACTGGTAAGAGTGAAACAGAAAGGAAAATCAATGTAAGAGCACATTCTTTGTGAGTCTCCACCAGGGGAAGCTCAGACACCCTCCCACCACCAGGACCCTTCAAAGAATGATGTAAAATGTGCTTCACGCTTGTGTTTCCACTTCAGCAAACATTCTTCCAGGAAGACATAAATGGAATTCCTTATTCTCGATCCTGTACTTTATTATTTGCTAATACTCCAACAGTTTGTGTCCCGAATAAATGTGAAGAGGAAATGCTAGAATTAGAAAGATGCTTGCTCTGCATGCAGGACTTGGTCAAATATTTAAATCACCATCCAGCTACCTCTATAGGACGAATTGGGTATTACAGAAAAATAATTTGCAAACTTGCATATCAATTTGATTGTTAACAATTCATAACATGGAACTGAAAGCAGATAAACATTTTTACCTTGGAGCCAAAATTTTAATGGCATAATCAACCAAATCAATGATCCCCACTGGAATGAGTACTCATCCCACAATCAGAAGACTCAGGTTAATGTCTTGGTCCCACCATTCTCCATAACACCAGGTGACAATCTGGGGAGGACTAAACCCTTTTAGCCTATGAAATGAATGAAATAATACCTACCTTGTAGGGTAGTTGAAAAGGTCAAATTAGTGACGTGTACATAAGTGATGTGCACATACCTGGTACAGCGCAGACTACTCCAATGATATTAGCTGATTGTTTTTCTCATTATTTAACATCATGTTTTAAGTTATGGTATCAAGCCAGAAGGATTAAAAAATAGATGGTGTAGAGTTGAGCAAACTTAGCTCTCCCATTATGTTCTCAGGTCAGCACTAGTGTTGTGCTTTCTCTTTGATGTTTTATGTACCTGAGATTCAGGGACAACCTTGGTCTATTAACACGATCCATGATGAGGACAAATGTATTGTGAAATGAGCTGTTTATAATACGCAGTTATTCTGTGGCAGAGCACTTCCTGAAACATATTTTTTATTCATTTGAAAAGGTCTGCAATGCAATTTATTATCTTTATTGCAAAAGATAAAAGTATTAGAAAATAATTTTCTCTCTTACTCCCTCTGTCCTCTTCTCATCTCCAGAAGTCACAGGGGCAGAGTGAAGTTGTAAACCTCTGGCAGCCTGGGGTTGATTTCTAAGGTGACCTGACTTCCTGTCTCATTTTTCTTTGTGGTGATCTGGGAAGAAGGTTGAAATCATTTACGTGTTCAGAAAGATGCCCGAGGTGACACAGAGCTCTGAGAATTCTTCTTGCTGATGCTTTCTTAGAAGTCATCTTAGAAATTCATTGTTTGGACTCATTACACTATAACACCATGCTCTTTTCATGCTCAACAATTGATGTGAAATAATAATTATTAGTGAAATACATCTGTTACTTCTCCTTGATATTTCCCAGGCAGTCATTTTTCTCATTAAGGGAGTTTTTGGCCCCTCAAGGGAAAATTGGATTGGGTATTAGAGACAATAATTTGCAAACTTGACTCTAAATTCATTGTTAATAAATCCTAACACAGGGCTAAAATATGGGAGCTTCCAGCATCCTAACCATCACTCATTTTAACCTCACTCCATCTCCTGTCTTACCTTTACCCACATATTTCACCTGATAAAGGAAGCTGTTGGCTGCAAGATCTCTACCCTTAACAATGATAACTTAATATTGATGTTAATGGGGGCTCATATTTATATATAATTCATAAGTGTTAAACATATATACAAAATGCAGTCTAAATGTATTTGTGTGTTAGTAGCATATATAAACATTCCATTCAATTCAATAAATTACAAGTCAATTTTATTATCATAAACTATAACACAGAATGCCTAAATATACATATACACACACACATTTATATATATATATATACACACACACACATATATATACATACACATACATATACATGTACATACATGTATATGTATGCCAGGCTGCCACCAGCCCCTACATTCAGATGTATACATTACTTCACCCTGTACTTTTCCCTGGTAATTCTAGAGGTTTTGTTTATACATATTTCAAAGTAAAGTTCAGGCAGACATCTGTTTCCATTGCTCAAAGAAAGCCCCCTTAAAAGACAGATTGGGCCCTGCACATGGCTCGGCAGCTTGGAAAATATACTTCTTGCAAAGATCTATTAGTTGCATATGCCAGATCTGTAGAACAAAAAATTCTCCATCCTGACTCATCCAGAAAATAAGATGAGGGAAATTAGTACTTGGATGTTTTTCCCCTAGATGACTCAGGATGGAAAATTTTTTGTTTGTTCTTTTTTTTTCCTAGTTAAAATTAACCCTCATTCTTTTATTATCTGATATAATCTAATCTTTGCTAAGGTGCAAATCACTATTAAGGTCTTAAACAGTTACATACCCCATACTCTCTAAAACAACTTAATCATAATTAAACCCCAAAGAGTTCCTAAATGCTGAAATTTCAGATAGAATATAAAGCCAGTGGAAAATGTATTTACCAGGAGTGCTTTTGTTTTAGCTAGATTTGTTGAGATAAATATTATTTCCATTTATTTGCAAGGATTTCCCTCCATGCCAGGTCAATAATGAGATTACTTCTAACCATTCTGTCTTAGTCTGTTCAGGCTGCTATAACAAAACACCACAGACCGGTTGGCTTATAAACAACAGAAATTGATTCTCACGGTTCTGGACCTGGAAGTCTAAGATCAGGGTGCTGTCATGATTAAGTGAATAGTCTCTTTCAGATCGCAGACTTTCTGTTGTGCTCACATATGGTGAAAGAGGAAAGGGATTTCTCTCAGGCCTCTTTTACAGAGGCAATGATTTCATTTATGAGGGCTCTGCTCTAATGATATATCACTTCCCAAAGGCCTCTCAAAGGCATCCTAATACCATCACATTGGGCATTTGGATTTTATTATATGAATTTTGGGGGTCACAAATATTCAGCCTATAGCACATTGTATTACTGTAGCTGTTTCTGTTCAATATTAAAGTGGAGGTCCTGGATAGCACAGTGAAAGTTATATAAATAAATAATAGTTTCAGATTCTGTCTACAACCGCATCCAAAATATAAGGCACCTAGAAACATATCTACAAAAGATATGAAAGATCTTTATTGATATAAATTATAAAGTTTTATTGTAAGGTTTAGGGAAGACATAAATAAATGAAGAGGCATATTCGTACCTGAATTAAAAAAAACTTAGAGGTCATTCCTCTCCAGATTAATCTATATATTTATTGCAATTCTCATCAAAATCCCAATAAGAGTTTCTGTGGACTTTGACAAGCTGCTTCTAAATATTATATGAAATATCAAAGGGCCAAACATAGACAAAGCCAGCCCTTTGAAGAAGAGAAGCACTGTGGAGGAACTAGTAAAAACAGTTAATATAACTGACTTATAAAGCTATAATAATTAAGACTGTGAACTATCTGTGCTGAGCTTAACAATTGTGCACATGAAGAGAGCCCAATATATGCTAAATTAGACCAATATATATGAAACTAGACTTACGGCCAAGTTAGCATTCCAGATCACAGGACTAATGATCAATAATAAATGGTACTTAGATAACTGGTTTCCTACTTAGGAAACAAAAAGAAATCCGTATCTCACACTATGCATGAAAATTGATTCTGGGTCTATTAAAAACGAAAATGTGAAAAACAAAACTTTCAAAAATTTAGACTGTTTAGAAGAGTATAGGAGGAAATGATTTCTTCAGCCTGATACAAAAAGCAGAAATAACAAAGGGGGAAAAAAAAACTTCTCTTTACTAAAAGATACCATGAAGATAGTAAAAGACAAACCAGAAAATGAGAGAAAATATCTGTAACATGTATAATCAAAAAAGCTTCACATCTTTTGAATCAACAAGAGAAAAGCTAATAGCACTGTAGAAAATGGCAAAAGTTTAAGGGACAACTTCATGGAAGTAGCCCAGATGTCTAATAAACAGAAAAAGATGAAGGAGGGTATAGCCCAGTGGTAGAATGTGTGCTTAGCATGCACTAGGTCCTGGGTTCAATCCCCAGTACCTCCAGAAAAAAATAAAGTAAAAATAAATAAGTAAAACTAATTACCTCCCCCCCAAAAGAATAAAAACAGAGAAAAATGGTAAAAAAAAGAAAACATAAAAATATGCTCAAACTCATAACTTATCAGAGAAATACAAACTAAAACCACAATGAGACACCATTTTCCATATACCAGACTGGCAGAAGTGAAAATGCTTGGCAATTCCTAACACTGGGGGGAAATGGAGCAATAAGACTTCATAGCCTGTGAAAATGCAAATTCGTACCATCAAGTATGCAATTGAGTATCATCAGGTGAAACTAGGGTTGCACGTGCTCTGGGATTCTTGTTTACACACTAAGGTAAATTCCAAAGGGTAAATCATGTACATACTCATAGCATCATTTTTTGTCTATTAAAGAAAAAAATATATATCTATCTAAATATCAATTAAGAAAATGAAATAACAAAATGAGATTCATGCATAAAGATATAAATAAATGAATCATACGTAGTGAAAATAACACAGCTGTTGCTGTAAGGATCAGTGTGGGTGAATGTCGGAAACACAATGATGAATGAGGAAAGCAAACTGAAGAAGACTACTTAGAATATAGTATCATTCATATAGAAAGCTAAAAGAACGGAAAGTAAATCACAGGTTGTTAAGGATCCGTACAAGTGTAACAAAACTCTAATGCCAACGAAATAATATCGAAGACAAGGATCAGAAGTATGGAACTTCTGCGTGGGAGAGGGAGTGAGGAAATCAGGAAGGGGCACACGGGCACCAACATAAAATAATTCTACACTGAGAGCTAGGGAGTGGCACGTAAGTGTTCATTTCTGTAGTCTCTGTACTAGTTGCCTACGCCCATAAATATTGACTTCTTTGTATTAAGTGTTTCATCTTGATAAAGGCTCTGCAGTACTAAGACTTCAAGAGACCACTTCAAAACATTTAGAAAATCTTTTGGCACTGAACAGTCTCCTTAGCACACCTGCCCTACACACTTCTGCTTGATCTACTCTCCTTCCTTGTTGGAGGTTATGATAATATATCTGAAGGCAAAATTGGTGTTTATTCCATTTTTGTTTATTCTAGTCATTTTAATGAGTGAGTTACCTTGTGGATTACATGAATCTAACTTACTGAATACTCCTGTAAGAGTATTTGTCTTTTAAAAATTGTACATTAGTTACAATATTCAGTAATAATGATGTTCTTACTCAATTTACACTTTTTTACCAGTGCCATAGTGTTCCATCACCCTAAATAGTTCTTCTAAAGGAAAGGTTTTCATTTTTCCAAGGTCAAGAATAAATTCAGACAGGTTGGTATGCTTCAGCATGGCTAGGTGGAACCCTTTAATACAGTTGCCCTTCCTATCCATGTGAATTGAATTTCTATCCGTAGATTCAGTCAAATGTACTACATTATAAGAGACCTGAGCATCCGCAGATTTTGGTATCCCGTGGAGGTCCAGCAACCAATCCTTCACAGATACCGAGAGACAACTGTGCTAAAGGAAATAGATGCCATTTATTGAAAGAAGTTGAGAACACAAAAGCAAATAATCTTACACATGAACAGAGTATAAAAACTTAATGACAAAATATTCTTCATGCATATTTTTCACTAATACAGCAAATAATGATATTGAAACTGTAATCCACAATTATTTGTGCTGTGTTAAACTGGAGTCTGTTAATAACGAAGAGCTTAGAGAGATTCTGTGACAAAATTCCATGGCACCGTCTCTTCCTCTTGGAAAGGAAGACTCAAAGAGGAAGGATTAGTAAATGAATAAATGGTGATTGGCTGTGGCTTGGGTAATCCCAGGTAACCAGACCTGAAGGATGGCAAGTCAAACCCACTTTGAACAACCCGTCTGAGCATGACACAAATAGCTTGCCAGGACCACTCTGGGTCCATATGGTTACTGACTCCAGAAATGCTTTTACTGCTTAGCCAAGCAACTCCTTAATATTACTGCAGAGGCAGCAGGTAATTTTTATGCAGAAAAGATTATTTTAACCACAAGTTGCTGTTTTGCATCTTTGAGATAAGGATTTGGATATACAGATACAAGCAGAGAAGGATAAGTGCCAGAAATAAATACAGTCAAGATGGTGTGGGAATTTATGAGTGTGCTTAAGTGTATGTTTGTAAACTGGAGGCTTTCTGAAAATTATTCATTCTTGGGAGTCCCACACGAAAGATATTCATGAGAGATTTATATACGAACACTTTCAAAGTATCAAAAGTATCTTTAATCTTTTATAACAAAGTCACAAATCCATCACAGAGCTATCTCCTCTAGCACATTCTTCGTGAAGTGAGAATTTAGAAGTTCGTTACCTTTGTTCATTGTCCATTGTTGTGTGTCTGTAGTGTGGGTGGGATATTTCTTAACAATGATGATTTCAAAATTCCTATTGTGTTCAGCCCTAATTTTAGAGGAATAAATCCTTATTTGCAGCTATTTTTTATAACTAATATTTTCCCTAAGCTTGGGGTGAAAACACCCAAACATGTTTTCAATTATATCTCATTAACAAGAGAATATATCCATAATCTACTTGGCTAGATTGGTCTTTAGTTTTCTTTTGCCAGGCAAAATAATTAATATTGCTTATAACATTTTTCTTCTATTTTTTTCTCCTAGTGAGACATAGTGTTTGATGCTAATTTGAGGAAATGGAAAGATATTTTAATTTAAATGCAACAATAATCTAAATATCTACTTAATACAGTTTCTGCTTCTGAATGGTTTTCAAGTGTCTTCTCAACATGCCATTTTAACCTAGTCAACAGGTTAGAATAGCATAAATAATTATACTGAGAGGCTTAAGGTAGCAAGGGTAAAAATGTGGTTCAGAAATCAAGCATGTTTCAACAAAAACACAATAGGGTAAATACTGCGGACACAAAAGCCATGCAGACAGTTTAAAAGGTGGGGACTTTCAACCCTATATTAACTTTCATTTATATTCACTTCCATTTCATTCAACAAATGCTGTACAAAAAACTGAAGGCCTTGATTACAGCATTACTCATTATCCAGCAGGTATTTTTACTGTAGGCAATGAAATTTGAGAAAAGAATCAAACAGCAGCAAAAACAATATGAAAGAGGCTTTCTGAAAGATTTTTGCTTTCATAGATTTCTCAATGTCACTTCTTCTACACAAACAATTCACTTTTAAAATATGTTGTGATTCCCATAATAATTTCAGATGCTTTATGTCCTTAAGACAAAGTATAATTCCCCACAGTAGTATCTACTGAAGAAGAGGATTTTGTTTGTACACACAATTCTGAATACTAAAAGAGACATTTATATACAGAAGAGACTCTACCCTGATTAGAGTGACTCAGATGCCACCCAGCCTAAGAAGAAAGAAATTAGACTAGATGAGTTTTCAAGGTCACTTTTTCGATCCAAATGTTATATGTAGACAAAAAGGATTTCATTTTGAGAGACCATCGGTATAATATAGTGGCTATAAACTATGTGAGGGAAGACCTACATGTGACATCTGTCACTGCCACTTACAAGGAGTGTGACCGGAGACAAAAAAGGCCTTCCCTGAGTGTCAAGTTCTTCATCTGTGCAGCAGATCTCAGACAGCAAATGAAATAACGCTTGCAGACAGTTTTCATAAATTATTAAGAGCTCACAGGGAGTCAGAGATTAGCCAGGTTTTAACTTGGTAACTAACAACACCACGCTATCAGCACTTAACATCATAAGGGTTTATTTCACACACATGTGAAAATCTTTATGAATTTAGGCAGCTTTCCAGGGTAACTGTCTTCCACGCAATGACTCAAGGAACCAGATTGCTTTCATTCTGTCTCCACCTTCTACGGACAGGAGGAGGACAGAACTGAAAGGTCACCATGAGACAGATGACACTTCCACCAACAGCCCACTGATCAGAACTAAATGCATGGCCCTAAAAATTGCCAGAAGGCTGGCAAATAAGAGAGTGAAAATGTAACTTTAGGAATTACTGCCATTTTTGATCCAGTTCTAAAATTAATGCAAAGTAGCAGTGCTAGTTTCCACGGTATCACAGTGAGATAATAAATAGAAGGTCCAAGAGAGTACACAAAAAATAATTTCTATTCTTTAGAAATACATTTAAATGTTACTGTATGTCACTTATATTTGGGGCAATTGACACATTTCAAAGCCAATAATGAAACTAAAATGATTTTACTGAGCTGAAGAGCTGGCTGTCACCCCAAACAGGACCCTTTCCTTGGACAGTCACTGGGAACCTGTTTCTCTTTGGATTTTAGAGTAGGAGTTCTGTCAAGAATGCGATATCATGGAGATTATGCTAAACAGCCTTTTGCAGCATTAGCTCCTGTATGCAGGAATATCCTAGGTTTCCTTCTACAGTGGAAAGAGACAACCTCTTCATCTACTAAAGAAGGTAGAGTTAGTGCAGGCCAATAGGGAGATATCATAGATGTAATGTTAGATACGTACTGTTTTCTCTAATATGAAAAAGGATAGCTTAGCGAACCCCTTTAGCGAGAGTGAAAAAAAATTTAATTCAAGCAACAAAGCAAACAGAAAGAAAACTCAGCTGAATCAGCTAAATAAATCAGCAACATTATGTATTAAAAATGGTCATTCCCTTTGCTAATGTTTGGGAGTTGCCAGGAAAAGGGTAAATACTTCAAAATAATCCAGAGGGTCCAATAAGTTAGAAGCCTTTGCACTCTCGTCACATTGAGGACTAATCTTCATTATTGACTCTTGGGCAATAAAACTAAAATCCCACATATGTTGGGATTGATTCTTATAGGTTTGGTAGAGCTTTAGCTAATGGTTTATAGATTAAGATGGTCAGGCCTTGCTGAAAGAGCCTATTAAGTCTGGCAATGGAATCAAAAGGTCAGTGGGCCAGGGCCAGGTGAATAGATTTCCTCAGTCAGGTGGAGAAATCATTCCCTAACTAGATACCCAACTTCCTGACACCAAGATAAACAGAGACACCCGAAGATAAGACCTTGAAGAAAGCACGGTCATTCTACATCAGTGGGCCTCTGTGACTAAGAAAATCTTCCGTCACAGGGTGCTGGCGGTGCTCCTCGGGACGGAAAAGAAGAGCTGCCCGGTGAGTCAGGGCAATCTTTCACGGGTTCACACCAGAGCAGAGCTGATAAAATGAGCCTTGTACCTAGCTTCATGTTTCTGTCATCTCTCTGCACCACTCAGCTGGGAGAAACTGAGATCTATATATCATATATAATCTGTTTAGCTTGAGTGGTTAAATGTTCAGGAATAGAGAAATGGGGGAAAGTGTAAAATTTATATGTTTTTGTAAGTTAGTCCCAACATTAATATTAAGAATACCAGTTACTATCTCATTATTATAACATGCATATGAAGAATTTGGAATGCCAGTCTTTATAAAAGAGAACTCTTTTTTTTCTCAAGACCACCTTGATAATAGATATCAGAACTCAGCTTACCATTCTACACATTATTCCATTAAAGGGTTTTGAAACAAATTGCTATGATTTTAATTTGTGGATTAAAGAGCTCATCCAAACATGGCACCCAAAGTCTCCATCTTTATTCTGAGTATATCTGTAATCATTAAAATATGGAGAACCCTATAAAACACACTAAAGCTCCAGGTTTTCAATGCTGCTATTGGGTCTCTGTGTTTGAATTGTTCACATTGATAAACTCTTCTTAATACCTGTTGTAAGAAAGTTCACTTAGATCACAAAACTATTAAACAGAGAAAAAAAAAAGATACTACATCAATAATACATACAAATCAATAAGTATATTGCCTAACTAATGCAAAACTGATCTCTAGATATTTATCAGCAAAATGGGTATATATATTCCCCACTTAGTAAGGCCTCAGTAATATTAGTTAAGCACTATTCAAGACTGATTCCAGTGAAAACATAGGTCATACTCCCAGGATAAAATAAACTCATAGATAATGTATTTCTTGTAAGTTCTTGCATATTTATCTTATAGTATAAAATGGTCCAGACACCAAGTATAAATTTGCATAGAATTAGATGACAAGTGATAACTCATTGTATCACTTGCTAATGACTTGAGCTGATGTCTTGATAATCTTACAACTCCTCTTTTCAAGATCCACTGGAGATTATATACAGTCAAATATAAAGTCACATACCATTTTGCTAATATCTGGAAAAACACTATGCCCCACTGCAAGGATTCTCTGGCAACCTGCACTCTATCACCCACATGAGGTTACTCTTCTTCCTTTCTTGGTATTGGGGGAAATGTGGATGGTTGGTTTGTCTCAAGTAATCCAATATTTAATAATATAAAAAATATACTCTATGAAATACCATAAAGAGATTAATTATTCATGACCAACACATCTGGGCCTGTAAATGAAACATACTATTGCTTAAGAAAATGAATAATTTGTGAAAACATTTCTTAGACTTCAATATATGGCTCTGAAAGAGATGCTGAATAAATGGAGAACCCAAGGAACATCAAGGGAAACCAGTTACAATCTTGGTAATTGGTGTGATCTCACTTACATTGTCAAACAATGCACAAGAGTGGCCGTCCATCATACTTTGGCACCAAATCAGAAGGTGGTACCTCTGAGAGACACTTCAAGATTTCTATCTCAATAATAAATTATTGTATTGTACAGTAGGACTTATTCTGTTATAAACAGAATCATAAACACATACAAGTTATATACAAATATTGAACAATAAAATCAGTGAGAGTGGGCCATTCTTGTATTCCCTTTGCCCAAGTATCTCAAGTAGATAAAAGACACTATCCAAAAAGTAGATGAAGTTTATATATAATGTTCTACATTTTTAAACATTCAAAAAAATGCTTATTTATAATTTCATATGAGTTTAGTGGATCTGATTTGGCATACCAAATCTCTCTAAAACCCATTTTCTCAGTCAGGCTCACTATTCATGAGTTCTGATTGATTGATTCATTGATTGATTGACTTTTCCAGATCTTAATTCATTTTTAAAACTTTTTTTAAATTGAAGTATAGTTGTTTTACAGTGTTGTGCTAGTTTATGGTATACAGAAGAGTGAATTGGGTATATATATATATATATCTCTTTTCATATTCTCTTTCATTATATGATATTATAAGCTATCAAATATAGTTCCCTGTGCTATAGAGTAGGATCTTGTTGTTTATCCATTTCATATATAATACTTAGTTTCTGCAAATTTCAGACTCCCAATTTATCCTTCCTCCTTTTCGCCTCTGGTAACCATAAATTTGTTTTTCATGTCTGTGATGAGTTCTGATTTAATTATTAAGTGGAAAATATCTTATATACTATTTAATTTAAATAAGGAGATAGTAGGTAGGTAGATAGAGAGAAAGAGAGAAATAGAGGAGGGGAGAAAGAAATGCATAAAACCTGTTTCTTGTATTTGGCAGCTTTTACTACATTTAATGAAGCTGTGTGAGTTTGTAACAGTCTCTATGGGTAAAAGAGGATGCCTTGGACAAGGTGGATACAGAGACAAGGAGAACTAGGTGGGGTGATACCAGGGAGCCAAAGAAGGCAACCCCAATGTGGAAAGCATGGTGGTGGGAGACAGAGGGAAGGGAAGGGATTAGCAGTCATCTAAGGCAGCACTTTTCAAAGTTTTCCTTCAAAATTAAGTCCAATGAACTGTACTAGAGGTTCTACAAAGAAAGCATTTCACTGGCAATACATCTGGGACCTGTATGTTCACCCCTCATGACTCATGTATTAAAGCTCTGAGATGTTCAAAAGTGAATACATCACATATCTTTGACCTAATGGAAATGAAACTTGTCTGAAAATGCCAATCTGGAAAGGTTAAATATTATGTGATTCCAGCTATAGGACCTTCTGCAAAAGGCAAAAACTTTGAGACAATGAAAAGACCAGTGTTGCCAGAGGTAGGAATGGAGGAGGGATGAGTAGGCAGAATACAGAGGATTTTTAGGAAAGTGAAAATACTCTGTATGATCCTACAATGACGAATACATGTCATTATACATGTGTCCAAACCCATAGACTATACAACACCAAGAGTGAATCCTAATGTAAGCTATGCACTATGATTATGATGTGTCAGTGTACGGTCATCAATTGCAACAAATGTCCCACTCTGATGGGGATGTCTATGATGGGGGAGACACAGCATATATGGGAAATCTCTACACCATCCTCAATTTTCTTGTGGATTTAAACTGTTTTTAAAAATTAAGTCTTTAAAAAAATTGTCAGAGAAGCTGGGACTTGCTTTAGGAAATAGACAATAGAGGGATACTGTATATTCTTGAGTAATGAAGGAGGGGTTTTAGGAAAATTAGTGGGGCTCAGAAAGGGAGTTAGATTGGAATCAGTTGAAAAGTACAGTAACTCATGGTTGAGTATGGGGTGAGAGGAAATATGGGTTAGAGTAAAATTTATGTAGAAACAGAAAGGTCAGAATGAAGAGTGAGTGAATCCTAGTGTATTTCATAAGAAGTAAAAAGATCAGCAAGATTACTGCATATAGAAGATAAGAGTAAGGAACTATAAACATATTTCTCATAAATGGATGTTAAGTAACTCTTAAGATTTCCTACCAAAAAAATTGTAATATCTTCATAGCCACAGGAAAGCCAATCTGAAAAATAGTAAGGGGCAACTGAATTTGATCATGGGCATGTTAAATTTGAGGTAGCATAAGATATCCAAGTATTTTAAGTTTTCACTGAGAGGTAAGAGTTTCAATTCTCAAAGTGAGTGAATTCAGACTTAGCTTATGGAGAAATTACAAGAAGACAAACAGTCAATTTAAAAAATATTTTTAGTTATTCCACTGATAATTGTCAGTTAAATCAGGTTTAGTTAGAGAGAATAGATATTAAAAAGAGGCAGCACTTTGAGTGAAGTCTAGCTCACATTTATATTAATAAAGAGTATTAACACATTGTAGGCTGTTATCCCTGAAAATGAATCAAAATATACCATTTCGCACCTGACTTGTGTTATTTTTTGTAACAGAACCAAAGGTTTTTAAATTCTACAAACAACCACAAAATGCAAAATAAAAGCATAACATCCAAAATCTCATGCTTTGAATTAGAATTCAATGTACATATCTTCTAGTTGTAATTTTCTTGTCTATCATTTCCCAGATCCTAAATTAGACTTATTTGGCACCATGCCAGAGGCGGGTCTTTAAATCATAATGACACTCAGCTTTTATATACAGCGCTATTGATGATATGAACAGCAAAGCTGGGCAGTGCTGGAATGGAATGGGGGACAGATGTAGTTCCAATTCTGGCAGAGTGACTTTAAAAAAAATCTCAATTTTAAATACGGCTTAAAGAAATTAGATACACATTAACCATCAGTGTAGGGAGTGAGAGAGAGTGAAACAGATAAAACAACATTAAAATATTGACAGGAACATCATAATGGTGTGCTGTTTAAAAAAAAAAAAATTCTGTAAAATCAGCTTTATGAGGTTAAATACTCCAAGCACACTTCATAAAGGAGCTAACAGTTGACCTTCTATATTTGAATGCATTGTATCAAATTGCAGGGTAAGACAGTACACGAGGTTAGCCATAAAAATCTCATAGAACAACTCCACAACCAAAAAAGAATCTTCCCCTCTGCTCAGATTAAACCAGATGTCAAGATGAAATAAAATACCCTTAATACAAAACATCGATATATACTTGAGGCATCAGTCACTGTAAGAGGAGAAATATTAGAGACTTGTATCTCATTTTTTGAAAAAAAGTTACTTGACTTAATGATTTTACCAAAAAGAGGATTTCAGATTTCAGAACAGCTTTGTAACTAAATGGTATTTAAATAACATCCATACTTTTGATTAGTCTACACACAGTTAAGATTTTATTTGACATTAAAATCATATCAATTTAGTTATATTTTATACAATTTAAAAAAGCTAGTATATGCAAGTATGAAATGTTTATGGTGATTATAAACCATCTCTAAAATGAATTTAGTGTGAGAGGTTTTCTGTGGTATTAATAAACATATTTGTGTTCTTAAGTATACAGCAAAGTACAGGGACTTTTACCATGAAAACAAACAGGGGAAAAAGAGTTTCTACCATGGGAACATAGCACTGTGCCTTGATGACAACTAAAATAGATTAAAAAATTCCTTCTAAAGGCATCCCAGGAATGTTTACCATAATGATTAAATTGGTATGGGTATCTCCAAGAAACCCAGCTTATGGAAAGGAATTTTTGTAACCTTATTTTCATTTTAGGGAGTGCTATTGTCAAGATAAATGTGCACACACACGTCACTAGAGTCTTGGAATTGGGCCTTCCAAGATCAGCTTTTTGGAACTCAGTGGATGGTATATAATGTCATAATGATAAATTCTTTGGCCCAAAATACTTTTCATATATTTTACTCTGCCATTGAGAAGATGACTTCAGAAATACAAAAAAGTATTCAGGATCAAATAATATATTCCATGTAACAATATCACCTGTACAGATATGGACTCGTATACAAATTACATTGTGGAGAATCAGGCATGATTTTTCCATATGCCTTGCATGTCTTGATTTGACTAATAGGTTGCTTTGAAATTGCTTTCAAAATGCATACCAGGATAACAGAAGACTGTTGCTTCATTCTGTGAGCACAGGCTCTACAGGACCTACCAAAACTGTTTATCGAAGGTGATTCCACAAACTGGAATAAATGAGGTGTAATGTGGATGCAACCAAGAAAGTATGCATTAATGAATCAGATGCTACCTAGAGTGAATAAAGTCTTAATCCTTTAGGGGAAGCCTGGAAAATGGTGTAAAACATGACTCAGACTTTCCCCACCCGAGGGACAAGGAAGTTGTGATATTTACACAACAACTCCCCAAAGTAATTTGAATAGTTTTGTTGGGAGAGGCTGTTAATACCTTGGCATTTCCAACTTGCCGTGCACATGAGCAGTAGGGCTCTCTCAGGTGCACAGATCTTGGCAGTTGGAAGGTGTCTGGAACACGCTAAAAAGCCGAAGGGATGTAGACAGAGCATTGACACCTCTACTAAATCTTTCTTCCAAAGGGAATAAACATGATCCCTGTACTTTTTCTCCATCTTTGCTACTTTTCAATTCTTGAGAAAATCAGGAAATATTTAGAAACCACATCTGTATGGCCCAATTTAACTGAACTTTAAAGCATAGAATTCATGAAGCCAACTCTTTATTATAAAATAAATAAGAAATATATAGCAAATTTTTTCATAATTTCTGTCTGATGAAGCCTGAGATCCCAAATTCAGATTGATAATCCTTAGTCAATAAACCTTTAGATCACAATTGTGTCTTTTCCCAAAATCTTAAAAATACATAACTTAATTGAAGAGAAAAAAGGAAAAATATTCCATAACTTTATTCTGAAACTCATTATTTTTCTTTATTTTCAAACTGAAAATGCATAGACTTTAAATACAGAGTTTGTGTGTTTGGGCAAGTATATAAACTTATGTAACCACTACACAAATCAAAATATTAAATATTTCTTCAGGAAGGTTTTTTTATACTATTTGCTAGTCCAAGCTCCCCTTCCCTATACTCACTGTTCTGAGTCCTACTATCTTAATTTTGCCTATTTTAGGACTTGATGTAAATGGAGTTATATTACACGTAATCTTATGCGTAGGACTTTTTCTCATTGTTTTGAGGCTCTTCATGTTGTCTGTTGTCCTATGTTTCAGGACTTTATGCCTTTTATACAACTCAGGAGAATTCAATTGAGTCAATATGCCAATATTAGCTTGTCCTTTATCATGTTGATAGGCATTTAGGATATTTCCAGGCCTTGGCTATTATGAATAAAAAGTGCTATGAGAATTTTTGTCAGGTCTTTGGTGGACATATGATTTCCTTCTCTTGGGTAAATGTTAAGAAATGAAATGGCTGAGCTATCGAACAGGCTTGTACTGTTGCATTGATCTATTTGTCTATGCTTAACAAATAATAGTTTCTGGATTTACCGTAGTCATCAGGTTGTATAAATCACCCAAGTTTATTATTTTGCAAGATTGCTTTGACTCTAGTAAGTCATTTACATTTGCTTACACATTTCTGAATGAGATTGTCAAATGCTACCCAAAAAATAACTCCTGTAATTTTTACTGAAATGACATTGAATCTGAGATCCATTTAGGGAATATTTAAATCTTAATTGTGGGTTCGTCACCAGTTGTGGGTTCTGGCCAGCAGAAGTCCCACCGAGATGAAATGAACTACTCAAGACTCTGTGAAAAAGTCAAGAGAGCCAGAGGGAGTCCGGAGCCAACTCCAGGAGCCTCTCAAATCTCCCATATTTATTGAATACAGTCAAAGGAGGAATGCAGGAATTTAGGGAAGGACAGGGTGGGATCACAATGAGTACAAAGGCTTTATTTATTGTTGGTGTTTGGCTCAAGGTCAGAAGACCCTTTTTGGTGAATCATGTTTGTGTTGAGCCGGTCAGCTTATCAGGGCTGAATTTATGAGAATCAGCTGCTTAACAGCTTGGACTCAGGTGGCTGTGCCTGTCTTAGGTTGCCCCCCTCAGGGGATCTTATCCTTCATTGGCTAACCAGCCTTCTCACCTCTGAGTCTGCAGCTTTTTATAAGTTGTTTACCATTCCAGCCCAAGGCTGTTTTGGGGATAGAAGATTAACAGCAGGCACGCCCAGCGTTTATAGCCGGGGGCCTGGGTCACTGCTAAAACCTCAAGGCAGTTACTAAGCACATCTTCTTTAAGGAGATAAGCAGCTGGGATCTGTTACAATTTGTTAACCCAATCATGGGCTCCCAAAAACAACACTGATTTTTCCAATTCTTGAAGACTGTATATCTCTCCATTTTTGTAACTCTTCTTTTATTTCTCTTAGCAATGTTTTGTAGTTTCCCATACAATGCTAATAATGTTTGTAGTATAAAGTTTTCAAGACCTATCTAGCTACGTCCCAGAGATCTTGACATAATGCACAAATTTTGATTATCATTCAGATAAAAATATTTTCTAACTTTATTGTGACTTTTTTCTTTGATTCATGGATTATTTAGAAGTATGCTGCTTAATTTCCAAAAGTGTGGAGAATATTCTACATTATCATATTCGTTTTTAATTTATTTCTATTGTGACCAGAAAACATACTTTATATAATCTTAATATGTTTAAATCTGAGACTTCTTTTATAGCCAGCATATGGTCTATTTTGGTGATTGTTCTAAATAGAGTTGAAAACAAGGTGCATTTTAATGTTTCATAAGTGTTAATTTGGTCAAATTGATTGACAGTGGTGTTCAAATCTACTATATTGATGGTGGTTTGTTTTTGTTTATTTGTTCTATCAATTACAGAGATAAAGATGTTAAAGGCTTCATCTCTTTATTTTAATTTTTCCATTACTTCTGTTAATCTTTGTTTTGTATATTTTTTAGTTTGTTACTAGGTATGTGTACGTTTAGAGTTATTATTCCTAAAAAATGTTTTATCTTTATGAAATATCACTCTTTATGTCTGTAAATCCTGTCTTGAAATTAACTGGCATTAACATAGTCAAAGCAACTCCCATATGCTTTGTATTTGCCTGATATATCTAATTGATTTTTACCTCAGCCTGTCCTTGTCTTTATATTTAAAATTGTCTATAGTAAATGGTACATTTGATCTTTAATTATAGTCTTTTGTATATTTAATTTTAATGTAATGATTGACCTAATTGGACTTAGAACTACCATCCTCCTATTTGTTTTCCATGATCGCTTCTCCCACTCAATCTTTGTCCACCCTTTTTATCTTTTTCTGGAAAACTATTGAGGACTTTTTAGCATCATTTCTTTTTAATCAATATAGCTTACAATATTCTTTTTTCCAGTTCTTATTTATTTGAAAATATTTTTATTATTTCTGCTTCACTTTTAAGAGTTCCCCCCCACCCTCCCGGAGGTAGAATTTTAAGTTAACAGGGTTTGTTTGGGGTTTTTTTCCTCTTTTTTTCTGCATCCTTTCATAGATATTACTCTGTTATTTTATTTTTGCCCACCATTGCTGTCATCTGTTTGTAATATACTTTTCTTCTCTGGTTGCCTATAAAGATTTTTATATCTTGTCTTTTCTTTATCTTTGATTTTAATAATTAAATTAAATTTCCTTTGTATTTATCCTTCTTGGGGTTAACTGAGCTTCCTGGATCTGTTAATGTTGTGATTAATCAAATTTAGAATTCATCTCAGTAGATATTTTTTCAAACATTTTATTTTTCCTTATTTCCTTCCTTTTCTTCTGGGCTTCCAATTACATGTATGTTAAACATTTGATACCATCCTTCATATTACTGAGATTCTATTAATATTTTTTTCAAATTTTTTTCTCTGTGTTATAGTTTATATTACATCTACTTGCTTGTCTTAAAGTCAACTAATCCATTTCCCTTTTTTATTTAATATGTTGTTAAACCATTCAATTAATTTTTTATTTCATTTTTTGTTTTTCAATTGTTGATTTTCCATATAGTTCTTTTAAATAATTTTTATACATTTCTTCAAATTCTCCATCTCTTAAACCATCTTTTTCATGTGTATTTCATATATTTATCAAAAAATTTTCTAAAGTCCTTGCCTGATAACTTAAATCTTGAGATAACCTGTGATTCTATTTCTGTTGATTCATTTTTCTCTTGACCTTTTTTTTCTGGAGGTAGGGGTTTGTTTTATTAACAAATCCTGTAATTGCAGTAATATTTTTAGTGCATCTGGATGCTGTTATCTTCCTCTAATGATTATTGAGTTTTGTCCTCTCAGCCAATTACATTACTAGTGGATCGTCTTGATCTTGTGAAGGCTTGGTTTTATGCGTTGTAAAGAATGATCTATTTAGTTGTCCCCGTAGTCCTAGAGTCTCTCTAACTCAATAGCAAATTCTCTTCCCCCTACGGGAAGCAGCTATCAAAATTTCTGCTCAGTATTTTTATCCATTCAACTGTTGCTGTTTTGGGTTTTTGGATTTTCCTGGAGTGCTTGGAGTCTGTCTCATTCATGCATAGATTAGGGATCAGACAAAACTATAAGAGATGTTAAATACAAAGTCTACCTTTTATGAGGCTTTCACATTTTTGTGGGATTGCCTCTCAATTTCCAGCCACTTTCAACCCTGTGCTCCAACCACTGACTCCTCATGTAATAAAACTACAGCTTTCTGTCTGAGCTCCACTCATAGTGTGTCGTATCAATGTGACTTTCATCCAGTAAGATTTTTTTCTTTCAAAAAGTGAATTCCCTCCAGTTTCTGCCTGATTTTGGTCACTCTTCAGTGCTCCTAAATAACTATATGTGTGTGTGTGTGTGTGTGTGTGTGTGTATTATATTTTATCCAGAGTAGATAACTGTTTTTCACAGGAGAGCTGGCTCAATGTAAGCTTTACTGTAAGCCAGTGTTCTGACCTTGTTGTTCGTTGTGTATGTTTTTGTTTGTATGCATAACCATGGTAATAGTACTATCTGGATGGCACATTAGAAAAATTCTGTACAAATATGTGCTAATCCACATTTGCTTATCTATTCACATACACTGAATTATCAGTAGAACAGGTTAGTTTTAAACAGCTTACAAGTAAATGATTGTTGATGATAACAAGTATAGCAAAAGAGGATCTTACCAACAGCTGACTTTTCTAACACAAAAGGCATATAAAAACATTCATCCATTTGAGATTCACACCAAAAGCAGATAGTAACTGAATATAAATGATTGCATATCAATTTATCTTGTTGATCAATAACTTATGTGCTCTAGGAATAAAAAAAAAAGTCTGTTACACACAGCAGTAGAGATAGGCATGTGCTCATGTTAGAGATTCACAGCAATCCAATTGTGCAGGCAGTTAGACTGCATGTGATCAAAACTTACCACCATTTGATACAACAATGCAGCTGCTTCAGTGAAATATAAAGAGGAAATGAAATATATAAGACCGCAGCTGTGATGCATGGGTAGAAAAAGCAAATGTGCAGTAAGAAAAATATTCACAAAGAAAACAAACAGGAGTCCAGTCGGTCTAGAACCAACAATTCTTCTATCGTCTGAGAGCCTTTAAATTAATATATTCTTAAAAATCCCACCTATTTCCCAACTGAATTTGTCCCTAAAGAGAGTTATATATTTCATTATATAAACTACAAAGAATATTAATTACAATGTCTATAGAATAAATATCCCTGAAGCTCACTTTCATTTACGGCTTAAAGTTAATTGTATCAAAGGCTACTTAGAAGTCAAAAGTTAATTAGTGGTTTTAAAAAAATCAAAATATATTATTTTCTAAACATCTATCTAAGAAGAAAATAGTGGAAATATTTTTAAGACAACAATCTCAGGGAGGCACTGCCCATCCATTATTATTTTTAAAGTATATTTATAGAGAAACTCCTACATTGTCACAACTATTTCAAGCTTGATGCTGGCAAAGGCGTATGTAATGAAATCTCAAAATACTCAATACACATAGACAAGACACACTGGATCCACAATGGAATTTCATTGATATTTCAAAGTTCCTTTCAGAATGGCCAATATTCACAAAGCTTTAATTATAGTACTTTGTTTTCATGCCATGTCAATATAGATTCCAAGCATCAGTGATATCATTAACATAAATTTGCATATAAGTAAAATTACATAAATGTCACTGCAAAGCTAGCATAGAGCAAGCAGAGAGAAGTAGATGAGCTCTGCATTGTAACTCCTTTCATACGATTTTAGAGTAGCAGTTTTTAAGCCAGCACATGAATTCCAATACAGTTGGCCCTCCATATCCACGGATGCAGAACCCACAGATGTGGAGGAACCCCAGGTGCGGAGAGCTGCCTGTAGCATGCCATTTTTCTTAAGGGACTTGAGCATCCACAGATTTGGGTATCCATGGGGGTCCTGGAACCAGTCCCCCATGAACACCAGGGAATGACTCTATTGAGAATTTTCAACTAGGTGTTTTGTCTACTAGGACATGGCATGTACTTATGAACTTGGAGCACTTCTAAGCACACTCAGAGCATTTCAGGATTTTGAATCCCCTTTCCCCACCTGCATTCTCTCCATTAACCAGTAAGGGGAATGCAATACTTTACTATGATTTCTGTGCATTGTCCTAATTGCACAAATAATTCACAGATTTACAGTAATGTAATTTCTGCCTTGACGTATTAGCATCTCCAAGATTTTTGTTTATTAATCTTGCCAACAATGCTAGTACCACCCTTTGCTTTCTTGCCTTCAGCTTTTTCTTGAAGTTCGTATTCTGGTCTTGATTCCCATGCAGATAGAGAAGACTCTCAATTGTAATATACCAAAACACTTTCCTGTGCTAGATCTATTAGTCAAAGTTAACCTACTAGGATTTTAAAGAATGTTTTCTTATATGATGCAATCTTCAGGATGGTTTCACCATCCATTGTGGATTTTCATAGTATTATTAAATTTTCAGTTATACCTAGGGAAATCAGATTCTATCCCACACTCCACTGTACTTGCTTTTGTTAATGTCACCAAAAACATCCAATTCAATGGCCTCTTCTTTTCCTCACCTTAATTATTATCTTAGCAACATTCAAAAGAGTTGATTACTCCTCCTTTTAAAAACGCTTATTTTGGCATCTGAGACACTAAACCTACAGCTGCAATGAGTCTCCCAAACCATTCTCTAAGTCCCCTTTGCTGGCCTGCCTTCTCAAGATCTAGATTTTGGATACCCCAGGGCTCAATTCTACATCCTATTCTATCCGTATTCTCCACCCCTGTAATATCTTCTATGACCATGGTTCCTAATATATTTTCTAATGACTCTACCTTTATGTCACCAGTCCTGACCACTCTCTTGAGCACCAGAATCCTGTCTTCTGCTTAAGTATCTTCTTGTTCAAGAATCTACTTGAATATTTCATAGGCGCCTCAGTATTAATGTGTTCATAATTGAACTCTTGAAATCCTCTTATAGCCTGTTTTTCCTCCGTCTTTTATAATTACATAAATTGTGTCACCATCTACCTAGCTGCTTAGGTCACTAACCTAAAAATAATGCGTAATTCCATTTTCTTTCCCATACTCTTGTCCAATATATAAGCAAGTCCTGATGGATCAACCTCCAGAAATAGTTAAATCCTTTCACTTTTCAGCATATCCACCAATAGCATTCTAGACCAAGTCATTATTATTTTTCAGGTATTTCTCCTTTCCTTCTTGCTTTTTTAGTCTATTCTGCATTATCATACTTACTTTTATAAATATAAATATAAACCAGATTAATTAATTGCTTTACTTAAAATTCATGTGTTTTCTATTGCATGTAGACATTTCAAACACCTTATAAATGTCCCATGTCCTATAAAGCCACCGATAGTCTGATCCTTGACTTGCTCTCTGAGCTCACTTCCATCTTCCCTCCTCTGGCCCTGTTCATTATTCTCCACACTGATCCTCTTTCTTCTTATCAAACACTCCTGAAATCCTTCCTACCTCAGGACATTTGTACTCAGTGTTCTTCTTCCTTGAATACTTTGCCCCAGATCTTCTCATGAATGGCACTTTCATGCTGTTTGGATCCTACCCAGAATGTCAGGACACCTTCCTTGACCACTGAATCCAAACTTCTTGCATTAGCCTCTCATTTCCCAAACTATCTAGAGAAGGTATATCATTATACCCTAATTCATTGTCTTTGGAGAACTTACTGGTACCTAAAATTATTGTGCTTATTTTATTTCTGCTTGTTTTATATTTGTCTTCCCCCTACTGGAAAATAAGCTTGCAAAGCAGAGATTCAGTGTCATAACTGCAGTACTTAGAACAGTGATTGACAATCAGTAGGAGTTTAATGAGTAGTTTTTCACTAAATGGATGAATGTGTTTTATGAATTAGAAAGCATATAGAAATTAAATCTCTCAAAATATCTAATAAAAAGCACAACAAAGACTACCTATAGTGCCTGTATGAGAATATTAACCTAGAAAAAAATATGTTATTGGAATGGGGAGAGTGGGGAGCTCAGACTTGAGATAAGAAGTAATTTTGGCTAGAAAGAGAAAACTCAGTAATGCCTAGGACTAAGATTAAGCAAAAAGGAGTGAATCGTGGGAATGGATGCAAGAACTATAGAAGAAGTAGGTCTTATGAGAATTGTTCATTTATTTCGTATAAAGACATGAGAGGAATCAAAGTTAAAGTTTGCCAGTTTGAGTGAGAGTATAGATACTAGTTTCATCAGAAAAAGACAAAGCCTAGAATGAGAATGAAAGAAAATAAGATTAAAATATTCAAAGATTATTGATTCAAAGTTAGAATCATTTTTATACTTGAACACAGTCCATGGATTTTGATCATTTTAAGTGAAAAAATACAAATATGGTGGAAGTGCATCATGAAATGACTAGATTACTCACTCCTGGTGAATGGAGAGAGGTGCCTCTACTCGGCAGAGTGCAAAATATTTAGAAAGTGTTCAATAAAGATGCTGATTGATGGGCAAAAAGTCACCTCCCTTAGGTATTTCTAATTGTTTCGTCTGGATTGTGCCAAATGATGAGGTAGAAAAGCAGGAAAATCTAAGACAGGATGCTTCCACTACAACAATTGATGACACTGTTGCTACTGACAAGAAAAGAATATGGGTAAAACCTGTCAAGTTCTTCAAATTTAGAAAATGTGTTCAATATAAAGTGAGATACATATTTCACAAGGTGCTTTTGTATTTCCTTTGAGCAATTCATGGTAAATAGGTTCGAGCTTTTTCAGTCTGTGACTCAAAAGTCTAATTCTGATGTGGCTTTTTCTATTCCCAAGTGTTGCCATGTTTTCAGACCTTTCATTTTTCTTCCATCTTATCTCAAGGCTGAAAGAAGTTTATCATATTATTAGACAACAGAGCAGAACAAAACAATATATCAAGCCCCAGCACTTGGTATTGTTTTGTAGAGAAAATTGGATGAATTCTCTTACTGTGTGATCAGAGAAAAGTATGTCCCAGGTACCGTATTTCAAAAACTGGAAAGAATTGATGTGCCTAATCAATGGTGAAGAAAACAAAGGTATAGCAAATATTTAGAAAGCAAGTCATTCAATATTGGAAGCCTAAATCCTGAGATAAGAGATTTATTAAACCAACCTCAGGAATATGTAGGGGAGAAAGGAATTCTGATATGACATATGAATTAGACACATAATAGAAAATTTTACTTAATGATTTAGAAGTGAGAGTTCGAGACTAGTTGTCATTATTTTACACATAAAATGCTGCCACTTTCATTAACATAAAGATATGTTACAATTTAATCCCAGTAGTTCACCTATATTGATCATTAAATGGTGCTATTCATTTATGAGACTGACTCTTCTCTGAAAATAAACACCTGAAATATCCTTAACTACACGTTTTTAAGGAGAAGTCATAAAATATTAACCTCTGTCATCTTAAAATATCTTCAATTTTAATCTAAACTAACACAGAGAAAATTATTTTTTGTAATCACCCAGATAAATAAGTTTCAAGAAAAATTAGGATCAGTATTATTAAGTCTTTGGGAATGAACATCAGGCTTGTTTCATGTTTGATTTCAGAAATAAATGCATTTCAGTTATGATTTGTGAGACTAATCTGAACTCAGTTTGCCACATTGAGCTTTAAAATGTGTGCGAAAGGTTGTCCTGTGGTATTTATAGTCATAAAACACAGCTGGTGCGATCATTCAGCTACACGTTGTGGATGATTATTGTGTGCCTCAAGTGGGTAATAGAAGCACAAGAGATGTAAACCCCATGAGAAATGTAGTCATTTTCTCCACATGCAGGACCCGAAGCACCATTCGATTATTAAATCCAATGTGCAAATGAAAGGAAAAGCAGCCCCTGTTATGAGCGAGGGCCCCACAGACGAGCAAACCACCCCAGCAAGTGTCTCTGTTAAACAGAGCTACGCTATTTGCCTTAATTTTTAACTTTACACTTATATTTTGGCCAAATGATAATAAATTCCTAGCTCTTATGCTTTTCATAGAAATGTTAAAAGCATCATCACAATTCTCTAAAGCATGCTTCTTTTTCCGTTTTAGCTCAGCTTTTTTTCTTACAGATGCTAGTATAAGGAAATTTAAAGAAGTATTGCATTTATCTCGACTCCATTAATTCATTGTTTGTAAATGGACTATGTTAAACTCTGTCAAAAGTTACTCTTACAGAGTTTATAATCTAATAAGGAAAATAGAATGAATCTTGATATTAACAATTCAGATTAACTATTGAAAATGTTTGAATGAATAAAATGCTAGAATGTAAAGTAGTTATTAAAAAGTGATGTAGTACAATTACTCCGGAGCATAAGCATTATCAGGAGGAAAATAAACTTATTATTCTACAGGTATTTTCTTTTAATGAATAGAGATTAATACATTATTCTCAGACCACTCCTTTTTATTTAAAAATGAACACTTCTGAAATACTTAGAGCACTTAAAATTTTTATTCTGTTTGTATTACTGGCATCAGCCCTCTAGCAAGTTGAAGCTGTTTGAGAACTCGTGTTTGTATTGTTAATGTACATAGCCATTCTTTTATGTGCCATTTCCAGATAGGATAAAGAAAGGAAGCCAGAATGCAGAAATGGGAGAATATTTGGTATTTCCTGAGACCAGCAGGATTCTTCTCCATTTGGTCAATGTGAAGAATTCCTGTAAGAGAGAGGACAGCGAGCGGGTTACCTAGACACCTCATCATAGTTATAAAGATGTAAAGCATGGGCACTGGGAATAAAGGAGGATGCTGCAGTGACTGGAGAATTAGGAGTACTCTGTGAAATCTTTAAAGAGTAAAGATTTTTTCCTTTCTGCCAGAGATACAAAGTTTTGTCCCAGTTTGTTTGACACAAACTTACAGAGTCAAGCCAAACTGCTTAAGAAAAAAAGAAAAGCTTTGTGATGCTGAAAGAAGTCCAAGTCCTTTAAAACCCTTTCAGTGTGCAGAATATATTTCAGGGCTGCTTCTGCTGGAGTCCACCAGCTTATGCATGCTAAGATGGTCCAGTCTTATTTTCTACCCTAAATGCATTCGAAATCCTTGACCACTACTGTACACAGTATCACAGTAAAATAGGACTCTCAAAGTGGCCTTCTATTTTATTCATATTGACCTTGAAGTTTATATGACAAAAGTAAACGGAAAGTTTAAATCAATTTTTCGTACGAGAATTTTCAAAGGCACAAAATTCTATTGTCCCGTGGTGGGGTCTATGTATTTAGACCAGAGCTTTAAACGGGTCCGCCAGAAGACAATAGAGTAGACAGTCACGGTTTACTTTCTTTTTCAGCTTTAAATTGTTTATTCCTGTGTTGCCTCCAGTTAACTATGCTTACTATGGGAAATAAATCATAGTTATTGCTCATCTTACGTTCTTGCTGAATTTTGCATAGAAGTTTCAGTTCCTAAGGCAAATACTAAACTCAGGATTCTCGTTGTAGTTAAGTCAGACTTTACCACATAATAAGGGTAGAAATATTAGCATCTATGTTTCACTTAATCTTGTCCTGTACTTAATTTTACATCTTTTATAACTGATGTATCAAGAGACATATCCAAAAGGAATGTACCATTCCTTCAAACGTTGGAATTGGGATCTTTGAGTTAGAGTTTTATTTTATTCACTTCTCCCCAAATTTTCACAGTAAAAATATCTCTGGTGGCAAACTTGAACTTTAGTAAGATATAGAAATCAGACCGCACTGCTGAAAATTCTTCGTGTCTAAGGTCACTATCGGGAAAAGCTGGCATCTTTCATCAAGGTTAGAAGTGTGATTTCCAGCCTTTTCAAAAAAATGGCACTTGTACAAACTGAAAGGCACTAGCTTTCAGTAGAGACTTTAATGGAAGGCAGTAATGTAGAGTACAGTCATAGAAAAATCTTCCTTCACACTAACCAGTGAGTAAAATAAAAGACTTGTACAAAGTAAAAAGTTATCATTTTATCTCCTCTAGTAAAATATTACTGTATACCAATTTCTAGCTGCAGGGAAAGAAGCTGAATTTGAGAAGTCCCTTCTCCTCATGACTGCCAGTAGACTAAGAAAGTCTACGAACTTCAAATATATAATATATATTACCTTGAAAAGAGATAAGAGGTTGGGCAAAGAGTAGCGCACCATGCCACATGGACTAAACTCATTTGAAGGCACTTCTCAAATGTATACACACACACACACACACACACACACACACACACACACACACACACACACACACACACAGAGACATCCACACACATATGTATCTTAAAAGAGTCATTAGCTACAGCTCTCCCTAAAGATTGTTTTGCATTGGTCAGACAGTTCCAGATAGTTACAGATTTTGGAGAAATGAATTTGAATTGCTAAAATTGAATTTAGAACTTTTGCATCTATGTTCATGAGGCATATTGGTCTGTAGTTTTATTTTCCTGTAATATCTTTGTCTCCTTTTAGTGTCAAAGTAATACTTGCCTCATAAAATAAGTTGAAAAATATTCACTCTCTTTTCTGTTTTCTGGAAAAGGTTGTGCATTATTGATGTCATGTCTTTTGTTTTGGGAGACTTCAACAGCAAAACCATAAAGACCTGGAGTTTTCTTTGTGGGAAGGTTTTAACTATGAATTTAATCTCTTCAGTAATTATTAGGCTATCCAGGTTGTATATTTCTTCTTTTGTAAGATTGTGTAGTTTGTGTCCTTAAGGAATTTTCTGACATAAAGTTGTTTATAATAGTCACTCATTATTCTTCTCTTTTTAAATTGTAGTTGATTTACAATGTTTCAGGTGTACAGCAGAATGATTCAGTTTTATATATATATGATTATTTTTCCATTTATAGGTTATTATAAGATATTGAATATAGTTCCCTGTGCTATACAGTAAGTCCTTTTTGTTTATCTATTTTATATAAACTAGTGTGATCTGTTAATCTCAAATTCCTAATTTATACCTCCCTCTTGCTCCTTTTCCCTTTGGTAACCATAAATTTGTTTTCTATGTCTGTGAGTCTATTTCTGGTTTGTAAATAAGTTGACTTGCATCATTTTTTAGATTCCATACATAAGTGATATCACATATTTGTCTTTGTCTGACTTAACTTCACTTAGTATGATAATCTCTAGGTCCAACCATGTTGCTACATATGGCATTATTTCATTCTTATGGCTGAGTAGTATTCCATTGTACGTATATACCACATCTTCTTTATCCATTCATCTGTTGATGGACATTCAGGTTGCTTCCATGTCTTGGCTGTTGTGAATAGTGCTGCTATGAACATTGGGGTGCACGTATCTTTCTGAATTAGAGTTTTCATCTCTTCCAGAAATATGCCCAGGAGTAAGATTGCTGGATCATATGGTAACTCTAATTTTAGTTTTTTCAGGGAAACTGTATACGGTTTTCTATAGTGGCTGCAGTAATTTACATTCCCACCAACAGTGTAGGAAGGTTCTCTTTTCTCCACACCCCCTCCAACATTTATTATTTGTAGACTTTTTGTTGATGGCCTCTCTGACCAGTGTGAGGTGATACCTCATTTTAGGCTGGATTTGCATTTCTCTAATAATTAGAATTGTTGAGCATCTTTTCAATTGCCTGTTGGCCATCTGTATGCCTTCTTTGAAGAAATGTCTATTTAGGTCCTATGCTCATTTTTTGATTGGGTTTTGTTTGTTCATTTGTTTTCTGTTTTGATATTGGGCTATATAAGCTGTTTATATATTTTGGAAATTAATCTCGTTGGTTACATCATTTGCAAATACTTTCTCCCATTCCATAATTTGTCTTTTCATTTTGTTGATGGTTTCCTTTGCTGCTCAAAAACTTTTAAGTTTAATTAGGTCACATTTGTTTATTTTTGCTTTTATCATTCTTTGAATATCTGTAGCATCCACAGTGTGTCACCTCTTTTATTCCTGATAAGAATAATTTATTTTATTCTTGATCAATCTGGCAAAATTTTATCAATTCTATTCATCTTCTCAAAGAGCTAACATTTGGATCATGGATTTTATGATTATTTTTCTGTTTTCTATTTTACTTATTTTGCTCTTATCTCATTTTTTCCTTCCATTTGATCTCTTTGGGTATATTGCTCTTATTTCCTAGTGTATGGAAGTTGGGAAATTGATTTTAGACTTTTTTTTCTTTTTTAATATAGGATATAGATGCTGTCAATTTCCCTCTAAATATGAATTTAGTTAGCTCCATCAAATTTTGGCATGACTCCATCTCCATAATCATTCGGGTACTTTCAAGTCTTTCCTTTGATTTTTTTACTTGACCTACAGTAGTATAGAGGAGTTATTAAGTTTCCAAAAATTGGGGGATTTTCTGGACATCTTTTGGTTACTGATTCCTGGTTATTAGTTATTAAGCTTTAGTAGGATGTAGATATTAGACCACATTGCTGAAATATCTTCATGTCTAAGGTCACTATGGGGAAAGTGACCTATTATTAAATTTTCAAAAGTTAGGGATTTTCCACCTATCTTTAAGACTATCTTCAAGCTATTTTTAAAGACTATCTTTATCTTTAAGCTATCTTTAAAACTGTTTTATTGTCCAAATATAGTCTATCATGGTAAATGTTTGGGGGTACTAAAAGAGAATGAATATTGCCTTACTTTTAGATGGAGTATTCTATAAAAGTAAATTAGGAATTTTGGGATGACTGTCTTCTATATTTTTACTGATTTTGTTTGCTTGTCCTGTAAATTCTTCAGATAAAAATATTAAAATATATGAGTATAATTGTGTATTTGTCTATTTTTTACTTCAGTTTTGTTGATTTTTGCTTCATCAATTTTGAAGTTATCTTATTAGGTACATACATGATTTATGATGTCTTAAAAACTTGCTGGAAATTTCTTTCATCAGATAGTAATATAGCCATTCCTGCTTTCTTTTGATGAGTGTTCTCATGGTTTATGTTTTTCCATTCTTTTACTTTTGACCAATTTATATCTTTATATTTAAAGTGCATTTCCTATAGGCAGCAAATAGTCGAGTCCTACTTTTTTAACCTAATAGGATGGTCATTTTTTTTAAGTTCTTTCAATATTTATATTCAGTAGAATTATTGATATGGTTAGTTTATATCAAAGACATTGTCATTTTTTTCTGTTTGTCCCTACTATTCTTGGCCCCCTTTTATTCTTCTGTTGAATGTTTTTATGGTTTTATTTTATTTCCTTTATTGAATTACTAAATATTGCTTTTTGCTTTTGCTTTTTTAGAGGTGCTACAGAATTTAGAGTATACATTCAAATAATATTAATATTTATAAAGAAATAAAAAATTAAATATGTGATATAAAAAGTTAGAAAAGTAATTTTAAAATAATGGGGAAAAAATTTAAAGACAGAAAATACCAAATTAGAAAACAACAATATTGATAAACTTTAAAACCTGTTATTTGAAAAAAGAATAAACAAAACATTAACCAATCTTATTTTTAAAAAGTGAAAAATAACTAAATTCAGAAAATAAGAAAAAAGTTAACAGAGAAAGAAATTTTTTTAAAGTCATATGAAACTATTTTTTTTCAACTCTTCTAATACCCTTGAAAGCCTGGATGAAATAAATAATAGTCTACAAATTTTTTTACCAAAAAACTTACCCAAGAGGCAAAAGACAACTTAAAAGATTGGTTTTTATAGAAAAAGAAATAAAGAAAAAAGTTCAATTTTCACAGAAGAAACACTTCAACTATTTCAGTATCTTCAACATGTTTTCACAGAGAAATTTCTCCAAAATTTTGACATAAGATAACTCCAATTCTATTTGTTTAAACCTTTTCAGGACATAATATTTTTAATTTTTATATTAATCCAGAATAAAATGGCAAAATTTAACAAAATTGGAAAAGTAAAGTAAGCAATCATCTACCTTTATTTATGAATGTCAATACAAAAAAAAAAACAACCTAGCAGCAGTTAAAAAGACTGCTGTATCATAAGCAAATGTGGGTCGTTACAGAAATCCAAGGATTGTTTATAATAGAAAATCACTAATATAATCTCTCACAGTAGGGTCGCTAGGGAGAAATATAGATAGGATCATATCTACAGGTGATGAAAGGTATTTGAAGAATTTTAATATCTATTCTTTTAAACCACATTCAATAAAATAAAACAGATGCATATTTTCTAACCACAGGAATATATATTGATATGGTCTTTGACTCAGCTTCTAATTAATATAGAAAGCTTCATGTATCTAAACATATTGTTCTAATGAATGCAAACATCTGAGATAAGATATAGTCTCAGAATTTAAAGCATGAAAGATTTGCTAGTAGGTATTTAAAAACTGAGACAATTTCAACCCACTCTATCTTGTTATTCAGAGAAGTAAGGTTAAAATGGTAATGTAAAAAGATGATAGTATTAAACATAAAGATATACAAAATTTGTGTTCCTGAAAAAATGCAAATATCCAAATGTGTAATGAAAGAAATATGTCACCCCTGAAAAAGAAGATAAATTTACATATCAAAATGGCATACCCCATAGAGAAAAAAGCTGATTCTGAACTATCACCATCATAACCTCACAATCTATCCCCCAAATGTACTGAACCATAAGAATAAAGAAAAAGTCTTGTGAACAAAGTAAAAAGAGGCAAATTAATTCAGCTACATCAGACATTTTTACAGCAATCTTCAATGCTATAAAACAGTGAAGCAGTATCTGTAAATTAAGAAAAAATAAAATAAAACTCAAAAATTAATACCCGATTAAATTTTCCTTTTTGTACACAAGTAACAGACAAGATAATTTCCCTATGAGCTCTTTCTGAAATAAAAATATCTTACTATAAAAATACTTTGCTGTGGAAAATATGCAGCTATGGGTATTTGCTCTATTTACATATAGCATTTAGACTAACCAACTGTGGGAAGCATGGTTTCAAAACAGAATGTAACCTTTATAAATGTTGAAAATCAATATTTGTTTCTCAAAGTATAAACATACCAGATGGCCACATCTTGTATGGTAATAATGGAAGTTTATAACCAAATAATATACTCATTAGACACTGCAAAAATACTAAAATCATTGTTTTTTTAAAATTTCTTGATATAAAAGATGTATATCAGTATACACATTTTATATAAGAAACTCTTCATTGAAATTTCAAGAAAAAACACTAATAAATGGACAAGGTAAATATTTATTATTTTGAACCAATAGTCTTCTGCCAATATTAATAACAGCAATGCAAAATTCCCTTTTTTCTCAATGTGTATGAGAAAAAAAGAGAGTGGGGAGTGGATTTTTGTATTTGTGACTATCTGGACAATATCTGATTGCAAATTTGTGAATTATAAAGCTGAATACAATGATATCAGGAGGAATGGCCATCAATCAAACAGAGTGTCTCACTTATAAAAATCATCATGTAACTCTTTGACTAAAACTGACCCTCATTATGAGGGAAAATCCTGTCATCTGCCAAAATAGTTTTACAGACCCAAGCCCTTTAACATTAACTGAGAGGCATCAATGACTTTAATGAAGGGAGACGACTGGAATTCAAATGATTATTGTCGAAAAGGTCAACAGTCTTAATGAATCAACTCCCTTGCTGATAGCATTAGCTCAAGTCTGGTCCTAATATATATTTTTAAAAAATTGCAAAAAAGTTAGCTCAGGTGGCTCTTAGTTATTTGATTATGGATGCTGTAGTTTTAATAAACGTAACTTACAGGCAAGGTCTATGCTGTAAGTCTTCAATTTGAATGTAAAAGTCATCAGACTCAGATCTTCTGCTGATTAAAGTTAATTAAATTGACATACGCTATCTTTAGTTGTCCAGTAATCTCCATGTTATTCTAAAAGGAATGAATCAAAAACAGGGAGCATCTCAACAATTCAATGAACTCAGACCGTTATCTTGTGCAGATTTGTACTTAAACCCTCCAGGTCCATCAGCTCTGAGCGTTGTGTTTTATATCTTTAAAGACATGTGTTCATGCTTGCTCTGCTTTAAATAGAGAGAATATTCTATTGTTGTTGTTGTTGTTGTTGTTCTTGTTCTTGTTGTTGCTGCTGCTGCAAAAAGCTTTATTGTTTCCATTTGGTCCAAGGCTTGGGAGAGGGCTCCAGGATGGTTAAAAAGCTGCCTGGTGACTGCAGAGAGAGGCTTCAGGCAGATGCCCTGACACCAGAGGGGCTCCGCAAAGGCGGCTGGGTTGCAGAGGTTCCTAGTCATGCTTGAGGGTGAGCCTCTTGAAGAGATACTCGCCCAGGCCCGCCTGCGGACCAGAAAGCCTGCAGAGGCTAGTCAGGTAGTCGCCTATCATCTTGATGAGTTTCACCTCCTCATCCAGGAAGTGGTTCTCCAGGAAGTCACAAAGATGTGGGTCTGTGCGGGCAGAACCTAGGGCATGCAGATCCAAAAGGGCCTGGTTTAGGTTCTTTTCCAGGACAATAGCAGCTTCCATAGCATCCTGGGTTTTACCCCACTCATCTTGAGATGGCTTCTGCATGCCCTGGAAGAGGGTGTGGCCCCCGAACTGGTTTTTCATTTTCAAGAGATGCTCCGCGCCCTTGTGATTCTCCTCAGCCAATTCATGGAAAAAGTGGCCCACGCCCTCCAGAGCCACATCGTCACGGTCAAAATAGAAGCCCAGAGAGAGGGAGGTGTAGGAGGCCCACAGATGCATGTTGACCAGGTGGTTGATGGAGGCCTCCACCTCGCTGGAGTAATTCTGACAAATCTGGGAGCTCATGGTTGATCGGTAATAAGGAGTTAAGCTCACAAAATGGTGTTGGCTGGTCTCAGAGGCTGAAGATAGCACAGTGGCTGGTTCTGAAGGATGCAGCTGGAAAAAAGGTTGAAGAGTGGTTGGAGGCTGGAGCAAGGGGCATCCCTGGTCTGTTCCATCCAAACACTATTGAAGCAAGAGACAGATCCGCGGGACCACCGAACGCACTGCCGAGAGTATTCTTGCAATTATCACTTACAAGATGAGCAATGCTCTAGGTATTTGAATGAAATGTTATCTTTTCTCTTTACATTTGGCTTCGAAACTGTAAATTTTAAGCCTATAGTCTGTGCCATTTTCCTTTATATCACAGAGGTAACATTTTCTTTGATCACCATTTTCATAAGTGGAGAATATTTTCTTTACACTGCTTAGTGTATATTGGGTACCTTATCTCCTTTAAATATGTCAACACCCCTAATTACTTTTCTACATAACTGTTGTTGTTTTTTAATCTATTCTGGAAAATAAAATGGTTCTTACATACAAAATTTAAAAATCATTTTAGAAATCCTGCTGTCCAGGAAAAAAATGCAATTTGTGGCAAATATTTTATGCAAGTGAAAAGAGTTAATCTTCATTTCATCCGTTAAATGGTTACAGTTTACATGTGGTTTAATGAGCCTACCTATGCATGACGGATGTTGTTAAATTATGTAAATCTCATAATAAGTTTATCTAGTAATATGATCAGAATAACAGACAACGGTTCGCTTGAAGCCCCATGACAAATATAATAAAATGTTAGAAGAAGCATAACTTTAACTTTTTTTGGTATGGTAAGAAAATTAAAAGAAACATTTTTTTATAACATGTATGCATAACTTTCACATTGAGCTTTATTCTCTTTTTTGCCCCAAAGAAGTTGTTGGCTGCATATTCTGAAGGACTTGAAAACTAAGAATGTTTGTATCTCAACAACAAAGCTTATACCTATGAAAGAGAGATCAAAAACTGGCCCAGAAACTGTGAACAGCCCACACCCAAATTCTGCAGTACTTCTGAGAATAGAAAACCCATGCTCTTTGCATGATGAGCATTTGAAAGGTTAAAGTTTACAGCCAACTAAGAGTTCTATTGTTTAGGTCAAGTACCAGTGGGTGGGTAAAGCAGCCGCTGAACTGATGTGATTCAGAGGATCCTAAAAGATAGTCCCACTCCCTAGAACAAAAAGAACAAAATGTATTTCCTCATTTTTCTACCACAATGCCTGAAATGTCTAGTATTACCCAAAAACATGGAACCTGCAAATGTTACCTTATATGGCAAAATGGACTTCGCAGATGTGATTAAATGAATAGCCTTGAGATGGGGAGATTATACTTAATTATCTAGGTGGGTCCAAAATATAATCACAAGTGTACATATAAAAGGGAGACCAACAGAGATAGGACTACAGACAGAAGAGGCAATATGGTGACTGAGTCAAGATGCTACCCTCTGACTCTGAAGACAGAGAGAGGGTCCAGGAGCTCAAGAATGCAAGAAATGAAGCTCTAGAGGATGGAGAAGGCCTGGAATTAGATTATCTTATAGAGCCACTAGAGGGGGCTCAGCCCTGATTTTGGACTTTTGACCTCTAGAACCGTAAGATAATAAATTTGTACTGGTGTGTTTTTAAGTCACCAAGATTATGGTAATTTTTTATAGAAGCAATAGGAACATAATATAGTTAGCAATCATACGGATGATTTAGTCATCTGAATCCCTTCCATATATGTGCCTTCTGATTAGGAATGGGGTTTTATTCTGGACTCAAAAAGAAGGCTACTTAGAAGAAGATAGGGGCTTGGGCAGAGCACAGTGGAGGGCAGCACAGTTTCTATTCCACTTCTTAGAATTATATCTTATTTAATTCTGCCCTAACATATATTACCACACTTGGTCACCTAATTTCAATAATGTAAGCAACTTTTGACTTGACAGCAGGATAGATTTTCACTTTTTTGTTTCTTCTAGAGCATACATAGAGAACATTCTTAAAGAAACCTACAAAGAGAACATTCTTTTTTTCACTCTTATAATAAATGAAAAAAAGAAATGCTGTAACACTCTTCCTTTTCAAAGCAGTGGGAAAATGACCAACTCACATTGGGTGTTCAGATGTCTTTCCTTTTCTTTTCATTTGTGTCAGAAATAAATACCTCCTACTGAATCCACAGGATTTGTCACCTGTATTCAAAAGGACACAATGTTTATGAAAGTATATAAGAGAAATAAAAGAATTCTAGTTTAATCAGAGCTAATGATCTAGTTATGAAGGCAACTACATACTTACAGTATCTAATATATATCAGATTACTATCCACATTGGTTTGAAGGCTTAAGATATATATGTACTTCTATATTTTAAATCTTTCAAACCAATGTATCAGAAATATAATTTAAAGCCGTGCTTACAAAGGGAAGATGCCAAAGGGAAGTACCTGAATGCAATTAATCAGGAAAGCTTCCTGGAGGAAGTAAGCTTTAAGATGTGTTTTACCCAAAATAGAGTCATTGACTGGCAAAGAAGAAAACAGAAAGTTCAACAACTGCTGAATCCAGAGCCAAGAGGAAAAACAGCCCTGTCACAGAAAGCTAGGGATTTTCCCACAAACCAACATGGAGAAATAATGTAAGTGACACCTCTGTGGTTTGGGCTGGATATAGCAAGTGGAAACTGAGTACATTTTAAACCCCATTATGGCTCTTTGTTTAATGGCAAGTGTGAAACACCTCTGCTAAATCATTCCTGGCATAATCAATGTAGTCACTGCCGTGTCTAACTGCATTTTCATGGCTTTGCTGCCTTAGCGTATTTCCAGAGTCATACCTTCCTCTCCTTCACCAGTGCTCTACTAAAATGCTCTGGTAATCATCCTCTGCTGAAATTGAAGGCTGTGTCCTCTTCAGAGTGTTCATCTATGCCAATGGCCTTCTGAGTTTAATGGCATGTAATTACTGCTCCCTCCTTAAACTATGTAACTTCTGTAACTGTAAAAGTAAGCAATATTCTGCCAAAATTCCTCCCCTTTAGGAGAAACAGGAAAGTGAACCAAGGTTACTGGTACCCATGCCAAATAAAGAGACTGACAAAGTCGATTCATCCTCTTGTCCGCAGGATCAAATTAAAGGCACAAGCCAAGGCTTTCCCTGAGCCTTGACCTGGCTGGGGCAATGTGAAATAACCTTACTCCTCATCTGTGTCAGTTGAAACAGGGTTGTTTTGAGAGTGAGCCAAATTTGGGCTATTTATTTCTGTTAATACAATCAATTATTATGACAGTTCATCAGGGTTGGGAGTGAGTGAAATTTCTAAGGATGCTAGGTCTATAAGAATTCAATTATGAGTGGTTCTGTAGATTAGTGTCAGCACACTAATATTAAAACATTCTTGACCTCATCGCATATAAATACATCCAAGTGTAAATATCAGTCAGTCAGTCAGTCAGTCAATATATACAATATATCAAGCTCCCACAGAATTTTTGTAACATTTAGGTAGCTTCTCTACTGACAAGTAAAATAAAATAATAAAATAAGACAAAAGAAGATAACATATTTGTAAAAACACTGACAAATATGGTTAGTGGTATTTTCGGTAGCTGTTGCCTGTCACTAAAAAATGAAAATGCTAAAGAATATCTCCAGAGCATATATATCACTAAAATATTTTTAACATGAAAAAAAAATATTCTGAAGAGTAAAATTTCATTCTAAATATTTATATCCAAATATCAATTTTGATAAGAAAATGCATTACACTAAGGGAGTAGAACTAGTAATAATGGTAACTCTAGCACCCTCAGGCTACCTCACACCTTTGTATATCTGTGTCTGACATGCAGGAGACATTAACATCTTTTGCTTGCCAAGTATATTTCAAAGCACAACCTTCACAGTGTTGTAGGGATTAAACCTTCCAAGTTTAGGATCTTTCACACAATGCGAATGTATCTCAAATTGTCTCCTTCCCTCTATCAGTCAAATTGTGTATATTTAAGGACATTTGTCCTCCTGGATTAATCTAGACTTTTTCTGTAGCAGTCATCAAAGCAGACTGCTCAGATCTCCCTTTAAGAGAAGCTGCCTAGGAAGCACAGGTGATCGACAGCCTCCAAATGCTACAACTTTGAACCCACCACAGCATTCATGCCAGACCACGCCTAGCCTGCTGCCCCCAGTCAATGACTGAGCAACAGCAGGGGTGAAGGAGAGGAGTAGAGCCCCCTACCTGCCTGAGAATTCCTACAGAATGCGAGAATTCCTACAGCTAACCCACAAGTTAGCTAGAGAACTTGCTATCAGCCTGCCTGAAACTCGCAAGACAACACTGAATTCTGAGGCTCTTCCTATCCAATCGTTCCTTTGCTCACTTACAGTTGAGATGTAAAATCTCCTGCAAATATGGTTCAGTCTTTGCATTTGCTTTTTGGAGGACCCAACTGGAAACAGGTGGTTCCAGGACTGGGGTGAAAGAAGGAGCAACCCCACTCATTATCACTCTCAATGATCCCCTGGGGGGCACTGAGCATCCCATCCCCATAACTGTAAGCTTGTAGGGTTAGAAGTCTTGGTCCTCAAGAAGAGTACACTCTTGCCATGGGACATAGCAAGAGTTTCATTGAATTATTAGCTACAGGGAAGTCTGGACTCCTTATGCTCAGAGACCCTGGCAAAAAAAAAGAGTTACCAACTTGTCAGGGTAAATTGACTGGGCAGCAAGAGGAGATAGGGCTGCTTTTATATAACATACTAGGGTAAGGGAGGAATGTGAAACCCAGCAATCCTCTTGATATTCCTTTGCCCAGTAGTAACTGGAAATAGACACACAAAGCAACCTGGCACTGGGAAATGTTTAGTTACCAAAGGCTCAGAATCCCCTGGAGTGAAGATTTAGGTCATGCACCTACAGGTAAGCTATCAATACCTGCTCAAGCAACAAGCAGAGGTGAAGAGAATTTACAGTTGGGAAGGGTGGGTAATTCATTTCACTAACCACTAACATCCCTCGTCTAAGTTTCCTCCCAGGAATAATGGCCCATCGGAACCATAGAATGACTGCCCACTTCTAGTGGGAGAAGAGGATCTCTGCAGCTCAAGGCGACTTGAAATGTGTCCCACTCAGATCTCCCTTCAAGAAACCCACTGTGGGAGCACAGATGGTTGACAGCCTTCAGCTGCCACAGCTCTGGATGCACCATGGCCTTCATGCCACTCCAAACGTCTCCTGGGTGGCCCCAGCCAATGACTGAGCTCCACAGGGTGTACCAGAACCTGGCCATTCCCGCCCCATGTTAATTGCTCTATTGGGCAACTTTCGGATTAGCTTGGCTAAAACATTCTCAGAATTGTGCCTCGCTGGGAAACTTCTTATACTCAATGCTTTCTTACCTCGCTTTTCCCACAGATGGTCAGGAGTTCTTTCTCCTTTCTCCTGCTGCTTCTTCCTTAGGTTTCACAAGCATTTACCCCAATAAACATGCTGCATATCTAGTCCAGTCTTGGCATCTGCTTCTCAGAGGACATAAACTGACACAATTTCTTAATAAAAAAGGTGGTCTGCTTTAACTGATTCAGCATACCACGAGCAGATAGGTTGTGTAACCTCCTTTTGACAATATCTTTCAATCAGAATCTGTCCCAGTTTTGTTGCTTTCAATGTCTCGACACAGTCTATTCAAAAATTTGAATGCTCTTTACAAAAAACTAGTTGCTTTAATATGGCCAGTCTTCTGATATTAAGTGAAAGTGAACAAGTGTTCTTCTATTTCCATAAATGTGTTTTCTTCATTTTCCACAAATGAAAATCTTAATCTTTTACATGAACTATTTACTGATCATTCACTCCCCAGGTCCTTCTTGGCTGTATTACATCATGCCCTCACCCGGATTAAAATAAGAGGTCTCTAAATTATGCCACCTGGACACTACTTACACTATGGGAACCTATTTTGGTTCTGAAACATCTCCCCCTACCTACTCAATTACATAACTTAGGTGATATTTTCTAGAGAATTATCCCCCATAAATGCACAGATTCCAGACTTGGTTCCTTTAAGTGTTCTTAGACTATCCTGCTAAAACATTCCACGAACTCACTCACCAGTAATTGCCATTAATTTCTTTGCCAGGAGATTTGTTTTAAGTATGTTTACAAAAAAATTAGACAGGAGTTAGATTTATTGCTGCCATTTTGATTTGCAAAAATTTTTGATATAATAGGAAAAAAATCAAACCCTTTGTCATATATGTCACAAATATTTCTCCTTCAAGATTTTATTTTCCTTTGCATATTACTAGGGACATTTTCTGATCAATGGAAGTACTTGTTTACATAGTGCTATTTTTTTTTCTTTAGCCAATTCTATCATTTCTTTTTTTCAGAATTCAGCCATGTGGGTTATAATTAGATAGTAAGAGCCCCTTTTAAGACAAAATAAACCTTAAACTTACCTTTTAGAACTCATAGTTGTTAAAGCATCTAAAATTAATTTTGTTATAAGTGAAGTTAGAATCTTTTTAAAAAATTATCTCCAAAAAGTTAACCAATTATCTCAGCATCATTTAACATTATAAATATTCTTTGTTCTCATTTATGTGAGATAGTAGGATTATCAGGTCATAAATACTTACAATATATGTAATTAATCCCTTTCTTGACTGTCTATTCTATTTCCGTGACCTTTCTTTCTTCACACCTGTTTTCTCATGCTCTCTTTATGCTTGAAATCTGTACCTTTATTTAGTATCTAGCAGAGTAATCACTCCTCTTTCCCAACTTTATTATTCTTTACTTGCATGATTTCCTTTGCCATCCTTTCCTATTCATGTTAGTAGATGACTTTTGGATTCATGTTTTCAGTAACCCCCAAAATTGTATTAGTATTTTGATTAGAATTGTATTGCTTGAATGTATATTTTGGATAAAAGTGAATAATCACCTGGAGAAGGGTATTTAAATCTTCAACTAAAATTGTGGATTTATTTATTTCTAATTTTAATTCTCTTATATTTTGCTTCATGAATTTAGAATATTTTCTGTTAGGTGCATACATATTAAAGAGCATTGTGTACTTTTTAATAATTGAACCATTTGTCACTTGTAATGTTCTCTTTATTTCTGGTATTTCTGATTTGAAGTCTACTTCGTCTGACATTAATATAGCTACTACAAACTTCTTTTTTTTTTTTAATGTTTTCATGGTATGTCTTTTTTCATCCTTTCACTTGGAACTTACTTATGTCTCTATGTTTAAAGTGCATTTTCTGTAGAGAGCTCCCCAGAATCAGCCAAACTGTACAGTCTGAGGGCACAGTCCACCACAACACAGCCCTCACTTCCAACACCAACAGCAAGTTCAAGGGGTTCTCAATACCTCCTTCAAGTTTAATAATTTACTAAAATGATTTGTAGAACTCATTGACTGTTATTGTGCTTGTGGCTACAGGGAAAATGTATCTATCAAAATCAGCCAAAGGAATAGATACACAGAGCAGAGGCTGGAGGGTTCCAAACACAGAGAACCCATTGTCTCCCCTGTGGGGTCAGCCTCTGTCACCCTCCTGGCATCAGTGTGTAATTCACATGGAGTACTGACAACCATGGAGGCTCACTCAAGTTACAATGTCTGGAGATTTGACTGGGGCTTCATTACATAATCATGATTGACTAACATTGTGATTGAACTTAGTCTCTAGGTCACCTGATACCAAATTACCCACAGCCCCTGCCCTAAATACTGGTTGGTCTTTCTAATGCAGCTAGCCTCCACTAGACACTCTCATCAAGAATGACAGGTTTTACCTCTCAGAAACTGAGGGAAAGGCCAGACTTTTCTCTGGGTGAGGCCATACTCTTTCCTAAACAACAGCATGCAGTTGGGTCTTGTGTTTTCATCCGATCTAACAGTCTCTATATTTTAACTGGTGGGTTGAGATCAGTCACATTCATTGTGATTATTTATGTAAGATTAATATCTACAACCTTGTTACATCTTTTCATAGTTTCATTCTGTTTCTTTAACCTCTTTTTCTGCTGCCTTTCTCAGGTTAGTTTAGCATTACTGTGACTCCATTTTACTTCCTCTATTGACTTAATATTTATACCTCTTTTTAAAAATTTTAAGTGGATGCATCAGGATTTCACTATATATCTTTAATTAATCAGAATCTACCTATAAATTATATTGTAAAACTTTATGCATAGCATAAGAATCATACAGCACTATGTTTCCAATTTCTTCCCAGTACCATTGAGCTATTTTTGCAATGTATCTGACTTTTAAATGTATCATCACATAATTAATTCCTATTATTTTTCATGTGGGCATTCACTTATCTTTAAGCAATTAGAAATAGGAAAAAATAAAATAAATTTGCTTATTACATTTATTTTATTTACAGCACTCTTTTATTTCTTTGTAGATATCTAAGATCCTTTCTGGTAACATATTTCACTTTCTGAATAATTTCTTAACACTTCTTACAGAGTAGATCTGCTGGCTTTAAATTACCACAACTGTTGCTTGAGAAATTATTTCTACTTTATTTTGGAAAGAACGTTTTTCTGGGTATAAAATACTGAATTGACTTTTTTTTCTTTAGCACTTTAAAGACCTCACGCCATTGTTTTCCAACATATAATTTCTAAAGAGAAGTAGTTGCAATTCTCATCAGTGTTCCTCTGCACGTAATGTCTTTTTTCTCTGGCTGCCATCAAGATTTTCTGTGTTCTTTGTTTCCAGGTGTGGTTTATTTTATCTTCTATTTATTTTATTTTATTTTACCTTTTCATTTAATCTTATTTTATTACAGTGGTTAACCTGTGTAGCATTCTTTTATCTGTGGTCTGGAATATATTTGTAATCTTCAAAAATTCTTAACCAATAGTTATTCAAATATTTCCTCTACCCCATTCTCTTCTAACACTCTAGGAGTCTATTTATATATATTATAGATCATTTGATATTGTTTCAGAGCTCTTGGATGCTCTGGTTTTGTTTTGTTGTTTTGTTTTTCTCCTACTCTTTTTTCTTTATGTTTTAGTTTATGTCATTTCTATAGATTTGTCTTCCTATTCACTAATTTGTTCCTCAGCTGTGCTGAATTTATTGATGAGATCTTCAAAGGCATTCTTCTTTGTTGCTTTATTTCTCATTTCTAGCATTTTCCTTTGTTTTTCTTTTAATATTTTTTTTGTCTCTCTGCTGATTAGGGACTTTACAATATTAGTCATAGTGAATCATAATTACTTTATATGCCTTTTCAGATAGTTCAGTATCTTTCATATCTGAGTCTAGTTCCAGTGATTGCTTTGTCCCAAATTGTGTTGTTTCCCTATTGCCATATTATGACAAAAAAAAATTATTGATAGCTAGACATCTGTGAAAGACAACAAAGACCCAGACAGAACTTTTTTTTTCTGAAAAGTGGGCTCACTTTGATTTCAGATAGGCCTTTAATGCAGGAATTTGAGTTAATCTAATTAGAATGTATGCTGCCTGTTTACACTCAGCACATTACATACTTCAGATTAATCTTAGCAATATATTGTCTTAAGGCTGGTGTTTTGTTTCTTTGTTTTGTTCTGTTTTCATTTGTTTGTTTTTTAAATATCTGCTCTACATGCAGCTTTAATCTATCGTTTGCACTGTACTTCCAGGATGGTCTGTTTCATCCAAGTTACTTGTTATTTGATGTTAGCCTGGCAGTAGGGAATGGAAGAGCATTCTGTGTGGTTCTGATAGAGCCGCGGGCAGATACTGTGTCCTGGGGATCTTGAGGGTTTAGTTTTCTCAGTGCTGTTTTCCTCCATTAGCCTAGCAGATATTCCTATCCGTCTTCCAGTGATGGGGAGTTTTTTCCCATATTCTCTTTTCCTAGTTGCAACAGACTTTAATCCAGCACTCTTAGGACAGCAGCATTTGTTTACCCCTCTCGCCACAGGTTAAGAATTTTATTCCTTAGGGCAATAAAAGTGAAAGTGTCTCAGTGTAGTCTGTGCCCTTTTCTCAGCCAATCCCTTCTCTCAAGTTTTCACCATAAGGAAAACCCTCAGGCCGCACCCTTTTTTTGTGTGTGGTTGTGATCATCTGATGGATTTCATGCAGGGAAAGTCTGTAAGAAGGTGTGGACAATTATTTTTGCAGCTATATTTGCAGGGCATGTTTGGCTGAGCTCCATCAATTTGTCAGTCATCCTAGTTGAACTCAGCTTACCAGCTGCTGGCTGCATCTTGACCAGGTAAACATAATTTATGCTTCACCTCTCCCTGCAAGTGATTGTCTCTCTTTATATTTCGAACCAATTGATTTCCTGGTGACTTCAGACTTCATGGATTCAAGAAAAGTCATGAACAATGACATTGTCAGGTTAATTTTTGTTGTGTGGCTTGGAGCAATGTCCCTTCCAAGCCTCAACATCCCAAATGGAAACAAGAAGTCCAATGCCTGTTATTTTCAGTTGTTACATCAAACTCTATGAAGGAAAGATTATAATACAGGACACACCAACAGACTGTTACTATAAGATTATTGTTTACTTATTTGCTTGTTGAGTCAGTCAGTAACCAAATATTTGTTTAGTGCCTGTTCTGAACAAGGTTTGTTCTCAACAACTCACTAGGCCATGTAAGTAACTTTCTGTACATCTGAGAGTATGTATATGGAAATATTTTAAGAGCTATAACAAAAACAGGGAAATAAGAACCTCACCATCAATTCTATTACTAAAATTTGCACTTATACGACCAAATGGTTCATTTGATTCAAATCCACATTCAGTAAACAAAATTACAGGAACTGAATATGAACTAGGTTTTACATATTCATTAATTGTGAAGTGTGAAGAAACAAGGATTTTTGAGTTTTATTAACTGTTGCCTAAATGATACTTTGAGAAAAACAATAAGAACTCTAGATAACCTGAGAATTGTTCAAATAATAATTTACCTTTACGTCTGGAAATAAATTTGATACTGGATAATAAAAGAAAAAGTTGCCCAAAGTCATGTCATTTGCTGAATGAATTTTTTCCCATTCCAATCATCAAAGGTCTTTGATCTGTCCCTGTCATCATCATTGAACAAAGACTAAACATCCAGTGAGTCAAGACATAAAGTCAAATGCCACAGAAGAATGCTGTTTAGTCCATGGAAGAAGAAAAAAAAAATGAAGAGAAAAACACGTCATTAGTCATATTTAATCCAGGGGAATTATCTGAGTAAATTAGAAGAATCTACCAAAAACACCAAACACATGCATGGATTTTATCTTAAAAGTCTGGTGGAAAGCAAAAAGCTTTCCAAAAGCCGATAGCATACTTCAAAAGAAGGACATTTTATCAAAAAAAGACTACACCCTGAGAAGAAGCAGACACGTGTAATTTCAGCATGCTGTTTTGTCCAGAATAAATGTCTAACTTTATTGTTTAAAGGTGACCAAATAGGCTCTACTTCACAGGCAAAGCCAGGTCTGGGCTCAGCCTATAATCAACTGTCATTTGCTCAAACCAAGAACAGAATGCAGCTTTATGTCTGAGCAGTGTATTTAATTTTGACAGACCAACTTCTTAGGGGCTTCACTCATCAAAAGCTCAGCACATAAACACGCTGCCTGCAGCCTTGCATTGATTGTCAGCACAATTAATTGCCAGGAAAACTGCAGTTTTATTAAGTGTATGGTACTAACAATAAAAACATCACTATTTATAGCACAGAGCATGGCGGGATATCTATACAAATAAAATATAACAATAATAAACAAAAGGCCAGCCCGTAGTCCTGCAGAAGAGCATCCGTGAATTAGTTTTAATGCCAAGTCACAACAGGATGCTCAAGTGTCCCTGGGTGTGAGATACTGCAACCTCTACTAAAAGACAAGAGACTTTTGGTGATCTCTGCAGTGTGAAAAGTGGATGTCAACCAGTCTCTTCAAAATTACTTCTTAGAGTCTTAAATCTCCATTGCCCTGATGCCTAACTAGAGAAATGCTGTCTGGGTAGGAAAGAGCAAACATCACAGAGTCCAGTTACAGTCAGCATGGAAGAATATTCTAGAATTTGCTCAGTGATGGCATTTTAAAAGCAGATTTATCTTGATACATTTTGGGGAATATAAATAGCATATTGGTGCTGAGGAAACTTCAGTTTGGTAGGGAAGACTGAATACTCTGCATTATCACTTCAGATTAGGGTTTTGAAATAAAGGGAAAGTAGCTTTTTTTCTCTATATTTTCATTTGTATGGATATTCATTACTGCAAGGTTGCAGTGTGAGTTGCATAAATTTTAGAGAGGCTAACACATTTGAAAAAGGAAAGGAAGAAGCGTTGAGACTAGCATGTATTGAACATTGTATGAAACATTTGAGGACCAATGGTTACCTCCAATACACCACTGGTTTGTTCCATTACGTAGGAAAATGGTAATTATTGTGTCCAAAAAGTCCATGCAATAAAAGTGTCTGCACCAGGAAGCTTTTAAAAATAATATGTTAAGGGCAGTAGACAGAGCTCATGCTTAGCATGCACAAAGTCCTGGGTTCAATCCCCAGGACCTCCATTTAAAAAGTTTAAAATAATATGTTCAGAGCATCACATAAGAAGAAATATGTATTTAGTGCTATTATAGACACCCATATTTTTATCATTATTCTTCAGAGAGGCCATACAAGATTCATAGAAATAATGTCTGCAAGGCCCTTGATCTTGGCGGTAGTGATGCTGAAAATCAGACCCCATTCTGATGTATATTGGATCCAGTATCCCCCAGACCTTGTGCAACACAGAGAGACAGATGGATTGCTTAAGACCACTTAATTGTGAAGAAGGTTAACTGAGTTGAAATATAAGCAGATATTTCCTTTATTACATATGTAACAGGTACTTAGCTAAGAGTATCATGTGCATTACTTAAATGCAGACCTCTGGTTCATACAAAGAAATAATTTAACATGAGAACCTGAGACTCGGTAGATTAAAATGACCTGGGCAGGTTCCTCTGCTGGTTGGCGAGAGAAGCGGAACAGAACTATCCTTTCCTTTTTTCTGTAAGCTCTATCGCACACAACCAGCCACTACTGAACAAGTCACTATTGTATGTGATTCCCTTACAAACTGCAACAGTAGAGGTATTTTAAAGAGAGAGAAATATAGGGTTTCCAGAAAGCAGAAATGAATTGAGGTTCAAAATTTTTAAATTGCTTTACCTTGTCACATCACAATAACACAACAGTCTAAGTACAGAAAGCTGTATCTTCCACATCTTTGTAGTCTCAGCACATCATAACTAATCTGCAAGCACCATATATTGGCAGTTTTTTTTTATGGTAACCTAGATCATCCCTTCACATTTGTCCTTTCAAATTGAGAAATTTCAGTCTCTCACCTCAAAATAAATCTTCTGGATGAAGAAATTCGTTTAGAAGAATTTGGAATGTCATTTTACAGTTATCCTGCTTGTTGGGAAGATGGAGAAAGTGAAAAGAAGCAGAAGTTATCCATGGTGTCTATGATAAAATATTCATAACTCATTCTGGGTAATTCTTAACTACTCTTAGTCATCTACAAAATAAACAAAACAAAATAAAATATCCTTTGACAAAAGACAAAACAAAAAAAAAAGCCGAGGCAAGACCACACACACACACACACACACACACACACACACACAACCTGACTTAGAAATACGATTTATTAAGTCATCTGAACTCTGGGCACCTGATCTAGTCCCCAGTTGGGACAACAGCAAACTCCTGTGACAAAAAGGAAAACAGAGTAGGACAGATAAAGCCAAACTCTGAATATACTCATATTTTTGTCTAGAAAGACCATGTCTAAATTGAGGTCAAGACCATGTGGCATATATCTTAATATGTTGAGCCACCAGCACATTTTAACACAACTCCCTTCTCTGGTTGAACATCAGGAAAATGTGAATCAATGAGTAATTTGATTTCTAAGCATCTTCCATTCAGTCAGTCAATGATTATAATTGAGGGTTCACTTTCTTCTAGCCACTACTGGACTGGGTGGAAACGTAACAAGGCAGGATCCATGCCCTCAAAAAATTTAGACCTTCCAACTAGAAACACTTCTAATTAGGGCTAAATTTGAATGCTAGCTTAGTCTGTTACCTTAATCAAGTATATATACATTTATATAAATATAGATAAATATATAAAATAGGTAAATTATATATATTTATATATATAATGTATATACATATATTTATGTATATATTTTGACTTCTTGGTTTTGGAGTCAAGTTCAGGCACAAGATCGTATCTTTATAGCTATGTGATCCTGAGAACATGTTAATTACTCTTGGCCTCTATGTTCTCATTTGTAAACTGTAATTAAGACTACTCCAGGAAGTTTTTGTAAGAGCTAAGTGAAATAACACTTTTAAAGTACTAGCAACATAAAGAATACTCAATAAATTCTGGTACTTTGCTTGAGAATTGCAGTTTTGCCAAGAGTTGACCTTTCCAGAAGTAACAAGACCTCCAGTAAGTTGTTGATTCAGTTGGTAAAAATGAAAACCCTTTTTGAAGTGACTCTGCTAATATTAAGAATGGCACTTGAATTAACTTCACAACTTAAAAGAAATTTCTGCAAATAAGGAAAATACTGTAGTATATTTTGGGGTTATACAAACTGTTGAGAGACCAACACATTTCATGGCCTTTTTGTTTGTTTTGTTTCGTTTTTTCCTTAAGACAGAACAAAAACTCACAGTATATGAGTCCTTGGAAGCAATATGCCTCCAGTAGCCATTTTAACAAAAAGCTACTCAAATTTTATGTACAATAACATGTAGGAAGTGACTGTTCTCTGACTACCGAGTCCAGCTTTTTCATAGCCATATTCTTTTTTGTTGTTGTTGCTGAAAGGGTCTTACACTGAGAAACAAGAAGCAAGCATTGAATGCACCTTCCACAAGGTGCCCTTTATTGCTGCAAAATTACTCCACTAACCTCCTTCCTCTCTTAAACTGTTAGGGCAAGCAACTATGGAGCACAATAAATGCAGTCATTATGAAACTATAACATCGGGCAGGAATTCATCACAACATCTTAAAAAAACAGATAAACGTTCCTTTTGTGGGTGCTATTTTCTTATTTCAGAAAAAGGAAATAACACTTTTTAAATTCAAAAAAAGAGTAGCCTCCTGTAATGAACATTCCCTGCTAATTTACAAGACCTGTGAAGTTCAAAATATACACAACAGACAGATGACTCACATTATGATCTCATTAAAGAAAAGACAGGACTTATCTGTAGTTACACTAGCTTCCAAAAGGTGACTTTTTCACTCCCTTGGTTTGGGCATTGCAATGGATTTCCTTTATCTTATATCGCCCTTTTTGGTCATGTGTTAAAACAATCTTCTCATTTTTGGACTGTCTCTGGGAGGTGTTTTTTGGCATACTGGAGGAACCGCTGTCTGGAACCTGTTGAACACCACACTCTTTCATGCTGGAAGACGTCCGAGTTGCACATCTGTTAATCATTTACACCCTTGAACCAGAAGCTGGGTCAGAGGAACGGGATTAGGAAAACCAAGTCGCTAAGCCTTTTTTCCTTCTATTTTCTCCTCACTTCTTCCATCTTCCCAACCAGCAGTTTTTTGACTATCAAACAGCAGAAGATTTATTAGCTGTAATCACCGCTGAAATTCTGCTTGCCAAACATTTTTTCTTAATCTGTAATTACATTGCTTTTCTTTTTTAACTCTATTTTTCAACATAAAATTTCAATTTCATCAGTTTTAGATTTACAGAAAAGTTATGAAGTTGGCATGCAGAGTTCCCACATGCCCACGCCCAGTCTCCACTTCCATGAACATCTTTTGTTAGTATGGTGTATTTGTTCCAGTCAATGAACCAATGTTAATAGATTCTCTTAAGTCCATATGTTATTCAAATTTCCTTAGCTTTTCCCTAATGTTGTTTTCTCTTCCGGGATCTCAACCAAGATACCATATTATATTAAATAGTCATGGTTCCTTAAGCTCTTCTTGAGTTTCTCAATTTGTTTTGTTTCATTTTTGTGTTTATTTTTTGATGGTCTTGACAGTTTTCAGGATTCCAGGGCAGGCATTATACAGAACATCCCTCAAAATTGGAAACTGTCTGATACATTTCTCATGATTAGACTGAGGTTATTCACTTTTGTGAGGAAAATCTCAAAGGTAAAGTACTATTTTCCTCACATTTTATCAAAAGCACATACTATTAATATAACTCATGACTGTTGGTTAACTTTGAGCCTCTCTGAGGGAGTGCTTGTCCGGGTTCTCCATTGACAAGTCACTCATTTCACACACTTCCCCTAGAAAAGAAGTCATCATACAAAACCTGTATTTAAAAAGTGGGGTGTTCTGTTCCCCCTCCACAAGGGAGGAAAACCTGGATAAATATTTTGGAATTCTTCTGCATAAAGTATTTTTCAATTCCCCTCCATTTATTTCATGACTCAATCATTTCTATCAGCATGGGCTCGTGGATATTTATTTTACACTTTAGACTATAATCCAATACAATTTCATTCGTTTTGTTGTTCATTTTGGTCCAGGTCTGGCCACTGGGAGATTTCTCCTTGGACGTGTCTCACTCTTCTTTGTTCATTATTTCTGTCTTATTTACTTTATAGCACTTTCTTCTTTTTGCTACTCGAGATACTCCAGGCTCACACTGTACCTCTTTTCTGCCCCCAGTCCTAGTAGACATTTTTCTGAAGAGCGCTGGTTCCCTTTATTGGAGAATGATCAGAAAACAAGATATGGATTGTACCAAGGAGCCATTGTTTCTAGATCCTCCTGCCTGACAGAGAAGGACATATTTGTGTGTACTAATCAGTGTGTATACACACACCTATAAATATTTCTATCCATAGCGACCTACCTATTATAAGCTATGAATTCATACTAATCTCTTCAACTCTACGCCATTATCACATGGATCATTCTGTCTGCCTTCCCTGGCTTATCAGTAACCAAAAGTAGAAAACCTGACTCCGTCACCTGCCATCTATTTACTTCACTGCACAATTCTAACATTTGCACGTGGTAGTATCAGAATTGTTAACCAATATCAATGGGGGAATATGTCTCCTCTCCTTTCTGTGTTTTCTCTTCTTTCTTTTCACTCTCCACTTTCTTCCAAACAGCCTTTAGAAATGTAAACATAAGAGGAATTATGCTGCAAACTTGTTCTTCATAAAAGAACGGCTTTTAATTAAATCAGGAAAAAAAAAAATACTGCCACAGGCAACACTTACACTGACAAGGAATGCATTCTGTTAATCTTTGCAGAGAGACACTGAATACTGCACTTAATTTAATTAGGTAGAGAAAAGGCCTGTTTAGTCCTAGGGGGTTTACCAATGTCCTTTTAAATTGAGGACACAGCATTTATATAAAGTCATTTTAATATCAGGCAATACATTTCTAAACAGTAATTTAAAAATATTACTTGCTATTATTAAATGATACCTTGTTGTAACTTCTCACTCCATGAGACGACTTTCATTTCACAGAGAAATTTCACCGACCGGTGTGAAATTTGCTTCCCTCCAATAATTTATTGACTTTGAAAGTGTTCAATAATTAGGATTAGGTTCCCTGCAAAACAACCACACCAGGGAAATTCACGTCAAAGCTATATTACAATGGATAATGTATTCAGAGTATGCCTCTCTTCTGGGCCATGGTAGGGAAATGATAACAAATAACTTTTATATTAAAAACTATATTACATTTGAGAAGTAGGTTATATTCCGATCGCACTCCTGGCACTACAGACACAGAGCAGAAATTTTTAGGATTTTTTAGTCATCTTTTTATTTCAGAGCATATTTCCAACACTTCAAAATCTTCATTGGATATTTCTACCTTTTTCAACCACTCTGAGAAGCTAGACAGGTTATCAATTTGTCAGACTCAATTACGGTAGAAAATTATCCAAGGAACTTAAGGGAATTAAATAAGTAAACATGAGCAATTACAGTTCAAAAACCAGTTTTGGGGCAATAAAGGACTTCTGAATAAGGGGCTGATTGGAGCTGCGTGGATCTCTCTTTTGGTTATCTGTCAGTACAACAGAACATCTTTTCCAATTACAAGGACAATATACATTGACAAAATTAGTCCACAACAAGTGGGACAAATTCACTTTCAGCAATAGCCAGTCAGCATCTAATTTTTAGTTTCAATCTGAAAACCTTGCAGACCTCTGATTTAAAATTACTGTTTGGGGACAAATTAAAAAGTTCATTTTCAGGCAGAATGTTTCCTGGCTTTTATTTGCACAGAGACTTATATAACTAGTCCAAATTCATGCCCCATTTGTGTAGGAAGAATTCATTGTTAAATGCTCAGCACAGAGTCAGGACCAAAGGGACAAGTGCTGAGCATCATAACAATGTGGAAGACACTATATCAGGGTGAGGACCACAGACTTGGTTACCAGGTGGACCTGGATTTGAATCCCAGTTCTGTCGCTTATTATCTGAACAATTTTAGGCTTAGGTTATTTGCAGGCTCAGATTATCTGTTTTTAAAATAATAAATAACAACCATGCAGGAATGTTGCTTAAGGATTAAATTTTTAAATGCACCCCTAATATTTATTACTAAGCTTGCATAGCTGTACTAAATAAATGTTTGATGTTGTATTTGTTGGCAATAAACAGACCTTTACAACTATTTGGCATTCCTTGATGATTTAGATTAAATGCTTTTGCCACAGTTAACAGAAAATCTGACTCAAATGATTTTACAAAGAGGCAAAGTATATCATTTCAACTAAAATGAACCTAGAAGTAGAATAATTCCAAAAGTGATCATAGACTTATCTTCAATAACCCAGGTTCTCTCCATATATATATTTTATTTTTTCACTCTGCCACACAGTGTTGACTTTCATCCTCAGATTTGAATCCTCATGATCATAAAGTGGCTGCCACAGCTCTGCTCTCACAATTTCACAGGACATTGTTCAATGGCCAGAAGTGAGAGTGTCAAGAACTACAGGGGGTCTGAGATTTAATACTACTTCAGGCTAGCAAATTATTCTGCCACAGTTCCATGGATGTTGCCAGAAGAATGAGACTCCTGGGTAAGTCCGAGATAGTTTATTACTCATAATAAAAGCAATGGCCATAGTATCATCAATTTTTGAACTATTTCCCAAAGTCACAGTTCCCACAGGGCAATGTGACCAGGGCCTGGTGGTGCCTGCATACTCTGTGGATCGTTTTATAGGAGAGGAACCCTAGGATTAGGGAATTCTAGTCTTTTATAATGAGCCTTAAGGAAACCTGCTTGACTTTTGTGCTGGAAGGTGATACTATATTTATTTTTCTGGACAGTAAGCAAACCTGTCCTTTATTCTAAAACTATTTCTATCTTTGAAGACTGTTTACTATTCAAATTTCTTAAAAGATAGTTTGGAATAAAAAGGCAGTGAGTGGAGAAACATAAGAATTCTAATGCAGAGAGCATATTTTTTGTTAAAAATAACAAAATCTTTCTCAAAAGTTTCCTGAAAGTTTTTGCTTCATTCAGTATATATGAACTTCATTTGCATTCTTAGTTTCAATACTAGCAAGGGAAACGGGCAAGCCATAAATGACTTACTTTTATTCATGAAGATTTAATTCCTAGGACTAAGGAGGCACCCAGCCTCCCCTACACCATGAGGCTCCCCCATAATTTTTTTAAAAATTGAGTTTTCTTAAAAAGGAAAATGGAGGATTATCATTAAGCAGGTGACCAACCAGTACAGGAGCTGCCAAATCTGTCATGTGTGTGCGTGCACGCATGCGCACATCCACTTCGGTCAGGACACGTCGTTCTGTAAACAAATTAAGAAAATCCTCCTATTTATAAATGTAGCTGCCTATGGCAATTGCAGTAGGCAGAAAAATGGGCTCTCTTTATTTTGTGGTGCTGAGAAATATCAGTGTGTGTATGTGAGAGAGGGAGAGAGCTCATACCATTAACAGTGGTATCTATGAAAAACGGTAATATTTTGCTGTTGTTCTTTTATCTGCAGTCTCTAATTTTTCCACAATGGATACACATTATAGTACCTGATTCACAGTGGGTGCTCATTAATATGTTATTAAATTAGTTTTAATATGTAATTTTAGCTTTAAAATAAAAGATATCTATAGTATGATACTCTCCTAAGAAAAACCTTAGAGTATTAATTACATCGACACTGTAATCAGTTTTGTTTTTTGTTCAACATGAATCACTTTCTGAAAACTTATACTGCTGTTAAAAGTCTAAGAAATCAGTATCTGATATAGCTACCCTAGGTCATATGGTTACTTTCATCATATACTTTGGTGCTTTCTTCATCTTCTCAATTGACATTTTGACAAGATCAAATGGACAGCACCTTGGTGAGCCCATGTCTCAGTGTAGGTGCTGGTAAGAAAACTGTTTAAGGATCTCTAAGATTCTGTTGACAAGCCATAAGTCTGTGTTACCTGTGTAATTCTTAGATGCTCTTTAAGTGAAATATTTCTTATTGCAGAAAGCATTTAACATATTATCTTGACTATTTTAGGTGCAAAAAGTAAAGAATTATTCACATGCAAGAATCAGCTGGAAGCTACCCTTATGGCCTGGATAGGTATGCTATTGAAAAGTTGTGCAAGAATTATATAGTACATTCCAAGCTAATAGACTCTCTGATATTTTTATTTCTCTGTGAAGTCACCAAGAAATCATGATCAGGTAGCCGTTCTGATTTGAGGATGCTACTTCTATGTTGTGGAGACCCTCAAAATGGTCAAACCACAGTGCAGCATCAGCGTCCTGCTAGGAGTGTCACAGGTGTGTATTTGCTACTATGTCTTCTTACAATCCACATAATCATTAGTTCCACAAACATACAATGAGTGTGAATTTTGTTTTGTGGATACAAAACTGAATAAGACATAGTTTCTGACTTCAAGGGCATTCACACAGAAAACTGCAATTCAATGGGATTCTTCCTATGATAAAAGTATATGCAGAATGCAAGGAAAAAACGGGGATTTAGCTACCTGATGGTCAAGGAAAGTTCCCCAAGGTTGCCTCTACTCTATGAGTTCAAGACAGTGAGGTGGAAGGTTGATGAAGAACCTTTAACAGGTACAATACTTAATACACAGAATCAGGATTCTACGCTTAAAAGGCTAAGGAACAGAATTTTTTAGCATAGTGAACTCAGCAGAGCAATTACTGTCTCCCTGAGAGGTCCCTTAAGAGAAAGCCCAGGAAACTTTTACTCGGGTCATCATACTTGGCCTCTTCCCAACAAGCACATGGACATCTTGAATATGAAGCTGATGTCCTTAAGGAAGTTTGGGTCCCCTCAAAATCAGACCCTGAAGCAAGAATTTGGGAAGTTCAAATGAGCAACGGGGGAAATCTGGTAGAAAGAGAGAGAAAACAAAACAAAACAAAACAAAGGATGTTAACAGCAATTTGCTGTTCAGGTGTCTCGTGTTAATCACACAGGGACCATCTAACAGGTCTCAGGAGTCTCACTGAATGGTGGCTGACTGGGTCATTTACCCAGGACCCTCATCTCTCATTGCTGAGGGTTGCCCCCTGGGTGGTTAACTCTTCCCACGCCACACATCCACATACTTCTGGGTTATCTAAGTGCAGAGAACCACATTCCTGATGAGTCTGAGAAAGCCCTTGAGCAAGGAAGCGAGAGTCAAGTTCTTAAAGTAGGAAGCTGTCAGCTTGATGGCCCCTGAACTGACAACTGGCTCAGGTCTGGAAACCCAAGCAGCAGGGACGACATGTCCTGCCTGTGCTACCCTGAGATCTTTCCTTAGCTGTTGAGACAATGAAGCCACGCAGGTTCCTCCTCTAGCTGCACAAGATAAGGGTCCCTTCAATGCTGGCAGAGAGGCCTTCTGGATTTCACAGCATGCTCTGAAAAGAGAGTCTGCTAATCCAAGTCTCACCTTCTCCTTCTTCACGGATTCCAGAGCACTTAATACCAGCCAACTCTGCTATCCTTGTAATCACACTTGACTTTGTACGTTTCAAGTCCTAGCACTCTTGCATAAGCCAGCGCTTACCCTTCCGGATCTACCTGGTCCCCGCTTACCTGGCACCAAATGTAATCACCACCCCACTTACCACTCACAAAGTGACCCCTGTTTCCATCTCACTGATAAGGGGTCCATTTTCAGAATCCAGTGCTGAGAATCTGCTTTCAAGGGTCACACCCAGTACCAACTGCCTTCCCTTCTGTTCCCCCAGAAAGCAGACCCTTAGTGAAGCACTTAAGTTCAAGTAGTTTTGCAAGATGATTCCAAGAAGCGCATGAAAAGAGTAGGGAAAGTGAAAAGAGGGGAAAGCCGAAATGAAGCACGTTATTAAGACAATTATAGTTTGAGCAACTGGAATTCAATTCCACTGGAGAAGCTTGGAGAAACCATGAGAAAACAGATCAAAGAATTTCCCCATAAGAAGATAGTGAGGCGAAAATGTTTATCTACTAACTCTGGCCCCTACTTGTCTGAGGGTTTATCTCCTAGCATTTCCAAGTTGTACCTGGTGGGGCACCCCAAATTCTGACCTTGAGAAGAATATTAGATCTAAAACTTGAGAGATCATATCATTCAGTCTCAACAATGTGGCACACAGAACACAAAAACTGTAAAAAAAAAAAAAAAAAAAAAAAAAAAAGGCCCTTATTTTTCAGGTTGATTTTTCTAACAAGGAAGGAAATTATGTTAACTCTCCTGAGCAGTTATTTTTCAATAGTATATTCTTTACTTTCTTCTTTAGCTTAAATACCTGTTAGTTTCACTAATGACTTTGGGAGTCAAAGAAATTAATCAGGTCAAACTGGCTTTACTAAAACACTGTTGGGATTCCTAGTTTTAGATTTTTATCTTATTTGATGTATTTAAATCCTTTCCATCATTAAATTCTCAAAGATACATTTAAATAGAAACAACTTTATCAACTCTAAAAACTAAGGTTTCTAGGGATTACAGCAAGATACATTTTAGATGAGGCAAAACTGGGAAGTGACTGAATGATTCACCACCAGAAATGGAAAACCAACTGATGAAATTAATATAAATGACCCGAGAGAAGCCAACCACTTGGCTTAGAGTAGCAGTGACACAAGGTACCCAAACTCATCCAGGGGGTCAGTTGATGAAATGGTAAATCTTAATCCAAAAGGACTTGACTTTAGAAAGCATATGAGAAAACAGTTCACAGTGAATGAGAGAAGTCTGGGAACTTACTCCAAACTCATATTTAGTGTCCACAGAATCCCATGTCCGCCTTATTTCAGATTTCTAGGAAATAAGGACTCTAGTTTCCAGATGGCAGACTGGATACAATGCACCAAACCCTCCTCTCACCAGATACATACATACACACACACACACATACTCACACACACATACAAAATATGCTTAAAAATCAAACAAACAAAAAGAACTGTTATGGGGTCATAAACTGAGAATTATCCTCCCAACAGGACAGAAACAGATAGGAAGTCGCTGAGGAAAGCATCACCTATGAACTCAGAGGAAGGTGTTGTCACAGAAGGTAGAAGAGGCTGAGCACTACTCACGTCAGAGGAGGCAGAAGCTAAGGATAGAAAGAGATGCAGGGTCAGCCGATGGAGTAGGTATCGCAGTTGGAGTCATTTTGTAGTTCTTGCCATTTTCAGATAATAATCAAATCGGAATTACAATGCGACGGTACATACCAAACCTATGAGATGTAGCTATAGCAGGGAAAGGTACTATCTCAAATGCATTCGTTACAAACCAAGAAAAGTTGAAAGTCAATGAATGGTGCTTTTAACTGAAAGGCCTGGGAAAAAAAAAAAGCCAAAAATGAAATTGGTATTAACAGTTAAAACAGAAATAGATTTTAAAATACAAGCATAGCTATGGATATTTTGAAAAAGAACAAAGAGAATGTAACTACCTACTAGATATTAAAATATACTATAAATTTTAAGTATTTAAAACATTATGGTATTGGCACAACAAAAGACGAGTAGATTATGGGAACAGAATAATCATAAATTGGAAAGGAATAAATGAAAATTCACGCATTAGACTATACAAGTAGAAATCCAATGTGTTTAAAAGTACCATAAAGATGACTAGTAAGTGACTAAGAGCAGAAACTTAAATATATACAACAAAGGATTAATATGCCTAGCTTATGTTAGAAATTCTTAGAAACAACCCAATAGAAAATAATGAGAAAAAAATATATAGACAGGCAACTCTTAAAGACGATACAAATGAAATGATACATATGAAAAGTGTTTAATCAGAGAAGGAATCTACAAATGAAAAACAAATGAGATATAATTCTTCCTTCTCAGCTTAGCCAAAGTTTTAAAGGTTTGACAATTTCAAATTTTGGCAACCAGGCAGGGAGAACTTTTAAATCACTGTGGAGGGTAATATTGCTGGGTCTACTAGGTTTAAATACATTTTCTTCAGATGATATAATTGCAATATTGGATGAGCAACCTGGAGAAAGAGTGCTAAAAGCACAAAGAATCATGTTCAAAATATGATCAATAGCATTGTTTTTGAAAGCAAAAGTTTAGAGAAAACGTAAAGTCAAAAAGTAGAAACATTTAACTGTGGCACTTAAAAAACAATCAGAACTACACTATAGATATTAACAGGGAAATGTCTCTCAGATTCGATACTTTTGAGTCAGTTAAGAAGTAATAGAAAAATTAGTATAATGAGCCCCCCATATATATATGCACACATATATGTTATCTTTATGTATATGGATTCATATATCAGTATATACATGTTTTTATGTGTATACATATTTATATATATAAATATTTTAAGTTTATATTTTAGGATTATAACTAATTATATATTTAAATTTAATTATTTAAAAGCTTAATAATGTTATTATTTGCATATAATAGTATTTTATATATAAATATGTATCAATTTTAAGAAGAAACTTAACTGATAATAGTACACAGAATCTCTTAAGTGACAATAGTTCTTTTGGGTACAATTTAGAATATCTGAGAAGATAGTGCCAGAAATCAGCAAAGAAAATATTAGTTTATTTACTTTTCCTTATATTATTTTAGAAAATGTTTCTAAATACATAATTACCTTGATAATTCTTAGTATCACAATGCTGACGGGATTGGTGGTCTTAGAAGCTGTAGCGTATTTCTTTAGTACTTGTATGATTTATTTTGTGTATGCTTTACTTATGTAAGTCATCAATGGAGACCATTTGACTAGAAGAATCTTAGAGAAGTTTATTGGCCAATGGAGTCACCTCCTCTCCTATGCATGGTACATCACTTGTCCCCTACTCTCAGCGTACACTCCCTTGCCCTGGACCACTTTTCTACTCCAAGCAAACGTTTTGTATTTGTACAGTCCTTTCATACTATGTCCACTAACTCCTTAATATAATTCCATGACTTTCTCATCAACAACTATGTAGCAGAAAATAGAAAGTGAGAAGAAATCTATCAGTACCAGCAAGAGGCAATTTGCTACCATAGCTTTTTATTTTGGCTCAAGAGCTCTATTCTTCTTCATTATTATTAAAAACAGGCTATGACCTAATTCATTAGTGACCCATGCCAAATTTCAAAACCTTAAATATAGTATCCCTTGAAAAAACTACATACCTATCTCCATTTCATCCTTAAGCTTTCTTTGCAAGGATGCTATAATTAAACACAAGGTTTGGAGACATGCCTAACTAACACAGTTGTGCTAAGTTGCTGGTGAGTCAAAAACATCATGATTTGCCATTTTCCCTAGCAATGGAAGAGGGAAACAAGGATTTCCTTAGATTTCTTTTTGTTAACATCAGAATTCTGTAAGGTTACTAACACTGTTACTCAAAGATACATTGGTGATTATTTATATGTAGTCAGTTGAGGAAGGTCTTTCTAAGCGTTAAGCCAAAGGTAGAAACTAAGAAGCAAATAAATTTGATTACATAAAAATCAAATATTTTCATGATAAAAAAATCATAAAATATGGTCAAATCTTGATTTCTAAATACCATTCTTCAATTAAAGGAACCAGGGCTCTTTGGAAAAATAGCTCACTTCTAATATTGAAGTGAGGAATAATACAAGATGAGCCTAGAGCACCTTGTTTTGCCAGAAGGCAAAGAAGTGCTCAAAAGGAGAAGGGGGTGCATATCAAAAGATCAAAAGAGTCAACTCCAATAGTTCCCAATGGCTAAAGCTAGGATAATTTGAACACTTTAATAAATAACCGTATCATTGGATTATAATTGAAAGAATACAATAATATCCATGAGTTCATACTAGCATAAGTAAATAACTGAATAAATAAATGGGGGGAAAGGGTTACATCTTCCTTATAAAAGAACTATAGTTAATATCTGTAGAAGGAATGAAGGAAATCAAAAATCACCATTAGAATGCCACAGTAATAATTTCTGCAGGCAAGATCCACTGATGAATGCTAAAATTAGTACAAAAATTTTGGACGATTTGCATAGCTTCAAAGTATCTTCCAAAAATACATTCATTGCTGTAGTGATTTTAACATATGACCACAAATTCTTTGATATCTTTCCTTCGGAATGGTGAAGCTTAATTCCTCTCCCCTTAAGTGTAAGCTAGACTTAGTAATTCTTTTCTAACAAACAGTGTACTGAAAAGGAAAAATTAAAATTTTGCAATGGAAAATCCCATCAACATGACCTTAATCAAGGTCAATACCACCAGTAATAAGTCACGTTGATATAATGTGCTCCCCCGCAGGATGTGAGGAGAATGGGTCTTGAAAGTTAGAAAGCTGGATCTTAATCTACCTCCTTAACATGAAGGAAGGAGAGTTAAGAGATAACTGCAGTTGTCTATATAAAAAATACTGACCCTAAGCAAGAAATTGAACCTCTATGTGAATCTATCTGTAAAATGGAAATCATGCGAGTTTACTGTTATCCAGAACTTTTATATGAATAAAGCATAGTGTTAGATATTAGAGTGATCACACAGGTAAACAAATATTTGGTATGCACTTCCTAATTATAAAAACCAAACCAAACCAAACACTTACCAACACTTAAATGAGGTGACCTATTTGAGGGTCGTGTGTGTGTGTGTGTGCGTGCGTGCATATTCATACACATACACTGAGATTGGTGGAGTAGGAGGTCAGAGCAGAAATTAAATAAGAGTAATTTTCCAGGACACCCCCAACTCTGGTTAAATAGAACACTACGCTGTCACAAGACCCCTCTGGTTACAGAGTGTCAACACGCTATATATAAAGCCAGAATTCCCTCATTTATTAGATTGAGAAAGATATATAGCACTATATCTACAGGTTAAAAATAGATGTAATTCCAATGTATCCATTTAAATATTGACCTTTATTCTGTGAGGCCACCTATTGCCTTTTGAAACCTCGGATCCAGTCACATTCTGATAAACTACCTCAGGTAGGTCAAAGCCTTCCTCCAGAAAAATGTATTTCCGTTGACATAAATGTCTTTCTGTTTAGGCCACTTTGCTAATATTACTTCCATTCCTTGATCACAATGTATCCTCATTCTTTCTAGAAATACGTCTTTATGATTTTATCTTTCTATTTTATTATTACTCTAATTGGTTTTTCCAATTTGACAAAAGTCTCTCGTATTTTATTATAAAGTCTTTTCCTTGAGGCTCAGTTTTAATAGATGAACCACAGAGTGAACACTTATTATTAGCCATATGCCAAATGGAGGAATCCTAAAATATACCAGAAAATGTACCTAGGCAACACATACTAATTTTCAAAGAAAGCTGAAGTATAAAGGAATACTTACACTGAGAAATAAAAAAATAATCAAAATAATCACCAATCATCCTAGCAAAGAAAGTCTTTGAAGTCTTCTGCTACTAATTCTCTACTGAACCATCTTTGCTGTCTTCCTTCATTAAAGTTCTGTTTACCAAAAAAAATATAAAAACAAAATACTTTAGATATTCATCATTTCAGGTGGGGCAATATGCCAGAATGCCTATAATGCAGTCAGTAATATTTCAATCAGGAAAGAAACTATTCACGGAATAGGGCTTTTTAATTCTACCTAAAAGGTATTTCTGTCTCTGAATATGTTTTAGAAAAGCACTGGAAACAATTTATCACAATATTACATACTGAGAATCACCGAACAGGTGTGAATGACCTCCATCCTTGATAGAAATAACTAGAAAATAATTTTCGTATTCAGTTGATAATTTACCAGTAGAGGTTTTAAATTTCAGCCATTTTTGTTTCAGAAAAAATAAAGAATTGCTGGGAATGATTTAGGGAAACACAGACAATAAGATTTCCCAAACTGTCTTGATTACACAGTCATAGAAGTACAATTTATTGAGATATTGATTTGTCTGTTGTTTCTGCCGTAATCCCTTCTCCATTCTTTCTCCTGTAAGACAATCAGGCCCCTCTTAGAGAAGTCTGTGTGCAGTAACTCAGTGAAGAGATTATGCTTGGTTGGTGTGTCAGGGATAAGTGGAGAGAACAGAAAGTAAAAACAGAAAGGAAAGGATGAAATAATGCGATAGAACTGAAGAAGATTCCCAAGTCTGAGGAAGAACAGAGTTAGGTGGAGAGTAATATAGGTATCTTGTTGGCCCATCAGGGACAGCCCTGACGAAGTCTCAGGACCAGAAAAGGAGATGGCTACATGCAGAATCTAGGTTAGCTAGTCTCTGGTCTCAAGGCTTTGGCTTTCTGCAAAGATACCCGTGCCAGAATAGAAGCAGAGTTGCTAGACTGTGTGGGACCACAAAGGCTTGGAGAGTAAAGATATTATCAGTAGGATGCACTGTATGTGAAAGAGTGCTCTCCTTGCTTGTTAGTAATCATACCACCCTCATGAATTCTTATGCAATCTGGAGGCTTGGGAATGCCTCAGCCCCCTTCCCTGACTAATAAAGGACGGCGGCATTCCTGAAGCACTGATCTTTGGCAAATAACACTCATGTTCTCTTTACATGTTTTTATAATCACAAATTAAGTTTCCAAGTTTTTCCTAGTTTTTATTCCTCACTGTTTGGTGTATAAACACCTCACATAGTAATCACGGTTCTTTTTAAGCTCCAGATTTCTTCTTATCATCCATAATTTATCAAATTGTTTTCTATTTTTTTAATGGAAGCTGACAATTACAGGCCAGTTTATGTCTTTGCAATGTTGCTTTCTCATCCATTTTAATGTTAGTACTGTTTCTACAAAGGATTCCTTCCTTGAACTGGCACTTCCTGGTTTAAGAAATCAAATCATTTTTGATAAAAGTAATAGTGTTGCTACTTTAAAGAAGAAATTTCTCAGTAGAGGATCTACTGTGGACACAAAAAAAATTAAAAAAATAAAAAGAGAGGGCGAAGGGAATCAAAGCATACCACTATGGAAAATCATCAATTCACAAAGAAAAATAGCAAAAGAAGAAGATAGATACAAGGAAACTACAAAACAGTCAGAAAACAATAAGATGGCATTAGTAAGTTCCTGTCTATCAATAATTAATTTAAATGCACGTTGATTAAATTATTTAATCATAAGGCATAGAGTGGCTGAATGGATAAAATAACAAGATCCAACCATATGCTGCCTATCAGAGATTCTCTTCAACTTTAAGGACACATATAGGCTCAAAGTGAAGGGACAGAAGAAGATATTTTATGCACATGAAAACCAAATGACAGCAGGGTGCTAAACTTATACCAAGCAAAATAAACTATAAGTCAAAAACTGAAACAAGAGACAAAGAAAGTGATTATATAATGATAAGGAGACCAATTCACCAAGATGATACAAAAATTGTAAATGTATATGTACCCAACATCCCAGCACCTAAATATATGAAGCAAAATAGATAATAATAAAACATATACTTGAGAGAGATCAGAGTATAGATCACATCTAAAGCCATTAAGATAAAAGCAGTCACCAAGTGGCGCCTATAAATAGGCAAAGAAAGAATCTGCCATCTGGTCTCTGAGAGCTCAAACAGATAGACGTAAGAGACATGAGGAGACACCAGCAAATGAAACTACCAAAGTAGACAATGAGTCATGAGAGAAGTCTAGGAGACCGTGGTGTTCTACAAGCCATATACAAGGGAGTGTTTTAAGGAGAAGAGCTTATTCATCTATGTGAACTGCTGCTGCTAAATCAGACAAAGACTGAAAATACAACTGAGTCAACCTGGAGGTCACAGAGGACTGTGAAAAGACTAATTTCAGTGGTGTGGTGCTAGCAAAAGCCTGATTAGAATGTGCTGAAAAGAGGACAAGAGAAATTGGAGTGTGTGCTCAAAGTACTGAGAGGTAAAACTCAACTTAGGATTTTTTGCCATTTACGACAAAAACCTGAACACAGGAAAAAGTCAAGGGAACATTCATCATTCAGAAGCGTATATTCACACATAAATATATATATATATAGTTTATATATGTTATACATGAAATATATTTATGCATTATATATGCAATATATTATGTTTTACACGACTGCATGTTATATATACTTATATATATTTATGTAAATTTAGATATTATGTTTGTTTATATAAAAAAATTAATGGAGGAGATTATTTCCTTAAAATAGAAAATTCATTTAGAGTTGTGTTGTACAGAGTCAACAGATAAATGGGGTGATAACTGGCAGAGTACTGAGGGCATGGGAGCTTCTTGTTAATCTGGAAGAAATTGAATCATATTAACATAACCATATTCCCTCGATATGAAAAATATTCTGAGAGTGAAAAATGAATGCTTCCAGGGAGAATTGCAAGCTGTTTACAAACTTAAAATATCTGCTTTGAGTAAATGCCTAAAGACTCTTAGAAATAGCTCTGCTGCTATTTATTTCAGTACATCCTGCATTTCCTTTATTGTAATTTTTATCACACTTAGTGGTTACTGTTTACGTAAATGTCTTTCACTCTAGATTTTAAGTTCTGCAAAAGCAGAAACAAAATTGACCTTGCTTACCAAAGTAGTCTTAGTAAGGGTGCATAGTAGGTGTCTAAAAAATACTTCTGAATGAATAAATAAATGAATACAACAATTGCAGAAATGTGGAAAGTCTGCCTTATACGAGGCTGGAAATAAGTAATTTGATAGCTAAAATATTCAGTATCTCAAGGTTCCAAAATTTATGTGAAATTTAAAATTATTGCACAAAATATGGTGAAAAAAATCATGCAATGAATTCAGAGTGTTGATCAATAGTACAAATAATGAAATTTAAATTTTACTCACTTTTGAAAAGTAAAATTTATAGATGGAAGAATTAATAGATTTTTCTAAGAGAAATAAGTGTGCTTTTTGCAAATTATTTCTTTGTACTATTAAAGAGGTACCTAATCATTGGCCCACTGGTCTATGTTCAGCACTGAGAATCTTGCCCTCTAATATATCAATATATAATAAAAGGACAGCATAGAGAGAGAATAAGGACTCAGATTCCAGAGTCAGGCCACGTGGGGCTAAATTCCAGCGTGTTCATTTGCTAGCTGTGTCTGTGGGCAAGTTGCCCTATCTGTGATCCTTTTCTTCATCTGTTACATGGAATAATACTAGTACTTGCCTCATAATGGGAGCAGTAAGTGACTCAACACCTGTAACTCGCCAAGAATGACTAGCACACAGGAAGCCCCCAGTAATATTAGCTGCTGTTATTTCTAATGATTGTTGGTTCTGCATTTCCTCCCTGCTGCAAAACAGGTGAAACAGATGCCAGGCGCTATTCAGTAATGGAATTATTTGCTCACGTGTCGACCAGATACTCCCAATTTCCAGCTTCCCAGTTGCCATGCAACTAAATTCTCTTCACTCTGTATGAGTGGAAGTGATACGACACATTTCCAGGAAGATAATTTAAAAGAGCAGGGTCCCTGTCCCATTGTCACCTCTTCCCCCTACCTGGAATGGCACTCACCGTAGCAATGATGGGAGTTCTGAGTTAAGCCAGTGTGAAAATTTTCCATCACTGCTGTAACAGAGTACCATATTTTAGTGGTTTAAAACAGCATAAATTTAGCATCTTACAATTCTTAAGGTCAGAAGTCTAAATCAGCCTCAGTGATCTAAACCAAGGTGTCCAAAGGGCTGGGTCCAGATGCTCTAAGGGAGTATCCACTTCCTTGCCTTTTCCAGATTCCGGAGGCAACCTGCTTTCCCTGGTTCTTGGTCCGGGGAAGCTCTTGACTTTAAAGCCAGCAGTGTATCATTCTCAAATGTCTCCTTCAAACTTTCACCTCTGGTTCCATTTTTCACTTCCTTCTGACTCTGCTTCTGTTGTCACATTGCCTTTTTTCACTTTGGCCTTCCCATCTCCCTCTTATAAAGACCTTGGAAATTGTATTAGGTCCACTTGGATAAATCAGGGTAATCCCATCTCAAGATCCTTCATCACAGCTGCAAAGTTCTTTTTGCCACACAAGGTAACATATTCACAGTTTTCAGGGATCAGAATGTAAACATCTTTGGGGGAGAAGTGGGCATTATTTGGCCTGCCACAGCAACCATCAGCCTAAACCCCTGAATGCCCCAATGGAGCAGAGCCACACACCAATCTAAGAACACTCATCATGTACTGCTACTAAAAGGCAAGTTTCTTCACTGGTCACTTTGTCCTGACTGACCACCATCAATCTAACCTACCCTAATACATCCATCTGGCAGTTCTGTAAGCAGTGTCATAGAATATTTAGAATTGTTAATGTGATTAACCACAGCAATTCATAACATTTCTTATGTAGAAGCCATTATTCTATAATAACACAGCATGTACTCTGTGCTAGTTTGTAACTGGTTCTTACTGTCCATTGTCTTTTTTTATAATGAGGACTATTTTTTAAAAGAAAATAACCTTAGAAATTAAATGTAAAGTGAGGCTGTGGCCCTGTGTAAGTGTCAGAATTGATGATCTTGACCCTTGGTTTCCAGATGGATCATTGGAAAAAAAAACAAACCCTGTCAGTTATTCTCTAATTTCATACTGTGCCCTCCATCTGTCAGCCCACTTGCTCTGCTTAGGGGCTACTTATTCTCCCCTCCTCCACAGAGACAAAAATGACAGACAGACAGACAGACAGATATATATATGTTACATGTATGTATTTAGAATGTATATTAGAAGAATTCAAGGACAGGATATAAACAAGGAAAATAAGACATTTATAAACAAGACATTATTAAAATCTAGCTTACCAAGCCTAGGAAACACTAGGAAAAACCAACCAGCCTAATCAACTAGTCCTAAGTTTGGGAGGACAAACACTGAAGGCTTGTTTATTCATTTTACATTTAGGTTAAAATTCAGATCCAAAGGAATTGTGTGAAGTTTAGCTTGAAATCTCCTGAGTTTATAATGAAAGCTCTTAACAAGCATATAGTTGAATAACACAAGAAATGGTATCTGGAGTGACTAAGCCAGTTCCTAGAAGGCAATCAGATTTGTGCTTAAAACCATCTAATTTGGTGCAGTAGCTCAGCGTTTCATTCAAAATTACGAGTTATGTGATGAAATCATTATGTCAAAAGCTTCAAGTCAATTTCCAAAAATATGTATCTCGAATTTTTACTGACAATGAAAAGGGTTAAGACGATAAAACAAGTGAAATAAACTTCCATGGTAGACAGTGGCATTTTTAATTTCCAGCACACTACCCATTACCTGGCACATAGCAAGTTCTCCAGTAGTGTATCCTCAACTAGTGATCTTAACTAATAACTATTTCGTCAAATCCTTGATGTTGACTATGACAATGAATAAATAAATTATAAGGAAGCAGATTAAAGGGTGATATATTTATTCATGTTCTTTACTGTTCAGCAATGTCTGCAGAGTTCTGAACCCGCTTTATGTTCTGCTATTTCATGTCAGACACATGGTTGAACTACAGATGGCAAGAATTACAACGGTTAGAATATGAACACAATTCAAAAACAGAAGATGTGTATTCCTATGTTACCCTCTAGAATGTTATTTTTTTTAACTACTCAAATACAGTACCCTTAGGACTACAGTCTTTACCGCTTTTTCTCCCTTCTTCTAAACATTCCTCCTCTAGTGTCAGTCTTCAGCTCACTCATGCTTAGTAAGTCATTTAAAGTACAAAACCTATTTCACTGAAGAAAGGAAATCTTTAGGGATAAAATATGTTCAGAAAGGAAATATTTTTGTATAAAATATACCCAGACCAAGAGAGTGACAGATTTAGTGCTAGCCAGGCTTTGTTCACTACTGGAATCCGGCAGTGACACTTAGAACAGACAGAGGTTAATGATGGGAGGAGAAGACAATAAGGAAGATAAAGTGTTTGACTGGGAGTTGGTATGTTGATTCAGGTCCAAGGATTCCCATCTGAACTCCATGGGGCTGCAAGCAGAAATCTCTCTTCACCCTGGAATACAATACTTAGCTGCCCAAGTGAAAATGTGCCCTGAAGGTTGATGAAAACTCATGGCTTTGGTGCCCAGAAGATGTGTCAAGATGCGACATCCTTGCCCCAAATTTCAGTGACTGCTTAGAGAACACTAGCTGCGTTGGTAGAAATCAGCAGACCACAGTGAATTTGTTAACTGTGGTCAGGAATTGGAACTAGCGTGGAGAAACGTGGTGGGTCCTATGATAATAGAAATACTCTTCATAAACCAAAAGAGATATACTCGAGGACTCCCAGAAATAAAAGAGCAAGGTTAGAGAAGGGCTCTCCATCAAAGATAGGCAGGCATATTGAGGTCAGAATTGGTGACATATTAGTTAACATTAAATTATTTGGAGATCAAGGATTCAACAGGAGGACGAGCTAGAAAATCTGAGGGAAAATGGTCTTTACTAGAGACTTTTCAGATTGTGGCTTGAGAAAGAAAATAGGCAATGGACATCAGGGAAACTTAGACCTTAGTAGTTGGTAATATGCTACTAAGAAAAGATCAGAAGACTTAAAGCCCTAAAATCCTCAGAATTCAACAACATATGATTCAAATATTATTAGAAAGCTTCACATTGAAAAAAATATAGAAAATAAGAGACAAGAGAACAATTAAAACCTTCTTGATCCCCAGGTAAGTTTCAATCAAGACAATGGGGACTGTAGCTGGGACATTCCATCTGTGATTCTAGCATTTACTGTAGGAAATAAAGAAATGGAGAACACAAAATGTTTTATTGCTTTTGAATGACAGCAGGAACTGCTTTCCCTGCTAGAGATGCTGTATCCTAAACATGTTCTCTATAGTATTTTTTTCTTAGACTAACTGGACTGTACTGAGTCACTCCTCTCTGGATAGCCTAGGATTCAGGGGAACCAGGCGGTGATGGTTTGTATGGTAATAAATGGAATGAGCCTCCTCCATGTTCTGTTACCACGTATGGTTAGAATTTCTGGCACAATATTCATTTAGTCTAGTAAAGTGTGGAATCCAGGAGTTTTGACTTAAAATTCTCCCTATTTCCTTCAGATCTCAAATAGATTTTAAAACATGTTATACTGCATTCACTCTTTCCTGGCCACACATCGTTTTACTGAGTGTAACAGCATCCATTCTTCCACATAGATGTGATGTTCCCCATACCACTTTCTTCAATTAAAATGTTATTAAAATAAGACAATACTTATTTTTAGAGCAGTTTTAGGTTCACAGCAAAGTTGAAAGGAAACTACAGAGAATTCCCGTACGTCCCACATCCCCACACATGCATAGCCTCCCCCACTCTCAACATCTCACTACAGAATAGTGCACTTTTTACAATAGTGAAGCTACACTGACACATCATTATCACCCAAAGTCCATAGTTTACATTAGGATTTACTCTCGGTGTTGTACACTTCATGAGTTTTGACAAGTGTATAATGACATATATCACTATTCTAGTATCATACAGAATAATTTTTCATTGCCCGAAAAGGCCTTTGTACTTTGCTTATTCATCCCTCCCTCCCTGCCAACCTTTGGAAACCACCTGTCTTTTTTACTGTCACCATATTTTTGCCTTTTTCAGAATGACATATGTGGGAAGTCACTATCTTTGTCAGATGAGAAAAGTAATGCATTTGGAGACACATTTTTATTACTTTTGTTTTTGTTATCTCTATTCCCAAAACAAACTTGATTATCAAAAACTGGGGAGATTCAAGGAAATAAGACAAGTACAGACTGGGAGAAAATATTTGTAAAAGACATTATTGAGTAAAGAACTGTTATCCAAAATATACAAAGAACTTTTAAAACTCAACAATAAGGAAATGAGCAACCTAATTTAAAAATGGACAATAGCTCTGAACAGACGCCTCAACAAAGACTCTATACAGATGACAAGTCAAGTTATAAAAAGGTGCTCAACCGTTTATGTCATCAGAGAACTGCAGATGGGGCTGTCGCTGGGAATCACGCAGCACGCAGCCTTTTCAGACTGGCTTCTTTCACTTAGAACTATGCATGTAAGTTTCCTTCATGATTTTTCATGGCTTGGAAACCTATTCCTTTGTAATAGGATAGAATAGCTTATTTCTTCGTCTGGATGTACCAGTTTATTGATCTGTTGGCCTACTGAAGGACATCTTGGTTGCTTCTAAGTTTTAGCAATTATAAACAAAAAAAACCCTGCTATAAACATCCATGTGCAAGTTTTTGTGTAAACATAAGGTATCGACTCCTTTGGGTAAATATCAGAGTACAACTTCTAGACCATATGGTCAGATTACCTTTAGTTTTGTAAGAAACTGCCAAACCGTATTCACAAGTAACCGCATCATTTTGCATTCCTACCGACAGCGAATGAGTGTTCCTGTTGCTCCACATCCTAGTCCGTATCTGGTGTTATCAGTGTTTTGGGTTTTAGTGATTCTGATAGCTATATGGTGGAATCTCATCGTTTTAGTTTACAGCTTTCTAATGACATTTACTGTTGAGCACCTTTTATATATGTTGACTGGTCGTCTGTATAGAGTCTTTGTTGAGACGTCTGTTCAGACCTTTTGTCCATTTTTAAATAAGGTTGTTCATTTCCATACTGTTGAGTTTTGAGAGTTCTTTGTACACGTTGGATAACAGTCTTTTACTCAGTAATGCCTTTTACAAATACTTTCTCCCAGTCTGTACTTGTCTTCTTATTTCCTTGATGCATCTCACCTTTTAATAATCAAGTTTGTTTTGGGAATAGAGACAACAAAAACAAAAATAATAAAAGTGTGTCTCCAAATGCATCACTTTTCTCATCTTACAACAATAGCAACTTTCTACATTTTCTCAAATAGCCTATGTCTGACATAGAATCTGTCAGCTTCTATAAAAGTCCCACCTATTAAATGTCTTTTATTTTAGGTTATCCTCTATCATTTCTTTGGGAAATTTCAGTTTCTTCAAAACCATCTTTTCCCCAAGAAGGGTTATAGTCCAAAGGAAAATGCAAATATTATGTATTTGTTGTTGAACTTAAACGATGCCATGCAGAAGGGCAGAAAGAACAGACTGTGACGTTAGGAGATAAGGACTCATTCTCAACTTTGCACTTCCTAGCAGCAGGATTCTTGGCAAATCACTCAATATATTCACACTCCTATTTCGTTACTCAAATAGGAATTCAAATAACTGCTATGCCGACTTCCAACTGCACTGCACAAACATGTGCCTATCTTAGAAGCTGGAAAGTGCCACAAAATTTTAATTATGATGATTATGAATACATAATAATGTGTCCTTGAAAACATTCTAGGTCAGCTGCCTTTGCGTTACAACCCCTCTCCCCAAAACGTAGGATTTCTTCTGTCATGTTTGCTGGTCTGTGACTGGCAAGCAATTACAGTAAGTAATTCCATTTGAGGAGAAGATAATAAAACGTGATATCGTAACTACCCACAGAGCCTCAAAAGTATTTATGTTTCCTCTAATAACCTGGTGTGATGCTGTTAATCTTGACAAAGGCTGCCTGGCAGGTGCTGGGGAGCTGAATCTTCACATTCTCTTACTATTTGCTGACTCTTCCACAGGGAAGAATCCAAGCTATTAAAATGCAATGGCCCTGCTCTATTTTTAATTACATTTAGTTTATTAGAGGAACAATCAGATGCATAATAAACACTGGGAACAGACTTTTTCCCATTACCTCAGTGAAGGCCTAGAACATTTCATCATTTACAAAATGAGCCATTCCTTCACTTCTCTTCACCAAGAGAAGTGAAAACACAATTTAAGGGAGTTAAGAGAAATGTATCACTTCCAGAGGGACGCAATTCTTCCTTGATGATTTCCCCTCTAATCCAGTTAACCTTTCTGTTCTGAAGCTCATCACCATAAACTTTATGTAAATAAGTAGGTATTTGCCAGGTAAGCACAGGATGGAAACTCTAAACCCCTCTCTTCCACAGCAAGTACAGTCTTTCCATAAAATGAACCATAAATGTGTAATACATAACACTGCCTTTAGAAGGACTCTGCAGATTGTAAGGTGTCAATAAATAAAAATTTCATTTCCAAAGACATTAGGTTGTGTTCCCTGGTTGACCAGATGAATCCAGTTCCTTTCAATACCCAGCATTATAAAAGCTGCTGTTTCATGTGTTATTATGCTCAAGTAGAATTTGAGAATGTCTTTCATTTTATGTATAAAGAAAGGTATACACCATAGAAGAAGAAGAATATATTTCCCACATTTATCAGAAAGTTGTTTTCCAATCCCATTTGTGAACTGAGTCTCTATTTTGGGCAAATGACTATTACCATTGGTCACCTAGAGCAGCTGGAACATGGCAGGGTACAAAATGTAGATTGTCTTTTTTCTCTCTCTGTTTTGAGAGTGGGATGGTGTTACACTTTCCGAACACCATGTAGGACTATTGCAACACTGAGAGCACAGATGCAAACAGGGCAAACAATTAAAGAAAGTATTAGACAACAAACAGACCGAGTAGGAGCGCTTGATTTGAAAACGTCAACCATTGGGGGTTATGCGTTTTTGTTTTGTTAATATCAAATGCTACTCTGATAAACATTTTGGTTCCTCCTTAATCCCCATGAATTTCTATCTAAAAAATAGTCAATGACCCCCCCCCGACCCTCCGATAAGTGGAATCACACTTTACAAAGGGAGAAAAAATTGTTACTTATCATAGGTATAATTCTATTTTTCAACTTTAGAAAAAGTGAAAAATAAGTTATTGTATATACTGAGACTTTTGGTTCGCTTAAAAATGATTTCCTCCAGAATTCCCCAAAGTGTTTTGTTTTTGTTTATCTTCCCCCAATCTTTAAGAATAGAATGACAGCAAATGCTAGGGAAAAGAGGTAACCAGAGAGAAGTATGTAAAAGAATACATTTTCATGTATTTTCATCAGTCAAAATCAATTAATAAATATTTCTTAAGAATGAATTAATACAATCAATGAATATGTATGCAGCACCTTCTTCAGGACATTATGTCACCACTGGAGGTAAAATAGGTAAGAAAATAGAATCTCATTACCTATGGAGCTTATAGACTCATGGAAAAGAAACACAACAGAAACTAATTACATTTTGATGAGTGTTACAAAAGATAAATTAAAAAGGACTATTGAAATTATAAAAGTTTGAGTGAGATGAGTAGGCAGAAAGATTCACCAAGAAAATCATAATTAAAATAAGACTTTAAAAATAAGTAGATATTGCTCATGTGAAGAGAGACGGTGGGAAATGGGCTCCAGATGACTCTGTGTAGATACATGGGGGGATAAAGCACAGGGCATCTTGAGGAGCTGAAAGAAGGCAGTGTGTCTAGGGCCTCCCACTGGATGGCACTCGGTGAGGCTGGAGAAGTAGGCTGCGGCAGGTCACAAAATGCTCTATGGGTCATGTTACGTATTTGAGACTTTAATAAGGACAACGGAAAGCCATTAAAAGACTTTAAGCAGAGGGGTGACTAAATTAAATTTTATAAAGATTACTCTAGGTTCATTACAGGACTTAGAGGAAGGCCAGAGTTATTACACAGGTTCCTGCTAATAAAGAACAGTGAAATCCCCCCACTGTACAGGTATCAGGTGGCAACTTCGTGGAGACATACAAGCCTCAACACTGTAATTTTCTAAGCCATATGCTACATGCACAAAGTAACAGTGGCTTTGACAAGGATGCTGAGTGGAAACGGAGAGAAGCACACAGAATGGAAATTAATTAATGAAACTGGAAAATAAGACTTAGTGACTGTTAGAAGAGGGGTGAAAGAGTGGGAAAATCAAAAATAGTCCAGATTTCACACTGAAGACCTAAGAGACATTCGATCATCCATTAGACCTAGTTTGCAGAAGTTAATGTATTCAGCCCTGTGATTAACACAAAAGAAAATAGACATTTCCTGGCCCTCACAAAATTAGTTAAATGCCTAAATCCAAATTCTAAAAACAAAATATGGACTATTTAAGCCGTAAATGATACAGCGCTGATTTTATGGGTAATACAAACCCTGAATGAGCTGAAGCCGTCAGAAAAGAAACATTATGGAAATTATGTCACTTCAGCTGTGTGCTTTGATGAATGGTTTTAAAATTGAGTGAAGGGGCAGTGGGTAGTTAGATACGCTTCTGTGGAAGAGAAGGAGTTATAAGCATGAGCAGTCTGGACAGATTGTGGATGATCTTGAAAGCCAGAAACAGAGGCGTGGGCTTGGTACAGTGTAGCTATTACGGACTGGTATAGCAGGAAATTAAAGGTTCCTACTGATGGTGGTTAAGTGATAGTCTAGAATTGGCTGGCAGAAGGTCAGACTGAAGGCAGAGAGTGCAGACAGTATGGCTGTAACAGAATTGTAAGCATAAATCAACACTGCTCTGGACCACAGAAATGTTAGTGGAAATCGACAGGAATGGTAATTATTTTAAAAAATATATTGTAAATTATTTCAACTAAAGAGATAAGAATACGGAATTGAGATAATGAGCATCTATGCACCCACTACCCAGCTTTATCAAATCTTACTAGTAGCTTTTGTTTACCCCTACTTTTTTTTTCAAAGAATTTTCAAAGAACATATATAACTGACATTCTTTGTTTGCCTTTCTCAAGAGAGAACTACTATTGCAAATTGAGTTTTATCAATTCTATGAATCTACCTAAATGTTTACCATATATTTAGATATGTATTATAATTTATCTTTTTTACTGGTTTTTATACTTTACACAAATGACAGTATATATACTCTTCTGCAACTTATTCTTTTCACTAAACAATATGTATCTGACATTTAACCATGTCAACAATGTTCGTTCCTTTTAAACACTATAGTTTTGTGCTACAACCATAATATGATTTAATATTTATACTCTTGATAGGCATTTAGGATGTTTTTAGTTTGGGCTACTAAAAACAAAGCCTCAACATTCTTGCACTTCCTTATGCACAAGTTCTTATGCATTTTCTCCTATTATAAAGCTGCCCCTCTCTATCGGCAAGGGATTGGTTCCAGGACCTCCTTGAAAACCAAAATCCACAGATGCTCAAGTCCCGTATATAAAATGGCACAGTATTTTCATATGACCTGCACATTTTCTCCTATATACTTTAAATCATCCCTAGATTATGTAGAATATCTAATACAATGTAAATATTATGTAAATAGTTGCCAATGCACAGCAAATTCAAGTTTTGCTTTTTGGAACTGTGCAAAGTTTTAGTATTTTCAATCTGCAGTTTGTTAAATCTGCTGATGTCAAACTTGTGAACACGGAGGGCTGACTGTACACCAACAAATAGAATTTGATGATTGTATAGTAAAAGCATCTTCATATTTATTATCTATTGCTAGTTTGTTCTCCAAAATTGCATTTTCTATTTTTACCAACTGCATTACATGTGTTAGTAGATTTTCATATCTGTGTCAAAGCTCTGACAACTTAATAGGCACAGAATGGTTTCTAATTCCTTTTTAAGTTTCATTTCCATGATTACAAGAGTATAGATCTAGTTTCCTTGTTGGGCTTCCCTCTTTGGAAATTGTTCATGTGTTTTGTGTATTTTGTTTGTGTTGTTTGTGTTCTTATTGAGTTTTAGGAATCTTTTATAACCAATAGTTTTATAGTTATGTGTGTTGCAAAAATTACTGAGTCCAAAGTTTTTTTTTTTTTAGCCTTTATAGTACCTTTTGTGGAGTATGTTAAAAAAATGATCAAATGTATATGTATTTCCTTTATTGTCTGCACTTTTCTTTATCTTATTTAAGAAGTCTTGTTTTACTTAGAGGTCTTAAATTAAATTTAGCTGTACACATTTAGAACCTTAATCTACTTAAAAATCTACTTGGTATGTGGTGTGAGGAAGACATCTGATTTTATTTTTCCATTTCCTTGTCACTATATATAAAGCAATTTGTTATTTCCCTCCTCTGTTTTTGTAATGCCAACTATGTTATATATAAAACCATCTTATATGTATTAGTCTCTTTGCAGATCCCTTATTTTGTGCTATTAGTGTATTTTTGCTAATTCCACCATTCTAAATACTATGGTTCTAGAGTAATTCTATGCATCTGGTAGACCAAGCTCTTCCCATGTACCTCATGAAAATTACTGTGTCTATTCTGCTTCCTCTTAAATATGAATTTTGTGGATGACATTTCTAATTTTACCAAAAAAAAACCTGTTGGTAATGGCAATTACATTGAATGTATATATTAATTTGAAGAAAACTGGTATTTTAGTATTAATGATATTTTCCCACCCATGCACAGGTACCAATTTTTCCATTTATGTACAATCAGAACTCTGGTTCCACATCAGCAGATTCAACCAAACACAGATCAAAAATGTTTTGGGGAATAAACTTTCAGAAAGTTCCAAAAAGCAAAACTTGAATTTGCCATGTGCTGGCAACTATTTACATAGCATTTACATTATATTAGGTATACTGAGTAATCTAGAGATGATTTAATGTATATGGAAGGATGTATGTACGTTATTTGCAAATACTATGTCATTTTATGTAAGAGACTTGAGCCTCCATGGATTTTGGTGTCCATGGGGGTCCTGGAATCAATCCCCCGTAGATACCAAGTAACGGTTGTATGTCTCTTATATCCTCCACCATTATCTTGTAATTTTATCCCCACAGGTTTGAACATTTTTGGTCAGGATTATTCCTGGGAAACATTGCTTGTATTGTCATTATGAACTGAAGTTTTACCCCCTATATTTTCTAATTAGTTTTGATTCTGGCATACAGGATTTGGGTATACTGATTTTGATCTTAAAATCTATGAACATTGTGGTGCAGGTGTCATTTTGGAGTAGGGTTCCTTCTGGATATATGCCCAGGAGCAGGATTCCTGGGTCATATGGTAAGTCTATTCCTAGTCTTTTGAGGAATCTCCATACTGTTTTCCACAGTAGCTGTACCAAATTGCATTCCCATCAGCAGTGTAGAAGGGTTCCCTTTTCTCCACAGCCTCTCCAGCATTTGTCATTTGTGGATTTTTGAAGGATGGCCATTCTCATAACAGCACTATTTACAATAGCCAAGATATGGAAACAGACTAAATGTCCATCAACAAATGACTGGATAAAGAAGATGTGGTATATTTATACAATGGAATACTACTCAGCCATAAAAACCAACAACATAATGCCATTTGCAGCAACATGGATGCTCCTGGAGAATGTCTTTCTAAGTGAAGTAAGCCAGAAAGAGAAAGAAAAATACCATATGAGATCACCCATTTGTGGAATATAAAAACGAACAAACAAAAGATAAATAAAAAACAGACACAGACTCATAGACATAGAATACAAACTTGTGGTTGCCAAGGGGGCGGGGGGTGGGAAGGGACAGACTGGGATTTCAAAATGTAGAATAGATAAACAAGATTATTCTGTATAGCACAGGGAAATATATACAAGATCTTATGATAGCTCACAGAGAAAAAAATGTGACAATGAATATATATATGTTCTTGTATAACTGAAAAATTGTGCTCTACACTGGAATTTGACACAACATTGTAAAATGATTATAAATCAATAAAAGATGTTAAAAAAAATCTAAATCCTAAAAATTTAGTAGAGAGCATCAGCTCTCTAATAAATTCAAAGAGTGTGAAGAGTTTTGGATATTTTATTAAAAATAACATTATCTGCAAATAAAAAGTTTTAGCTCTTTTTTCCAACTCTTTTTCTGGACATATTTCATATTTTGAATATAATAATTCCTATATTTAACAGTTCATTTTAATGTTTATTTTATTGTGGTTACTGATAAATTGGAATTATTTCCAGTATCTCACTTTGTGTTATTATTTTTTATTTATCTTTGCTTCTTTTAGTATTGTTCTTTTCTCCATCTGTGGTAGGCAGACCCTAAGATGATCCCTGATGATTCTGTGTTTTGTATTTATGTCTTTATGAATTCACTTCTCCTTGATTCTCTGCTAATGAAAAGAAGACAAAAGGAGTAATGTACATCACTTCCAAGATTAGATTATGTAAAAAGACTATGGTTTCTGTCTTGGAAGTACTCTCTCATTCCTTTTTGGAACATTCACCTTTGGGAAGCCAGCTGCCGTGTCATGAGGCAGTCCTGTGCAGAGGCCCAGGTGAATACACTTAAAAGCAGATCTTATGGTTATGGGGGGAAGGGGGTGGGAAGGGATAAATCTGGGAGTTTGAGATTTGCAAATGATAACCACTATATATAAAAACAGATTAAAAAACAAATTTCTTCTGCATAGCACAGGGAACTATATTCAATATATTGTAATAGCCTTTAATGAAAAAGAATGTGTGTGTGTGTGTATATATATATATATATATACACATATATAAACATGCAGGACTGGGACATTATGCTGTATACTGGAAATTGACACATTGTAACTGACAGCCATGTGAGTGAACTTAGAAGCAGATAAGAATCCTCAAAGATGTGGTCAGACAAAGAAGTGGAGACTACTGGCATAAAAATAGTTGAAATAATAATGATCTTTGGATGTGGACGGGGCAGGAAGGAAAAGGATGACCTAATATTTCAGACAGATTTGGAACTAGACTCTTTGGAGAGAATGGGAGATACCAAGCAAGCAAGAATAATAAAGTCACTCCACACTTGAAAGAAGGTTTAAAAGTGGGAAAGCAGATGAGGTATAGAGATGCAACATAAAGGTGTTTAAGAATTTAAAACCAAGAGAAAGTATCTTGCTGTGGAGACTAAGAGAAAAGCTGTGTGATGTGAAATGCGGTATGGATCAAAAAGTTGAAATAGTCAAAATTATTTAGCTCTTTAAACCAAAGCCTTCATGCCAAAGCAGGAAACCTATTGAAATGCCTCTTCTAGTTTTGAGTTTTGTGATACCAAAAAGCAACAAATGCTGTGCTGATTTTTTCCCTTACTTTTTAAACCCAAATCATTTCCACAGGTTTTTAAAGTAATTTAAGGGTGTTTAAGAATAATATTATACTTATTCTTAATAATTATATTCTTAATTTGTTTTTTAGAAAAAGTTCTGTGGAGAATTAGGAAATATAAAAGGTGTGGGAAAGGTGTGGGTGTGTTTGTACACACAGAACTTTTTGAAGAAAAGATTTGTTCTTTTTGAAAGGAATTATAATAAACCAAATAATTATTTCTTGAAACAACACTGCAATCTAATGAGATGTTTCATTGCTGCTAAAGTCAGCTTTCAAAGAATGGTGGTACAGAAAAATAGTACATTTCTAAATTAGAATTTTGTATGAAACATTTTAAAACAATCAATTATTTTAATTAAAATTTTCAGTTCTCATTTAAACATAAGTTTTCATAAACAAATGCAATGTTTTGCTTTATTGGTATTCTTTTTTAATTTAGCCCATCCACTATTTCTTTGTTAGGTTTGAATTCAGTCAATAGGCTTTTTCAGTTTGTTTTTATTTTTTGTTTTTTAAAATAATAGCACAAGTTCTCATAGCATAACTCCTTTCTTACAATGAAAAATATATTATTCTTCAAAATAGAAAAATAACATTTTAGTTCATAAATTTCATCATTATCTTTCATTTTAATTAACCATCTCTTGGGTGTGTGGGTCTGTGTGTGTCTAAACCTTTTACATTATTTCCATTTCCCAAGAAGATCATGCTATACCATCTAAGCAAAACAGACTAGCACCTGTCACGTTGACTGTGACGGTTTTTAGCTTCGTAGCAGAATAAACAATACAACGTGCGAAGTTCGCCTGACAACTCCCTCATAGCAAAAGTAATTGTGTTGACTCTGAACCACCTGGAGTGGAATATCCCTGACAAAAAGCTGACATTTTGCATGTTCTTGGGTAAGTCAAACAACCTTCTGTATTCACAGGATATTAGTAATTTTTAATATAGCATAAAATCGTTAACAGTAGTAACAGTCTTGCCATTTTTGCAATTTTCATTTTTAATTGGATATGTGTAATATGGTAGATTATGTGATGTGCTGTGCTCTTTTATCTCAAAATATTTCCTTCCCTGTAACTTATTCATCTTATAATCTTTATGAAAGGGCCCAGCATTATATGTACAAATAAGGAGTAACAGATAAACCATTCCTTTAGCTGGATAACATTAATAAAATTGGCTTTGAATATAATAGTTCCATAAGCATAAGAATTCATGTTTGTTTTACTTATTGATGTGTCCCCCAAAATCTAAAATAATCACTGGCAAGATGCTTGAAGTATTTACTGAGTGAATTATTGAATGGAAGACAGTTGACTAACTGCTGGTGCTAAGTTTGTTATTTCTCTGAGATCTACAATCATCACTCAAAGTCTACATTATTGAATGTGTTTAAGTGGGATCTCAAAACTGCATTCAAACTCTCTAAAACTCCAGCTATTAACACTGACTTGACAGTGTAGCCTATCTGTGTCTAACACTATGAAAATTGGTAACATTTATGTTGTGAGGGTGAAACTGTATTGCCATTTGTTATACAGGGAAAACGGTGACCTCTAGAACCCCAAAAGAAGACTTCCAGCATCACAGTTCAGCATAATGGTAAGAATTCTTCATTGTTTGCCTCCACTGGGACTCCTTGGGTAGGCAGGGATATTTTAAATTGTGGATTTATAATCACTTAGCCAAAGGCAAGCGCAGAAAATGTGTTAATTTACTATGAAATTTGACCTAGATCATTTGTGTTTAAATATGTAAAATGAAGATGCTGACTTACATGGAGTTTTGTAAGCTATAAAAATTCTCACTTAACCATTTCAGAGATAAAGCAGTTTCAGGGGGTTTTAATTTACACATCCAAACTAAAATGTAAAACTTTGCATTACTAAATTAAAATGTAAACATTTTTAAATACAAAGGAACTCACGTATACTTAGCGTTTACCATATGTGCAGCACTCTGTTCTTAATGATATCTATCATCTTACCTATTTATCTATTTATCCATATTTAGAGAGAGAGAGACAGACAGACAGACAGACAGACAGACACAGAGATAGGGAAGGATCCTACTTAGAGAGAGAGAGACAGACAGACAGACACAGAGATAGGGAAGGATCCTACTTAAGTGTGTTTTCCAAAGGTTGAAACAGTTTTCCTCTGGTCACTTGCTGATCTAAGAAGGAGTAAGCATTCAGAGATGAAATGAAAATCGTACCTGTTCACTCACAAACAATTCACTGACTGTGACAGGCAGTGACTATAGAATTACATGCATTTCTGATTGTTTATTTACTCAATCAAAGGTCCGAACACTTTAGAAAAGGCAAACATAGCAGTACCTTGGAACAAGGACTCAAAGTAATCAAAATTTAATGAAACTTTAGAGAAGTCATCAATTTGACCACAGACTAAAATGAAATTCAATGACCACAAAGACAGAGAAGATGGAGGAAAGAGAAAGCCTGGAAATGGGAAGAAGCAAAACTCCGTGAGCCTAATCAAACACGAGTCCCAGATGTGGGTAATCAACTTACCCTAATCAGGATGGAATTGCACTGCACAGGACAGCGGTTACAACTGCCAGTGTGGCGCATTGGGGCTGGATTCTCCCCAGAGCACAGGTTTCGTTTCATCTGATGCTAATACCCCTTTCAGAGTCCAAAGAAGGTGCTTCCTGGAGAATGAGCCCTTTCAATAACTATCCATAAGTAGTGGGCACAGACCTGGCAGAATCTGCTTATACTTTCTGAGACTCGATTTAGTTACAGACAACTATATGTCTCCCTTTTAAGAGTTTGATGTTTAAACTCACTTTTCATTATGCTTGAACATGAGAATTTTCATTGTGATTACACTGAATAAATGTATATGCATAAAGTAAATATATTATTAACAAATACCAGTTATTTAAAGTAAACAACTTTTTCCTTAAAAAAGATTTTTAAGCAAGAAAATTTAAGGTAGTACTGTGTTGTCCTCAGTGCAGATATGGACAAGTGCAACTACTGACAAACATTGCTTAGTTAACAATGATCATAAGTTATTAGCCTCAACAGTTCTGCAAAAAAGGAAACATTATTATGTAGCAGGGCCAGCAGAATAGGGACCAACTTTCCTGAGATTCCACCAGAAGATCCTATGACACAATAATTTCACTCATAAGAATCTATCTCAAGGAATATCAGTGAAGCAAAAAAATGTGTATGGATAAACATTCTAATGTTGTTTGTAGTAGAAAAAAATGGAGACTAAATAGATTTCCTCTAAACAAAAGAAATGTGATAAAAAATCAGTTATTGCACATTCACATTATGGATGCAGCCACAAAAAATGAAGTTTTCAAAAACCATTAATGATGGGAAAATGTACCATAAGATTAAGGGAAAAGTTCATTATTCAAAATGCAATATAGGGTATAACATCAATGTTATAAAAATATATATGTATATGTAATAAAATGTAATGTGTATGTAATATAAACCTTAATTTTTTGAAAATGTGATGCTATATTTTTCTAGGAAATCCACTTGAGTGAGTGCTTTATTTTCATGAATGTAAAACAAGTCCCCAGTCATTACGTTGGAGAAATGTGTGAAGACAATGTTTACCTGACTGGGAATAGGAATATTTACACTAAGAACATAATGTAAATTATGTGCATTTTTTAGCACTTTTGTCTCTAAATGCTTGTTTTACCTCCTTGGTAAAAGAGTTCTTTGCTCTTTAAAGATTTAGAATACTCAGTGTCTGGGTATTCTATTTATTCTCCTGGAGTTAAATGTGTCTGTGTGGGTATGTGTGTGTTGTGTGTGTGTATGTGGATATATGTGTACATATCTTTGTTTAAACAGTTGCTCACAGAAAATTTGAAATTGATATTGTGAAAACCAGAGGAAGGAGATAAAGAGATGCAGGACTAACTATACCATGTGGAAGGTAAAACTAACTAAAAAATTTACATGAGGTGCTGGGCTCTACAAATATTCAGCTTTTATCTAAGACTACGTATCTCAACGTATACTGGTGTTAGAATGTTTTGATTGTCTTATCTGGTCAGAGAACTGAGACCCAACTACGTCTACAAGAGGCGTTCCTCTTAAAGAGGAACTATATTTATACTGTAGATCGTTTCAGGAAATGGCAAGTCCTGGTATAAGAAGCCAGAGTTGTGGAGATAAACCTCAAGCCATGAAAAGGAGTCTCCTCTGCTTTGAGAGATTTTTTCCTGGCTTTGGACAGACACGCAGAGGAACAATTTTACTAAAAGAAGGAGGCTTGCACTCTGGCCTGGAAAAGAATGCTACTAAAAGAAATACAATTCAGAATCTATAGAAATACATCCTAATAAGTTAAACAAAAATACTTAACAGAGAGCAGATTATAGTCACAACTGTTTTATATTTAAAATCGCCCCGTATCTCAAACCCTGTTCCATGTTTCATAAACACAGTTCTTTTACCAGTATGACTACCAAGTTCTGTATCAAGAAGGATCATTGCTAAAAGCAGAGATTCAAAAGCTGATGAGGGGGAAAGGGCATGTATTATTTCCCCTACTCAGCAGAGCGGAAATCTAAAATAAATAATGGTCAAAGTACCCTAGCGGGGGTTTAAGCCCCCACAAGTGATGCATTTTCCCCTAGATGGGATGGGACTTGAGAATCTCTGCCTTTGTTTTTCCTGTGTTCCAAAATAACCAACCACACCACTAATTTTTCTTTTTCGCCTTGCCGCACTTACAGCCAGGAATAACTTTATAATTCCGCCTTGAAAATAATTGTATCTTCCTAAATAGAATCTGTGTATTTTTTGCTCTGATTCTTTATCTACTGACATAAAATTTTCCTAACTTTCTTCATAAAGTCTCTCCTCATGTACTAATCAAAACATCCTGCCACAGGGAAGAACAAAGAGAGATCTACTCAGATCGGCCATGTTAATGAAAAGGCTTTGTATTCCCTAGTCTGATTCTGCTTTGGTATCTTTCACAAATGAGTTAAAGGGCAATAAAATGTCAAAAGAAAGGAGGACAAATACTTTCCAGGATTAACGGCTGTTTCACCTCCCTCCAGACGTGCATCTTTTTTAGGAAGACAGGAGGAATACCCTGGCTGAGGACTTCAGAGAAACTAAGCAAACATCAGGGTTGCTTTCATGGGTCCTCATTACAAATTAGTAATTAACGTACTGGAGAAGGCCCTCATCCCAGCAATTTCTATGGCTTTAGATTCCTAAGACTACTGCTCTAAGTGACTTACGAAAAATACCCAAGACTTTCCCCTAATATTGAAGCAAGCTTAATTTACAACATCTCTCTAATTAAGTATCAGCATTTCAAAAGCAAAGTTGAAAGGGGACAGGTACATCTCCCAATCCTAAAAGCTCCCCATAGAGGTCCATTTTTTTGCATGTGTCTATTCATACAGCAAATATACATCAATCACCTATGCCACGTCAGGTACTGGGTCTTCAGTGGTTGACAAGCGAGACGAGGTTTATATTCTAGTGTTGAGCACCTTCCAGTGGAATAAATTAAAAAATAAAAATAAACAAACAAATAACAGATAAAGGCAGACTGGAGGAGGGGCCCTGGAGGACATAAACTGGATGAAGTGGCCGGGATGGAGATGAGCAGGGGGACGTGGAGGACCAGTCCAGCTGCTCTAAGGCGATGACCTTCATGATCAAGTGCAGGAGGGTGGGGGGTGGAAGTGTCCAGGAGGAAAGAATTTGGAGTGGGATCATTTGGGGATGAATAAGTTATTCTTTTGAATATTATACTTTAAAATGTGCCTAAACATTACACCCTAAATTCATCTACATATATGGGTTTAATCGGTGCATTTTCAAAGCCACTCTCTCTGACGACTTTCAGGAGAGATCCTACAGGTTAACGGGAGCATAAAGGAGTAATTTAGGATATTTTACAGGCCTATATCCACCTCCATCCTCACAGAAGGTCCCAAATCAATGTGATATGTGTTTTTCTTCAGTCTTCAAAAAGGAGATCGCCAGATCTTTAAAATCAGAGTTAAGCAGATGTTTCCCGAATTGGGTCTGTATCACAGGGACATCCTGGTGTCCCTAGAGCAGTTGTTTTCTGTTTATAAGGTGCCTAAGAATGTCCTGATATGCCTGTAAAAGATTGAAGTCCTGGATCCAACTCCTACAGATGTGAATTTCTTGAGTTTCAGTGTGGGGTCCCAGAAATTGCCTTCTTAGGTGACTCTGATACTGATAGTCTAAGAATCATACCTTTGACAAAGGTTTAATTTCCAGAATATATAAATAGCTCATACAACTTAATAACAAAAGAACAACCGAATCCAAAAATGGGCAGAAGACCTAAACAAGGAATTCTCCAATGAAGACATACAATGGCCAATAGGCACATGAAAAAAAATGCTCAATATTGCTAATTATCAGAGAAATGAAAACCAAAACTACAATGAGGTATCACCTCACACCAGTCAGAATGGACATTGTTAAAAAGCTCACAAACTATAAGTGCTGGAGAGGGTGTGGAGAAAACGGAACCCTCCTACACTGCTGGTGGGAATATAATTTGGTGCAGCCATATGGAAAACAGTATAGAAATTCCTCAAAAAACTAAAAATTGACTTATCATATGATCCAGCAATCCCATTCCTGGGCATATATCTGGAGGGAACTCTAATTCGAAAAGATACATGCACCCCAATGTTCATAGCAGCACTATTTACAATAGCCAAGACATGGAAGCAACCTAAATGTCCATTGACAGATGATTGGACAAAGAAGCTGTGGTATATTTATACAATGGAATACTACTCAGCCATAAAAATAATAAAATAATGCCATTTGCAGCAACATGGACGGACCTGGAAATCGTCATTCTGAGTGAAGTAAGCCAGAAAGAGAAAGAAAAACACCACATGATATCACCCTATATGTGGAATCTAAAAGAGAAAAAAGAAAAAAGGACAATAATGAATGCACCTACAAAACAGAAACAGACTTGCAAACATAGTAAACAATCTTATGGTTACTAGGGGAAAAAGGGTGGGAAGGGATAAATTTGGGGGTTTGAGATTTGCGTTAACCACTATATACAAAAATAGATAAACACACAAATTTCTTTTGTATAGCACAGGGAACTATATTCAATATTTTATAATAATCTTTAATGAAATAGAATATGAAAACAAATATATGTATATTTATATGCATGACTGGGATATTATGCTGTATACCAGAAGTTGACATATTGTAACTGACTCTACTTTAATTTAAAAAAAAAAAAAGAATTATACCTTGAGAAAAACTAGTCAAAATTTTTCTCCTTGGCATATGGTCTGGACTTTGCCTAAGACTTGACATCATTGGTAGGTTAGGCTAAAACTGAGATTGATGGCACAGACCACTTGATCCTGTCCTGTCCCAAAGCCACTGCTAATGCACAGATACCTTTGTGTGTGTTAGAAAAACTTTCTCCCATGTAGGTAGGGATTTCAAGAAAGGCTCCTTTCCTCCAGGAGAGAGAACTCTGAACCAGGGTGCACTGGCTGGGTAGAGAATGGACTGGATTTCAGCCATACTGACCCTCTGGACTGGGTTGGGCTTTTCATCAAAGGTTGCCCAGACATAGGCTGCAGTCCTGCCATAATCCCAGAGCACATAAATCAAAAGCAAAATGTGCATCAGAACCAGGAGTACTGAATTATTTCATAATTAAAATGAAATTAATCTTAAAGACTCTTGCCTTGTTGTCTTTCTCCTATTGTTGGGCCCACAGCTAGTTTTACTGGTTTTGTGTTGCCAATTGTGTGTTGAAGTTTTATTTGGCAGTATAATTTATAAACTAGGAGATATAAATGTTAGAGAGATTCTGTATATTCTAGTTGTTTTACTAACTTGAATCTAAGAAATTCTCAGCTCTTTGTTAATATCTTTTGCAGGTCCTTTCTCCACCAGCCAAATTTAAATTCTGTAGGATTCGGTCCAAATCCCTTTTCTCTTACCTCTCTACATTTTTCCCTGGATAACCTATCTATTCCTAGGACTACAGTCACTATCACTATCTAATGATCTAAAAGATTTATAACTTAGAATCTGGTGTGAATTCTAGACCTCAGAGATGTTTGCATTTGAATGTATCAAGACCAGCGTGTCCAAAAGTGAATTACTGATCCATCTCTTTCCAAATTGTACCTGTTTCAATCTACCTGCCCAATCAAAGTCAAAATCTGGGCCATATTCTTGACTCTTTCCCTCCTGTTGCTCTCTACATCCTAGTCTAAGGTCTAAACAGTAAAGGAGAAATAATGTATGCATTTAGCAACAAAGGAAATCTGATGCAAGGAATTGGTTTCATAGATGACAGAAGAGCTGAAAGCTAAACAGAAATTGGTCATGCAACCCTAAAATTAGTAAAAGAGCCAAGGGAGAATATGGTGTTACTGGGGACTAGAGGCTAGGAGCGTCTGGCAGAAGCTGGAACAAAAGCAAACTAATCAGGAGTGAGCTGGAGCAATGGGTCAAATGCCACACCTACAGAAATGCTCTTCCTTTCAACTTCCAACTTCCAACCAGTGATTTGTGTCAGTGGAAGCCACATACATCAGTGAAACATAGTCTGAAGTGCAGAACGGAAAAGGAGAGGGATGAACAATGGATTTGCAGGCACAATCCTCAGTCTAAACAAATATTGCTAAAATCTATCACTCTCATCCAAGCCATCTGGAATATGCCTGCAGGCTTCTAACATGTCCCTGTCCAATTTGCACTTCCTACAGAAGCCAGATCTCTCTCAAATATAAAGTGGATGTATTTCAAATGCAATTGTTCACCTTCATGCCTTCCTTGCCTGCTTAAAGCACATCAATGACTTCCTCTTGTACTTCAAGTTACAAACACCTAACCATGACTCATAAGACTCCCTCATCTAGGTCCTGCTCATCTTTCCAAACTCATCTCTGACCACTATCCATCTCACCCAGTCCATTCCAGAGATGCTAGCCTCTTTTAGCTTCTGGAACACACCGAGCTCTTTTCATCCTTAAAGCCTTAGAATCCTGCTTGTTATTGAATGGCTGCCCCTTCTCATCCTCCAAAGCTGCTACAGTGCTGCTGCCTTAGGTGGCCTGCCCGGGTAACTACATCTAAGGAGCGTCTGTCCCACCAAAGATCCTGTTACCAACACAGCTTTTTTCTCAGTTTATACTCTTGTGTTTCTTTATTTGTTCCCATCTTCCACCATTAAACTACAGGTACCATAAGATAAAGAACCCAAACTATGTCAAGTTCCATTATATACTCAGAATATAGCAGACTATTCATTACATTATCAGCATTCAACATGACTATTGAGTAAAGGAGTGAGTGTATGAATCCAGAGAGGACTTGAAGATTAGTTGGAAACTATATTAATTACGAGGAAGTACAAACATAAAAGAAAAAGTCTGCACAGATGTCTAGTATTTTTTCTAAATAATTATTATACAACATGGCAGTTATAGTACTAAAGATACTGATTAAGTGTATCATAAATACTATGGAAGACAAAGTTAGAGAAATCCAGTAATCACATGTACCTTTAGCGGTATAATGAGTCATGGTGGGGTTTTTTGTTTTTTGTTTCTTACTTTCAATAGAGCAGTGTTTCTGAAGATTCTGACTCAGTAAGTCTGAAGTGGGTCTGAGATTCTGTATTTTTAATAAGCTTCCAGGTGATTCCCAAGCTACTGGTCCAGGGACCATATTTTTTATAGCAAGAAAGCCATTGAGTTGATGAACTGGATTTACATGAATGTTTTCCGATGTCCACACTTCTCAGCTTCTCTGCATTCTGAGCTGGAAAGTAGAAAGAAGCTACAAAATCAATAAGATGTAATGTTCAATTAGTCTAATCAGTCTCTTGGTCACATTTTGTTCATCTGAAATTATGTTCTCAACCTCTGTTTACTTTACAACAGCATTTCCTACCAGACTTTGTAGTTCAAATTTTCAACATTAAAGTATTAACTAACTCATGTTTGAGAACTAACAATTAATTTACAAATCAATAAGGGTAACCTTCATTTGTGTAGTGCTTTCCAGCTTACACAGAACTTTCAGGTACATTATTGTGTTTAATCCTCACTGCAATCTAAGATGTAGCCAAGGCAAGAAGAATTAACCTTATACTATACAAAAAGAAGTTGATGTACAGAGATGTTAACTGTGATAATAATCAGTAATATGTTCATAACTCCAAGTTTATAAATTACTTTACTATGCATTAGCTAATTTGATTTGCATAATGACCCTCAAAATCAGATAAATATCTGTGCTTGGTTATCAGTCACATGCAGCTACATTTTTTTTACATCAGTTTTATTGTATCTGTCTCCTTGGCTATCTTTAAAGAATACAGACTATGGGAATCTGAAAATTTGGATTTGAATCCTTGCTCTATTACTCATTCCTCGTGAGACCTTGTGCAAGTGACTTCACTACTTTGAGGCTCTGTGATCTTAACTGTAAATTGGAAGGAAAAACAACTTGTATCAGAGAAACCACATTCCTCTCTCCCCAGGTTTCCACTCAGGTGATATCCACTCTATTCCTTGGAAAGGAATGGTTTTGAAGGAACAACTTGGAAGTATCTGTTTCTATACCCCTTATATTATACCGCCTTCCTGAAGGATGTAGAAATTGATTTATCTGATTAGAGAGATAGGAGAGCTCTGACACCATTGATCACATCTTTCTATTGGGAAGGGTTAAGTTATTAAAGTGATTATTCCCATCTGTTGTCAATGGTGTCTTGTGTGCAGAACTAAAGCATTCTTTTCCCATATTCATGTGTTAATGGCGCTGATCAGGTCTGAAGGTTTTTTTCTAGAAGCAAGTTCGGAAGCCCCAATAAGTCAAAATTCTGAATCTGAAGGTTCTCTGAGTTCAAAGTTATAGGAGAGACTGAGATTATTTCATGTGGCTGAAAAGGCATCTTTTCTGAGAATTTTATCTACCTCTAGGTAGGAAATGCATCTTAATTCAGGGGGGAAAGTACTGTGCCAGGGGGTCTATTTGTAGTTACATTATCCATTCCTGCTTTCCAACTGACAACCTGGTATTTTAATCCCCCTTAGACACCTATGTCTACTTCTCAATTGGTTTAGTGCTTTGAAAGGAGATAGGGTATAATTATTTATCCTTTTTCAGAGAAAACCCAACTACAACTTTGAGAAGCTCTTATAAGGAGAGATACACTGTGTTTCATTATACATACCACCCAATTAATGGAGCTACTATTAATATTCTAATCTTAACTGGCTCATTTTAACGGGAACCACATTCGTTTCTCCCTAGGTTTCCAAAAAGGTGATATGCACTCTACTCTCTAAAAAGGAATAGTTTTGAAGGAACAACTTATAATTATCTGTTTCTATACCCCTTATGTTATATCACCTTCCTATATTGATTTATCTAATTGGAGAGATAGGATAGGCTCTGACACCATTGATCACATCTTTAAATGTCTCTTCCCTTATAAATGATAAATTTGCATGCCAACACAAACAAGTGAACAGGGACAAAATAAGGAAAGTGAGACTATATGAGTGGTACTTCATCATTTATGAAGACATGAGTACTGATTCTTAATTTTAGTTTAACAAATCAACTGAACAAATTCTTGAATATTATCTCCAGCTTTTTTGAAAAGTTTAGGATTGAGAAGCTTAAACAAGTGATTCCCTCAACTCCATATACTTGATAAGTGTCAGGGCTAAGAAATAAAGCAATGATTTTTTTTTTTATTTATAAGTGTACTTTTTCCATTTGTGATTCATTGCATCTTATTTGCAATTATATCATTGTTTCCATTGATAGGAAAAATAACCAGAGTATAATAATACACAAAACAAAAACATATATACTCCCCAGTATTGTGCATTGAAATTTTACTATTCATTGACTATCATTTGTAGGCACCATGAATTTTTTGTTTACTATGTATGTAGTTAATTTTTAAATGTCTCTTACCTTATAAATTACAATTGAACTTTACTATTTACTACAACAACTATGGGCAATATTTGCATTTAATAAATTTCACCCTGAGTCAGAGGTTAAAAAAAAGAAAAAAATAGCAGTGAGGATTATAACTTAGGCTCAGGCCCAGAAAATTAGTAATCTTATAAAACATCCCTCATGTGAGGGCCATCTGCTTTTGAGGAAAAGGAAAAGGAAAAAGAAAAAGAAACAAAACAAAACAAAACAATGGAATGGATGATGTGGGGCCATTAGCACTGATAAATATCCCTGGAGAAGTGACCAAACACCCACCAGGACAGGATTGAGTCAGGGTCATAATAAGGCAAGAACGGTTGTACTAAATCAGAAACATCACTGATATCACACAACTTAAAAATATTCTGTTCTTAAAAATATATATACCTAAACCGTTAAGAGGGGAAAGGACCAAATATCTTTCCTCACTAAAGTTTAGAGCAAGAACCAGAGCTTTCTTCCACTCAGAATTTAGGAGATGTGCTAAATCCTCAATGCATCTATCTGAGGTGGTTCCTGGATGTGAACAAATAGGAGGGACAAATAACCCCACGTAGTATTACGATTACTTTCCAAAGCACTCTACTGAACTGCCCCATGATAAGGTTAATACATATCCTGTTTAGTTCCCATTTTAATCAGTTTATTGAAATTTTTCAAATGTATGTTAAGTCTTCACAGGATAAATAAAAACGAGTAAGACACTATACTAATTCTCAAGGACACTCACATTTCAAGATGGGAGTTGGACACTACAGCAATTTACTGCGGTCTAAATAATGATAGCATAATAGGGGTATATATAAAGCATGATGGACTCAACAAGCATGATGGAAACACAAAGCTAAAACAACATAAACAAAATTAAATGAACACAGTTCTCAAAAGCTAGACTTTCTCTGGATTACCCACTGAATCACACAGTCTCATTCTCAAAAAAGTTCAAATCACAAAATCCAGTGCTATGACCTAAATCTGCTTGAGGGTTGGAGAGTTTCCTGGAGCACCTAACACACAGCGAATCACCGTCAGAGTCTACTCAGTGCTTGGCTATTGCTGATAATGATGTCTCCAATAGGTCATTTATAGTTCAAATGCTTATAATTGCAGATCACTGATTATCAGAAACTGATTAAGTGAATGTTCACAATGATTTACAGAAAAGGTAGCACATAAATAAGAAACGTAAGGAAGAGAAACCTGTTAATCGTATGGGACGACCTAGGAAATAGAGCGGAAAAGCATCAATGTCAGGAAAGGCGTGAAGCAAGGAAACGTGCTGGCTTCTGTGCAAGCACTTTCATTAGAACATGCCAGGTCTGGAAAACAGTGAGGAAATTGCTATTTTTAGGGTGCAGAGAGCATATTCGCAGGTCCTAGAAAATGTTGTGAATGCAGGGGGCTTCATTGGAAAAATCTATTACATTACGCAGAAAGCAAGCAGTAAGCGAGTCAGAGTAAAAGCCTTCCATATTCAAAAAAAAGAAAAAAGGAAGAAAGAAAGAAAAAAGAGAGGGGAGAGAGAGAAATTCTCATTTCCCAATAACTCTACTGTATTTATTCAATGCAATATAATACAGACATAAGGAATACTAGAAATTTCTCATATCTTTTTTTTCAGGATAATATTCAAAATATATCACTTAAGAAATAAATTTAGAAAAAAACATTATTTAAAAATTCTAAATTCAGAAAGTCATCTCTAATAAGAGGTTGAAGATGAAAAGAAAAAAGTTTTTAAAATAAAAAAGAATATTAATTTAAAGAGATAGTGACTTTGAATTTTCATGTTTCATGATATGCAAAATATAACATTGTTTGATTTAGGGTGAGCAGGCATTATTACCTGATTTTACAAAAGAGAAATGATAGAAATAAATATAAATGTATTGATTATCTTTTTTGTAATATCCCTATGAGAACAAGTTGAGAAGCTGCTGAAAATTAAATTTAAAAGAAAAAAATTATGTTTGAAGGCATCAAATTAGCTGCTGAAGCAGCCAGGACTTAAGGGTCAAGGATCCCTAAGAAAAAGGAAGGACACTGAGATGAGTCCAATATTTGGTGGTGCGTTTTATCTTATGATATTTGCTGAGTGGTAAGTGGCATAAAACCAAGAGGCTAAAATGTGGAGCAGAGATTAGTGGCTGAAATCTGGGAACCTAAGCCAAGCTTCTGACATGAAAGGGATATTGAGGCAAACACTGGAGTTTGGAACTTCTAACACAGCCCAGACTAGAGACTAAGACATTGGGCAGAAGGAAAGTGCAATAAAGTAAGCCCAGCATTCCACAGCTATTTCCCGTTGAGGCATTTGGTAATTTACAATATGAAATGAGAGGGTAAGATCTGAGTAGTCATCTAAAAGCTGGGAGGACCAGAGTGGCTTTCTACCATCTCACAGAGGAAGGGATACATACAACAAAGTGTAGGTCCCACAAAGAAAGAGCCTGCCTGAAATATACTCTAGATTTTTAGTTTGAATCCTGAAAGAGATCCTCAATGCTTACTCACATTGTTTGTAGAGTTTTCATATACAGTGCCTGATGTTCAGGAACATTACCAGGCATGCCAGAAGGCAGGAAGAGAAGAGCAAAATCAAGAGAAAAAAGACAATCAGTTTGGTGATTTGGATGTTGGAATGATCTGAACTGGACTTTAAAATAACTGTGATTAATAGTTTCAATGAAATCAAGAGAATTTCACCAGAGAACAGGAATATATAAAAGATACCGAATAGATTTGTCAACTGAAAAAAAATATGTATGTAAAACAGAAGTGAAAGAATTCAGTAGATGACTCTAACAGCAGAATATACATGCATAAATGATCACTGTACCAATTGCAGAACACATTCTTTTCAAGGGACTTTGGTGCATTTAAAAAAAAAGACCATATGTTGGTCCTTAAAACGTATTAAAACAGAATATGCTCTCTGACAGTTGTGAAACTAAGCTAAAAATAAATAGAAAAAAAAGGGGAAATCTCCAATTCTCTGGAAAGTAAGCAATAAACTTCTAAACAACCATAGATCAAACAAGTCATTACAATGATAATAATAAAGTATTTTAAATAGAATAATTAATACATAACATACCACAATCTGTGGGATTGAACTAAAGTAATGCTTGGTGGGAGACTCATTGCCCTAAATAAATATATTAGAAACAAAAGCCTGAGAATCAATAATTTATTAACTATCCAAAAATTTTGAAAAAAGAGCAAATTAAGCTTAAAGAGAGTTAAAGAAAATGATAAATTGTATAAATTGATAAATCAAGTATATACTAGAAAAAAGGTTAACAAAAAAGATCCCAAAATAAATAGATGGTAGATAGATAAATGGATAGAAAGGAATAGAAAATTTAAAGTCTTATAACTCCTAAGGAAATACAATCAATAACTAGAAATCTTCCCCAAAAGAAAATTCTAGGCCAAGAGAATACAAAGCTCACACAAAACTCATCCAAGGATAGAAAAGAGGGGATATTTCACAATTCATTTAATGAAGTCAGTATAACAGTTATTCTTAAAACCAGACAAGAATATTACAAGATAGGAAAACGGTAACCCAATCTCTTTCATGAACATGGACAAAACATCCCAAATCAAAATTTCAATAAATAAATCCATAGATATATAAAAATGAGAATATATCACAACATGTTTCACAAATTTAAGGTTGGTTTATTGGTATAAAATCAATCAGTTAATATCAAAGCACTAACTGAATAGCATAGAAAAATCGTTATGACCATCCCGGTACATTCAGAGAAAGCATTTGTTAAAACTGAATATCTGTTCAAGAAAAACAGAAAACTCTTTAATAAACTAAGAATAAAAGACTTTCTTAATCTGACAAAGGCTACCTATGAAATGTCTAGAACCAATACCATATTTGACAAAATATTGAAAACCTTCTATCATCTGTAATGATGGTATTTCCTTGTCTTCTGTTTAATGCTTGACTTGGAAGTCTGGTCAGTGTAATAAGTCAATGGAAAAAAGGAAAATATGGGATCAGAAAGAACAGTACAAAGCAATAAAACTCTTCTTATGTGCAGATTTGCAAATAAACTTGATTTTACACATAAAGAGCAAAAATAATATTCAAAAAACAATTGGAGTTAATGAGTGAATTCACTAAATGACTGCATATGACTCCAACATAAAAATATTAACACCAATTGTATTTATATATGCCAGAAAAAATGAAGTTTAATAAATGATACAATGTATAGTAATATCAAGAAACATCAAATACTCAATAACCCCAGCAAGTAATATAAATCATATACTCAACTGCAAATCATTTTTGAGAAAACTGAAGACCTAACAAAAAGAGAGAAAGTAAATGGTAGCATATATAATTCACATGGATTGTAAGACATAACATTGTAAAGATGTCAGTTTTCCCTAAGCAGATCAATTATTCAAGCAGTTATAGCAGGGTTTTTGGTGAAAAATGACACACTGATTCTAAAATTTCAATGAAAGTAGGATGAGTCAAAATAATAGATCTAATCTTGAAAACCAAAGTTGATTTATACAACCAGCTATCAGGATTTACCATATAGTTATAGTTATTCAGACAAAGTGGTAATTATAGACAATTAGGCCAGTGGACTAGAATAGTGAATTCAGAAGCAAACTCACATCTATTTAAGCACTTGATCGTATTACAAAAGCGGCCTTGCAGTGCAGTGTGTGTAGGATGCTCTTTTCAACAAAAGGTGCTGGGTCAACTGGATATACGTATGAGAATAAATGACCATTATTTATATGTCATATCATATATAAATAAATCCTTAATGAATTTCTGATAAAAATATAAAAAGATACTATAAAGTTTCTTGAAAATCACACAAGAGAATATCTTAGTGACCTTGAGATATCCAAAATTATCTTAAACAGGACACACGCACATACACACAAAAGCATTAAACATAAAGAAAAAATTGATCAATGAGAATGCATTAAAATTAAGGACTTACGTTCATCAAGAAGTACCAGCAGAGAATATAAAAATAAGCCACTAAGTAGGAGAAAACATTTGAATATATGCAAAGGACCCAACTGAAAGAAATGGACAAGAGGCTTGAGAAGCACTTTGCAAAATGATCAGTCAACATATGAAATGGTCAACCACAATAACCACCAGGAAAATGTAAAGTGAAATTACAATGAAATACCACCACATACCCACTAGAAGAGCTGACGCTATCAAGTGTTTGTAAAAATGTAGACACTGGAGTTCTCAAACACTGCTTATGGGAGTATAAACTGATACAATAACTTTGGGATGTATCAGTATCTACTAACGCTAAACATGAACCCTGTCACCCAGCAATTTGAATTCTAACAGACATATAAATGTTCACTAAAATATAAATACAAGAACGTTCATAACAATATAATTCTTAATAGCCCAAAACTGCAAACAATAAATGCCCATCCACAGTAAAGTGAATAAATAAAGTGTACTTCCTACTTTTACACAATAATACAGTGAACAATAAAAATGAACAAAGGACATGCAAAAACATGGAAGACGCCCATCAACACTGTGTTGCGCAAAAGAAATGAGGCACCGAAGAGTATATATTTTATGATTCCATTTACGTAAAGTTCAAAGTCAAGGCAAAACGAATCTCTGGTGTTGAATGAATAGTCGTTACTTTGGAGGAGCAGTGCCTAGGAGGGTGCAAGAATGGGCCCTCTGGCTATAATCTTTAATTTTGGATCTGGTTGGTGGTTACATGAATGTGCTCATTTTATAAAAGTTCATTGAGTTATACAAACATGATGTGCACAGTCTGCTATATGTTTATTATCCTTCAAAAATAAGTGTATTTTTAAAAATATATTAAGCATGTTCTGTGCCAGGTGCTATGTACATGTGTCAGAGTGGCACTTTTTCAGAACATCTTTATTCTTACTGCTAGAACCTGGGAAATATGCCACCTCTCTCCCTTGGTCATAGTACAGGTTGAAACCTAACTAATGAAAGGAGGCATTTTCAAATGCAATTTCAAGTGAGGGAAGACAGAGAGGATGTTTTAGCATAATCAACACTGGAGACGTGGAGAGGAAACCATTTCAGCATGGAAAAGGTCTGACTGATCTGCAGTATTCCAGCTGCTAAACCTGCAGGGCTGTCACCACCCAGCCCATCTGAAATAAAATTCGATAGAATTAGGTGACTGATTTCTAATTTGGAAGATTAAAAGAAGACTTAGACTCTATGGGAAGTGTATGGGGAAGAGGCTAAAAAGAAAAGAAAACATATCAATTCAAAGAGGGAGGGATTTGTTTAAGTGACTACAGATCCAGCCTCCAAGACCTGAGAGAGAAGGACCCACGCCAGCTGAGGATCTTGGTGACTTGGCAGCATACAGCGCTGTCCGTGGGTGTGCGTGAGCAGGTAGACACAATCTGAACCCCCAGTAATGGCTATCTTGGCCTCCGTGTAGATGCTTGTCTGGCAGACAAGGGTGTTCAGTAATGGACTGTACCAATCTTCCCATCTGCTAATTAAGGCATTGCACCTGGGCTGAACCACCGAGGTTGGGGTTCACAGGGTATTGCTATAGCGTAGGATAGGAGGCTGTGCCTGCATCAAATCAAGCCACAGAACTCAGCTGCCTGGGGACAAAAGTAAGACTCTGAATGAAGAGTAATTGTGCTTAAAACACCCTCACAGGAAAAGAGGAGCCTGCTGGAGACAGCCAGGTTTCTGGCACTAGAGCTGCCAGGTAACAATGCCCTAGTAAGAGATGTTTCCATCACACTGCTGGGGTCATGCCTTGGGATGGGAATGTGCAAAGGTAGTTTCTGCAGATTTCCCAGGACAGATGCTCAGAGCAGAGGATGGAGAAGGGTGGGACAGGTAGCCACATCACTTGTGACAGGATTTTAAACAAAATGTGTGCTACTTTCTTAAAGGGAAGGAAGATCCATAATCATGATTTAAAAAGAGCTGGTAAGAAGACCCAAGGAAATCATGATCTGCAGCATAGTCGTGGTCTTAAGGCCTCAAACAGAAGGTAAGAAAAAAATGCAGCCCAGTGGGATGCTATTAGGTACTCTAGCTGCGGATTTCTGAAAGGCCCACAGTGAGTGCCAAGGGAGGAGGACTTTGAATTGCAGATTAAACAAGGTAAAGAAATGTAGCAAAATACTGAATGTCTTGGAAACTGGTAGTGGGTCATGGAGCACCCTCGGGGCCCCATCCTGGATAATACGTGGGTGAAAGGCCCAGCAGGCATCAGTCTTCATTGAGGACTCATTGTATACCTTAAAAGCCGTTTGGGAGCATAAAGTGTCAAGGAGGCAAATACCAAATGCATACCCCCAAGGAAAGAAGGGCTAAAAATAATTCTGGTTCTACTACGAGATCAGAGAAACTTTTAGACAGCATGGTGGAGGAGAGCCAGGGATTTCATCAAGAAAACGGCACAGATCAAATAAATGTTAGCAGGAGCCACTTGGAGTAGGGGAGCAGATCTAAAAATGTATTTTTAGAGAATCTGAATATTAATGAGATCTCAGGATCTGAGCAATGGGAGGGAAATTTAAAGGGAAGCTACCGGCCAGAAGTAGCAGGTGCTCCCTTCATGAAAGGAGCGTGAGGTGTGTATATAAAGAGAAACAGCAGCAAGGAGACGTGGCAGGTTACTTTATTGTGTTGGGGAACGATGTTTTGTTCCCCTGGATTCCCCAGCTGCCAGCCCCATCTGTGTTTTCATTTTCAGCAGAGCTCCCTGTTGTAGGGCAAAAGCAGACTTCCCTGAAGCAACTCTCTTCCGATCCTGGGGAAAGCATAATGCGTTGAGGGGACTGAGTCTGGTTTCCAGAGAAGAGGGAGGAAGGGAAATGGAGAAGAAAGAGTGGAGTTCCCACAACTCCCAAAGGAGAAAATACCGGCACACTCTTCCCCTACTTTTGAGTGTCCTGCGGAGGTGCTGAAAACGCTGGGAGAAATGGCAACACAGGATACTCAGGGATGCTGGATTCTTGAGCCCTGGTGCACAGAGACAGCAGAGCAATGTGATTTCAAGGGAACCTAGGACTATAAATCAACAGCAATATATCTGAATATTGTAGTTTTTATATATTCATAGTATTGCGTGAATAGCGTCAACTGTGAAAACTGCTGAGCTCACTCAATCACAGGAGGACAGAAAGGAGGTTGCACTATTGTACTACCCTTAGGAAACACTTCAGGGTGGGATTCAAACTATTTAATATCACAGAAGCACCTCCATATCAGGCACTGACCCTGAACCTGACCCTGACCCTGCATGGATATCAACTGTAAGTAATTAGTCCAGCCAGGATGGTGCTCCTGCTGAATCTCAGCCCTGGGCCTGTATCTCACAAATATATGACTTTTTTTTTTATTACATGGGAAAATAGAAATGCGTCCCAATAAACATTTTATTCTTTGAAATAAACTTTAACTCTCATCCGTATATATTTTGTGGTTCATTACGTAGGTAAGTCCTAGATGCATAATCATCTTTTGTGAAATAAAGCTCTGGCTTATTTTATTCTGGTAAAGGGCAACTTCTAAAATAAGAGTCCATTAAAAATTGTATCAGAAATGTTCTGGTTAAGGTGCACTGAGTTTCAGAGTCCCCAGCAGAGCTTTCAGCAGTAGAACATAAGACAACTTCATAGCCCTGGGACCAACAGAGCAGGGCTGCATGCTACCTATGTGTGGTCCACGGACCAGCTGTGTCATCAGGCAGAATATGAGCCCTACCCCAATTTGCTCCCCACCCCCTGCCCAAACACATAAAGTTTGGGAAACACTGGTCTAAACAATGACATGAGCTCATCTTACTTGAAGGAGGAGTGTATGGTTTAGTCACTATACTCCCCAATTATTCCAGAATCCAAATCACTTTGAGATGTTTAATTCATTCCTTTTCAAGTGCATTGGAAAAATCCTTTTTTCACAGAAATAGCTCAAGACAAGAGCTGATTCCCTGGGATGAGGGACCACCATGAGACTTAAGACTCACCCGCACACAGCTTCAGTGGCTGAATGCTTGCACGGGCTTCAAGGACATGGACTACCAGGGACAAAAGACAGGGCATATTTTGGATTTGTATTAATAATATGAAAGTATTTATGTCCCCCAAATTATCCTTAATGCTTCCACAGAGAGTAACAGTTAAGAAGCAAGGTAGGTGAATTCTTAATTATTGCAAGCACGACCTCCCAGTCTGTGACATACATATTAGGGCCTTTATTTCTATGAATTCTACCTTCTAATTCCCATTCCACTCCAGCTTTCAAACTCTCCAGCACTTTTAGAAAAGGAAGAAAAACATGTATCCATAAGTGATGCTATTAGTGAGAAATTCTGATAAGAATACTGGCAATTCTAATTTTGGCAAAAGCTAAACAAATTGGCTGACATAATGCTGGATAACTAGTTCAATATACTGTTTTGGCATTTTTGGTAGTAGAATCAGAGAAAATAGAGATTCATAATTCTAATGAAGAAGAAAAATATTTTAAAAAGAAAAAACTCAAAGAAGTGACTAAATGTATTAATCATTTTGGGGCATGCAGGGAGAAAACAAGAAAGAAACTGAATTATTCTTAAACAGGCAAGAGGAAATTAACACAAAATTATTTTAAGTCAATTTCCAAATAAATATTCACATATCAAATGTCTAGGGGATTTCCTATGGTACCTTCCAATTCTATTTTCTGCCATCAAACCCAAATATTATCACAAAATAATTTTGAGATTATAAAAGAAATATTTTGATTTTGCCAGTGACAGGTGTAGATGCCAACAACATATTGAATTTGGGACATTTAGAAATATAAAATATCTGAGGTTCTCCAAACCCTCAGATAGTAGAATTTACTACCTTTTTCATTCTCCTCCTGGTCTCACCAGTTCTTACCTACACCATTACAACTCATCTTCTAATTGACTTGTCAGCCTATAACCATCACACCTCTTGCAGAACCATCCTACATACATTTGACAGAAAAATTTTTATTTCAGTTCTAATTGTCTCCTTTTTGTGCTCAGAATAAGTAGTTAACACATAAAATATTATTTTAGGGTTTAAGAAGACTAGTATTTCTTTCAATTACCCTTTTTGAGCCCCTTAATTTCTAAGCCAAAATTATAGCTTACTTTAATAACCATGAATGTTCATTGATTGTTTACCCTGTGTCAGGCACTATGCTAAGTGCTTAATATGCATTATACTTATACCATGAAACATTCCCTAGAACCCAATGAGGTGTTCTGGAGAAATCACAGAATGATTATGAAAAATGTATGTTGAAGGTGGAAAAGCTGCTTTCAGCCTAGGTCCCTGAATGACAGCCTGGAGCAGAGCCTGCCCACTACCTTGTTACATGAACAAAAAACAAGCTTCTATTGTATTTCACCCACTACATTTTGCAGCTATACATCACAGCAGTTTAGTCTACCCTACTTAATACAAGTAGGTACCATTTGTTACTGCCTTATTACAGAAATGGAGACATAGAGAAATTAGGGAATTTGCTCAACGTTTCACAGCTAGCAAGTGGTAGAACTCAGATTGAATCAAGATTGGTTAAGTCTAGAGTAATTGTTCTTAACCACCACATCACAGGGTCCCCCATCTATAAGGCTCCCTAAAGAGTCCAACTCTTTATAACTCTGCATTATTTAATCCCAGACTCACCCTCCAGCATTATCATTTTCCTGGCTCTTTGTCTTTCATGTTTTCCACCCAAAATGTCATTTCTGTCATTGAAATGCTACCAGTTTTCCAAGGATCTGCTCATATGCTACCACCTCAAAGATTTATTTTCCCTGTGAAAGGTAATCTTATGTTCTCTCCATAGCAATTCCCTCTTCTTTTTTTTTAATGTTAGAGCTACAATTTTGTTCAAGTGGCAACATGCTCAGCTCTGGAGGAAGAAAAACAGCCAGCCAAGATCATCTCCTAACCAGCTATAGCTATTCTTTGCTCCCTTTCAGACACTCATGTTCCCAGCCTTCCTTGTCGTTAAGAGTTGTCAGGTGACATGGTTCTGATTAATGAAAAATAATGGGAAGTCTGATAGGAAAGCTGACTTGTTTCTTTTAGGGAAGATTCTTCTTCTGACTAAAGAGAGAAAGAGATCAAGGAAGAAAATGCATCCCCCGTGTTCCCTCCTTCCTGATTTGGAAGCAGATGTGTGAAAATGTAATCTTTATAGCAATGGAAGCCTTCCTGAAACCAAAGATGGTCAGGCGAAGGACAAAAATCCATGATTCTGGGTTAGTAGAATAGAAATATGAAAATAGCTTTATCCTTTATAGCATCTCTGAGCACCCATGTCAACTCGGAGACTGCCTACCTGCTCACTCTTACTGTGTGAAATAACTGAATGTGTTTATGAGCCTCCCAGCCAAGGAAAGCTGAAATCATTTCTGATACAGAATCACAGCTGAAACAGTGCCTAACCAGGGTCTCAAGACTGTTCACAAATATTTCAGTTCCCCTTCTTCCAAGTTCACAGTAGAATTACACGTTTTCACCTACTTTGCAGTCAGGCATCATATAACTTGTGCTGGTTAACATAATGTGAGCAGAAGTGGTGTGGATCACCTCTAGGTAGAAGTTTTAAGCATCAGCCTATACAACTCACTGTAAGTGTCCTTTCTCTTGGCACAATGACCATGCACATGCATATAAATCAAGTCTCAATTAGCTTGGGTTACCAAATGACTATGATGAGCAGAGTTCCCATACTGACCCACATTGGAAATGTAAATGAGCAAGAAACAAATCCTTGATTGATCAAGCCACTGAGATTCTGTAGTTGTTTTATGAGTAGCTTAGCCTGTCTTGGCTAATTTTGACATAATAGAATCAATGGTCATAGGCTGATGACACAGACTTCCTTTCTCCACAATCTGCTCTACTGATTTCATTAAAATGTGTTAAATGTTAGAGGCATTGAAACATAAGAACAGTTTAAAATTATTCAATAGAATAGTCTTGTATATGCCAAGATATATTGTTAGTAGCATTTTAATTCTTACTCTAAGGAAAGTAAGGAGCTAATATTTATTGTCTGCTATCCAGAAGGCAATGAAATATAAATTAAAGATTCAAAAATATAATGAATATTGTTCTCAACACAAAAAGCAATGGTAACTTCATTAAAATAAACTCTAAATGATAACATTTTTGAAAAATTAAAATAAGGTTCCCAGAAATGTTATGAAATATTAAGTAATCCTTAACAAATCCTTAACTTGTCTTTCTTATCATTGTGGAAGAATGACAATCAAGTTTTAAACTTTGATATAATTAGTTATAAGAGTAAAAATTAAAGAAAATGTTTAATTATGTTATAGTGATCACTAATTCCAAAGAATTCAATTATAGATTTTACCTCTGTAAAGAGTGATTTAATTTCAAAATCAAAAAGACTAATTTTATATTAAATTGTATTAACTTGAATATGTATCACAGAAGGCTTTGATATCTCTAGAATTAAATGATGTTGATTTTCTCTGTAAATCAGAGAAAATTCAGAGAAAATCAACATGAGAAATTAGAATCGAGCTGTGACGCTTAATTTTATGCGTCTACTTGACTAGGCTACAGTACACAGACATTTAGTCAAACATCAGTCTACATGTTGCTGTGAAGAAATTTTAAATGTGATTAACATTTAAATCGGCATACTTCAAGGAAAGCAGATTATCCTCCATAATCTGAGTGGGTCTCATTCAATCAGTTGAAGGTCTTAATAGAAAAAGAATAAAGCCCTCTCAAGTAAGAAGTTTCTGCCCCATACTGCTTTTGGCTGGAGACTACAACATCAGCTCTTTCCTGGGTCTTCAGCCTGTGTACTTACCCTACAAAGTTTGGACTTTCCAGGCCCCACAATCGCATAAGCCAATTCCCTAAAATCAACCCCTATCTGTCTGTGTACCTAGAGATATCTACCTATCATTGTTTCCATTTTTTTCTGGAGATCCTTGACTAGTAAGCCAGTTATTTTCAATGTGTAATCATATGTCTTCAAAAGTCCTCACAGTTAAAAAATATGCCAACCAAAATTTGTAGGGATATAAAATAAAACCTTAGTAACAGATAGCCACAAATTTATGAATTTGCCCTGTCTCTGAAATCTCAGCATTGTAAGAATGCCAGGTTATAAGGTTTATACATGAATAAAGACATCTACAACCAGAACTCTTCAGCATGTAAAGCTTGCATAAAGTCACTCAGCAGGCACCTGGATCATGCTACCCAATCTGATGACTAAATAAAGCATCACTCACAAATCTGTTATAGGTAATTTATAAGCACTAAACCAAAGGTTGAAAGAAATGAATAAAAGAGACATCATGATATATTAAAGCCTGAACTTTCTATTCACAGCAGAGAAAGCATCAAACTGAAGAGATTGCTGTTATACCATAGATTAGTTCATGGAATGACACTGCTGAAAAATGTTATTTTTAACATTACTGTCATTTAGAAACCATATTGTTATGTGTCTGGGCATACAAAAGGCATTCTCCCAGGACTCGGTGACAGTGATGAGAGGGGTGGATTTTAATAGAAGTGCATGTTCAAAGTCAATCATATCCTTTGAGACTTTGCAGACTTAGTTCCAGCAGCATAAATGTCATTTTTATGAGTTCAGTGTGGCCTTGTGGAAAGAGCAAAGAGCAAAGGCTGCTACTCAAATCAGCAGTCCTGAGTGTGAATCCCTATTCTCAATATTTAGTCATTCTGAAACCATGGGAAACTATGGCACTTCTCTGCTCCTCAATTTCTTCATCTATAAAATAAGGCAGGGGGGAGGTATTTTCCTTGAAAGCTTAAGAGAATTAATTAGTTAATATGCAAGAAAGCAGTACCCATGAAACATGTGGATATTGAGTAGAGTACTGAATAAAATTCCAGGATGGTGTCATGTATAGAGCAGTATCAAATATTGCATTTCTTGAAGCAATGTTTAAACTTCCTTTAGAAGTAATAAAATAAAGTAAAATAAAATTTTAATAGAAAAATATAGCCCAATTATACTATAAGAAATAAGAGTTTTATATTCCATGGTACAAAGAAAAGAAGACTTAGATGAGATGTGGTAACTGGAATTTGGAAAATCACTGAATTGTCAAAAACATTACTTTTCTAGTTGAAAGTGATAACACATACTGGATAGGGTGGTGATGTTATGAAAAGGGTATACTGGGAAATACAAGAGCAAAGGTAGATACCCTAAAAATAAACATAGAAACTCATGTCCTACTAGAACAGTTCAGAGAATGTTCTAACCTCAAAAATAAATTTTAGAAGAGTCAGAAGTATTCTGCTCTTTATTGGTCATTTCACTAAAGTTGCATAGCACAAGAGATATTAATACTTGTGCTTTAAAAGGAAGCTTAATCTGGGTACCACGTCTGAATCAAAACCAAGTTTAGTCAGATTGCTGAAAGATAATTAAGAAAATTGTTACATTATTCTAGTCTAGGGGTATCTCTTTGGAGGGCTTTAATAATAGCATCAACACACTGGATAATATAGATACCAGTTTATAAAAATGGACGAGACAAATGTATACAAGCTTTAATTCACGGCTATGAGTAGGGCAAGAACACAACCATTGAATCATCTGGGTGTCTTACGATTCATCAGCCCCTGTCCTGACAAGGAACTCTAGATTAAGACTCAAGGTGAAGTATGCCTTGCTAAGCAGGAAACTGCTTTGATTAACAAGCCAAGCAAGAAGGTAGTTACTAAAATAGTAGACTATCCTACGTGTTGGTGAGAGAGCTCTAGCAAATAAGCCTCCAAAGAGAACAGAAGTAGTTGCTTTTAGTCTTTTCTTAGAAACAGATAAGAAAGTGAAGATGTTTGTTCTGAAATGTTTACAGGAGTGGGTTTAGACCATGGGGGTTAACTATCGCTTACATTCAAGAGCTCCAACCCAGGAAGTAGCCCTAGACGAGAACGACCTGCCACATTGTGTCAGTTAATTTGCAGCAACCCAGTGAGGTAAGTCCTGTTCTCCCTCCTCATAAAATTCTATCCTGAGTGTAATAAAAGTGTCACAGCAAATAAGTGGCAGACCTGGGACCCTACTCCTAGTTTTTTAGTTTTTGTTTTTCAGTTCCAAACCCTGAAATCTCAGCACTATGTAATCACTAATGTCATCCTTTGGTACAGAGGAATTTTACAACCAACATGATGATACTAAGAGAGCTTAATATTATGTCTTCTTTTTGTTGATGAAAACCTATTCCACATTAAAGCAGCATGATGACATTTCTGTTACACCATGAAATAACTGCCTGGCAAACAATAGCCTGGGACATTTCAGTTTAATTAGTTCATGCCAATCACATGTGTATTATTATCCCTCTTGTAAATTTCAGATGTCTTCATTAAACCATTTTTCAAATCGCAGCATAATTTGCATAAACTTGAAAGAACTAAGCAGAATATCGACTACATTCATACACACAAACTACAAATACATATGCATACACACATATTCAGAGAAAAGAAACCATGAAAATTTAGTGAGCTCAGTCTTAGCTCACAAGGACCCATAGCAACACCATCAGTGGTGTTCATCTGTTGTAATGGACTGCTCCTTCTTAACCATTTTCACAACAGCAAATAGAGGCCCACTTCTCCCCACTGATCCTGGAGTCTGAACACCTTGTTCTATATCCAAATTATTATTTAAGAACATGGACAGCAACTCTGTGAACTCAAGTTAAAAAGATACAGAGCCACACCCTTGCCGTGCTATAGTCAAAATATTGCAGAGCATGTTAGAGGGAAGCAAAGCCTTCTGTAAAAATCAATTTTCAGTTATCAAAGTCTGTATTTTGTGCAAATTCATAAGCAAAATCTAAGACCTGGTAGTAAGTCTGTGAAGCAAAAAGTCAACCTCCCAGTGAAATAAGATCACATCAAAGGAGAACAAAGGATCCGGATTGTAGCAAAGCCCTTCCTTTAGTCACACTGATTAAGGATTATGATTAGTTCTTTAGACAAAAGGATAGGAGACTACGTGGGTATCCTTTCTAATTTATTATATACATAAATGTGCTCAGTAAATGCAGCATTGTTCCATTACACACAGTAGGTCGGGTTGTTCTCAACAAATCCTATCTTCTTCCTTATAACGTCCATAGGTAAAGAACACTGTCACATAAGATTGAACAGATTGTTGTTGAACCAGGCAGAAATGCTTCTCTTTTACAGAGTGGGCCAAACTCGGTACGTCGTAACATTTCTTGCATAAGACAAGAAGGTTGTGCATCACATGACAAAGGCCACCCGTGAGATGTGACAGGTCAATTGTTTCTAACTTGGAGTTCAGAAACTTTTATTTTGCCTTTAGGGAATCCGTAGACCTCTTCAAATTACTGTATATGCAAAATGGATTTGTGTGTACATTTTTCTATAAAATGATTCCCCGGCTTTCTTCATCTTCTCATAGGGATCTGTGACCACCCCCACCAAAAGGTTAGGAACTACTAAACTATAGTATTACACATAAGAAAAGCATATATGTACAGCTTTAAAAAGCAACATTGAAAGGCAAAGAGCCTCTCTCTCTCACTTACCATCTAGAGCACAGAAAAAAATATGGTAAAGCAAGCATTCATTGGGGGAGAAAGCAAAAGAGGAGAAATACAAAAGACACAGAGAAAAGAATCTTTCCCACAACAATGTCCAGAGCCCAAATTATATTATTCTTAGATTTTCTGGATTGTATTTAAAGTAAAGTCAGTCATCTAAAATGCAAAGACAACAAACAAGCAGAAATAATGGTGAGTGTATTTGTTGCAACATGTTTTTATTTTAAATTTTTATTATGAATATCTTTAAAAGCATATGGGTGAATAGATTCTCATCTCAATTAATTTTTCAGGAGAAACAGAGAAGTTATAGCTGATTAAAGCATTTAGCAAACACATAGAAAGATCAGAAAATAAGGGTGGATTCACTTCAGAATTTAAAATAAAGCAAAAAGAGAAAGGAAGGAAACAGAACCGAGAAAGGTTAGGCATGTAAATTGTAGGGTTAAATTAAATATAATTAGACTTAACTTGGCCCTTCTCCCAGAGTTCATAAACCCACACCAAGGAGCTCTCCAGGGAGTGATATAGTCAAATGGTATCTTCCTTTAATGACCCATTTAAATGGCCAGCTCTGTCCTACTGCAGGTATGCTTTTTTTTTTTTTTCTGTTTATACCATTCACCTTTCCTTTTAAGCCCTTGACTGTTTGCCTGTGTCTGAAGTGTTTATTAGAGCAACTTGAAATCAAAGTAAAATAGATTGTAGAATGTCTCAGGTTCGCAAAGAAAAGAACCTTGACTGTGATGTTTGTCCACCTCTGTCCATTTTGGTCCAGTTACAACCAAGTCCCCATTTTATTTGCTATACAGATCAATAGAAAAACTAGAAATATGAAAAAATGCTTTTAAAAAAATTTAACTGGGAAAACAAGTCTTATTAATGATGAGATTTTTTTTTTTTCTTTCAAATAACTAAGCATCGCATAAGGGAAAACTCTGAACTTTCATGGTTTAAGTCCTAGCCCAGACGACTGGTTTCAGCTCCCTCAAGTAAAGAGCTTGGAAGTTGTCACGGTCATCTTTACAAAAACATAAATAAATAACAAAGTAAAAATCAGTGACTTTCCTTGGACCCATCAGAGAACAAAAGTTTCAGGGCAAACCTGAAATTTGGAGAAACAGATGAAATCTGCTTCCCTGGAGGAGGAGCTGCTGGACCCAGACTGTAGAATACTTAAGCAGTGATTTTGAAAAAACTGATGGAGGCTTAATGTAGACTATTTTGAGGTCCACGGTCTTAGGAGGGATCCCACACTGTCCTGGGTTTTCCTCCAGGGACTTCACAAAGTTCTCATGATGAAGATTTAATAAAGATTTCCCTGTGGCCCATTGTGAAATAAGCCCAGAAGATTCTCCATAGCACAGGCCTGTTCTCCAGAAACAAGACTTCACCATACCTTCATCTACCCGTGGGAAGAGACTTCCTCCCATTGCAGGCTCTCTGGGCTTTCTGTCTCATTGAAAGTGGGGGAAGATTTTTACCACTAGAAACAATTAAAGATCACAGCCCAGAAACACAGATACACAAAATGCATAAGATCAGAGGGTATTTGTCCTCCCCTACCCCTGCACACCAGGGTTTGAGGATAACAACAGTGGATTACAGCTGAAAGGGTTGAGAAACAGAGACTCTCTGAAGAGGTGTACTTAGGGAAACCCGGAGTCAAAAACAAACACAGACGCACAAAAAGAAACAAAAACAAGGACACTAGAAGCTGAAACCTACAGCTACCACAAACATTTTTAAAAGCCCAGCTCCTAGCAGATTAACATAAAGCTTCACACTTAAGCCCTTTTTTACCTCAGTTCTTTTTACCCAGTACAATACGTCTGGTGTTCAATAAATAATTACAATATATTCAAAACAGCAGGAAAAAACACAGGCTGAAGAAATAAAGCAAATATCAGAATTAGATTCAGATATAATGCAGAAGTTAGAAATATCAGACAGAGGATTTAAAATAACTATGATTAATAAGGTAAGAGCTCTAGTGGAAAAAAGTAAACAACATGCAAGAACCGATGGGTAATGTAAGCAGAGAAATAGAAATTCGAAGAAACAACTGAAAGGAAACGCTAGAGATCAAAAACCCTGTAATAGAAACAAAGAGTACCTTTGATGGGCTCATTTGTAGGCGAGACACGTCTGAGAAAAGAGTCGATGAGACTGAAGATATATCACTAGAGACTCTTAAAACTGAAATGAAAAAAGATAAGTGAATGAAAAATAAAATATAATCCAAGAACTGCTATGGAAAATGTTTAAAATGCATGAACATAAGTGTAATTGCATTATCAGAAAGAAAACAGAGAAAACAAAACAGGAGAGTTATTTGAAGTAAGAATGGTTGAGAATTTTCTAAACTTAATGACAGACACCAAACCACAAATTCAGGAAGTTCCAAGAAGACCAAGCAGGATAAACAACAAAAAACAAAACAAAACAAACAAAAACTAAACCTAGACAATATAGATTCAAACTGCAGAAAACCAAAGACAAAGAGAAAATCCTGAAAGAAGCCAAAAAGGGAAAAAAATGCCTTGGTTATAAAGGAACAAGGATACAAATTACTGTGGGCTTCTCATCAGAGACCATGCAAGAAGAGAGTGGGGTGAAATGTTAAAATGTTAAAAACACAAAACAAAACAAAACAAAATACCACTAACCAAGAATTTCATATCTAGTAAAAGAACAATCCTTAAAAAGGGAAGAAGAAATAAAGACTTTCTCAGACCAAAAAAAAAAAAAAAATGAGGATGGTTACCAGGGGGGTGGGGGGTGGGAAGGGATAAATTGGGAGTTCGAGATTAGCAGATATTGACTGATATATATAAAATAGATAAACAAGTTTATACTGTATAGCACAGGGAACTATATTCATGTATGACTGAAGCATTGTGCTGTGCACCAGAAATTGACACAACATTATAAACTGACTACACTTTAATTTAAAAAAAAAAAAAGTATAAAAAAACTGAGGGAATTCATAGCCAGCAAAAGTACCCTACAAGAAATGTTAAAGTTCTTCAAAAGAGTGGTAAAATCATACAGATCAGAAATTCGGAACTACATGAAGAAAATGTCATAGAAGGAATAAATTAAAGTAAAATATTTTATTTTTCTTATTCTTAATTGTGCTAAAAGTAGACTTTGTTTAAAGTAAAAACAGTAATTTACTGGGTGATCCTAGCATATGAATAAGTAAAAGGAATGACAGCAATGGCTAAGGAATGGGAGGGGAATGCTCTGTTAGAGATACCTGTATTACACAGCAAGTGGTGTAGCATCTTTAAAGGTCGCCAAATCCACAGATGATGGATTCTGGAAAACTGCTATGAATTAACACACACACTGAAGCTGAAACCAAGAACTTCTTTCTATGTCTATTTTCTCCATTTTATCCCCATTCCTAAATAACAATAAACCCCCTACTTTGGCCTATGGCAAGAAACAAGATTGTAGACTTCAATTATGTGAGATGGGTTCTTGAAACATATTTTTCTCATTGGATAGGGGAATTAGTGCTTAGATTATAAAATGTTATTATTACCAAGAAATTATATGCACGTCTTCTAAGTGTTAAAATTGTGAGTTATGTTACAGTTGTGCTCTGATATTTTCCTGTTGACACATATTTCTTTGGAAAATTGGAGATGTGGGACATTTGAGACTGGATTACTATAACTTGGGGGGTTCTTGTGGATTTCTACCTTTTCCAGTGGAAATGACTTATGCAGGATATAAACAAGAAAGCAATCAGTCACCTGTGTAGGATTTCTCTGGCTGAGAATAAACACAAGACAATTAGGAAGAAATGATATCTGAGTCCTAATTTCTTCAAAGGAGAAGAGATTTTACTTTGGAAGCTTTGACAATAAGAGAAAAAAAAATTTATAGTTTTGACTTTAATTTCCCTTTTGGAAATTAATAATAAAAAGAGGGTTTGCAATCTTTATTTTGTAGCTGTATTTTTAACATGATACCATATGAAGATTTTTACATAATCCTCTCTTACGATGTTGGTTAGACAACATAACTGGCCATAGTTTGAGATGAGAAAGGAAATGGTGAGTGAATCTTCAGTGTAACATGTGATACATTTTTAGTTAACATTAGTTATTATCACCGCTAACTCAAGCATTTAGGGGGCAACATCTGAACTGTTTATTTCTTTAGTGTCACTCAGTAGATTGTGGCTGTGGTCTGACTAGCTTCACTGGAACCTCAAGCATACTGAATGGCACAGGAAGAAAGAAGTATGGTGAATTATAACTGGTACAACAATTTATCCCTTTTAAGGTGATAAAGTAGAGCCTTGAAGGTTGACACATTTTCAACACAACCTAAAACAGTACAAAGGCTGTAAGGCAGTGAAGCTAAGTTAGTTCTCTTTTCCTTTGAGAACTCCACAAGCTGAGTCACTGTATTAAGACAGGATGACACTGGGTTGCCCACTGAGCACTGTCCAAATGGAAAACTTACAGGCAAATGAATGATTGTTGCTTTACACCCCACCCCCAAACTTAAGGTGGTCTGACTCACACCAATAACTGAAACAAACTCTATCTCAATGCTGTCAAAATCTAATCTGCATTCTTAACATTGGCTAGTTCTCCTCCATGATGGTTATTGGGAAGGACCAGAGTCTTTCAACTTGACTCAGCTGCTTGAGAATGGGTCTTGAGGCTGAAATATTTCTTTAACCAGAGGTAGAGTTCTCACAGCTGTGCTGAGCTTACTGCCTCGTGTGGGATATCTTTCCTTGTTTCATACTCAGTGTGAACTCTTCTGTTCTATTTTTGAAGTATGTGCATCATATGGCACCTGGCCAACCCCACTGCTTTATCTTCCTCCACGGGGAGGGGATAAGGGTCCTTCCACTGCAGCACAGGAGAAGCACACGTGGAAACCCACTGATAATGGGGGACTCATGACTACTGTTGATGCTGACTTTATCCTGTCTCCTCTGTGTGTATGTTAAGTGCTGTTCTACCTTGTGACTGACCCTGTTGTGCTTTCTTTGGTGATTCTGACATCAAGATGCAATAGTCTAAAGTATTTAAACTTCTAATCCTGGTGGTTGGCACAGTGATGATCTTTGCTATCCTCCACAATTTTGTGTGTGAACACCAATCCACCCCTGGGATTGGAAACCAAGCGCATAGTACTCTGCTGGAGAGTAATTGGTGGCAGGATATATATATATGAGGCCTCTTTTCCCCAAAGTACTTGCACCCTAAGGCATCCTAAGGAATTATAATTTATTCTCCGTGAATTTCTAACACCTTCATTGTCCCAAAGATTAGATGAGAGATTAATGAATTTACAGTTTACCTTGGAAATAACAGGCTTTTAAATTTTTTGTTACATTTGTGAATTTTACTGCTTGTTAGTTAATAATGCAGCAAAGAATAACCTACACATTTCATGTTTCTTTGACTTTGTTAATGCAAAGAAATAAGGTATAGGAATTAACCAATCTACTGTAATACTTGGGCAATTAAAAACATATTAATTTTTTTCTTTCCCCAGGAGCCAGCAATTTGAGCATGAGTTATACAGAAAATTTATTAGATCATCCTTTATGAGAATAATTTTTAATCTGATTTGCTGTAGATTAGAAAGAATTCAGTACTAATCAGGTAGAAAAATTAAATTTAGATAGCAATTATAATCCCAAAGAATCGAAGTGATATTAAGGAGGACTTAGGAGAGTAGGTTAAAGGAATAGTGTATTTTATGTGGGAAAAGAGATCATTCTCCATATAAATTAATACTAATTATTACATACATGATATATTATGATATACAAGATGCTACCCAGCTGTTCCCCATTTCCACAGAGTATTAACTAGGAGGATATATATTTTAAAGTGCAGCAGAATTTAAATATAATAGCAGCAGAATTGCCTTAGGAAACGCGTTTTAAGGTGAAGAGTGATTACTAACATTTAAAAACACAATTCTAAGGACTATGAAGTTCATTTCACAAGAGACGTGTAATGAATTAGAATAGAGACTAAGTCTAATGTTCTAACACTTGATGGCTAGTGTAGTCCTTACCAAGGGGTTCCTCTCATGTTAAAGTTTTTCCTGTCAGACTAAACATATTGTAGGTTACAATGAAAAAGGGCATCTACTTTAATATTCAATTTTTTGAGATGAGTTACTCTCCTTGAGTGTTTCGTTGTGATCACATTGTCACTTCTCATTTTTTGTGATCTACCTTCTTGTTTGTAAATAGGTGGGGAAAGTACAAGTTCACACCAAGCCCTGCATCACTGGCCACCTTGCCCAGCTTAACCTTATATCCTCCTGATAACTGCGTCCCCATCCCCTCCCACCACACTGACCTTCGCTATGCTGAGACTATGCCAGCACTGGCTGTTTTCACTGTCTGGAACTCTCCTTCCTGCCTATTTGCATGGCTAGCCCTCTTTCTTTCAGGAGCTTGCTAAAGTGTTCCCTTCTCATGAGATGATCCCTGACCACCCTAGTTTCTTCTGAAGCCTGTCCCCTCCACCACAATTCTCCAGGCGCCCTGTACTCCTTGTCCTTTGTTCTTTTAACATTCATCACCTTCTATTACAGAATATTTTTATTTTTCATGTTTACTATCTGTTGTCTGCTTTTTTCCCCACTAGAATGCAATATAATCTCCACACATTCAGGAGATTTTACCTTCTTTGTTCATTGAAATATAGATCTACCAAGTGCCTAAAATAGCCCCTGGTACTCATATATTCATTGAATAAATGAATAAAAATGATAGATCCAATTGAGTGCTTGCCCAAATTAAGTCACTGAATACTTTATTATAGATAACTCCAAAATGTCTTGCCTACTGTTAAGCTATGGAGATTCTGCGGTCTGAGTGCCATGGACTGCAAGCATAAGAAACAGATGGACATACATACATACATAAACACACAAAATAGGCATCCAAGGATCAAAATATAATGGCAGGCATTGCTGATATATGTTTCATAAAGACTTGCAACCCCAATTACCTCAGAATGTTATGTTAGCCTTCATATACCATGTTATATTTACTAGTGGTTCCTGATACTATTAATCTTAACTCAGATATTATAATAGTTCATTGGCAAGTCAAGAGGGAAAATTATTTTAAAACTTGGAACTATTGATTCAAAAGGGGAAAAAGAGATTTATGTGTCATATAGGCAGGACGTGAAATTGGATTAACTTACTCATCCACTGCTTGCCCTTTGTACCCACTCTTTTTTTAAAAAAAAAACACCTTTATTGTGGTATGGTTCCCATACAGTAAACTATGCATATTTCAGATGTACAATTTGATGAATTTTGATAGATGTATTCACCCATAAACCACCACTGCAATCAAGATAGCTAACATTTCTATCACTCCCTAAAAGGTGCAATTTTTGAATTCCTAATTTATCCCTTCCCACCTGCTTTACCCCCTGGTAACCATAAGTTTGTTTTCTATGTCCATGAGTCTGTTTTTGGTTTGTAGATAAGTTTGTGTCCTTTTTTTTTTAGATTCCACATATAAGCAATATCATATGGTATTTTTCTTTCTCTTTCTGGCTTACTTCACTTAGAATGATGATCTCCAGGTCCATCCATGTTGTTGCAAATGACATTTTATTTTTTATGGCTGAGTAGTATTCCAGTGTGTGTGTGTGTGTGTGTGTGTGTGTGTGTGTGTGTGTGTGTGTGTGTATACACACACCACATCTTCTTTATCCAGTCATCTGTTGAGGGACATTTGGGTTGCTTCCATGTCTTGGCTATTATATATAGTGCTACTATGAATATTCAGGTGCATGTGTCTTTCTGAATTATATTTTTCTCTGGATCAGGAGTGGGATTGCTGGATCATGCAGTAACTCTATTTTTAGTTTTTTAATGAACCTCCATACTGTTCTCCATATTGGCTGTGCATTTCTACCCATTCTTAAGCTACACTATTTTTAAGACACACTATTTACTGAATTTTTTTATAAACCAAGAACTAAACTAGGTGCTTTGTGTTTATTATCCCTGTCTCTCTAATAATTATTGTAAAATTGATATTGTTTTCCCATTTTACAGGGGAAAAAAAATTCAAAGATGTTAAATTCTCCAAACTCACTAAGATATCACTCAGCTAAAATATGAAGAAGCCTGAATTCAAGCCAAGGTTGTCTGAGCTAAGAACCGTCTTCCTTCTGCGACAGCAGGCTATACTTAGTTGTTTCTTCTGTCTGAGAGCAGGGGTCTTGCGACAGAGCATCAGTTCAATAGTAAGCTGGCTCTATGGCAGCAACAATGGGGATGTGGAAAAGTGAACTGAAAACTCTAAGACCCCTTTGTTCATGTCACATCATGAGTTTTGACAAGACTCCAGATCACCAAATCAGTGCCTCCTTGACTCTGTCTTCTTTCAGGTAGATTCGTCAGGGCTGCAAGCAAAAAATCCATACCCACCCATAATACATGTTCCAAGAAAGTTTGGTAGATCAAGGCTTTAGGCAACAGCATAGCCCCTGAGTTTTAGCCCTACCTGGAGAATATTTTGTTTGTTTTCTTGAAAATTAACAGTAGGATCTCATTGGGTAGAAATTGACATTTCATGACATTTTATAAGCTGCCAAAACATTACATGTGATCTCTACACACAAATATTCATGTGAGCTCTTTGTGCCTTTTCTTTAACTCTCTTATTTTCTCTTCTTCTTGCCTTTCCTGTACCTAAAACCTATAACTGACAATGATGGAACTCAAGACCCAGGTAATGGAGGCCCCGAACTAAACATAATCATTCATGAGCTGCTCATTTCCTACCTTGGAACATCTGAGGAACAATAAAAAATAAAAACCAACAACCACTTGAATTTTGAGTATAATCATCAATTTAATCATAGAATTTGTTTTTGGTGGGATGTAGTTTGGTGCAGCCATTATGGAAAACAGTATGGAGATTCCTGAAAAAACTAAAAATAGACTTACCATATGATCCAGCAACCCCACTCCTGGGCATATGTCCCAAGGGAACTCTAATACGAAAAGATACATGCACCCCAATGTTCACAGCAGCACAATTTACAATAGCCAAGACATGGAAGCAACCTAATGTCCATCAACAGATGACTGGATAAAGAAGTTGTGGTATATTTATACAATGAAATACTACTCAGCCATAAAAAGAATAAAATAATGCCATTTGCAGCAACATGGACCTAGAGATCATCATTCCAAGTGAAGTAAGCCAGAAAGAGAAAGAAAAAAAATACCATATGATATCATTTATATGTGGAATCTTAAGAGGAAAAAACAGGACACAAATAAACTTATTTACAAAACAGAAACAGAAAGAACATAGAAAAAAAAAGAAGAAACATAAGAAAACAAACTTATGGTTACGAGGGGGAAAAGGAGGTGGGAAGAGATACATTGGGAGTTCCAGATTTGCAGATACTAACTACCATATATATAAAATAGATAAACAACAAGTTTCTACTGTATAGCACTGGGAACTATATTCAATATCTAGTAGTAACCTATAATGAAAAAGAATATGAAAACAAATATATGTATGTATATGTATGACTAAAACATTATGCTGCACACCAGAAATGATGCAACATGGTAAACTGACTATACTTCAATTTTTAGAGAAAGTATAAATTAGACCAAAAAAAAATGGAGGAGCCAGAAAAGATTGGGTCAGTGATAAAAGGAGTGTGTTTAAGGAAAATACTCTAGCATTTATAAAACATTTTGACTGTGGTCCTCAACTGTGGCTGCATACTAGAATCACGCTTCTACCCTGATTCCTGGTTTAACTGGTGAGTCTGGGCAATGATAAGTTTTCAAAGCTGAGTAAGTACTTCTAAATAACATTAAACTGCAAAAAGCACCGAGCTAACTGGAAACCAGGGGGTCTTACACTCTAGAAGGCCAGTGAGGAGGATGATACAGGACACCCTTTCAGGTGTGATGACACCAAGAAAATTCTGCTTCTTTTACTCAGGGGTTGAGGTGGAAGTGATAAAAGTGAAGCGATACTCTGGAATGTTGCTTTGCTGTTTGTAATTCTCTCCCCAACATTGGGGCAAGGACAAATTACATTAGGGGGCTTCTGTTCTTTTCTCTATTTTCAAAAATCATGTGCTGCAAATTCAGGGTTCTACAGCACAAGGTGAGAAGTAGGACCATAGAAATTTCTCTCCATGTTCCATCTCGTTCACCAACCCCACACTTTAAACCCTGGATTTAACCATCATATTAAAGACTGAAAAGTTAAGTAATTTGTTTCAGGTACTTGTAAAAGAGTTATCCCAGCCTCAAAGAGGTTTGACCAAGCTTCCCGCTTCCTGAACTTTAATTAATTTTTCAATTTTGTAACATACTAAAAATTAGCTGAATTGCTCAGATTGCAAATCATACATACAAATTATAATGTACCAATATAGTAGTGTTTCCCACCGTTTACTACATATCTTCTTATTCCCGAGTCTCTGTCTCACATTCCCAGCAGGCACCCAAACACATGTCCCAGAATATGTACACAACATTTGAGGTTGAGTGAACCAAAAAAACAGAATACAGAATACCAGTCAGCTTTTCTGAAACATAGACTTCAGCACAATGGAATATTTCCTCATCAGAGACATGGTGGTGGCGATCAATTTTTTTAAAAGGTTAACAGAACTCCCTTTAGCTTTCTAACAAAATTATCCCAGTCATCAGAAGTTATGCAGGCCAGAAACTCTAGCATGTTCAGCTTCATAATTTTGCAGAAAATCCCTAGTTTTTAAAAAGAAGTGAGTGTTTCTTCCATGATGACGCTTCTTTGGCCCCCGCACTAATGTGCTTGTGTGTTTATTGAAGAGAGCTTTTTGTTCTGTTCTTTCTAGTTTGTTAGCTTTTCAAATGCTCTCTGCCCCCATAGGAAGCTATTTCGATCTAAAGAAGCCACTCTCCAAAGACTGTGAAGCTGCTGCAATATTTATGAAATCTAAAACCTCTGCTCTTGATCTTTTCAATAAAGGTCTCCAAGGAAGGTGTCGAGGCTAATGAAGAGAAAGGGAGAAGGAAAAGCAGCTTATGAGAGAGTCTAACCGTGTGCTCTCAGCAGACAGCTAAAATGTAAACAGAGAGGTGATCAATGCCAGACTGCTTCTAAATTAAGTCTTAAAATGCATATTAATGACTGCTTCCTGAAAAAGAATATTATACTGAGAATGGCACTTAAGCAAATGGAAACTACCTTAATTTTAGAGTCAGCTCCCCACTCAGCTGAGTTTCCTGACGGACAAATACTTGCCTAGTTAGTGGGTAGAATTGTATGGTTCATTTCTAAAAGAATCTAGAAAAAGGATTTTGAACAAAACAAAACAAAACAAAAAAACCCTCCCCAAACATAAACAGGTCAAACATGGCTCTCAATTCATCCCTGAAGGGTCTCTTAGAAAGATTCACAGCTGCTCAGTTTTATAGGGCCACCTGCCATGCTGAGGAAAAGGATGGGATCTCTCTGAATGGTAAGGGGAAAAAGCCAGCCTCCTGTAAATAAGCATGAAAAACCAGAAAGATTAGAATTCAGCATCTCAATTCTGTGAAACAACTGTGCAACACAAAGTAGATTCAGGAGTTCAAGAAGAAGCAAAATTAGAACTGGCCCCATTCAGACCGAATAGTCTGAGGGCAGTAGCACAGTAAAACTGCATCTTTCCTCTAATAAGTAAGTGGCTGAATGAATGTGATGGAGCATAAGTTAAAAGGCAAGAGAGTTTTAAGAGATGAGGTTTTAGGATGATCAGAGGCTAGGTCATGCCGAAGGTTGTCAACCTTGGATGTTACGTAGGCTGGTAGCTTTCAGACTGTAAAAAACAGTCAGTTCCCTTCCTTTCTATCACTTCTTTCATTCTTTTTTTTTTTAATTTTTTTTATTGAAATGTAGTTTTACAATTTTGGTTTCAGGGGTACAACAAAGCTATTCAGTTTTATATATATATATATATATGTGTGTGTGTGTGTGTGTGTATATATATATATATATATATAATTTTTTCTTTTTGGATTCTTTTCCATTATGCTATTACAAGAAATTGAATATAATTCCCTGTACTATACAGTAGGTCCTTGTTGTTAATGTATTTTATGTATAGTAACATGTATCTGTTAATCCCAAACTCCTAATTTATCCCTCCCCCACATTTTCCCCTTTGGTAACCATAGTTTGTTTTCTATGTCCATGAGTCTGGTTTTGGTTTGTAAATAGATTTTATATCTTTTTTTTATTCCACATACAAGTGATATCATATGATACTTGTCTTTCTCTGTCTGACTTACTTTACTCAGTGTGATAATCTGTATGTCCACTCCATGTTGCTGCAAATGACATTATTTCAATTTTTTATGGCTGAGTAATATTCTATTGTATATATGTCTTCTTTATCCAGTCATCTGTTGATGGACATTTAGGTTGTTTCCATGTCTTGGCTATTGTAAACAGTACTGCTATGAACATTGGGGTATATGTGTCTTTTCAAATTAGAGTTCAAAGTTATGTATTATTATATTATTATAATGCCCAGGAGTGGGATTGCTGGATTAAATGGTAAGTCTATTTTTAATTTTTTAAGGAACCTCCACACTGTCCTCCATAGTGTCTGTACCAATTTACATTCCCATCAACAGAGTAGAACACCTCCTTCATTCTTTTACTTCAAATAAAATGCTGTGTGAAACTATAATATATTTAAAAAAAAAACATAAAAGTAGAATAACTCAGGTTGAAAAAGGAAGGACAGTAGAAGAATGTAGTGAGGAGGCAGGGACTGGATTGTCTCCACCTGCTTAAACTTCCCCATTAAGCCTTGTCATCAACACGTGGACCCTGTGTTACTTCCAACAAAATGCAAGTATTTTAGAGAAACATTTTGAAAACCTCTAATGTAGACAATGAAATGCATTAGAAAGTTTTAAGCAAAAGATGGCATGCCCAAATTATGACTTAGATGCTTAGCATCATTCTGCTTTGGGTAAAGAAGATGGATTTGAGCTTGTGAGTGTGAGGGCAGGGAAAGCACTGGGATACTGTTGCAGTTGTCTGTAAAAAGAATAGTGGCCAAAACTGGATGGAGGTCATCCGAATAAAGTGGAGACTTATTTGTGAGGCATTAAGAGAAGACTTGGTGATTGATATGACATGGGAAATTCAGGGATAAGGAGGATTCAAGAAGATATCCTAGGTTGGTTCCAAGCACCATGACTGGGTGGAGGTATAGAAAATGTTAGTGGAACAAGTGTTTATTTGTGGGGGAAAAAAAAACAAGTTTTAGTTATTTTCAAGTTGGGTGCTTGAGATGGTTAGTCAGCAATAATATATATGAGTCTGAATCTTGAAAGACAGTTTTAGTTTGGACGTTTATATTTCGTGTCATTAAAATATAAATAGCAACAAAAATCATAGCAAAGCAATAGATAGGAAAGAGGGATCTATTTAGACTTGAACTCAATAGCCAACAACATCTAAGGAATTGATAATGCAAAGAGGATATATGAGAGAATCGGAGAAGATACAGTACGAGAAATGAAAAGAACAAGGAGAACGCCTACCAAGAAATGACCAAAAAGTTTTAAGAAGGAAGAAGAGGTCTACATTGTAAAATGCAACAGAGAGACAATGAAGATAAAAAGGGAAAATGCTTCTGTCGGGTTTAGCATTTAAGGAGTCATTTGGGGACCATAACAAAAAAGTCAGATGTCAGGTTACAGATGGTTGACAAGTGAATGAAAGATTAAAAAGAACTGGTGACGATTGCAAGGAGGGAGGGATGAAGAAAGAACAACTGAACAATAGAAGATTTAGACGTGGAGTAGTCTAGCATGACAAACGATGCCTGGCAAACAGTAGGTACGCAATCAAAATTTCTTCTAGGAATAAATGACTGAATGATCACCAGGATGAATGAATGAGATGAGTGGAGAGAAAAGTGTAACAGGTAGGATCAAATGAGGGAAATGGAGCACATTTACAATAATTACATTACTTTTATGTTCATTGAGCTGCTTCAAATCCCTTTGGGAATTAGATGAGAAATGAATTATTTAATCAATCAGGAATCCTTATGGTATTCAGATGTTGCCATGAGTCTTGCCACATTTCCTTATTCTGGGTCTTGAAAGGATGTAATGGGAAGGGAAGGGAGTCAAGCTAACATTTATTCATTGAGAGTACTTTGCTTGCATTATTGCTTTTGATCTTTGAACAATCCTGTGAGGCAAGTATTATTATTTCATCATCTTACAAATGAGGAAACTGAAGTTCAGAGGGGTTAAGTGATTTGCCTGAGGTCTTACCTCATTATTTATATGGTACTATTCTCAGCTACCAAAATCAGCTGCTATAAATACTGTATGAAAGAAGAAAATAGGTCTGTGAGTGCAATTTAAAACCCATTCTGGCTGGAGAAATTGAGTGGCAATGGAGTATGTTTAGAAAAGCAGCATAGGAAGCAGGAAATTCTTCACATACCAAAGTGTACAGAAGAGGAGGATGTTGTATTTAGGATCAGACTGTCAGTGTTCTATGACCTTGGGCAAGCTCTTTATCCCCTTTATGCCCCAATGTCCTCAGCTGATAAGTGGGGATTAGAATCTTCCCTGATACATTACATGATTTATGCAAACTACTTGGCTCAGTGCCTGCCACATGATAAATGCTTAATTTATGACATTTATTTTTATCATCGGTATCATTATTACTATCTTTTGCTAGAGTGCCATAGAAAGAAAATCGTAACTGTAATACTCTCTTTTAAGTGTTTGGAGACCCTATAATTAAAAAGCACAAAAGGTGATGTTATAAAACCTTGTCCCAGAGTATGTTCCATCGGGAACAACTCTAGTGATCTCATGGGTGAAAGAAGATACATGTTGGCTGCCAAAGGTTATGAGAGTTGTGCCAGATTTCTCCAAGATCTATGCCTACAACTCATGAAAGAACAAAAAATAATTTCTCTATTTACATTATAGAGACTGCGGAATGAAAATCTCCTTGAGCTCTGCAGCTTAATGATAGGGTGACTTGGTTTGGCATGGTGGGTATTCATTATATGTCACATGTAGCCACGTTGACAGGGCAATGCTGCTTCTAACAGGTCTACCCTGCCGTGCCGTGCATCAGTTCTCTTGTCATAGGGAACGTTTCTCTTCCAGCTTGAAAACTCCAAGGAAGAGAACACAATTCTATATCTTGGGATGTTCTGGGCGATAACTATCCTTTAAAAAAGTGACACCCCACCACTTTAAAGGAACCCACTGAATCCTCAGTCCTGACCACAATATGTAGCCTCCCTGATGCAGCCACCCACCTCTGGACAAATCTAGTCTTGGAGAGGGAGCTTCAGCAGTGAAGATGATGCTTCTCCCTCATACTGGTAATGGTGCTGGCTAAATGAATTGAAGGGAGGATGTAATTTTAAAAAGAAATCCACATGAAAATGAAAATGAGATTTTGGAGGAAATCAGGATGACAAAGTGAAATTATTTATCGAGCATGGAAGCTTGAACTTTGAGCGGCAAAGTTGGCCGAGTCCACGTCCTGTAATGGAAATAAATTCCTTAAAGGGTGCCTATGGGAGTCCAATAGCACATAAAAGTAAAATATAGCTGAGGGCTAGAAATGATGAAAAGATGACCTGTGGCCCATGGACATAGCTTCAGCCTAAGGAAACATTTTATTAGCTTGGGATGAAAAGAACAGCAAACGATTTTTCTCTCCCTCATTTCTGTTCTGACTACCTTTGAGTGTAAATATCACCTATCGGCAGTGAATAGAAATACCACAGAGAGTCATAACTGATTGGAAGACTATGAATGAATTATGTGTAGAAACAAAATAAAGATGGATATACACATAATGTATCTCTAGACAAAACTATGAGAGGAAATACACTATTGCGCACAAGAGCCTGGGAACTAGCATCAGACCATCCAGGACCGAATGCTAGACCCATCACATATTAACAGTGTGGCCTTTGGGAATTCATTTAACTTCTCTCGGCCTTGGTTTTTTTATCTGTAAAATGGGGATCGCACTGGTACCTGTGTCACGGTAGTATGATAAAGAAAAACGTTTTTCCCCTTTCTTAACTATGAGTTCTTCTAGGTCTCATTTCAAGTATTTACCTTTATACAGCCAAATCCTAATAGAGTCAGCACTGAAGTATTTGCTGAATAAATATGTAATAAATTATTCCTTTCATGCAACCACCAAATGACATAAGAACTTTCCTATAATATACCCAAATTCACATTTTACTTACTGCCAAACAAGATCAAGACTAGTTTACATGATCCTTAGCTTGCATCGCTGAAAGATCATTCAATAAGAAGAATAAACACTGTAATCAAATCTTGGTAAGCCAGAAAACAGGGAAGAACTGTTTATTAAAAACAGTTTAACACAGAAAATTCTAACGGACATTCTAAAATCACAGTGCTCCTAAGTGTTATTAGCTATATAAAATTAGGCTGTCAAATGCTGCTTTATGAATAGTCAGTAAGAAAGAAAAAGAATCGCAAGGGACGAATCACTGTCATTCACAGAAGACTACCTGGCAGACTAAGAACTAAGTTCACTCTTCAGGGCAGGCTGTCCTCAGCTGGTATAAATGTGCCAGAATGCCTCTGTCAGCAGGCTCAATAAAGAGGCCGCCTCCACCAACATGCTGCGTGTAAGACGCAGTCTGTTGCTCACAGGGAAAGGGAACAAAGACATTTTGTCTCCAATTATTGTCACTTTGCCTTTTAGCTCAGTCAAGCAATTTCATGACCAGTAAGACAGAAAGGATTCTGAACGGGAGAGTAACTAAACCAAACCCCTCTAATTAAATGACACTTGGCAAGGGCAGAGGACACCCAGAGTCTAGTTGAGAGCAAGATATCCCTACCTGG